>NC_024796.2:16451027-17651027 GCF_000309985.2 Brassica rapa | reverse complement strand
CCTTGTGACCAAACAAAAACAAATAAGCCATTTTTACGAATATAGCCGCAGTTAGTCGTCTGAGTCGTCTGAGATGCTGGACGACTTACTAGTAAGTCGTTTTGTGTAGTTGATCTTAAAAATAATTTAGAAATTTTTAAAAAATATTTTGACAAATGAAAAATTAAAATCATGTAATTATAAGCAGTTTTAAGTAATGGAAATTAAGATATGATAAAATTGAATAGTTTTCAGCATAGATAAGTGAAAGTAGTTAATCATGATATTCTTTGGTTTTATGGTTTTACAACATATGTTGTAGTATTATATGTATTCTTAGGGTTAGATTTTGGAAAGCATGAATGTTTTTTTGAAAAATTAAATTTGTAACCTATAAGTGTTTATTTTTGTGTATAGCAAACACTTTTGAAGTTTAATTTGATTTTATGAAGTGTTTAGTTAGCTAATTAAGTTTTGGGGTTATGTTTAGGGTCTAGACGGCTAACTTATAAGTCGTCTGGTGAATAATTTAAACCAGACGACTTACATTTAAGTCGTCCAAATATTCCCACCTAAATTATTTTAAGAAATTATTTTCCCGCTTAAATAATTCTTGTAAGTCGTCTATGAAGTCTTCTATTTTAGTTTTCCGCTAAAAATATTTTAGTTTCCCGCTAAAAATATTTTAATTTCCCGCTAAGAATATTAATGTCTTCTGGGTGACTTACAAGTAAGTCGTCGGAATCAAAAATATTTAAACTAATTGGATTTTTTATCTCCCTATATAAAGAAAAATTTACACATTCTCTCTCCTTCTCTCAAATGGCTGCAACAAAAATGTAATGTTCATCATTCTCAAACTCTTCAACCTCTCTCTAATTTCTTTGAACTTATAAACACTAAGCTTTATATCAATTTTTTGTTTTTGTCATGTCTTTCTCATTAATTTATCTTGTTTTTGCAGGTTTTTCATCACAAGGTTCTCATCTTCCATTCATTTAAAGGTAGATCTATCAATTTTAGATATGTATATTTGTGTATTCTATAAAAGTAGATTTATCTAATCTTTCACTCATTTTCTCTGATTTCAAGTCATTTAAACGTTTTTGGATATGATCTAGATTTGGATATGCAGGTTTTTCAGATCTGGAAGACATCTGAGACGACTTACCTGTTAGTCGTCTAAAAGATAATGCGCTAGACGACTTCCAGGAAGTCTTCCTGGAAGTCATATGGACGTCCTGGAAGTCGTTTGGACGTCATGGAAGTCTTTTGATGAAGTTTTCTTCCATATCAAGTGAAGTCCAAGCTTGTCTTTGTAGAGGAATGATCTATAATAGTTTTGTTTGTGGTATGTTTTTTTGATTTGCATGTCTACTCTTTTACTTGTGAAATTTTTGTAAAAACAGTAATAATGTTTCCCAAGATGTAATATATATGATAACAATGTGTTTACTCATTTACAAATCAATGAAATAATATACTTCGATAGCCTTTTTCTTATCTTTGGATCTCCCATATGCAGTAATAAACTCCAATGTCCTTCTTCTCATCTTAATAAGCAAGAATGTTGGTAGCCTCATATTGATACAACATTTTAAGATGCATTTTAACCTTTCTTCCAACTCATAACAATAATCATCATTGTCGTCTATAACAATAATACTTAAGAGATGGAAACCAAAAATAGTAACTAGTCAAAGCATATCACATTTTTTACAAGTTTGTGTTGAAAAACTTAGTCAAATTTAGTAAAACAAACGGAGAAAGCATATTTTGTAAAATATCAGTTTTACATATCTTGAAGTTACTTATCACTTTTAAATATACAAGTTATTCAAAAACTAGCGTAGAAGACTTAAAAACTAGCGTAGAACACTTCCACATAAGTTTTCTCGGATCAGTTAGAAACTTTAATTAACGTAAATGTTGGTAACCTCATAAATATCACCAGTTAAGTTATAAATTTCATTCAGTAGCCCTAATATTGACTAATATACATGAATTAAAAAAATATTAAAAAGTCTTCATAGGTTTAGAGAAAATGAAAGTATATTAAACATTGACGCAGACGACTTCTAGGAAGTCGTCCATTTAGGTTAGTTTTGCAATTGATTTTTAAGCTAGACGACTTACAGCTTAGTCGTCCACCTTTGTTTGATAAAAAAAATCGAGACGACTTACATGTAAGTCGTCTAGGGAAAACGGGTTAGTTTTGCATTTGACCGGAATGTGTCCGAAATTTGACTTTTCCTGGATGACATACAAGTTAGTCGTCTAGTCAAAAATTAAAAAAATAATATTTTGTTTTTTCTAGACGACTAACTCGTAAGTTTCTCACGTAAGTTTTTCAATGGACTTATTAAACAAATAATAATAATTTCTAGACGACTTACACGTTAGTCGTCTCGAGCTTTTTTCCTAAACGACTAACCTGTAAATCGTCCAAAATAAGAAGGTTTGACCAGAATCTCGGAATAAAATCATGGAAGACTTACATGTAAGTCGTCGGATGGACGACTTACGTGTAAGTCGTCTAGAAAAAAAATCTTTTTTGCTTAATATTTCAATTGTAAAACTAACCTGAGATGACTTACATGTAAGTCGTCTAGAAAAAAAAAATATTAATTTTTTAATATTTTACTGGACGACTAACTTGTAAGTCGTCCAGGAAAAGTCAAATTTCTGACACAATCCGGTCAAATGCATAACTAACCCGTTTTCCCTGGACGACTTAGTCTCGATTTTTTTTTATCAATCAAAGGTGGACGACTAACCTCTAAGTCATCTAGAAAAAATAAATTAAAAGTCAATTGCAAAACTAGCTTCTGCATTGACCAGACGACCTCCAGGTAAGTCGTCTACAACCAGAAGACTTACATGTAAGTCGTCTGGACGAACAGATCTAGAAAAAAATATCAATATCATAGTTTCAACCAGTGAGATAACTTGTTTAGCACGCACACATAAGATTTTTCCAAGCACCCAAAATCTCAAACAAAAGTGACCCACCAAGAATCACAAGCTTCAATGGCTCTATGAACCATAATAATTTTAGAATCAAAATCTTGAGATTTTTTGGATGAATATGGAGAGAAAGTGAAAGAAATGTTGTTTTTAGTTGATAAAAATTGAGAAAAAAGAAGTATAAATCGATTTAAGGTGCATTAAGAGCTTCACATTGGTTGTTCATGGTGGTTGTGTATTGATGGTAATGACAATTTTGTAAATATACGAAGATGATGAGGTTGAGCGAGTAATAATGTCATCTCGAAAAAAAAACTAATGACATTTTCGTAAATAATGTGAACTTTTGGGGTGGATATGGCAAAAGAAAAATCCAAACAAGAAATAAGTTAGTTTTGTGGTTGACTTCATGTTTTGAGTCGATTTTGAAAAAACCCCATTTTCAAATGAAGAATCGTAAAGCCCCCATGTAATACCATTTCCTCTGCTTATATATTAAAACAGAAGTCACAACCTTGATTCATGTGTGATTTTTTAAAAAATGGACCTAATGGACCTATTCTTACAAAGTCATGTTACATTTAATCTTTAATCTTATCATTTAAATTTTGAGACTACCAAATATTTTTACCGGGCTATTAATAATTGGATTTAAATAATAGATTATCTATTAAATTTATAGATAGTATAAATTAAATAGATATAAGTTAATATTGTAATACTATACTTCCATATATTAAATATTTAAACATTTGTCGATATTAACTTTTAAAATTATAAAGATTTTTTTTAAATAACAAAAATCATATTATCTAATAATGATTAATCTTTACTACCTTAAACCAATGAATTTTTTTTTAAATATATAGTTTATTTTAAAAATTAAACAAAATTAAAAGTTTAATTATTTACTCGATAATATAAATCTATGACGCAAAAATATTAATTTTTTATAAACTTTCTAAATTTGTGAAATGTTACAATATCTTTGAATAAGAAAATAAAACAATATTTTACTAATCTTTGTATATATATAGTTACGATTGTAATAATAAAATAATAATCCGAAAATATATATATAGAAGAAGATACAAATACATGTAAAAGTTTGAAATAATCTATCCAATAAAAAAATATACCGTAAATTTATTATGTTTTAAAAATTGATGGACACATATATATTATAATATATATAGCAATTTAGAACTGAAAACAATATATTTATATAAAAATAAATGAAAACAAAAATCCACGCGGTTGCACGGATCGAGATCTCGTTTATCTTTTAAAATAATAAAACTTAATTACATACTAATATTTTATTACAATATTAATATAACATATGTAAGATACTTATAGAAGTATCTTAAGCAATAATCATGTTATAATTTCGTAGAATACATAAAAGTTAATATAAATGATCTCCTTCTGCGTAATTAATGGTCAGTAGCTTTACATGTGAGGATGAGAGTGAGGTTGCTTGCACGTCTTGTCTGTGTGTCTGACCATTCGTCACTGCCCTTGTTTATCGTACCGATTTTCTTGAATCCTTCTTGTTTATTCCCATCTTTTGGGCTGAATCAAATCGGAACTGGTGTCCCCTTTTTGCTTTAATTCCAAGTTGTAATTTTCTTTGTTTTTTTTTTCTGTTTTCTCTTCTTTGTCAATCTCTGTATCTCCTCTGTTCCTTTATTCAATACGAAAGCCCTTTAAAAAAAAAATTCATTGTGCCATCTTTCAATTAAAATTTTTCATAAAAACAATGGAGATTTAAACCAAAATTGGCATAGACTTTCTACCTATCACCAAACAAGAAAAGGGGAAGAAAAACAAACATTTTTACACATCAATTTCTGTGTATTTCAACTTTTAACCAAATAAATAAGTTGAAAACCCAATAAACAGTTAAAAATCTGTTACTTCTTTCTTTAAGAAAATAAATTGTTGTAAAAAGTCTTGATAACTTAATCTCAATATTTGGCTAATAAATAAGTAAATGAAAATCCAACATTAATAAAATTCTCTAAAAGATTAAATAAAAAGAAAGAAAAAAAAGAAAGAAATCTAGTAACTTTTCTTTTGCTACATGTCTCCTTGACTTGGAATACCCAATAAAAATCTATAAAAACTTCGTCCATAAGAATCCATATGGACCATAATCTCTTATATATTAAAATAAAAACTAGATCTCGACCCGCACAATCGTGCGGGTGTTTATTTTCATTTTAAATATTTTTTTACATCATTTATGGTATATATATATTTTTAACAAATTAATATATGCATTAAAAACATATTAAATATTATTTTTGTATTAAAATTATATTCAGTTTTGATCCACAGACCTTGAAAACTAAATTTTCTATTAGCAATATTTTTACATTTATTTATTTCAGATAATATATTATTATATATACAAAAGTCTAAGATATGTCGATTTTATATATGTATTATATAGTTTTGAATGTTAAGTCGTTATATCATCGTATTATATTTTTAGCATAAATATTTTATATTTATAAAAACTGTTTTTATAATTTTATTAATTTAATATAATGTTATCATATTTAGTTCAATATAATAAAATTATTTAATATGAACTATTATTATTATAAAATGATAAAAATGTAATTTTTTTATTTTATAAATGATTACTATATATATATATAATGCATAATAATAGTTCATTGCTAATTACGAAATTAGTTGAAATATTTACATAAATTTTTTGAAAATTAAGATAATGCTATAATATTTTCAAAATATTTATTTAAAAAAATTATACATATATATATATATGTGTATATATTTATTTATATCTAATATATTAAAACAGAAGCCATGACTTCTTTTCATGTGTGGTTTTTTTAGTTTAGACCATTTCTAGAAAATATCATATTTTACATAAGTTCATTATTATATCTTTTAATATCTTTATCTTTTCATTTGAAATACAAATGAAATATTTAAAATGTTCTAACAAAATCTTGTTAAAATCTTCATAGAATCTTTTAAATTTACTTTCGAAAATTAGGCGTTACTTTAATTACCTTAAAATTTCTTTAGAAATAAATCATGAATTAGTTTTGGTTTATATAAAAGAATTTTCAATTAAAAAATTAATTAATTTCAAAAATTAAATTTAAATAAAAAAAATACATTTACAAAAAATTTTTAAAGATTTGGTTAGAAATAAATATTTATTTCTATTTTAATTTTTTTTTGAAATTTGTTTTTCTAATAAAATAAAAATCATCATTCTTTGATGAGTGATATTTTTATTGGGACCATCATTTAATTTTCTATTAAATTGTTATTCACTAATGCTAATATATATAATTTTTAATACTTTAATCATAATATCTTTTAATTTTTAAAAAAAATAAATAAAATCTAACAAATCTCTTGAAAAGGATTATAATAAGATCTTAATTGTCATAAATTGATATTAAATATTTTCAACTAATTTGTAATTAGTAATGAAAATGTTACTAAAAGAATAAAATTATATCCTATTTATCAATTTATAATAATATCTATCATTTTAAAATAAAAAGTTATATTGACCAAATATGATAAAATTATTTTAATTTATAAGTTAACATATTTTATTTTCATAAATATAAATTATTTATGCTCAAAATATAATATGTTGATAGAACGGGTTAATATTAGTAAACTATATAATACATGTATAAAATTTTAACTTATCTTAAACTTTTTAATATACAGTAATATATTATATAAAATTAATAAACATTAAAAAAATTTAAAAAAAATCTAGCTATTTGAATTACGGATCATGATTATAATAAATTAAATACAAAATTGTTTTCATATATGTTGTTTCATGCATTAAAAAAATTAGTTTAGCAATCAAAAGCAAATTCAATAGGACAAATATATAATAAGCAACATATATATGTGATGATTTTAATTTACAGCATGAAAACTATAAAATTATTATATTTGGCATAATTGTACAAACATTTTAATATGTGAGTAACATTTAGAATATATAATAATTATGTAACACAAATATCTATATATATAAAAGTGAAAATATATACCTGGACGGTTGTGCGGGTGGAAATCTAGTTTATATTTAAAATAAAAAGATATCATGCATAAATGATTTGTATTATTAACTTTGATGAAATACATGTTAATTTATATATGTGTATTATATAGTTTTCTAATATTAACACGTGTTACTTACATATTACATTTCGAATATAAATATTTACAAAAAATAAAATATATAAATTTGACAATTTAAAATAATTTAATCATATTTAGCACAATATAATAATTAATAATTTCTCTTAAAATGATTGATTGTGATTATATAATTGATAAAATGGTAGAATTTATATTTTTAATATTATAAAATATATATGTATAATATTATTTCATAACTAATTTTGAAATTAATGAAAATATTTACATAAATTTTTTGAAAATTAAGATCTTGTTAAAATCTTTTAAACAGACTTGTTAGAACTTTTAAAATATATATTTATATTTAAAATGAAAAGATATCAAAAGATATTGTGATTAACGTAGTTCAAAGATTATATATATTATTAGTCTTAATAAAATATATTTAATAAAAAAATTAAAGGATGGTCCAAATTATAAAACAATACATGAAAGAATTCATTATTTCGATTTTAATATATAATATAGATTATAATTAGAAATTTTGAAGAAAATAGTATACAAATTTTTTTTTATAATAAAATCTTAACTAATATTAATTTATAATAATATTAGAGTACTAATCACGAAATTAGTCAATGATTCATTTTATAATAATATTTAAAATATCTAATAAGATTTTGTAGATTTTTTTCTCAACATATTTTATAATTAAAAATAAGACAATTTTATAGTGCAATTAAGTTTAAATATTATTAATATTTTTTTCTCACAATATTTCCACATATTTTTTAGTGGAAATCTAGATCTCTACCCGCGCAACCGCGCAAATATTTAATTTTATTTATTTTTATATAAACATTTTGTTTTCATTTCTACATTAGTATATATTAATATATATGAGTGTCTATCATTTTCTAAAACATAATAATTTTATCGTATATTTTTTGTATTGAATTGGTTGTTTCCAGATTTTTTTTTTTAAAGATTGATAGTTATTTAGTTCCTATAATGTAGTAGACATATTATTTAGTTCCTATAATATAGAAACTGAGTTATTTAGATCTATAATAATGATAATATTAGAATTAAATGTAACATGATTTTCTAGTAATAGGTCCATTAGGTCTATTTTAAAAAAAATCACACATGAATCAAGGTTGTAACTTCTCTTTTAATATATAAGATATTGCCACTAAATGTGTTCACACACATTGATACATGTCATGCTCATAATAACTTCAATTTTAGTATGTTGATGTGTCGCTTACATAATGTTTCTCATAATAAAATTGTCTTATTAGAAAAATATGTTTTCAAATTTGCGTCTCACGTGTAATTTATATTTTTTTCACGTGTAATTTTTTTGTTCTCCGTAAAAGACCAGTATGCGAGCATGGACGTGTAATCTCAACTATATTAAGCTACAAAATTGTTATCTTGCGGTTAAAACTCCAAATCTAATATCTCCATTGATAAAAAACGTGAGAGGTTTGGTTGACTAACTTGGAGAATATTTTCTGAGCTTTATGGGTTCTTCCAAAGTTGTTCTATTGAAACCAACAGGGATGGACACTTTACCCGATATTCGAAGTGACACCCGAACCCGATTCGAAAAACCCGAACCGAAATCCAAACCGAAATAGCAAAATATCCGAACGGATATTGAATTAGGAGAGATTGGATATCCGAACCCGAATGGGTAATATCCAAACCCGAATAGATATCCGAAAATAACCGAAGATATGTATAATTAACCTTATATTTCTAGTTTACATTTCTCATTTTATATAAAGTATTTATATTGATACTACACATATTTTAAGTTCATATGATATACATACAATTACGGAGAAAATGATTTGCTACTCACTTAAAATACATGTCAAATTTTTTATTTTGAGAATTAAGAAAAAGTTACATCCAAAATTTAAAAACAATAACCAAATTAATGTTTTTTTAGTTTCAAAATGTTATGTCTAAATCTATTAACCATTCAATCTATTAAAAATAAAAGATTAGTTAAGTGAAAGTTATATATTTAAATACAAGAAATTTGAGAAATGAAAATTTTATTTTATTTTTTTCAAAATCTAGATACACTACAAGAAAACATCGGCATACTGAGGGAAAAAATCGTCGGTATGTCGTCGGAATAACGCTATTCCAAGGACGTACCGACGAAAAAAATCCTCGGAAATATCTCCTCGGAAATTCATATTTCCTCGGAATTCCGTCGGAAATTTCCGACGGAATTCTGAGGAAACTAAATTCCGAGGACACCAAGTTCGTCGGAAGATTCCTCGGAATATACCGAGGAACGCCTTCCTCGGAATATTTCGATGGAATTCCGATGGTCCAATCCTCGGAAGTTTCAACGAAACATTCCTTTATCGGGAATTTCCGAGGAACCTGGCCCTCGGAAAATTCCGAGGAACATCTTTCCCTCGGAAAATTCCAAGGAACTTCTGTCCCTCGGAAAATTCCGAGGAACTTCATTCCCTCGGAAAATTCCGAGGAACTTATGTCCCTCGGAAAATTCTGAGGAACTTCTTTCCCTCGGAATTTCGGAAAAAATTAATTTTTTTAAATTTTTTTTTTTTTTAAATTAAAATTTTTGAAATTTAAATTCGAAAATTTAAAATTAAAATTGAAAAACATAGTAGATAATATTCAAAGTTAAATAAAACATTCCGAGTTTTTGGTAAAAAAAAAAAACTACGGGTCTTGAATGTTCGGGAACACCTCGTTCGGGTACATCCTCTTCATCATCTCCATCATCTGCTCGTTCAGCCTCTTCTGTGTCTTATAGCCCGCCTGTTGAGCTGCCATCTGGTTCTCCAACGCAGATATCCGATCATCCTTGTCCTTCAGCTGAGCCGTAAGAACTTCTGGATCAACATATGGCGGTGGTGCAGAAGAAGGAGCAGCCGACCGGGAGCGACGACCCAAACCGACCAAACGTCCTTTCTTCTTTGGAACCGACTGAAATATAAATAACCAAATTTAAATAATATAAATTGATGATAAAATAAAAATCAAGAAATAAATAAATTGAACTTTAAAAAAAAAAAACTTACCGATTCAACGATTTCGTTGATTCGAACCCGGGACAAGTTGGTCGAAGCCGTCGAATCGTCATCATCGGTTTGAAGCTGAGACACTTCGTCATACACCTGAGTTTGGACCAGGTCGACCACGTCCCTCACAAGACCATCATCAATCTGGCCGGTCTTCTTGTTGGTATACGCCCTTTTCATTAGGGCGAGATCATCAACCGGCTCGCCCTCATTTTTTTCCGCCTTGAAAAAACATAAATTAAACAAACATTAGAAATTTGAAGAAATGCACAAAAAATAAAATTCTGAAACTTAAATAATTGAAGAAAAAGCGGTTGAACTTACCATGCGATCCCCCAGAGTGGCAAAAGATTGAGCACCCAAGTTATGCTTGTAGATGCCCTTCCCTTTACGGTCGCTCCTGCGGTTGTTGGAGTTGGTGGAAGAAGTTTCTTTCGTCTCTTCCTTATCCCAATGCGCACACAACTCCTTCCAGACCGTGTCGTTCATCGACTTTGTGACCTTTTAATTTAAAAAATAAAAAAATAGTTTAATAATTTAAAAAATAGTTTAATAAATTAAAAATTGTTAATAAATTAAAAACTACCTTGTTTGCTTCCCACTTTTTCTTCCACTCGTACATCTGCTTCCCATAGTTGTCCATAACTTTATGGACAAAATGGTGATAGATAGAGAGCGTATCATCGGAATTCCAGTTGAATTCTTGTTGAAATAGTTTAAAAATAGTTTTTAAGCACAAAAATATAAATAGTTTAATAATTACAAAAAAAAATTTTAATAAATAAAAAATAGTTTAATAATTAAAAAAATAGTTTTAATAATATTTAAAATGTTTAATAAATATAGAAAATAGTTTAATAATTACAAAAAATAGTTTTAATAAATAAAAAATGGTTTAATAATTAAAAAATAGTTTTAATAATATTTAAAATGTTTAATAAATATAGAAAATAGTTTAATAATTACAAAAAATAGTTTTAATAAATAAAAAATATAAGTAAAAAATTTGAATACTTACCGCAAACTGACGAAACCACAGATGCTGCTTCTCGAGAGGGAAGTCAGTGAAAGTCGGATGTTCCTTGTCGAGGGCCGAGTACATCATACGGTTGATCCATGCGCTGATCCCGTTCCCGGATCGGTTGAACCTAATAAAAAGAACAAATTATTAATAATGAATCAAATTTTAAAGGAAAAAATAAAAGTTTAATTACCATGTTTGACCATGTCCATGTGGATACTCAGTGAGATAGGAAAGATGGTCACGACCGGGATATCGAACCAACTCCGCAACACTCATCACTCCCGGAGGACCCGAAGGAGCAGGAGCGGGTGCAGCAGCGGGAGCGGGAGCAGCAGGAGCGGGTAATGGAGAGGGAGATGTATGGTAGGAGCTGTGGGGCGAGACTGGCTCCCCATACCACCCCGGCTACGACGCTGGCGAGGCCGGATCTGATCATCATTAGACGTGTAAATTAAAAAAAAACATATTTAAAAATTAGTTCTAATAATTTTAATAAAAAAAACAGTTTAAATAAAAAAATAGTTAAAAAATAGTTTTTAATCACAAAAATATAAATAGTTTAATAATTAACAAAAAAAGTTTTAATAAATAAAAATAGTTTAAAAATTAAAAAAATAGTTTTAATAAATCCCAAAAACAGTTTAATAATTACAAAAAATAGTTTTAAAAATATTTAAAATTTTTAATAATTACAAAAAATTGTTTTAAGAATATTAAAAATGTTTAATAAATATAGAAATTTATATTTTATATATAAAATACATAAAACGTTTTATAACCACAAAAAATGATTTTAAATATTATATATATGATTTTTAATCACAAAAAAAGTTTTATAGATTTTAAAAATGTTTAATAAATATATAAATGATTTTAAAATGCAAAAAATAGATTATATATATAAAAAACATTTTCATATTATATATATATAATTACAAATTAGATTTTTATAACCACAAAATTAATAAAAACTAAAAAAAAAATTCAAATCAAGTGAAATACATAATCAAACTCGATTTTACACAATTCTACCATTCACCTTAACAAAAATCTATAAATCTCATTCCAAAATCATCAAATCTACTTAAAAACCATACAAATCTAACCTAAGAGAGTGGGATAGGGTTCATACATGAGGATTAGGGTGGAAATCGCGAGGGAGAAGAGAGAAAGCGAAGGAAATCGCAAGGGAGAAGAGAGGAGTCGTCGGATATCGCAAGCGAGAGAAAGTGAGGCGGAGAGAAATGGGGAGGAAGATCTGGTTCGATCTAAAAAAATGACGCGTCCGACGGAAACTATCCATCGGAATTTCGTCGGAATTATTTAATGTATCCGTCGGAATTTCCTCGGAAATCATTAATTCAATTTTCGCGAAATATTTGGCGGCTTGGTTTACCCGGTTAAATGAAAACAGTCCGAGGAATCAGGTTTCCTCGGTATTCCCTCGGTAACTACCGAGGAAATTCTGAGGAACCAGGGTTTGGGGTTTCAAAACATCGATTATTTTCGCTGTATTTCATTTCTTATACAGTTATAATGCATACCATTGAGGATTCTTTGTATAGATGATCATAAACCATGAAATAACAAAATTTCAAAAATAATTGTAAGTATTCCCTTTACCGTTTATTAAAGTGTATAAGTGTTTCTCTTATGTTGTGTGGTTTTCGTTCATGCAATCGTAAAAGTGTTTGTTATTGGGTAAAACACCAAAGTTTGACTTCATAATCTGGTTAAGACACTTAATGAAGGTTATATACGTGTTATTCAATCCGTAAAACGTTGTTTTCGGTTTAAAACCCCTAGTTCCTCGGAATTTCCTCGGAATATACCGAGAGAATTCCGAGGAAAACCCTATCTTCGTCAGAATTTCCTCGGAAAATTCCGAGGAAAAGGAATCTATAATCAAATCCACCTAAATCTTCACCTAAATCGGACGGCGGCTTCCTCTCCGAAGTCTTCACCTAAAACGGCGGCTTCCTCTCCGAAGTCGGTTAAATCGACTACAAGGCCAACTCCACCTAAATCTTCTGCTGCACTTAAGTTGCCGGATGTGCTTGATTGTAGTGGGTCTTCCAGCTCAGAACTTCCCTGAACTCGGCCTCTCGGGTTGAGTCTTGTAACAGTAACTCATGGATCATCTCTGTTCCTTACCCGGGGGTACTTGATATAACAAACCTGATCGGCCTGAGAAGCAAGAATGAAATGATCATAATATTGCAGCTTCCGTCTCGAATTTACTTATGTAACACCAAATGCATCTGTTCTCACACCTCGATCTGGAGTGTTGTCGTGCCAATCACAATAGAAAACAGTACAGCGCAATCCAACCATGCCCAAATACTTGATTTCCAAAATCTCATGTATGTGTCCGTAGTATACATCATCTCCTGATGCAGAACAAACGCCATCATCATAAGTCGTACTCGAACGTCTCCTCTTCTGAGTTGTGAAAGCATATCCTCGAGTAAAAAATCTCGGATATGACTTCACAACAAAGTTTGGTCCAACGACCATCTCGCGTATCCAATCGTCAAATGTTTCACCTCTGGCCAAACCAGCACTCACATAAGTAAACATCCATCCACCAAATTCTCTCTGCTTCATTTCTTCTAGTTCGTCCTCTGTGGCGTATCTATATTTGAACCGCTTTTCTGCCATGAAAATCCTCTCATATTGAAGAACATCTTAACAGTTGGTGAGTAAATATGTTTGCAAATGACTGCGCTCCTGATCAGTAAGTCGACGGTCCTTTGGTTTTCCGCTAAGTCGTCCAACGTCTGTGAAAATGTCTGGAACCTTCCAATGATATGTTGCCCGTTCGCCTCTATCATCATGCCGAGCAGGTCTTCTGTTTTTGGTCTGAACTTCTGCTGGAAAGTAGTACTCGGCAAAGTTTGAAGTTTCTTCATTGATCATCTGTGCGACTATAGAACCTTACATCCTACTTAAATTTTTCACCATCTTCTTCAAATGGAACATATACCGCTCATACAGATACATCCATCTATACTGCACAGGACCACCAAGTTCCAATTCTCTTACCAGGTGAATAACAAGATGCTCCATAACATCAAAAAATGAGGGAGAAAATATCTTCTCAAGGTTGCACTGAATCACGGCTATGTTAGTCTTCAAATTTTCAATACCTTCAAGAGTCACTGATCTCGTGCACAAATCGCGGAAGAAACCACTTATCCCTGCAATTGCGTCATGAACATTTCGTGGTAATAGTTCCTTGAAGGCAAACGGAAGGAGGCGCTGCATCATTACATGGCAATCGTGGCTTTTCAAGCCAGTAAACTTTCCTTCCTTTCTGTCGATACAGTTACGCAAATTAGATGCGTAACCGTCTGGAAATTCCACATCGTTTGAAATCCAATCAAAGAACGCATCCTTTCCCGCTGCATCAAGTCGGTATATGGGAAAATGAGCCCTACCATTCTCATCAACATGAAGTTCTGAACGAGCACATATATCGACTAAATCCAGTCTTGACCTCAAATTATCCTTTGTTTTACCTTTAACATTAAGGATCGTGTTCATGAGATTGTCAAAAAAGTTCTTCTCAATATGCATGACATCTAAATTATGCCTTAGTAGATGATCCTCCCAGTATGGCAGATCCCAGAAAATACTTTTTTTGTGCCAGTTATGTAGGTCTCCAACACCATCTACCGGAAAACGCTCATGTCCACCGACGTCTGGCGTCCTTTCTGCACCAAAATCTCTAAGTTGTGTCTTCAAATCTTTCCCACAAATTTCCGGAGGTGGACTGTCAAACACCCTCTTGTTCTTCGTAAACAAATTCCTACTTCTACGATATGGATGATCTGGTGGTAGAAATCTCCTGTGACAGTCAAACCAACACGTTTTCCTTCCGTGTTTTAGTTGGAAAGCATCAGTGTTATCTTGACAATATGGACATGATAGCCTTCCATGCGTTGTCCATCCAGATAACATACCATATGCTGGAAAATCACTTATTGTCCACATTAGACTGCCCGCATTTGAAAGTTTTCTTTATACGAAACATCGTATGTTTCAGCACCTTGAGCCCATAGTTGTTGCAACTCATATATTAGTGGCTGAAGAAACACATCAAGTGATCTCTTAGGATGCTCTGGTCCGGGAACGAGAATCGAGAGAAACAAAAACTTTCGTCGCAAGCACAAGTTTGGGGGTAGGTTGTATGGTGTAAGAATGACTGGCCATAGAGAATATTGTCTTCCACTCTTGCCAAACGGGCTGAAACCATCAGTACATAATCCAAGGTAGACATTTCTTCTCTCATACGCAAAGTCGGGATAGTTTGATTGGAAATGCTTCCACGCTTTTGCATCTGAAGGATGTCTGATCTCACCATCTGTTGAGTGCTCCGCATGCCATCTCATTGGTTGCGCTGTGCGTTCAGACAGATACAACCTCTGCAACCTTTCCGTCAAAGGCAAATACCACATCCTTTTATATGGCACTGGAACTCTTCCACTCGTATCTTTATAACGAGGCTTCCCACAAAATTTGCATGAAACCCGCTGTTCATCCGCCCTCCAATAAATCATGCAGTTGTCTCTGCATACATCTATTACCTGATACGATAAACCAAGACCAGCTACGAGTTTCTGAACCTCGTAGTATGAGCCAGGAGCTATATTATCTTCGGGTAGAATACCTTTTACATAATCAGCAATCGCATCCACACAGTCTTCAGCCAAATTATAATCCGTCTTAATGCCCATCAATCTTGTAGCAGATGATAAAGCTGAATGACCATCTCTGCAACCTTCGTACAATGGTTGCTTTCCAGCATCCAACATATCATAAAATCTCCTAGCTTCGGCATTGGGTAAATCTTCCCCTCTAAAATGATCATTTACCATCTGCTCAGTACCTACACCATAATCTACATCCGTTCTAATTGGTTCTTCTAATCTAACCGCTGGCTGAGGTTCGCTAGTACTACCATGTTCATAATCAGTTTCCCCATGATGATACCAAATTTTGTAACTTCGTGTAAACCCACTCAAATATAGATGAGTCCAAACATCCCACTCTTTAATAACCTTTTTATTTTTACAATTAGAGCAAGGACATCTTAACATACCTGTTTTTGCTTCCGGTTGTCGGTGAACTAACCCCATGAATTCGGTTATACCTCGTTGGTATTCTTCCGTAAGCAATCTCGTGTTCGGATCCAAATGAGGTCGATCGATCCAAGAACGAAAATAATTTGAAGAAGACATGTTTTTTATGAATCAAATTCGTGTGTAAAGAGAGTGAGAGGGAGGATGAAGATATGGAGTGAATGAAGAGGAAGAGGGGTGCTTGTATTTATAGTTGAAATCCTGCCGACAGACCGAGGAAATTCCGACGGAATTCCGATGCCAACGGCTAGTTCGTCAGAATTTCCTCGGAATTTTTAAAATCCCCCAACGGCTCTCCAACGGCTCTCTAACGTCTATAATATTTCCTCGGAATTCATCGGTTTTTTTCCGAGGAATACAATTTTCCTCGGTATTCCATAAGAATATTCAGACGGAATGATATTTCCTCGGAATTCCGTCGGTATATTCCGAGGAAATTCCGAGGAAACCAAATTTTGTGTTTCCTCGGAATATCCTCGGAAATTCCTCGGGATTTTCCGAGGATTTCATTTTCCATCGGAACGTCTGTCAGAATACCGCTGTTTTCTTGTAGTGATATCCTAACCCGATCCGAAATAATTGAACCCGAACTAAAAATATCCGAACCCGACCCGAAGTACAAAAATACCCGAACGGGTCTACACCTCTATACCGAAATACCCAAAAATCCAAAATACCCAACCCAAATCCGAACGGATACCCGAACGCCTACCCCTAGAAACCGACTTGGTTGTTCTTTTATATATTTTTAATACAAAGAATGGTCTAAATAGAAATAGGTATTATTTTGATAAAAAAAATAGAAGTAGGTATTATAAAATTAACATTTACATACACATACATGTGCACATTTACATTTACGTGAGCACCTATAACTAAGTATTCACCGCATATGAAGATTCTAATTCTCTTGAAAATTAGAATATTATTTTTAAAAAATAAAATTATAATAAAATGATTTGTCTTAATAATTTGCTTTTCTTTCTCTTCAACTGTTATTTAGATTTGATTTGATTTTGTATGCGCTTAGAAATTATAACATGACACGATTGGTTCGACACCATGATTGTCTAAAATTCATATAACATGAAACCAAACAAATAATAATAGTTTTGGTTTATAACCCAAAAAAACAAAAACCTCAAGCATTTAACCGAACAAACCAAAATAAATATGGATTTAGAATGGTTGCTATATTTTAGGAGATTAAAACCAAAAAAACCAACACGAAACCGAACCGATATCTAGATTGAACATACCTAATGTCTTTTTATCTGAAAAAATAACGAAATTAGTAATCTCATACCACGCAAGGCATGAATTACTACCTAGTTCATAAATATAAACCAAGTAACTTGCTTTCGAGAATATGGGTTCGGTTTCAAGTGTTCTAAAAAAAAAAGTGTTTCAAAAAAAAAAAAAACTTGCTGTCGAGAAAATCAACTACTGTGCGCGAGAGACGAAAGGAAACGGTGTGTTCAACAGATTCAATAACATAGTTTTCATTTAAACTCAAAACTATAATTGTAGTTGCGACTTGAGGAAAATTATAATGATGAAAACTGTTTTATCAAACGACTTCATACTTCTGATGTTTTTCTTCCTCTTTCTTTTGTTCAAGGTCTTATGTGAATTCATGAGTCAATCTATCTAAAATGTTTTTAACCGTTTTCTCATTTGTACATATGTAGTTACACGTGATGAATAAGTCAGACACCTCAAGACAAGTTACAAAATGGGAGTCTCTGGACAGAGAGACATACGCGCCCTTATCTTCAGTAAGCTAAGTCTAAAGGACTTTACCATGCATGCATCACGCGTCTGCGTCTCTTGGTTCATTGCTTCTCACAATAGAACTCTATGGAATATTGAAACCAAAGAGATCAACAATGCTTGTGTATGTAACTGAACTATAAGAATAACTCTCTTATTTTATCTCAAGGAAAAACTAACTCAAACAACCTTGAGCTCGTTCAATCTCACACACGTAATCCAATCATAACTCGATGGATCTATTATATAGATAACAAGTAAACCTAATCCTAACTGACTTATGTTATAGATAACTCCTAAAACATATTTGTCTTTATCTCAAATCTCAACTAGATTAAGATTACTTGTGTCGCAAGTCTTCATGCTTTTTCATTTATCTTCAAGCTTATTCCAACATTCCCTCTTTTAAGCTTGAAGTTGCTTTTTGTTGAATCCTGAACACCAATGAACTCTCTCATCTCCTTGAACTTGATTCTCCCAAGTCCCTTAGTGAGTATATCAGCTTTCTGTTTGTCTCCCGCGACGAACTCAACATCCACTTGTCCATTCTCCACACATTCTCTGATGAAATGATACCTTCTGTGTATGTGCTTGCTACGTCCGTGGAAGACTGGGTTTCTGGTCAGTGATATCGCAGACTTGTTGTCTACTCGGATGATTACCCTCTTGCATTCCTCGCCTGTGACTTCACTCAAGAGCTCTTGAAGCCATATCGCTTGTTTGGCTGCTTCAGTGGCTGCCATAAATTCAGCTTCGCAAGATGACAGTGCCACAACCTCTTGTTTCTGTGAGCACCATGTAATGGGGCTTTCTCCAAGATAGAACATATGCCCTGTTATACTTCTTCCGTCGTCGACGTCCACATTGAGAGAACTATCAATGTAGCCTAGGAGTTTTGCTTTGTCTGCACGTCCATAGGTCAGTCCGTAGGAGAGTGTTCCACGTACGTACCTTAGAACATGCTTTAGTGCAGCATCGTGTGACTCCTTAGGATCAAGCATATACCGGCTCAAGACTCCAATGCTGTAAGAGAGGTCAGGTCTTGTGTGAACAAGATAGCGCAGACAGCCAATACTCCTCCTGTACTTCTTCTCATCAGTAGATGCTTCTCCTTCACCTTTTGATAGCTTCAAGCTTCCATCCATTGGTACATGAACGGAGTTGCAGTCATTCATCCCCGTCTCAGACAAGATTCTAGTTGCATATCTTTCCTGCCTTAGGATGATTCCATCGTCATTCTGCAATACCTCAATTCCCAAGTAGTACGTCAACCTTCCCAAGTCACTCATCTCGAATTTGGCTGACATTTCCCTCTTGAACTCAGTTATCATCTTCAAGTTAGAACCTGTTACTAGTAGATCATCCACATATACTGCAATAATAAGAAGATCTTCGTTACGTTTCTTTTGGTATAGTGAAGGTTCCTTAGAGCATCGATCAAAATTTAACTCCCTGAGAATCTGATTGAGCTTATCATTCCATGCTCTGGGAGCTTGTTTTAGACCGTAGAGTGCTTTAGACAGCTTGTAAACCTTCTCCTCACTGCCCTTAACCTCGAAACCCTCAGGCTGTGATACATAGACTTCTTCTTTCAAATCCCCGTGAAGGAATGCAGTCTTTACGTCTAAGTGATGCACTTCCCAACCATGAGACGCAGCCAAAGCAATGATAAGCCTGATTGTTTCGATCCTAGCAACCGGGGCGAACAACTCGTCATAATCTATTCCATGTTTCTGCACATAGCCTTTTGCTACCAGTCTCGCTTTGTATTTGTTCACGCTTCCGTCTGGATTCCGTTTGACTTTGAACACCCACTTTAATCCAATGGGCTTAACTCCTATAGGTAGGTCAACTAGAACCCACGTGTTGTTCTTCTCTATCGAAAGTATCTCATCCTCACATGCTGTTAGCCACACTTTCATACCTTTAGCCTCAGAGAAGTTCCACGGTTCATCATTAATTGCCATAAGGAGTGTCTCACACTCGGCTTCAGCCATCAGAATATAATCAGATAGATACCCTGGCGTTGTTCTTTCTCTAGTTGAGCGTCTCAGCTGTGGTTCCTCTTGTTGTTCTTCTTCGGTGTCTGAGACCTCTATGACCTCATTCTCAGCTTCTGTATGATCACCGACCTGTTCTGTTATAGTGTCTTTAGTACTTTCGTCATACTCCATACTGAACTCGATCTCTTTCAATCCTCTGTTTCCAGATTCTCCTAAGTTGATACTGAATGAACCAATATCAGTTTCCTTCTCTTGACTGATCCAGCTCCAGCCTTCGTCCTCCAAGAACACTACATCTCGACTAACTGTAATTTTCTTGCTTTTAGGGTCGACAAGACGATAAGCCTTGGTCCCCGGCTCTGTTCCAAGGTGGATCAGAGCTCGTGACCGGTCATCTAGCTTCTTGACGTGAGGCGCCTCTACTTTCGCATATCCAACACAACCAAACACTCGTAAATGGGCAATGCTAGGCTTGCTCCCTTTGAACATCTCGTAAGGAGTCTTGGCATCAAGTGTTCTGGTCGCAGCTCTGTTTATAAGGTACGTAGCGTGCCTTACTGCCTCTCCCCACATATAGTTAGGAACACTTCTATGCTTCAGTATGCTCCTCGTCATCTCCAATATTGTTCTGTTGCGTCTCTCCACTACTCCATTCTGCTGTGGGGAGTATGGCGCGGTTAGATGCCTCTGGATACCACTCTCTTCGCAGAACAAGTTGAATTCTCTGGATGTAAACTCACCACCCCTGTCGGTACGGAATGTTTTGATTGAGACAGCAGTTTCTTGTTCAACAGATACCTTAAACTTCTTGAATTTTTCAAAGGCTTCACTCTTCTCCTTCATAAGAATCGTCCACATGTAACGAGAGTAGTCATCAATCAACACAAACACGTATCTGTTTCTCCCAATCGTCGGTGGTGTAATTGGACCACAGAGGTCACCATGTATGAGTTCGAGTTTCTTCGACGCTCGGTAGTTAGTTGCAGCAGGAAAGGACCGTCTTGGTTGCTTGCCAAGTAGACAGGATACGCATGTTTTCTTCATCACTGTAATCTTTGGTATTCCTGTAACTAACTCTTTATCAACCATTAGACGCATGTTCTCAAAATTAATATGTCCAAGTCTCGCGTGCCACTTGCTCGAGACATCAGATGTTATAATCTGTAAGCATGAAGGACTCTCAGCATCGAGTGTAACTTTATACAGACGATTTCTTCCTCTACTGGAGCGTATTAGGAGCTTGCTGTCTCGATCATACAGCTCTAAGACATCCTCCTTCATCCGTATCTCACATCCCGTCTCAGTAGCCTGTCCCAGACTTATGATATTGCTCCTCAGTGCCGGTATAAAGTATACATTTGACATTGTCTTCCTTTCTCCATTCTCGAGAACAAAGCTAATGGAGCCTTTCCCTTGTATGTCAATGCGACTGTCATCACCAAACTTAACTTTTCCTGTTATAGTCTCATCAAGTGTGGTAAAGTATGATCGATCTCCCGTCATGTGGTTGCTAGCCCCATTGTCCAAATACCACACGTTATTATTTAAGTTTTCCCCAAAAACTTCAGGTTTCACCCTTTCCTCGTTGAGAAACACTACTTCATTCAACATCAACTCGTCAGCCAAAGCAGTATCTTCTTCTTTAGTCTCTTGTGTTATTTGTAGTTTGAGCAAACGGTCGGGACAGTCACTTGCGTAGTGACCCAATTTGTCGCACCGATAACATGTAATGTTTGCTGTGTCTCGAACTTGATAGACGTACCGTCCACGACCTCTTCCTCCTCTGTTATTGAACCTTCCTCCACGACCACGGCCTCTACCGTCGGTGTTGTTACCTCTGTTTTCTCCATTGAAGTTACGACTGTACTGCTGATCTGAACTTGCATACATTAGTTTGCTCTGTTCTTCCGACGTCTCTTCTTCAGTCGCATTAATGCGCTCCTCATATGCCTTAAGTCGACCAATTATGTCCTCAAAACCAGTTGTTTTAAGATCTAATACTTGCTCCAAAGCCGCGACTATGTGTATGTACTTCTTATGTGGAAGACTCTTTAAGAACTTCTTAACGAGCTTTGGTTCCTCAATCTCTTCTCCAAGTGCAGCAGATTTCGAAGAGATTTCAGATATCCTGCCTGTAAACTCGTCAATAGTTTCATTATCCTTCATCTTCATCCGGTCGAACTCCGCCATAAGCGTTTGTAGTCGAGCCTCCTTTACTCTGTCAGCACCCATGTGTCTAGTTTTAACAGCATCCCAAACCTTCTTAGCAGTATCCAGCTCTCCAACTTGCAAAACTAGAGTTTCGGGTATTGATTGTACTAATAAGGCCATGGCCATGTTATTTTTCTCGTCGTCTGCATCTTCTCCCTCAATGATATCCCAAACTTTATGTAACTTCAACAGAATCTTCATCTTGATTGCCCATACTGTATAGTTAGTAGCATTCAGCACCGGACACTTTATTGATGACGATCCTGTCTCCTTCGGCTTCGATATAGAAACCGTAAGATCCCCCATGGTTTCAACTTATGCTCTGATACCAAATATTGAAACCAAAGAGATCAACAATGCTTGTGTATGCAACTGAACTATAAGAATAACTCTCTTATTTTATCTCAAGGAAAAACTAACTCAAACAACCTTGAGCTCGTTCAATCTCACACACGTAATCCAATCATAACTCGATGGATCTATTATATAGATAACAAGTAAACCTAATCCTAACTGACTTATGTTATAGATAACTCCTAAAACATATTTGTCTTTATCTCAAATCTCAACTAGATTAAGATTACTTGTGTTGCAAGTCTTCATGCTTCTTCATTTATCTTCAAGCTTATTCCAACATGGAACACTGTCGACCTCGCCAAAGCTAAGTTACAAGAAGGCCTAAGCCTTAATAATATTTTTACTAAAATATTCAATTATTTTGACATTAGTGAAACACGCAGAAGTCTCATGAGTGTCACAAAGTTCAGCGGCAGTGTCCCGAAGAATTTGTTCTTTGACTTCTCTTCCTATATACAAGACGAGGATCTCATGTTTGTATAGAAATCAAGATCGAATTCTCAAATTCACTTTCGTATTGCTTTAAAAAAATAACTCAAAAACTAAAGCTCAATCACCTCACACAATTCGTGAGCTGATTCATTCATCATATGTCTCAATATATAGACATTACACTTTCAATATTTCCTAAACACTTTAGGTTTAACATAAATCAATATTTCCTAATCCTTACAAACTTCCATATCACTCTAGGATTAGCTAGCTTCCATCTCAAGTTACTTCAAGCTTAAACCAACATTCTCTCCCTTAAGCTTGACTTCATCTTCACAAACTACTTGCATTCCAATTAGTCTTCTCATATCCACAAAACGAACTCGGCTAAGGGCTTTAGTAAGTATATCAGCTCGTTGCTCATTTCCCGGGATGTGTTCAACCTCGACTTGATCGTTTTCAATGCACTCACGTATGAAATGAAACCTCCTGTGGATGTGTTTGTTTCGACCATGAAAAACAGGATTCTTAGTAAGTGCAATCGCAGACTTATTATCAACCCGTATAACCACTCTTTTGCAACCATCACCCACGACTTCACTTAACAACTCCTGGAGCCATATGGCTTGCTTCGCAGCTTCTGTAGCGGCCATAAACTCTGCCTCAGAAGATGATAACGCCACAATCTCTTGCTTTTGAGAAAACCAGGTTATTGGACTGTCTCCAAATAAAAGATGTGTCCAGTAGTACTCTTGCCATCATCATCGTCGACATTGTGAGAACTATCACTGAATCCCACCAATTCTAGCTTTGCTGATCGTGTAAACCTCAAGCCTTGATTAGTAGTACCTCGTAAATACCTTAGTACTTGTTTCAAGGCCACACCGTGAGACTCTTTAGGTTGTTGCATATATCTACTAAGTACACCGACGCTAAAAGAAAGATCAGGCCGTGTGTGAAGCAAATAGGGAAGGCATCCAATGCATCTTCTATACTCCCTCTCGTCAATGTTTTTCTCATGTGATGACTTGGACAGTTTGACATTCATGTCCATAGGTATATGAGTAAGGTTGCAATTGTTCATACCAACTTCTTCGAGGATCTTCTTAGCATATCGGTCTTGTGATAGTACGATGCCTTCATTAGTTTGACGTACTTTAATACCTAGGTAGTAAGTCAGTCTACCAAGGTTACTCATCTCAAATCTCCGGGCCATCTCTGTTTTAAACGTGATGATTGACTTCAATGACGAACCTGTCACAAGCAAGTCATCAACATATACGCAAACAACAAGTAGATCTTCCTTCTTTTGCTTCCTGTAGAGAGAAGGTTCTTTGCTACACCGAATGAAGCCTAGCTCCTTCAAGATCGAGTTGAGTTTGATATTCCATGCCCTAGGCGCCTGTCTCAAGCCGTAGAGAGCCTTATGTAGTTTATAAACCTTTTCTTCTTTTCCTTTAACCACAAATCCTTCCGGTTGGCTAACATAGACTTCTTCCTTTAGTTCTCCATGTAGGAATGCAGTTTTAACATCTAAATGATGTACTTCCCATCCTTTAGATGCTGCAAGTGCAATAACCAACCTAATTGTCTCAACACGAGCGACTGGTGCAAAAACTTCACCGTAATCGATTCCATGCTTTTGAACATAGCCTTTTGCTAATAGGCGTGCTTTGTACTTGCTAATGCTTCCGTCTGCATTCCTCTTAATTTTAAATACCCACTTCAACCCTATAGGTTTGAAACCCTTTGGTAGATCGACAAGGATCCAAGTCTTGTTTTTCTCAAACAACTCATCTTTACATGCATCGACCCAAACTTGCATCTCTTTTGCTTTATTGGAATCCCATGGTTCATTATTTATTACCATTAGAAGTCTTTCGCACTCTACTTCAGCAAAAATAGAACGTAGTCATCTAGATAGGAAGGCTTTGTACTGACTCTAGACGATCTTCTTACATGCGGCGATGACTGTTCCTCTGTTTCTTCACCATCTTCGTCGTCAACAGAGGTGTACGGTTTAAAAAATCCAGTGTTGTTGATTTCAATGTTGGACGAAGGTACAACCAGTTCGAGCCTTTTGTATTAGCTTTGCAAGCAGACCAAGTTAGCTTCATTCCATACCCTCGGCTTAAAGACTTTCGAATAAATTGGTTAGCTGTTATCAAAGTTACACATTGTGGACGAATAATTGGTGGAGAAGAACCACCTTTGCAAGAAGAACGCATCAATGAAGTCGAGGAACCTAACCAAGAAATTGATGACATCCTTCTCATTGATCTGCATAATCGTGAATACGAAGATCTTCCTGACGATACCACGGACGAAGCTGTTGAAGACGACTTTGATGAAAGTGATAATATTTCTAGTGATGACTCTAAGGAACTTCGGGTTTGGGATTTCGGGTTTAAAAGATTCAGAATGAGTCGTCATTATTTCTTAACATAGAAACACGGGAACTGGTTAATTACTTGTAATAAGTTTCGTCGCAAGTTACTCGTAAAATATTAAGGAATCGTCGTAAAATTCTCGTATAAAGGAAAAGCGGGTCCTGGTTATCTCCACGTAAGATAATTTGTCATAAAGTACTCGTACAAAGAAAACTAGGGAACTGTTCTGTTCCTTATAAATGAAAATGCGGGGATATGGTAGATTACTCGTAATTTTACGAGTATTTTACGACGAAATCTTAGACGAAAACGCGGGATCTGGTAGATTCCTCGTAATTTTACGAGGCGTTTGCGAGGAAATATAGTTTCCTATATATAAACGAACCAACTCACGGTTCATTTCGTAGTGATTGCCTCTCATTCTCCAAGCAAGGTACTCCTCTATACTTCCTCTTTAGTTTAGTTTAGGTGGTTAGTTTAGGGTAATTAGGGTTTGATTAGGTGGTTAGTGTAGGGAATTTTTTGATAAGTTTATGGTATTTGTAGATTATAGGATGATAAATTTAAAATGTTACTTGACTAATAATCTAATTAATTTTTTTTCAGATGGTTACGAAAAACAAGCTTACAGCTCATTACAGAGACATGTTTGGTGTGCCTGGTAGTCATGCAGGCGCATCATCTTCTTCAGCCCCGGTTCTTCGGTTCCGGATACAGTCTCTGAATCTTATATCTACTCTCCTAGTCGCCTCCTTTTGCACCACCGCCGGTGCCTCTTTTTGCTGCTCCCCCACCGGTTCCTCCGTTTGCTGCACCACCGGCGCCTCCAGATCATGTTCCAGATGAGGTGCCTCCTGCCCAAGCGGCCGGGATTCATCCCAATTTTATGGTGCCGCCGAGTGCTCCTTATGATACATACACCGTCGAGGACCTTCTCACTCAACCAGGCAGAGAAGGTTTACTAGTCTTAGACCCCGATCGACCGGAAAATACTTTCTGGTATGTAATATTTTTAAAAGCTATTTTAATATATAAGAACATTAATTAACTTATAATTTTAATTTTTTTCTTCAGGTTTGGGGTTGACGGTTATGTCGATCAGAGCCTATCCGACACAATGAAAGGCTACTTCCCCGACACATATCAAAACTGGAGTAAGACACCGGATTACGTCAAAAAGACGTGGTTCAAATGTCTCTGTAAGTTACTGTTAATTATACTTTAATTTTTAATACTTTTATTTGTAACTTATTAATCTAATATTTTTCTGTTACATCAAAAATGGTATTGGTCCATACGGATCAACGAGAAGGGGAAGAAAGCGTTTGTCGTGAAGGCGAAGACTCGATTGACCGACACGGTCTCAAACTGGAAGGATGATTGGGTGGTGAAGGGTTAAGAGCACGGGAAACCAAGTGAGCTCATTAAGGATGTGTGGGATGGCCTCATCCATTATTGGAACCAACCATCGTCGATTAGAGTCTCCAACAGTTGCTCCGCTTCCCCTCTGACGAAAGATGAGCATGGTAACTTGCCGATGCTTCACTCACCAGGCCAAAAACTCTACGCTGGTATCCGTCTAGAGATGGTAAGTATTTCAATTATATATTTTATTTATTTTTAATATATTCTAACTTTCATATATATTTTTACGCCAAAGAGACATGAGTACTACCATCTCTTAAGAAGCTTTATGAGAGGATCCACAAGAACAAGTGTGGGAAATTTGTAGATCCTAGGTCTGAGCAAATCTACAACGACGTGGTTGCTCGTATTGAAGTGTGCCAGACCCAACAGTCCCCCGATGGAATACCC
Organism: Brassica rapa; assembly: GCF_000309985.2. Lineage (NCBI taxonomy): Eukaryota > Viridiplantae > Streptophyta > Magnoliopsida > Brassicales > Brassicaceae > Brassica > Brassica rapa. The sequence continues at coordinate 17,623,691 of NC_024796.2, read as the reverse complement.
GTCACTTTATCCACACCTGAAGTGGATAAGATTTACGAGGTGGTACAATTTTTTTTTATAACGACTTCAATTAATCTAACATTTTATCACTAAAATCAATCTTTTTTTTTTAGGGTTGTCCCTAAGAAAAATGGACGTATGTTGGGAATCGGTTCCGTTAACGATGTCCCGAGGGCGATCGTCTTATGGTCATATACAGGATGATGAGACTGCTCAGCTGCGTTTTGAGTTGAGCGCGACGAGTTCTGATTTGAGCGCGACACAAGCTCAGTTGGGTTCATACGAAAGTTTTCTAGACGTTCTAGCGGATGGAAATCCGTAATTGGACAGAATGTTGCAGGCGAGACGGGCGGGACTTGGAAATCCACAGCCACAGCGCTCCTCAGAGGAGGAGGAACCCGAGAGAAGGAGTCAGGACTTTTTCCCGGAATTCCCGAACCCTAGCTATTTTTTTTTCTTTTTTCTATTGTATTATAAATTTGAAACTTAAATATTTTTAGATTTTTCTATAATTTAATTTTTTATAGTTTTTTATAATTTTAGTAAAATATAATGATTTCAATTTTTAAAATTGAAAAAATAAGAATCGAAGTACATTTGTGTAGCTAAGCTTAATGACTATTTAATGAGGAAAGACTCGTTATATCGACGTAAATTAAAAGATTTACGTGGAAGTAGACGTAATTTTGTCGTAAAGTTTATGTGTCCTTTACGACGATTTCTTCTGTTTGTATTATGAGGAAATAGACGTCGTTAAATGGCATGTATATTAAGACAAATTTATTACCAACCATTTTAACGAAATCTATTCCACATAAATTTACGACGATTTAGCGAGGAAAAATGGTTTACGACCGATAATTAACGACAAAATGACTTTCAAGGTTATTTATTCGTAAAGGCCCTTTTACGACGAATTAACTATGATTCATGTCGTCATTAAGTATATGTTTTCTTGTAGTGAAGGTACTCTGAAATCCATTGTTATTGAAAATATTTTAAGCTGTAGAGTTTTCAACAGATTTTAGATTGTTTGGGTGAAATTTTTAGTTAACAAAAATTAAAACTCAAATCTCATGATTTTAAGTGATATTCTAGAGTAATTTAATAAAAATCACTTTAAACTCTCCAATTTACTGAAATCATCTAAAAATCGTTTAAAATCAAATCACCTCAAACTTTAGATTGAATACATCTCTAAGTAAAGTCGTGGATTACTAAAAAGTTTATGTGATCAGCCTATATGGCTAAGTACCTAACAAACAAAATTTTGGACAGTTATATCTTAATTTATCTGCAGAGCTCACATTACAGGAAAAGTTGGTCAATTTCAAGGGTAGAGATGTTTTGATATAAAAACAGTAAATCTTAAGGTATATTCTTTTATGCCTAATCTTTCATAGAATATAGAGACCCACGAAAAAACGATAAACTCAAAAACGTCTAAAAGTCTCAAATGTACAGGGATGATGATGACAAACTAATAAGTTTTACCGAACGACTTTTATCCTGAAAGCAGCCACAAATTGGTTTACATAGTTCTTTTTAAGTTCACCAAAATATCTATAAATTTTAATTCGACTTTTTATTTTTGATTCAAAACCAAAAAATCTGGATATTCATAATTTTGTAGCAAAATAAATATTAGTACCAATATTCATAAGAGATGAAGCAAACCATAATTATTAATATTTTTAGGAACGAATATATGATTTGACCCTTTATATGCATATATAATTATATATTAAAAATTATATAATTATTTTTATTTAAATTTAACAATTTTATTTATTATTTTTGTTATTAAAGTATCCATAAATTAATAAATTTTTATTTTTATAATAAATATTATTATTTTTTATTATATTATTTTTATTTTATTTATTGAGAAATTCCATAGGATATATCTAAAAAATATTTTATCACAAATATAAATCTTAAAAATAAAAATGACCAAAATAGACTTGAATGTTTTATCAAAAGAAGTAAATATACACTTATATCTCTAAATTTAATTAATCTAGATATTAGAGTTTAGAGTTAAGGGGTGGAGTTTAGGGTTTAGGGTTTAGGGTTTAGAGTTGATGAGTGAGATTTTAGAGATAGAATTTTAAATCTTAAAAAATAAAAAATAATTGAAATTTTCAAAATTAAAAATGCTATTTTGATCATTTTAGTTTTTGGGATCTATTTTTGTGACAAAAGTTTAAAAATGTTTATTTGAGAGAATTGCCCATATTTATTTGTTCGGATCAGATAGAATATCCAACCACCAAAAATATAAATTTTTTGGACATCTAGAAATGAATATCTAGATAAGTATCAGACCAAATATGATAATTAATTATTGAATCGACTAGGCATAATTTTATTTGTCAAACTCAACGACTTTTCACTATTAAAGTAGTGACCTATAAGATTATTGTTTCTATGCACCTATATCTTCGCACGAACTGAATCCACTCGCAATCTGACACCAACACAAAAAAATCAATCAAGAGACTCACGACAAGAATGGACACGTAACTAATGAGTTTATATAATAGACTTCAACGCAAATCTAGCTAACAAATATTAGGAGGTTATATTGAATCTGAATTTGAAGTTATGTGATTTTAGTAAATTTTTAGATGATTTTAGATGAATATTAGAATTAGATGTGATTTTTGTTAAACAACACTAGAATTTCATCTAATACCATGGGATTTGGATGCGATTCAAGAATTGTTTAACAAAAATCACATTGATTCTAGAATTGTTCTCCTGAGTCTTTCAATAACTCTTTTACTGCAGTATGCAGGTTCTATTCCGGGTGTTATCAGGTTCCTTCTAGCTCTAACATGTTCGATTTTGGCACCACAAACTATTTGCCTACTGGTTCTTGGATCTGTGGTTATTCAATAGTTCTGCAGTATGCAAGTGAAGCTTTGTTCTTTGCTTTTGATTCTATCACTGGGTTTCTAGTAGTTCAAAGTTTTATCACTCACGTTTTGTGTTGTTTGACGAGTAGTCTAAAGTCACAAAGAGAATGCGGGTTTAGTTGTGCTTGATTTGGAATCGCATGTCTCTGTTGTCATGGTCTCCGTTGAAAATCTTGTCGCCTTGGTGGGATACTTTATGGCGTTTCTCTCTGCTCTTAACTTTTTGCTTAGTTTAAGTGATAGTTGTGTATGTAGCTTTGTGTTGATGATAGCTTCCCGTTTCTCTAGTTCTTTTAAGAACATGTATCTGGAAGCTCAAGACTTCCCAGTATTGCAAGGTTTATTCTCCTAGTATTGTGACCTTCTTGGAATTGTTGCAGAGTGTCTAGCTCTTTTGGACGCACAAGTTGCAGCCATTCTATTGAGCATCTCCAAGCTTGTCTGCAAGTCAGACTGTCAAGAACTCATTCGCCTCCATTCAGAGAGTTGGTCTTTTGATGTTCTTTGAATCTTATTCACTATTCGATCATTTATCTTGTCGTTAAAGAATTTATCTGTTCTTGTGTTTTGATGTGCTTGTAATATGGCAACTCCTTTGGCTAGTAACGCCTTTATATCTTGTATCTCCTCCTTGAATGGATTTTGAACTTTAGAAAGAATGAAGTTTGGTTTGGTCAAAAAAAAACCCACGGGATTTGAATTTTTATTTTTATAAATAAGAATTCGCTATCAAACATCCTAAAAACATTTAAAGCACTATAAAATCTCTAACTTAAATTATGTTCAATAACAGTGGGTTTCAGAGTGTTTTATAAAGTGATAAGTTCAATAACACTGGATTTTAAAGTAATTTTTTTTTAAATCCTTGTTTGAATAACAGTGGACTTATCATTTTAATACAAATCATTTTAAACTCTTAGTTGAAACTCTTGTTTTAAATTATAACGGCAGTAACTTCACTATTCTTTGATAAATATCATTATATTTTTAATATTTATTTTAGTTTCAAATGTTTAGTTTTATAATATATAGTAATCATTATTTATTATTATATTAATGTGCACATTAAAATATATATATGTTGAGTAACCTTCACTATTCTTTGATAAATAGCATTATATTTTTAATATTTATTTTAGTTTCAAATGTTTAGTTTTATAATATATAGTAATCATTATTTATTATTATATTGATGTGCACATTAAAAAATATATATATATATATATATATATATATATATATATATGTTGAAGAAAATGTCATAGAAGAATTATTGTAAAAGAAGAGTTATTTTTATGAACATGAATCCGCTAATATGTTTTATCCTATAAATTATTCGAATTGTGTAATAATTTTTCTACTATTAAAATAACATTAAAACCCATGTAACACAACTAATACACAATTATTTTTTACATATGTAATTTGAAATATATCTCAAACCAATCAGCTTATTTCTAAAAGTATTCCCTTAAAAACTACAGCATGTAAAGTTGCTTCAGGTGTTACTCCCTACTTATATATAAACACGATAAACTTCACTTGTATATGATAAATTAAACTGAATGTCATTAGAAAATAAGATAATCTACTTTCTCATCTCATAAAAGCATGCTATAATCGTAACATTTTGGTATACTCTTAGGGTTATAAATTCTTTGAGTTCTTCTACTTGATTTAGTAAATAATGTTTAAAATACTTAAAATTTTAGGAAATCAACAACAATTACACTTTCTCTTTTCAAATCATTGGCAAAATATATTATGCAATTGTTAGGGAAAAAATATCAACTATTTTGCAGAGATTATGTATTTTCACTATATTATCATCTGTTGACTGAATTGAAAATTAAATACTAATGAGAGAAAATGAAGGCCAAGTGTCTTAGTAGATTTGATCTTAGTAGTAAAGGAAATTAAAAATTAATGTCAAATTTAGTTTTAAAAGGTTTTGTAAACTTTATTTTTAAAGGTCTTGTCCAAGTTTGTGTTTTTTTTACCAAAAAAAAAAGTTTTCTCTAAGTTTCTGGGTTCCTGTTGATCTTTGTTTTTGGAAACTGTTTCATGTATGAGTATGTTGCAGTCGTTATTTGAAAAGGTAAAATCATTTGCTTCACAGTGGAATGTTGGTCGGAAAGTATATATCTCAGTGTTTATATAGATTTACATATTTGATAGATATTTACAAATGCTGGGATTATTTTCTGTTTATACATTAATTTTGTAGTTAAAGCTATTTTCTTCGTATTACAAAAAAGAAAGAAAAAAGTTGTTTTCTTCAAAAAAGAATTTTAGCGAAAACATATTTTCATTGATGCAGATCAAAACCAATTCAAGTGATGAGAGTGAGATATTTATTAGTAAACATATTTTCTTCAAGCAAGTTCTTGACATTCATAATCATATATATGAGATTTCTAAATCCATTTAAGTTAATAAAATGTAAAAATAGTGGAGAACATACTACACATATATATTCCATAACTTATTTCCTTTGAATGTGTTGTCATCTATATTTTTACCATAATGTTTTAAAATTTCTCTAGACTTGATATACCATATTGAACTCTAACATTTACTGGTTATGACAAAACAACTTAAATGTCAGCATTTAATCTTTTTATTAGTACGAAACTGAAAAAGGACGACTTTCATCAAATACTTTCTCTAAAGAAATCATATCACTTGATCAGTTTTATTCTTTAATCAGCTTCTCCTTAGACTATGTACATTGGTTTAGTTTTTTCAACATCCTATTTTACACTTTTACCTTAACATATCATCTTCTCTTTCTTCCACATATACATCTAATATTTATATTTCATAATGATTTTTATTAAAAAAAAAACAAAATCAACACCTTATCTATTTATTTGTTTCATATTTTGCATTCTGATTTTGTAACTAGTAATAACAGTTAAAACATAAACAACTGTTTTTAAAAGACAAATAGTTATAAAATTAAATAAAAATAGTTAGAGTTGAAACTGTATGAATTATTTAATAAAAATATAATATAATTTGATGGAAAATGTTTAAAACTTATGATACTTTTTTGTACATGTCCAAATCATATAAAACTAGTATCTATTTATAGATCATCAAAAGTTATAAATTTTGATATAGTGTAATAAAATAAATAAATTAATTTGTTGTAGAATAAATGACTTATAATAAGAAAGGTGAAAATGAAAAATCTAATTACTATCAACAACCAAAAGAAAGCAACATAAATTATGGTGGATCCCACTTGTTTGGCTTTCAACATGTTGAATAAATTCAACAGCAAACAATCCAAGTAATATTTTTATTTTTTTCAACAGGGCCATTGCAAACATTCAACAGTTGAAAAATTTATTCAACATGTCCATTGTAAGTAGTCTTATATCAGTGGGTGCATCATATCACTTGATCAGTTTTATTCTTTAATCAGCTTCTCCTTATATCAGTGGGTGCTTCCAAGCTAGCCGATAATGTCTGATTCAATGGCTGCATGGATGAATTTATAAGATTGTAGTGTATCTACACCAAGGTAGGTTATGTACCGAGAATTTAGTAATCGGAGTAGGCATAGATGAATTTATAAGATTGTAGTGTATCTACTTTAATGTCGTACCTTCTGCTGTTCAAGGCAATCTCAAGCAAAATTGCTCAGAAAGACATGGACTTGATCACTGCTTATTATCAACAACTTAGGGTATGTAGTAGTAAACCTATTCGAGTCCTTACATTTATTTTACCCATATGTCATTGTGTTTTTTACCCAATCTGTGTGATCTTGGCAGGAGAAGAAGATATCTCGAGAGGGATTCTCAAAGAAGCTGAGGATGATTGTTGGAGATGATCATCTTCTGAAAACCACCATTACAGCTCTTCAACGCTTACCACACACTGCTTTGAAAATGGAACCAGTCACATGTGGCTGTTAAAGATGGGGATAGAAAAAATGTGTTGACTTATTTTTGCTGTCTGATTTTATAATAAAATTAAGACAAAAGGAACTTGTTTCCGTTTAGTGTACTCTTTGTGGAACTAATCTACATTTTCCTGATATTTTCTCAATTTGAATTTGTTTTTATTGATCAACAGCTTCTGTTCTTTGTTATACATCAGACCTGATTTTACTCAAATAGTCAAAACTTAAATCATCAAATATGCGTCTTCTATAGAAATTATCAATGTCATGAAAGTGATAATTCTTTACAACGCTTGTTGCTGGTTTTTTTAATAGAAGAGAAAAAAGAAGAGCATTGTTTAAAGAATACTTTATGAGAAGCTTGGATGAGCTCCGGTGTCAGACGACGGATCCCATCCCGGCGGTTGTATATTGGGCAAATCACCACGGCAACCTAGCCTTATGTATAGACTCTTCTTACCTTCAAAAATAAAACTACCCAGTTACCATTTTGTTTATCAGAAAATCACAAAAACGTAACAGTTGGGTTTCTTCGGTTTTATTTACCTGGAAGTCCCTTGTCTGAGATGATCAGGAGAGATAGATATAGTTTAAGCCTTTCATAGTTGGTTTCACCAAAGCAAAATGGAAAAAAAGGTCTCCGAGAGAGTTATGATACCTTTTAACCTCTTCTGTTGGCATATCTGTAATAAGCAGTTCATCATAACCATAAAGAAGCTGAAATAAAATTCCAAAACATATGTAAGAATGCAACTGGCAAAAAAAGACCAAGTAATATAAAACAATTATTGTAAGAAGCTGAGTACACAACCTTGGAAGCTTTAAATATGGCATGATGGATTTCATCTCAAGCAGAAGGACCAAGAGCAAACTGCATCAATTTGTTCTAGCCGAGGAAAAACCTGAACCAATAGGAACAAAAATTCAAATCAAAGACCGACTGTGACGTATACTAATCTCACTTACATTCAAGCAACACCCATCTATTCATAACTACATAACAAAACAAAGAAACCGACCTTCCGTTGTGTCTAAACTGTTGTCTAAACTCCTTGAATTTGATATTTTTCATGTTTTCAAAAGAGAAACAGGGACAGAGTTTTTGACAGTCTCTCTGATACCATTAACAATACTCTCCTTCTGCTCCCTCCCTTCTTTTCTTCTTTGTCATCGACAAAGCAACTGCAATAACACAACAACAAAAATAATACCTTTAGGAACCATTCATCAAATGATTTCTCTATTCACTTCCTGAAAGCAAAAAGATGTAAAGAGAACACCAGTACTTAGCTACATAACGAAGAGACTGAAGAGTACATGAAACAAAACATTAAAAAATGCAGAAGTTGAGGACATAAACAAATAAAATTCAAGCGAAAGTGATCTTTAAAAAGAAGAATATCGGGTCCGGGACTAAGCAACCACCATATCCGCGAGTATATGGATCTGGTTCATCATCCTTAGTCGAGTCCAAGATCAAACCCAAACCCATCTCTCCCTGCTCATGATTCAATCACTTGATTTCCGAATCAGCAGGTGACGGAAAGTCTTTCCGCCGCGTTTGACGTTTCTGCCAATCTCACCTCCACGGTTGAAAAACATAGGGTTGACTTCTATTCAGAAAAAGGATTGATTAATTAGCCATTTTAGAGGAATATAGACACCGCCTTCGATTCATTGTGGAAGAAACACCAAACCCTAAAAAAATTTGCGGCTGGTCTCGCTGTCCATGAAACGCAGAGTTTAAGATGGCGCCTTACTGAAACGCTGAGTTTTGTTTACAGAGGACATGTGTCGCCTCGACAGAAAGAGACTTTGTGACCTGGAATCTGACATGTCTCAGGAGAGAAAAAACACAACTTTATATATATATATATGGGAATTCGGCCAAAAAAAACCTCAACTTTACACGAATTGCCAAAACAAACATGAACTTTGGGGCTGGCCAAAAAAACACCAAACTTTCATTGACTTTAGAATTAATTAATAATATTTTCGCTGACTTGCCAATTTAGCACGCCGTCAACAAATTTAACAGAAATATTTGACGTCGTTTATTGTTGACGTTAAGTGAAACGACGTCGTTTTTAAATGAGATGAAACGACGTCGTTTTACACGATTTGAAATTAAAAATATGTAAACACCTGGATTCGAACCCAGGTTAGTTGGTCAAATGGGAAGATATTTTACCACTGGGCTACTGGCACTTTCAATGTACTTACTAACATGTTTACTTTTATTTGGTACATATTAAATATAAAAAATTCTCTAAAAACTTAATAAGATCTTTAAAATTCCAAAAAAATAAAGAAAATAAAGAAGATTTTTATAAAATTAATTTAGAAATTAAAATTAAAAATAAAATTTTATTTTTCTTTTTAAAAAATAAAAACTCTTCCAAAATTTTCTAAAAACTTAAAAAGATCTTTAAAATTCCAAAAAATTGAAAAAATAAAGAAATTTTTTATAAAATTAATTTTGAAATTAAAATAGAAAATAAAATTTTATTTTTTCTTTTCAAAAAAATAAAAAATCTTCCAAAATTTTCAATTTTTAATACATTTGCTAAAAGTTGAAATTAATTATACACACATAAAAAGTTGATAATTCTAACTTTAATTTTTTGCATTTTATTATAATTTTTAAAAATTTGGATTTTTTTTTTAAAAAAATGAAAATTTTGGAATTTTTTTTATTTTTTAAAGAAAAACAAATATTTAATTTTAATTCAAAATTAATTTTATGAAATTTTTGGAAGATTTTTTTATTTTTTTTAAAGAAAAATAAAATTTTATTTTCAATTTTAATTTCAAAATTTATGTTATAAAAAATTTCTTTATTTTTTTCAATTTTTGGAATTTAAAGTTCGTTTAATTTTTTAGAAAATTTTGGAAGAATTTTTATTTTTTAAAAAGAAAAATAAAATTCATTTTCAATTTTAATTTCAAAATTAATTTTATAAAAATCTTCTTTATTTTTTTAATTTTTTTGGAATTTTAAAGATCTTATTAAGTTTTTAGAGAATTTTTTATATTTAATATGTACCAAATAAAAGTAAACATGTTAGTATGTACATTAAAAGTGCCAGTAGCCCAGTGGTAAAATACCTTCCCATTTGACCAACCAACCTGGGTTCGAATCCAGGGGTTTACATATTTTTAATTTCAAATCGTGTAAAACGACGTCGTTTCATCTCATTTGAAAACGATGTCGTTTCACTTAACGTCAACAATAAACGACGTCAAATATTTCTGTTAAATTTGTTGACGGCGTGCTAAATTGGCAAGTCAGCGAAAACATTGTTAATTAATTCTAAAGTCAATGAAAGTTTGGTGTTTTTTTGGCCAGCCCCAAAGTTCATGTTTGTTTTGGCAATTCGTGTAAAGTTGAGGTTTTTTTTGGCCGAATTCTCATATATATATATATATATATAGATAGATAGATGCTTACCCCTATCTATAGAGATAAGTGTGGGGGTTGAGTTTAATATGATGTGTTGTGAAAAATGTTACTCGATCTAATTTTACAAACAGCGAACCATTTTATTGATACAAAACAATAATCACAATAAAAATAAAATTAAATAGAGTTAATTTTCAACTTTCATAAATAATAGTATTTGTTGTAAAATAAAAATAGAATATTTTGTGATTATTCATTTTTAGAGGCAAAAATAAAAGAATATATTAAAAAAATACACATTTATTTTAGAGTTACTTTATTTTAGAAATAAAAATATATGAATACATTGGAGATGGTCTCGTGCAAATTTTTTTCTTTCAACTTGATTATTATTGCCTTCATAATTATTCATTAAGCGTGATAGTCACGCGTACACACTCATGCACACATACATACAATGGAGACTCGTCTTTTTATTAATTCTCCTCAGTGACCATCTGGATGGGGAGCTGGTCCGTCCCAGTAGCACCGAGCCTAGCCCTTGGACAAAACACGACCCTGTAGTTAGTGTTACTGCAAGTAAAAGTGCTGGTCGGGTCATCTTGTGGATAGCTGTAGGCGTCGGGACATCTATCTTTGAAGAACTTTGAGTAGCCTGTGGGGCTACATGATCCCTGCCCGTTTGTACAACAGTACTCGTTCGTCTTAAAAACCGTGCACGGGTTGTTGCAACCGCCAGGCGCTCTTAACACGTTAGGACACTGTCCGTTTATGTCTGCGGTGCATAGTATCCGCTTGCAATTTGAGCTGGTTGCGCTGGAGATACAATATGGCACCAACAAAAAAAAATATTCATTATCGACTCAAAACGTTTTTATACAATAGAGTTTCAACTGTAACCGTTTTTTTTCTCGACCAGTAAAGAGTCATCGATTCTTTTTTTTTTTCGAAAAAAAAATTATTTTTTTTGGTCAAGAAAAAGAAATTATCTTTTCATATCTATAGAAAGAAGAGTGAAAGTACGGTCGTCTATTGGTCAAGATTTAATAGTTTTTACCCTAGGTCTACGATTCGATTCACAGAAAAACAATTTTTTGCAAATTATAGGATGCAAACTTAATGGCGGTTCCAAAGTCATAGGGTTCACCGATTTTAATGTTATCAATATATAAGAACTGTTCAGATTTTTCTTTTGCTAAGCGATTTTCTGCATGCTTCCATAGTGCCTACACGATTTAATTAGCAAGCAAGATTTTTTCCATTGCACGCAGTATTTAATTTTTCCTTTACTTTTTCAAACTTTTATGATTGTTTTATACTTGTATACAAAAGCAAAAGGTTGTTTCATTCTCTTCCCATTTTCATATTCAATCGTTAGAATGTTTCAACGAAAATTAAAACTGAACCGATCTTTTTTTACCGCACAACTTTTTTATTACTCGCTTATTGAGGTTTTGAACACCGCCGATTTCACGTTTATGATCCGAAAAGTTTCCTGAATATTTCAAATTTATGAAGAGATTATCGTGAGATAATATTCTTACCTAAACTCCATAGGAATGTTAAATCCATCGACAAGTGAAATGTCGTAGAAGTCTAAGTTGTTGAACTGGTTCAAAGCATACTCAGCCAACGTATTTGGTGGCTGCCCCCAACCGGTACATTGAAGTCCACCAGTACAGTCACCTGTTTCACATCGGCCACGCCCCGAGGAGTCAAAGTTACAATTGGTCCGACCCCAGATCCGTGCCATAGACGTTCCAGCCGGAACATTTAATGTCCACGACTGGCCTGAGTTTAGACGCCTGCCCCCTCCAGGACTTGCGGCAGCCCATACGGTGTAACCGCATTGGTTAATGATCTCGAATGTTGCGGCGGTCGCGGTGGAGATGAGTAAAAGAATGGAGAATATGAATGTAGAGAGTGAGATGTTTGTCATTTTTATATTGGTTTTACTACTTGTGGTCTGTGTATGTGTGATCTTTTTGTTGATATTTAGCATAGATTTTATAGAGGTAAAGTCAATGTATTGGTTTGTTTGTTTGATTAATATTTGCCTGTTTGAAGTTATCTATACAATGAATGTTAATTTGCTTTTATATTTTTATAAATATAAAATGATGGACTGGTAGGGGCGGCTTGACTAATTGAACTAACGTTACAGTGTTGTTTCTAGATTGTGTAGGATTAGAGACCACGATTAATCCGGATTTTTAGGGTGGGGTTCTTAGCCCTGTTTTTAGCTTTTAACTAAAAAAAAGCTAATAACCGTTTTTGTAAATAAGAAATATAAGAACCGGTTTTTAACCAAAAAATATTAAAAAAAACTCAAAAAATGTCAAATCATGAGTTAAAAACTTTAAATTAAGAATCCGGATTAATCATGCTATTATGACCATGATTAATCCAGTCTCTTAATTGGAGTTCTTAGCTTCGGTTAAGAGACAGTTCTTAGTTTTTCTTAGATTTTAATTAAGAAAAGCTAAGAACCGTCTCTTAAATAAACCGTTTTTAGCCAGAAAATGTAAAAAAAAAATCAAATTGTGAGTTAAGAATCTCAGGTAAGAGACCGAAGTTAATCATGCATATACAACAACATCTGGGTTTTCTTGTTTTTTTAAGCACAAATCATCGATTATATCAATATATCATATTAATTACATACGATGATTAATATCTGCAACACATATAATTCTGATGAACAATTTCACAGATAAGAATTCCACGTGTGTAGCTTTTTTCCTAACATTCGGATCAATAGACGGTTCGGCATATAGGTCACTTTTGAGTTTTGATAGACATGATTTCTCCGCAACAAACGGCTCTGTTTTTAGTATTGTGAAACAGTAAAACCACCGGAGAAAGGTATTTTCGCTCTTATTTTTTATAGATATGAATTAGATAATTAAAACTCAGATAGCGCTTTATTTAGTAAGAATTTTGATTAAATTTATTTTTAAATATATTGAGGAGTTCTTATTCCATTTAACATGATTTTTTTTTTGTTATAGACTTTGCATTCTTTCTTCAAAAAAGGAAAAGACTTTGCGTTCTATTTAGCATGAATTTTTATGTTATAGATTTGATTTGTGTGGTATTTGCTGCTGAAGACTCATCCTCTGTGGTACTGTTTTAAACCACCAGCATGGCTCTCTTTTAAGTTTCATTTTAATTTGATTCTTAGTCTTCTTTCCAAGTTAATTTTTGGAGGATAGTACTGTCATGTCCCAGATCCTATTTAGGATCGTCGGGATGGGCCATGGTTCGAGGAAACGTGCCAGCCAGTCGTATGACCTGAAGGCAAGCATACCATAGCCTAAATAGAAGGTTAAGTGCATCAGAAGGATGAGACTTAGCCAAATAAAAATAGAAACAAGGATAAGAGAGCTGGAAAAGTTTAACGGTAGCTAGGCAATACAAACACGAAGCTCGACCACCTAGACGAAGCTCGGTCAGAGTTCGGGTAAAGTGATTCAACTCAACTAGCTGGATGAACTAGCTAACTCAGGTGGATTAGCTGGGAGTCATTTCAGCTCAGATGGACTAAGTGTTCGAGTCTTGGACCATTAGTCCGGGTCCAGACCTGGGTCGGGCAAGGTGGTCGACCCAAGGTTTTAATGGGCCGAGGGGTCCATGCGACCAACCACATGCTTTGGTAATGGGTCTAGGCCCAGGTCCAGCCCGTTAGGAAGCAGTTATGGCGAAATGGGACTATGGAACAGGTTATACCTATTGGACCAACAAGTCGCACCTGTTCACCCATGGCAGTTAGCCGACCCAATTATCTATAAATAGAGGACCTTCTGGTCGATTTCATTCATCAGTTTCTAAAGAAACAAAAGGCAAAGACCGAGAGAAGAGAGAAATAAAGAGAGAGAGAGAGAGAGAGAGAGAGAGAGAGAGATCGACCAAGACAAAGCCGGTTGTGGTGGTGAATCTTTCCTGGCGAGAGAGATCGTTTGAGAGAATAAGGGGCGATTAGAGATGGATAGAAAAGGCAAGGAGAAAGGTTTAGAGAAGGACTCCAACCAACCAGAGCACACATCCAAGGTCAGTGGAGTAAGCAAGCGATCCATCGACTAGGATCTTCGGTTGGTCCGATCGAGTCTAAGGTCATGGGCGAACGGTTATATCCTACTCTCTCTTTGTATTTTATTATATTCTTCTTCTTTCTTTTGTATGTGCGATCGAATATAATGGTTTGGGGATGGTAATAGGGCCTTTGGGCCGGACACGCGTATGGTTTGATCGGCCAAGGGATGGACCAATTGGACTAGGCAGTTGATAGGCAACCGGTTTTACTCTATCCCCAAGTGGTTACAAGGATTCATGGTTTATGCCGGATGATGTGATCATGGACCAGCTAGTTGACGAGGATAATGAGATCATGGGCAAGGCGACTGATGAGGATGTCTTAACCATTCCTAATGGTCCTATGACAAGTTCCAGAACCAAGAAACTCAATGAAGCTAGTGGAGGTTTGCTTAAGACAACTTCAAAGCAAGAAGAAGGTCTTGAACGAGGCTTGATCGGCCAAGACACACTCATCACCATTCAAGCTACTCCACCTTCAAGCTGATTATCATCTAGGCGAGTAGCTTGTGTATATTCTTTTTTTTCCTTAATTGGTTTTGTCCCACTGGGTTTTCCAATCAAGGTTTTTAATGAGGTCACAAGTTGCTTCTCCTATTGATACCACTTAAATTACCCTAAGGAGTGATTTATACTCTCTTAAATAAGAGGTCGAGTTGTAGTACTTAGGGATCGAATTCACAGGGAGCTAGGGAACCTAAGAAATCTAATATGATTTGTTAAGCTAAATGGTTTCAGAGATTTAAATGTAAATTGCAGTTTTATATTGAACAAGTGTTTGTTCAATAGATTGATTGAGGTTTTGGTGCTTAAAAAGGAAATAGTTAGACTTAGGGTTTTTATTGAGGAAACTCGGGATTATAATCCTACAGATGCCTAATGAGTTGCATGCATGATAATGTAAAGCTCAACTACTTCGTTAACAAGTCCATCAGCGTTCGCAATGTTTGTACTTGTCTATTAACTAGATCTAATGATATCAACTATCGTATGTCGATCAATAGAAAGTGTCGGTCGATGATCCTATAGGGATATCGATCGATACACCTTTTGCTTCGTCGATCGATTATTCAATAATGATATCGATCGACGCTCTAGTCAAGCTCTTGTGCGGGTTGATTGAATGCTTACTAAGATCACTAGATCAGCTCTCGCCTTACTCATAGTAAGAAACTTAGCTTAGTTAGAATGTTTTCAGGATCAGAATGAAGCTCTCGCTTTTATCTATCAATCCTAAGGCAGGTTCTAGGTAGCTAATCTAGAGACAGGCATTAATGAACAATCCTAATGACAATTACCACAAATCAGCGATCTATAGTTGGGGCAAATCCCTCCTAACCTATTTAAACCCTAAAATCTAACAATGGAACTACTCAGACATGGCTAAGCAATTCATAAGAGCAATTAAGTAAGAAAACTTCATTAGAATAGCAAATAGATATTAATGGAGTTTCAATCACAAATTATAACTTTGTATCTTCTCTCCAATCTATCAAAATCCTAGAAAACCTTGCTGTGAAAATAATAAAACTAGAAAATTACACTTTGCCTCTAACATCGTGGCAAAGCGCCAATAACTGCGGATTTTAACAGAGTTCAATAAGTGATCATTCGACAGCAACTACTACGCTGAGAGAGCAGCACGGGGATGGTAGTAGTGAAAAGACAAGTTTAAGCCAAGATAGTAAAGAAAACAGTAAAGCTCGAGTAAGAGACATCAGGAAAGAAATATGACAAATTTATTAAACTAACTGTCTCACTCTCAATACGCCAGAGGTAATAATGCTATAAAATCATGTCGTTTTATGTTTGTTTTTTTGGGTTGGGAGGTGTCATAAAAAAAAACTACATTTTTTTCTGTACATACCAGCTATGAATGAGTGTTTTGTAGAGCTGGTAGCAGCAAGAGTCATCGTAGATTCTGTAATCAGCGGATGATAGCAAAACGTGGTCGGATTTCAAAAGAAGTTATATGAAAAAGGATATATAGCAAAGTTAAACTTTTACAAAACTCACATCCTTTTGTCTACCAACTACTTTTGCTTCCAATCGTTGGATCTAAAGCAAATATTTGGTTTCGTCCGTCTTTTAGTCGGATGAATGCTTCAATCTGACCAACGTTGATTCTCCACCTTACTATCTTTTGCTCATTAACTTTTCTTTTAAGGTAAATCTTCGCGTCCACACAAAAGCAGCTAAAAGCAAGTTTCAAACACTATTTTAGTTGGGTAGCTATGAAAGCTTTGTATAGATAAATATATAAATAAGTGACCCTGAGTAAATTATATAATTTTCTAAGAATAAATTATTATTATTATTTTCTTGGAATAAATTATTGTCAAACCTATAAGATATTGTTAATATTATGTTGCAGAATGTTTCGCAATTAGCTTTGGTTAGTTATGATGTGTTATTGTAAAAGGATCTAGCCAAATGAGGAGGAAGAGCCTCACCTTTAATTGGCATGGAACATAGTGATTTGCTGCAACCATAAAAGCTGGATTTAGTCGACCGTTTGGTCTGGTTTGCGCCTGCTTTGACCTTTGTAGCTGTTGCAACTACTCCGGTGACGAACATGCCTGGTGCTGTCAACAAAACTCTGAAGCCATGTCCTATGCTGACCAGAAGTGTCCCAGTAAACACCATATGAGTTAGCGATGATCCTGTAATTGCAGAAAGTCCTCATGTCCATCACCACAATCCCCTCTAACTGATGCAAACGCTAGCCCCGCTGGTTAAACTTCTACCTCCAAGAAAGTACCAACATCTACGAAGGTCCGTCACACCTAAGGGATCCATCGAGCGAGTTTAAGTGCTGGGAACAAACTCGAATTTTCTGCCTCCAATGAACGAAATACTAACCAAGGAGAGAGAGCCCTCAAACTGCTTTTCAAACTGGCTAAAAAAATAATATCATAAGAAACATGATGCTGAAGATTCAAAACCAAAAACAGGAAAAAATAACTGTTGGGGTCGAAAACGGTTACAACGAAGTTAATATCCAAACCTCCGCAAAAACAAGTGTCAATGTCTTTCCGCGACAAATTATGCTTGGTAAAAAGAATGTCACGACACATGATCTCGAGATAAAACCTTGTTCAAGTCCCGGTTGGATCAAACACAAGCTGTCCCAAGGTAACGGAAACGTATCTAAACCAGCCACGGATAGGTTCGAGTGTGACGATCGGAACACGGACGAACCAAGCTCAGTCACTACGCAACGACCGAACTTGCAAACTGCCCGGTCGCTACGTAGCGACCGAGCTCGAGCCAAGCTCGGACCCTACGTAGCGACCGGGCTCGAGCCAAGCTCGGTTGCTACGTAGCGACCGAGCATGCGTACCGTTCGGTCGCTACATAGCGACCGAGCTTTTCCGAATTGTTTAATGCGACACGAGTCCATGCATTTTCGTCTACCCTTTGATTCTATCACCCGAAGACCGTAGCAAACCCATTTCATTTTTCTCGACATTCGAGGTCATCAATCAAACTTTACGGTATAAAACCGCGGAAATATCGCTTCTTATCGAAAGAAGCCATAATAAACGTTTCGAGTCAAAAGACAGCCCAAAGGGACCTAAGACATGACTCGAAGCCCACTTTACGATTTCTTAACCAACAGCCCGTAAACCATAAGACGGTTTACGCTTGGTTCGTAAGGAAAGATAAATGTCAAGTTTCCGCGGATAAATACAAAATTTTGAAGATAATTACGAAGATCAGAAAAAATGGAATATCTCCATTTTTAGGCTATGACGGCTTAAGGGCAGAAAGGGAAAAGCGTAAACCGACCTAGGAGGGAGTATATAAGGAGTCCTAGGCGAGAGGCATGGGGGAGAACTTTTTGACAGCAAACTTAGCACTTAGAGCAATTAGGTAACTTTCCGTTTTTGTTATTTCGAGCTGCGACTCAACTAGGTTTAGCCGTCTTAGGGTTGCTAGAACTAGGAATCTCGCCGACAGCTCTCGAACCCATGCTTATACCTTGTTGTAAACGCTCATACGCAAATTCGGAATAAGACTTCTCTTTGCTCTCTTTTTACGATTTCTTATATTTTATCGTTGTTATCTCGTGTTCTGATTGTTTGGCGTGTGGTATTAGCAGATATCTGGGGCCTTTGAAAAACTAGGGTTCTCCTAATTTCCTAATTTAAACGGAAATCGACAGTGCGAATTTCGGTTCCCATAATAATGCTACTAATTTACACTAAACACTAAATACCAGTGTTCCTAATAATACTGATGAGTACATTTCGAAATTCGAAACAAACCCAACCACCATTTTACAAACAATGAGTCCATCTCAGAATGCAATGTATGTGTTCTATTCAAATAAAAGACAACAACTCAACATCAAAAAGGCAACAGCTCAACTCCACTACCATGTCCGAGTTAACGAACTACGTCAATGCACAACGGATCTACAATCCACTCTAACCCGCCGCTCACCCATCAACCTCATAGCTTCATCTCGAATTTGCAGCTAGATAACATAACCAGGATATACCAACACAATTTCAAAACAGTGAAACAACCATCAGTAAAGCCGGCGGGCCAAAAATTATACCAAAACGAACGTAATAATAAAGTGGAACAAGTCATAATACATCTTCCTAACGAACAACCTCATATAGAGACCTATGATTAATAA
This sequence comes from Brassica rapa, assembly GCF_000309985.2. Classification (NCBI taxonomy): domain Eukaryota; kingdom Viridiplantae; phylum Streptophyta; class Magnoliopsida; order Brassicales; family Brassicaceae; genus Brassica; species Brassica rapa. The sequence continues at coordinate 17,604,708 of NC_024796.2, read as the reverse complement.
TTATCCTCTCATTATACCAACAATACGAACAATTGCAAACACAACAAAACATTACAATAACACATCTCACGTTCTGACGAATTATTATATCAACAATCTCAGAAGCCATCCATGGTCCCAATTAATTGATAGGAAAATATTGTTTCCATTTAACCAACTCACTGAATAGTGCAAACTGCAGCACAATAGTAACATGTACTCCATGCCAATATTAGCTGTTTCATTTGGGTGTATAATAGTGTTGTTTTCACTCAAACAAAAGTGTTTAGAAAAATACATTAATATTTCAAGAGTTTATCCAGCTTTCCTATAATATAAGTGAGGGGAACTTCGATTTTGTTTTTAGTTAGAGAACTTCTTTTATTATTATATTTAATATTTCAAAAGAAACCAGTGGTGTTATATAAGAATACTAAAACTAAAAAACCAATTAAAACTACCAAACCGAACGATCACCAACAAACCTCTTAAAAGGATATTAAGGATTTTATTTGTAAAATGGAAACACATACAAGAAAAACAAGTTTACCTAAATATAGAACTTATTTTTTATTCTTAAACAAACAAACAAACTAAATTGTCTGCCAGTTGAATTTTTGAGAAACAAAACTAAAAAAAATAGTTCGAAATATGCAAACAATCATCCGTTAGGTTACAATCCTTGATTAACCTTTCAAATGCTGAAAAAGGCTATAGAGTATAGACAAAAAAAAAACATTAAACCACTAAACCATTAAAAATACATAAACCAAACTTTTAACTAATGATTAAAATTTTAATATATCACTGAATCAAACATTTTAAATACCCGCAAGCAAAATGCTAATAATGCATCAACCAATTTGCAATTGCTGCTTTCATGCTATCAGCTTTATACATCGCTTGGGTCCTGTAAGCTCCGCCTAAAGGTCTAGAAACCATGGACAAATCAAAAACCAGATAACGAAAAACGCATGTAACGTATCAAATAATATCTACAAAAAAGCTTTTCTAAATCTGCCGTCAACAAAATGAACACAGCTTTTCAAAATCTGCCGTCAACAAAATGAACACAGCTTTTCAAAATCTGCCGTATACATTTAAATACTCAACAAACTACAATGATTTACATAGAGCAAATGGTTAAGAAACGAAAATAAAAAAATTGAATTAAGAGAACATATTAATTTACTGTAATGAGTTTTTGTTATTCCATCCCAAAGTAGCCATACTGCAACTACTTTTGGTTTAACAAAAGCGTAATACTTTAAAAAGAAAGATAGCCGAAAAATAGCGTGAGCACTAACATGAGGATGAAGAAATTAGAACATTTTTTTCTCCACTTGATCGTGTGAGTACTTACGCATGAAAATCTAGTTGGTCCAATGGTTTTGATTAAATAATTCATTAATACTTTAATATTACGAAGTATGGGTTTCCATTTTTAGAAAATACATACAAATTAACGAAGAAAAGATTTACAAAAGATCTATAATATGACGCAAAAAATATTGCCAAACGTAGATCTTATACGGTAGTTTAGATGGTACAATCAAACGTAGATCTTATATGGTAGTTTAGATCTAAAAAACTGGGGTTAATCATGCTTTTAGTCAAAATCGAAAGGGGAAAGTCAGAACTTAGAAAGAAGGAAATCTAAGATAATAATAATAAAAAGGAAAAAAGGAAAGCGCGTAAACGGAAAAGAGGAAATAAAACCTAATATAAATATGAGTATACTTCTCGACCTCTAAACAAGTGATTCAGAGTTTAACTCTTTCTGTTCTCTTTAAACTCTCTCTCTATTCTCGTCCCTAAACAACGAATCCAATTTGGCATTCATAAATCTTTCTTTCAATAACAAATCATGGTTTGGTATGGGTACTGCGACGACGAACCCGACACCTTCATATCCTTCGACCCAGTCTTCGCCGACACTCAACATAACCTAAAAAACCCTAACTTCTCCTTTGTCTTCGATTTCGAATTGGTTTACAGGCAAGCCCCCGAACCAAACTCTGATTCAGACGAAGACGAAGACTTTTGCAATTTAGAAACTCGAATCCTTCGTCAAACCCACGAGTTCGATAGAGATTGGCTCATCGGTGGCGATAGGGAGCAGATACAAGCCAACGTGTTTCAGATTCTTGATTTCATGTTGTTCCTTGTTTCTTTTTGTCATTATGAATATATTCAATAGAGTGTGCGACTTTCAAATTTATCACAAGTGTTCTTTTTTTTTCTTTTTTTTTTTTGCTAAAATTGTCACAAGTGTTCTCTTAGAGCACCCGCAATGGTGTTACTCAAAAGAGAATCTTTAAAAAAGTGTATTTTGATTTTTTAAGTATTATTATTATTTTTTCTTTTTTAGATAAAGAAAAAATAAATATCAACCAATCGCAGGTCGTCACATGTCGTCGGGACCCACAAATAGTGCAAAGATTCACTAAGAAAGAATCCTTATTTAGAAGTTTTAAGGATTGAATCCTTAACTTTTGGTGGGGTCCATCAATTATTTAATTTTTTTTTTCTAAGGACTCTCCCTTAAGGATTCCTATTGCGGGTGCTCTTAGGAGCAGAAATAGAAGAAGCTAAAACTAAAAAACAATGGTAGTGGGGAAATAAAGGCTACTTGTCTATCTGAAGAGATAAAACTAATCAATCTTCTTGCAAAGCTCTCACAAATAGTCAAAAACGTTACTCGGCGGAACAATCCAGAGGCTCTTGTGACGAGGGATAAGTTCTAACCAGTTACGACTTGCATTAGGCGGATTATACCTGCTTTTATCAAAAAAGTAGGATACACAACGCTTGCGCTTGTCACCAAACCATGGGAAGCAGAGGTTGTTCCTCATCAATGGGATATTACTTCTCAACTCAGAGTTATAAGAACTGAAGAAGGTTGTGAAACCATCAAGCTCATTACTAGTCACCTCCTCCCATTGCAAAGAGCCTAGTTTAAACACTAGTGGCTTCTCCTTTTCTCTCTGCCAAGAAAATTTCTCTCTTGTCCCATTCACCTCGTAGTTGATGATACACATATGCATCTTGATGACAAACCCATGTCCGGGAAGATGGGTGAAAGGAATACAAGTAGCCTCCTCCTATGGTAAAACAATAAAATTGTTCATTGAGATAGACAATTTTGCTATGCCTATAAAACGGTTAAACAGTAGGAAAGGCCTCGGTGATCCACTCAGTTGCTCCAGGATGGCATGTGCTGATAACTATCCTTCTCTCTTGAACTGATGTAACAAAGTCTAACGCTACCAACACACAGTTATCCGATGTTGGAGGACTAGAGAACGCGACTGCCTGGAATGGCAACGAGAACTTAGGCAAGCTTACGAGCTCCTGAGAAAACGGGTTGAAGAAAAACATGTCCTTGGAGCTAGAAGTGTACATAAGTAACCAACCGTCTTTTATGTAACACACGGCTGATTCAGCCAGCTCTGGCAGATGCAAAGTGTACAATTTCGATCGTACCGGATCACGTAGTTCAAACAAACTGCAACGATTATCAAAGCACATAAGCCAAGGATGCTTTTCCTCTAGTAGAAAGTGCAGCTTCACACCATGACTTGGAAACAGCTGATGCACATATGTTGTCTTTTAAGACAAGACGAGACATTATTACTTCCAAGAGAATTGATGGAAGATTTAAGATACTCGTATTTATTGCCTCTTCCTCACTCTTAGATTTAGTTCTACAAAACAACAATCATATGAATCAGCCTCAAAGAAGCAAAAGTGAATGCTGTTATGTGTCATTGGTCAAACCTCACACTGACACAAAAAGAAAAACAAAGAATACAATTTCCTAGAGAAAGATGGTAAAAACATATTCCAATGAACTTGTCAAATCCACTACAACTGAATATTATAGGCTGTAGAACTGCTTGAGAATGACGAACCTTTTACTGGCGACGGTGGTTGAAGATGGAGACGGTGACGCCATGGCCAGAACGGAGGTGGCGGCAATGGTGGATGACTAATGGGAATATGCGGATGATTATTTATTTCGCTACAAACTCGGGCTTTAAAAGTTATTTTAAAACTAAAAGTGATTGTTACCTTTAATGAATATTATATATGTATAACCTATTATAGAATTAACATTAACATAAACCTATGTAAACAACGACAAGGAACAAATGCATTCCCAAACATTCTTTAAAAAATCACCATTCATAAGAAATAATTTTTCCTTCTCATTTCCTACCTATCCTTTTTTTGTAGACAAATAAAGAACAAATTAATTCTTTATTAAATATGGGATGAAACAACCATTCATTTTCATTCATGTAATTCAATTCCTCTACGTTCATTTTCTATTTGTTCCTCTTGTTTCCAGAATGGTCACCAGTCGAATGAAGAATTTTATGTATGTTGTATCCTTATCTGAAAATAAAAATTTTATTCATAAAATTACAAAATTTAAAATAGAAAATGCATAATTAAATAATAATCATTTAAAAATAAAATTTTGTAATCAAATTAAAATTATAATTTTGAATACTTTATTACTAGGTGTTCTGTCTGCACATGCGGGCATAGTGTTTTTATAGATATTTATCTTTTTATAAATATTAAATCAAAACCAACATAATAAATTATTAATTATATTTTAAAAAGATAAATCAAAAATTAAACTTTATATTTTAAAATAAAAAATATTATTTCAGATAAAAACACAACATATTTAAGAATTATCTTATGTTTTAGAAATATATTTTATTTTTGAGAATTTTATTATATTTACTTATAGTCAATTATCAGATATAACATATAAACAAAATATTATTAATATATATTCATTAATTTTTATCAAAATATATATATGTTTATTGTTGTGTTAAATTTTAAAGACATTCACATATATTTTAGAAAATATATTTATGTGTTTGATTAGCATTTCATTATAAATTGTTTTATATGTAACTATAAACTTTATAATAAAATTTTATTTTCAGATAACAACAGAATATATCTAAAAATTATCTTATGTTTTAAAACATGTTTTAATAAAATATTATTTTCAGATAACAACAGAATATATCTAGCAATTATCTATTGTGTTTTGTAAAATAATATGTGGAAGCTTAAACCTAAATATAAATGTAAAATATTTGTAACTATTTTTGGTCATACCTTTTTAACAAAAAAAATCAATACTATTAAAAGGGAAGAAGTTTTAATAAATCTACTTAAAAAAGTTGTTTGGACCCTTTCATTTTTTAGTCCAACCTATTATATATAACCAAATCTTATAACTATAACCTATTTTATAGCAATCAAATAAAATTCTATTATTCTCCATATTTTATCTGTTACAATATATTACAACTTTATTTTTCATCCCTTATATATTGGACTCATATCTCTATCTTTAATAACTAAATCTACGGTTACACTATATATTTGTACGTGTGAAATAATATGATCATGACATGTTCAACTACAATATATATAACAACTACAACTAATTAATCACCTTCTTCATGGCATATAACATTTCTTTTATATAACATACTATTTAGTATAGTAGAATAATATCTATGACATGCAACAGACATATGCCACACCCAGACTTATATCAAGTTTAGTGGTAGATCAACTTAATATATTATTAGTATAGTAGAACAATATCTGTAACGCATCACATAGTTCCAAATTTTTGCAAAATTAAATTTAATAAATCAAACCATCTGTTAAAAACAAAATTATATTTTCTTTTACTTTAAATTAACTTTTTATAAAAATCATTTATAATAAAATTTGTTATTTAAAATAAGTTTAAAACTATTAAAAACTTTACAAATTTATACTATTAACTTAGCCAAAAATATGTCAAATAACTCTTAAGTCTCATCAATTCAGCAAATATAACATTTTTAAAATACACACAAAAGTTAGCTGGCCCGTCTGTTTGGGCTTTTTGTTATTTTGTTTTTTTTTTGTTGTTGTTCTGGTTGGTGAGCTTTGTCTTTGGGCTTCCCCCTCTCATTAATAAAAATATTGATGGGGAAAAAAAAAAAGAATAGGTCTGAGCATCGGGTTTTGGGGTAGGTACGGATCATTTTATTTTGGGTTCAGACATTTTGAACATAACTAGGTATTTTTTTGGTTCAAGCTTGGGTTGGTTCCTTTTGGATCCGGGTCGGTTTGAATCCATAATTCAAATATCTATAAAATCAATGTACTATTTGGGTACGTATCAGATTTGGATTGGTTTGATTATTTAGGACACCAAAAAGATTTGAAATTGCCAAACCCCCCTCCCCCCAAACAAATACTCGAAAATATTGAAATATCCAAAAAGATCCAAAATGAACCGATCCGTTATGATCCGAGAAATTAAAAAAGCCAATTTTCCGAATACCCAAAATATTTTTTAAAATAAATTGAAATTTTTACCCAAATCCCGAAACTAAAATCGAAAACCTGAACCCAAAACTTAAACAATATTTGTAATACTAAAACATATATAAAATACTCAAATATACCTAATATACACAAAACATTTTAGGCACTTGGGTATCCGATCAGGTAAAGGGTATGATTTGGACTCGAAAAGAGACATGCGGATCCAAAAATTTAATATGTAAACCTGGACCCAAACTGCACCTATATTTCCAGATCTATTTCAATTTGGTTTTCTGAATTTGGTAAAATATTCATGTCCAAGGGAGAGTTTTGTAAGTGTACATATAAATTTTAAATAAACAAATTCATGAATTATATAAGGTAAACAAATTATCTTCTTCGATATCATATGATTTTGTAACAAAATAATATAAAACAATTTCAAAATATTAATTCACAAATTTTGTATACAATCCAAAAAAAACCCGCGCTTTTGAAGCGCGGGTCAAAATCTAGTTATCTATTAAAAAGAAAAGTCAATTACCTATAAAACAATAAGAGTACTTTTAAAATTTTATTTTAATTAGGGTTTTCAAAAAGTCATATTATTTATTTAAAAGTTAGTTTTTATTCATGTTTTTTTCTAAATAATTTATTGTACTTGTAGGATTTTACAATTCGTTTTTGTTTAACATTTTTTCTTAAAAGTTAATATTTATCTTTTATAATTCTCTATCTTTAGTATCTCTTAAAACAAACATTATAATAAATAATGATAATAATAAGACTATATTAAATAATTTTTATTTTTTTTAAAAATTCATCTTATTATTTTAATATATATATTTTTGATTATGAGAAAGTTGAACACATATCACATTTTCAAATATATAACTAACATTGTTACAGTCATGTAAATTAGCAACTTTGAAAAACAAAGTTTTTTATAAAAAATACTTAAAATAATAACACTATTAAATAATATTTATAATTAATATGTGGAAGCTTAAACCTAAATATAAATGTGAAATATTTGTAACTATTTTTGGTCATACTTTTTTAACAAACAAAATTATCTATTTAAAAGGAAAGTCAATTACCTATAAGACAATAAGAGTACTTTTAAAATTTTCTTTTAATTAGGGTTTTCAAAAAGTCATATTATTTATTTAAAAGTTAGTTTTTATTCATGTTTTTTCTAAATAATTTATTGTACTTCTAGGATTTTACAATTCGTTTTTGTTTAACATTTTTTCTTAAAAGTTAATATTTATCTTTTATAATTCTCTATCTTTAGTATCTCTTAAAACAAACATTATAATAAATAATGATAATAATAAGACTATATTAAATAATTTTTTTTTTTAAATCGTCTTATTATTTTAGTATATATATTTTTGATTATGAGAAAGTTGAATACATATCACATTTTCAAATATATAACTAACATTGTTATAGTCATGTAAATTAGCAACTTTGAAAAACCAAGTTTTTTTATAAAAAAATACTAAAGCTAATAACACTATTAAATAATATTTAATATTTATAATTAAGTTTTAAGAAAAAAAATTTCATTATTTTAGTGTATATATTTTTTATTATGAGATAGTTTAAATATATAATTTTCATGTGTCCCGATCATGTTAATTAACAATTTTGAAGAACCAAGTTTAATATAATATTTTATAATTATATTTTCATTAAAATTTTAGAAAAAGAAAATTATATTAAATAAATTATTTTCAAATATTGTTTTAGGTTTTTGAAAAAAGAAAAATTCTAAAATAATTACTACTAAATATCTTTTAAAAAATATTTTTATTATTAAATAATTTTTAAAAGTAGTTTTTATCAAAATTCTTCTTTATTATCTTATTATATATGTTTTTAATTATTATATATTTAAACACATGTCACAATATTATAAGAAAAATTATCATCAAATAGTCTTTTGCAATTATCTTTTGATTAGGATATAAAAAAGGAAAATTACTATTAAATAATATTTTAATAACTTTTTAATTAAATTTTTTTTTATTAATATCTTAATATATATATTTTTAATAATGAGATAGATTAACACATGTCACATTTTTAAAATATATAATTGCCATGTGTCGCTATCATGTTAATTAACAATTTTGAAGAACCAAGTTTTTATAAAAGGAAAATTCTATTAAATAAATGGTTTTCAAAAATTTTTTTAGGATTTTGTAAAGAGACAATTTCTAAAATAATTACTGCTAAATATTCAAACAAAAATTACTTTAAATAATTTTTAAAAGTAGTTTTTATCAAAATTTGTGTTTATTATCTTATTATATATATGTTTAATCATTATATATTTAAACACATATCACAATATTATAAGAAAAATTATTATTCCCTCTGTTCCTAAATATAAGATGTTTAGGTAGAAATACATATATTAAGAAAACTATTTTTTGTCTAGAAAATATCATTAAAACTATAAATTAATAGTATTCAACCAAGTATAAATAGACTATTAAAATATAATTGGGTAAACAGTTTTTAATAAAGTAAAAGTTACCTAAAAAATGAAAACATCTTATATATTGGAACATCAAAATTCTGTAAAACATCGTACTTTTAGGAACAGAGGGAGTATCAAATAGTATTTTGCAACTATCTTTTGATTAGGATTTTAAAAAAGAAAATTACTATTAAATAATATTTTAATTACTTTTTAATAAATCGTTTTTGTTAATATCTAATTATATATATTTTTAATTATGAGATAGATTATCATATGTCACAATCATAAAATACATAGTTGCCATATGTCGCGATCATGTTAATTAGCAACTTTGAAGAACCAAACTTTATATAATCAGATATATATATATATATATATATATATATATATATTAAGTATAAAATTTATATTAAATAATCTGATATAAAAATCTGGTAATTTTTCAGCTATTTATTATACTTTTATCGAACCAGTCAGTCAAAACAGCTTTTACTATCAAACTAAATACCAAAATAAAACAAGTATCCTAAAATCCATAAACACATAAAAACTACAATAAAACATAATTTAATCCTATTGGCACTTACCACCGATACCAATTATATCAAATAGCTTGTATTTTCAAATACCATTATCTCCAAATCAAAATACAAAGCTTATACCACAAATATAATACAATGCGCGTGTAGCACGGACACATCCCTAATCATTAAATATAATTAGACAAGTCAAAAGCGAAAGCGGAAAGTCAGAACTTTAGAAAGAAGGAAATCTAAGATAATAATAATAAAAAAAATATAATTAGACAATTCAAAAGCGAAAGCGGAAAGTCAGAACTTAGAAAGAAGGAAATCTAAGATATAATAATAAAAAGGAAAAAAGGAAAGCGCGTAAACGGAAAAGAGGAAATAAAACCTAATATAAATATGAGTATACTTCTCGACCTCTAAACAAGTGATTCAGAGTTCAACTCTTTCTGTTCTCTTTAAACTCTCTCTCTATTCTCGTCCCTAAACAACGAATCCAATTTGGCATTCATAAATCTTTCTTACAATAACAAATCATGGTTTGGTATGGGTACTGCGACGACGAACCCGACACCTTCATCTCCTTCGACCCAGTCTTCACCGACACTCAACATAACCTAAAAAACCCTAACTTCTCCTTTGTCTTCGATTTCGAATTGGTTTACAGGCAAGCCCCCGAACCAAACTCTGATTCAGACGAAGACGAAGACTTCTGCAATTTAGAAACTCGAATCCTTCGTCAAACCCACGAGTTCGATAGAGATTGGCTCATCGGTGGCGATAGGGAGCAGATACAAGCCAACGTGTTTCAGATTCTTGAGATGATCCAAGTCCCTTCTTACTCTGACATTGTTTATACGTTAACTTTCAAAATCTTTGATTTAAAGAAGCGCGAGTCCGAGTCTGATTCGCCGGAGATTGAGAGGATACGAGTCGGGATTGATGTTATCGTCCCGAGGTTTCCCGGTGCTAACGATGACGTTTGATATGTAACTTGAGCGATGAGGTGGTTGTTGGGAACGACCAAGGCTGTGTTAGGTTTTTCTTTTACTGTTTAAAAAGTGTCTTTGTTGATTTCATGTTGTTCCTTGTTTCTTTTTGTCATTATGAATATATTCAATAGAGTGTGCGACTTTCAAATTTATCACAAGTGTTCTTTTTTTTTCTTTTTTTTTTTGCTAAAATTGTCACAAGTGTTCTCTTAGGAGCAGAAATAGAAGAAGCTAAAACTAAAAAACAATGGTAGTGGGGAAATAAAGGCTACTTGTCTATCTGAAGAGATAAAACTAATCAATCTTCTTGCAAAGCTCTCACAAATAGTCAAAAACGTTACTCGGCGGAACAATCCAGAGGCTCTTGTGACGAGGGATAAGTTCTAACCAGTTAAGACTTGCATTAGGCAGATTAAACCTGCTTTTATCAAAAAAGTAGGATACACAACGCTTGCGCTTGTCACCAAACCATGGGAAGCAGAGGTTGTTCCTCATCAATGGGATATTACTTCTCAACTCAGAGTTATAAGAACTGAAGAAGGTTGTGAAACCATCAAGCTCATTACTAGTCACCTCCTCCCATTGCAAAGAGCCTAGTTTAAACACTAGTGGCTTCTCCTTAATTACTGCATGCAAACATGAGAAAGAGCTCTCCTTTTCTCTCTGCCAAGAAAATTTCTCTCTTGTCCCATTCACCTCGTAGTTGATGATACACATATGCATCTTGATGACAAACCCATGTCCGGGAAGATGGGTGAAAGGAATACAAGTAGCCTCCTCCTCTGGTAAAGCAATAAAATTGTTCATTGAGATAGACAATTTTGCTATGCCTATAAAACGGCAAAACAGTAGGAAAGGCCTCGGTGGTCCACTCAGTTGCTCCAAGATGGCATGTGCTGATAACTATCCTTCTCTCTTGAACTGATGTAACAAAGTCTAACGCTACCAACACACAATTATCCGATGTTGGAGGACTAGAGAACGCGACTGCCTGGAATGGCAACGAGAACTTAGGCAAGCTTACGAGCTCCCGAGAAAACGGGTTGAAGAAAAACATGTCCTTGGAGCTAGAAGTGTACATAAGTAACCAACCGTCTTTTATGTAACACACGGCTAATTCAGCGAGCTCTTGCAGATGCAAAGTGTACAATTTCGATCGTACCGGATCACGTAGTTCAAACAAACTGCAACGATTATCAAAGCACAGAAGCCAAGGATGCTTTTCCTCTAGTAGAAAGTGCAGCTTCACACCATGACTTGCAAACAGCTGATGCACATATGTTGTCTTTTAAGACAAGACGAGACATTATTACTTCCAAGAGAATGGATGGAAGATCTAAGATACTCGTATTCATTGCCTCTTCCTCACTCTTAGTTTTAGTTCTACAAAACAACAATCATGAATCAGCCCCAAAGAAGCAAAAGTGAATGCTGTTATGTGTCATTGGTCAAACCTCAAACTGACACAAAAAGAAAAACAAAGAATACAATTGCCTAGAGAAAGATGGTAAAAACATATTCCAATGAACTTGTCAAATCCACTACAACTGAATATTATAGGCTGTAGAACTGCTTGAGAATGACGAACCTTTTACTGGCGACGGTGGTTGAAGATGGAGACGGTGACGCCATGGCCAGAACGGAGGTGGCGGCAATGGTGGATGACTAATGGGAATCTATAACTCTAGGGTTCTTTGCGTCTCATCTTATTCATTAATGTGCGGATGATTATTTATTTCGCTATAAACTCGGGCTTTAAAAGTTATTTTAAAACTAAAAGTGATTGTTACCTTTAATGAATCTTATATATGTATAACCTATTATAGAATTAACATTAACATAAACCTATGTAAACAACGACAAGGAACAAATGCATTTCCGAACATTCTTTAAAGAAATTACCATTCATAAGAAATAATTTTTCCTTCTCATTCCCTACCATTCCTTCTTTTGTAGACAAATAAAGATCAAATTAATTCCTTATTAAATATGGGATGAAACAACCATTCTTTTTCATTCCTGTAATTCAATTCCTCTACGTTCATTTTTTATTCGTTCCTCTTGTTTCCAGAATGGTCACCAGTCGAAAGAAGAATTTTATGTATGTTGTATCCTTATCTGAAAATAAAAATTTTATTCATAAAATTACAAAATTTAAAATAGAAAATGCATAATTAAATAATAATCATTTAAAAATAAAATTTTGTAATCAAATTAAAATTATAATTTTGAATACTTTATTACTTGGTGTTCTGTCTGCACATGCGGGCATAGTGTTTTTATAGGTATTTATCTTTTTATAAATATTAAATCAAAACCAACATAATAAATTATTAATTATATTTTTAAAAAGATAAATCAAAAATTAAACTTTATATTTTATATTTTATAATAAAAAATATTATTTCAGATAAAAACACAACATATTTAAGAATTATCTTATGTCTTAGAAATATATTTTATTTTTGAGAATTTTATTATATTTACTTATAGTCAATTATCAGATATAACATATAAATAAAATATTATTAATATATATTCATTAATTTTTATCAAAATATATATATGTTTATTGTTGTGTTAAATTTTAAAGACATTCACATATATTTTAGAAAATATATTTATTTGTTCGATTAGCATTTCATTATAAATTGTTTTATATGTAACTATAAACTTTATACTAAAATATTATTTTCAGATAACAACAGAATATATCTAAAAATTATCTTATGTTTTAAAACATGTTTTAATAAAATATTATTTTCAGATAACAACAGAATATATCTAGCAATTATCTATTGTGTTTTGTAAAATAATATGTGGAAGCTTAAACCTAAATATAAATGTGAAATATTTGTAACTATTTTTGGTCATACTTTTTTAACCAAAAAAATTATCTATTAAAAAGGAAAGTCAATTACCTATAAAACAATAAGAGTACTTTTAAAATTTTCTTTTAATTAGGGTTTTCAAAAAGTCATATTATTTATTTAAAAGTTAGTTTTTATTCATGTTTTTTTCTAAATAATTTATTGTACTTGTAGGATTTTACAATTCGTTTTTGTTTAACATTTTTTCTTAAAAGTTAATATTTATCTTTTATAATTCTCTATCTTTAGTATCTCTTAAAACAAACATTATAATAAATAATGATAATAATAAGACTATATTAAATAATTTTTATTTTATTTTTTAAATCGTCTTATTATTTTAGTATATATATTTTTGATTATGAGAAAGTTGAACACATATCACATTTTCAAATATATAACTAACATTGTTACAGTCATGTAAATTAGCAACTTTGAAAAACCAAGTTTTTTATAAAAAATACTAAAAATAATAACACTATTAAATAATATTTATAATTAATATGTGGAAGCTTAAACCTAAATATAAATGTGAAATATTTGTAACTATTTTTGGTCATACTTTTTTAACAAACAAAATTATCTTTTAAAAAGGAAAGTCAATTACCTATAAGACAATAAGAGTACTTTTAAAATTTTCTTTTAATTAGGGTTTTCAAAAAGTCATATTATTTATTTAAAAGTTAGTTTTTATTCATGTTTTTTTCTAAATAATTTATTGTACTTCTAGGATTTTACAATTCGTTTTTGTTTAACATTTTTTCTTAAAAGTTAATATTTATCTTTTATAATTCTCTATCTTTAGTATCTCTTAAAACAAACATTATAATAAATAATGATAATAATAAGACTATATTAAATAATTTTTATTTTATTTTTAAAATCGTCTTATTATTTTAGTATATATATTTTTGATTATGAGAAAGTTGAACACATATCACATTTTCAAATATATAACTAACATTGTTATAGTCATGTAAATTAGCAACTTTGAAAAACCAAGTTTTTTATAAAAAATACTAAAACTAATAACACTATTAAATAATATTTATAATTAAGTTTTAAGAAAAAAAAATTTCACTATTTTAGTGTATATATTTTTTATTATGAGATAGTTTAAATATATAATTGTCATTTGTCCCGATCATGTTAATTAACAATTTTGAAGAACCAAGTTTAATATAATATTTTATAATTATATTTTCATTAAAATTTTAGAAAAAGAAAATTATATTAAATAAATTATTTTCAAATATTGTTTTAGGTTTTTGAAAAAAGAAAAATTCTAAAATAATTACTACTAAATATCTTTTAAAATATATTTTTATTATTAAATAATTTTTAAAAGTAGTTTTTATCAAAATTCGTCTTTATCATCTTATTATATATGTTTTTAATTATTATATATTTAAACACATGTCACAATATTATAAGGAAAATTATCATCAAATAGTCTTTTGCAATTATCTTTTGATTAGGATATAAAAAAGAAAAATTACTACTAAATAATATTTTAATAACTTTTTAATAAATTTTTTTATTAATATCTTAATATATATATTTTTAATAATGAGATAGATTAACACATGTCACATTTTTAAAATATATAATTACCATGTGTCGCTATCATGTTAATTAATAATTTTGAAGAACCAAGCTTTTAGAAAAGGAAAATTCTATTAAATAAATTGTTTTCAAATTTTTTTTAGGATTTTGTAAAAAGACAATTTCTAAAATAATTACTGCTAAATATTCAAACAAAAATTACTTTAAATAATTTTTAAAAGTAGTTTTTTATCAAAATTCGTGTTTATTATCTTATTATATATATGTTTAATCATTATATATTTAAACACATATCACAATATTATAAGAAAAATTATTATTCCCTCTGTTCCTAAATATAAGATGTTTAGGTAAAAATACATATATTAAGAAAACTATTTTTTGTCTAGAAAATATCATTAAAACTATAAATTAATAGTATTCAACCAAGTATAAAATAGACTATTAAAATATAATTGGGTAAACAGTTTTTAATAAAGTAAAAGTTACCTAAAAATGAAAATATCTTATATATTGGAACATCAAAATTCTGTAAAACATCGTACTTTTAGGAACAGATGGAGTATCAAATAGTCTTTTGCAACTATCTTTTGATTAGGATTTTAAAAAGGAAAATTACTATTAAATAATATTTTAATTACTTTTTAATAAATCGTTTTTGTTAATATCTTATTATATATATTTTTAATTATGAGATAGATTATCACATGTCACAATCATAAAATACATAGTTACCATATGTCGCGATCATGTTAATTAGCAACTTTGAAGAACCAAGCTTTATATAATAAGATATATATATATATATATATATATATTAAGTATAAAATTTATATTAAATAATCTGATATAAAAATCTTGTAATTTTTCAGCTATTTATTATACTTTTATCGAATCAGTCCGTCAAAACAGCTTTTACTATCAAACTAAATACCAAAATAAAACAAGTATCCTAAAATCCATAAACACATAAAAACTACAATAAAACATAATTTAATCCTATTGGCACTTACCACCGATACCAATTATATCAAATAGCTTGTATTTTCAAATACCATTATCTCCAAATCAAAATACAAAGCTTATACCACAAATATAATACAATGCGCGTGTAGCACGGACACATCCCTAATCATTAAATATAATTAGACAAGTCAAAAGCGAAAGCGGAAAGTCAGAACTTTAGAAAGAAGGAAATCTAAGATAATAATAATAAAAAAAATATAATTAGACAATTCAAAAGCGAAAGCGGAAAGTCAGAACTTAGAAAGAAGGAAATCTAAGATATAATAATAAAAAGGAAAAAAGGAAAGCGCGTAAACGGAAAAGAGGAAATAAAACCTAATATAAATATGAGTATACTTCTCGACCTCTAAACAAGTGATTCAGAGTTCAACTCTTTCTGTTCTCTTTAAACTCTCTCTCTATTCTCGTCCCTAAACAACGAATCCAATTTGGCATTCATAAATCTTTCTTACAATAACAAATCATGGTTTGGTATGGGTACTGCGACGACGAACCCGACACCTTCATCTCCTTCGACCCAGTCTTCACCGACACTCAACATAACCTAAAAAACCCTAACTTCTCCTTTGTCTTCGATTTCGAATTGGTTTACAGGCAAGCCCCCGAACCAAACTCTGATTCAGACGAAGACGAAGACTTCTGCAATTTAGAAACTCGAATCCTTCGTCAAACCCACGAGTTCGATAGAGATTGGCTCATCGGTGGCGATAGGGAGCAGATACAAGCCAACGTGTTTCAGATTCTTGAGATGATCCAAGTCCCTTCTTACTCTGACATTGTTTATACGTTAACTTTCAAAATCTTTGATTTAAAGAAGCGCGAGTCCGAGTCTGATTCGCCGGAGATTGAGAGGATACGAGTCGGGATTGATGTTATCGTCCCGAGGTTTCCCGGTGCTAACGATGACGTTTGATATGTAACTTGAGCGATGAGGTGGTTGTTGGGAACGACCAAGGCTGTGTTAGGTTTTTCTTTTACTGTTTAAAAAGTGTCTTTGTTGATTTCATGTTGTTCCTTGTTTCTTTTTGTCATTATGAATATATTCAATAGAGTGTGCGACTTTCAAATTTATCACAAGTGTTCTTTTTTTTTCTTTTTTTTTTTTGCTAAAATTGTCACAAGTGTTCTCTTAGGAGCAGAAATAGAAGAAGCTAAAACTAAAAAACAATGGTAGTGGGGAAATAAAGGCTACTTGTCTATCTGAAGAGATAAAACTAATCAATCTTCTTGCAAAGCTCTCACAAATAGTCAAAAACGTTACTCGGCGGAACAATCCAGAGGCTCTTGTGACGAGGGATAAGTTCTAACCAGTTAAGACTTGCATTAGGCAGATTAAACCTGCTTTTATCAAAAAAGTAGGATACACAACGCTTGCGCTTGTCACCAAACCATGGGAAGCAGAGGTTGTTCCTCATCAATGGGATATTACTTCTCAACTCAGAGTTATAAGAACTGAAGAAGGTTGTGAAACCATCAAGCTCATTACTAGTCACCTCCTCCCATTGCAAAGAGCCTAGTTTAAACACTAGTGGCTTCTCCTTAATTACTGCATGCAAACATGAGAAAGAGCTCTCCTTTTCTCTCTGCCAAGAAAATTTCTCTCTTGTCCCATTCACCTCGTAGTTGATGATACACATATGCATCTTGATGACAAACCCATGTCCGGGAAGATGGGTGAAAGGAATACAAGTAGCCTCCTCCTATGGTAAAGCAATAAAATTGTTCATTGAGATAGACAATTTTGCTATGCCTATAAAACGGTTAAACAGTAGGAAAGGCCTCGGTGATCCACTCAGTTGCTCCAGGATGGCATGTGCTGATAACTATCCTTCTCTCTTGAACTGATGTAACAAAGTCTAACGCTACCAACACACAGTTATCCGATGTTGGAGGACTAGAGAACGCGACTGCCTGGAATGGCAACGAGAACTTAGGCAAGCTTACGAGCTCCCGAGAAAACGGGTTGAAGAAAAACATGTCCTTAACCAACCGTCTTTTATGTACCACACGGCTGATTCAGTCAGCTCTGGCAGATGCAAAGTGTACAATTTCGATCGTACCGGATCACGTAGTTCAAACAAACTGCAACGATTATCAAAGCACAGAAGCCAAGGATGCTTTTCCTCTACCCGTACAGAAAGTGCAGCTTGACACCATGACTTGCAAACAGCTGATGCACATATGTTGTCTTTTAAGACAAGACGAGACATTATTACTTCCAAGAGAATGGATGGAAGATCTAAGATACTCGTATTTATTGCCTCTTCCTCACTCTTAGATTTAGTTCTACAAAACAACAATCATATGAATCAGCCTCAAAGAAGCAAAAGTGAATGCTGTTATGTGTCATTGGTCAAACCTCACACTGACACAAAAAGAAAAACAAAGAATACAATTTCCTAGAGAAAGATGGTAAAAACATATTCCAATGAACTTGTCAAATCCACTACAACTGAATATTATAGGCTGTAGAACTGCTTGAGAATGACGAACCTTTTACTGGCGACGGTGGTTGAAGATGGAGACGGTGACGCCATGGCCAGAACGGAGGTGGCGGCAATGGTGGATGACTAATGGGAATCTATAACTCTAGGGTTCTTTGCGTCTCATCTTATTCATTAATGTGCGGATGATTATTTATTTCGCTATAAACTCGGGCTTTAAAAGTTATTTTAAAACTAAAAGTGATTGTTACCTTTAATGAATCTTATATATGTATAACCTATTATAGAATTAACATTAACATTAACATAAACTAAAAGTGGTTGTCGAATCGTCTATGTAATCTTTCATATATCATAATTGTAAGATCGTAATAAATCAGCGTTAAAAAAAAAGAATTAACATTAACATAAACCTATGTAAACAACGACAAGGAACAAATGTTTTCCCGAACATTCTTTAAAAAAATCACCATTCATAAAGAATAATTTTTTCTTCTCATTCCGTACCTTTCCTTTTTTTTGTAGACAAAAGAACAAATTAATTCCTTATTAAATATGGGATGGAACAACCATTCCTTTTCATTCCTGTAATTCAATTCCTCTACGTTCATTTTCTATTCGTTCCTCTTGTTTCCAGAATGGTCACCAGTCGAATGAAGAATTTTATGTATGTTGTATCCTTATCTGAAAATAAAAATTTTATTCATAAAATTACAAAATTTAAAATAGAAAATGCATAATTAAATAATAATCATTTAAAAATAAAATTTTGTTATCAAATTAAAAATATAATTTTGAATACTTTATTACTAGGTGTTCTGTCTGCACATACGTGCATAGTGTTGTTATAGATATTTATCTTTTTATAAATATTAAATCAAAACAACATAATAAATTATTAAGTATATTTTTAAAAAGATAAATCAAAAATTAAACTTTATATTTTATATTTTATAATAAAAAATATTAATTCAGATAAAAACACAACATATTTAAGAATTATCTTATGTTTTAGAAATATATTTTATTTTTGAGAATTTTATTATATTTACTTATAGTCAATTATCAGATATAACATATAAACAAAATATTATTAATATATATTCATTACTTTTTATCAAAATATATTTATGTTTATTGTTGTGTTAAATTTTAAAGACATTCACATATATTTTAGAAAATATATTTATTTGTTTGATTAGCATTTCATTATAAATTGTTTTATATGTAACTATAAACTTTATAATAAAATATTATTTTCAGATAACAACAGAATATATCTAAAAATTATTTTATGTTTTAAAACATGTTTTAATAAAATATTATTTTCAGATAACAACAGAATATATCTAGCAATTATCTATTGTGTTTTGTAAAATAATATGTGGAAGCTTAAACCTAAATATAAATGTGAAATATTTGTAACTATTTTTGGTCATACTTTTTTAACAAAAAAAAATTATCTATTAAAAAGGAAAGTCAATTACCTATAAAACAATAAGAGTACTTTTAAAATTTTCTTTTAATTAGGGTTTTCAAAAAGTCATATTATTTATTTAAAAGTGAGTTTTTATTCATGTTTTTTTTCTAAATAATTTATTGTACTTGTAGGATTTTACAATTCGTTTTTGTTTTACATTTTTTCTTAAAAGTTAATATTTATATTTTATAATTCTCTATCTTTAGTATCTCTTAAAACAAACATTATAATAAATAATGATAATAATAAGACTATATTAAATATTTTTTATTGTTTTTAAAAAATCATCTTATTATTTTAGTATATATATTTTTGATTATGAGAAAGTTGAACACATATCACATTTTCAAATATATAACTAACATTGTTACAGTCATGTAAATTAGCAACTTTGAAAAACCAAGTTTTTTATAAAAAATACTAAAAATAATAACACTATTAAATAATATTTATAATTAATATGTGGAAGCTTAAACCTAAATATAAATGTGAAATATTTGTAACTATTTTTGGTCATACTTTTTTAACAAACAAAGTTATCTATTAAAAAGGAAAGTCAATTACCTATAAGACAATAAGAGTACTTTTAAAAATTTTCTTTTAATTAGGGTTTTCAAAAGGTCATATTATTTATTTAAAAGTTAGTTTTTATTCATGTTTTTTTCTAAATAATTTATTGTACTTCTAGGATTTTACAATTCGTTTTTGTTTAACATTTTTTCTTAAAAGTTAATATTTATCTTTTATAATTCTCTATCAGTATCTCTTAAAACAAACATTAAATAATGATAATAATAAGACTATATTAAATATTTTTTTTTAAATCGTCTTATTATTTTAGTATATATATTTTTGATTATGAGAAAGTTGAATACATATCACATTTTCAAATATATAACTAACATTGTTATAGTCATGTAAATTAGCAACTTTGAAAAACCAAGTTTTTTATAAAAAATACTAAAACTAATAACACTATTAAATAATATATATAATTAAGTTTTAAGAAAAAAAAATTTCATTATTTTAGTGTATATATTTTTTATTATGAGATAGTTTAAATATATAATTGTCATGTGTCCCGATCATGTTAATTAACAATTTTGAAGAACCAAGTTTAATATAATATTTTATAATTATATTTTCATTAAAATTTTAGAAAAAGAAAATTATATTAAATAAATTATTTTCAAATATTGTTTTAGGTTTTTGAAAAAAAGAAAAATTCTAAAATAATTACTACTAAATATCTTTTAAAAAATATTTTTATTATTAAATAATTTTTAAAAGTAGTTTTTATCAAAATTCATCTTTATTATCTTATTATATATGTTTTTAATTATTATATATTTAAACACATGTCACAATATTATAAGGAAAATTATCATCAAATAGTCTTTTGCAATTATCTTTTGATTAGGATATAAAAAATGAAAATTACTATTAACTAATATTTTAATAACTTTTTAATTAAATTTTTTTTTGTTAATATCTTAATATATTTATTTTTAATAATGAGATAGATTAACACATGTCACATTTTTAAAATATATAATTGCCATGTGTCGCTATCATGTTAATTAACAATTTTGAAGAACCAAGCTTTTAGAAAAGGAAAATTATCTTAAATAAATGGTTTTCAAAATTTTTTTTAAGATTTTGTAAAAAGACAATTTCTAAAATAATTACTGCTAAATATTCAAACAAAAATTACTTTAAATAATTTTTAAAAGTAGTTTTTATCAAAATTCGTGTTTATTATCTTATTATATATATGTTTAATCATTATATATTTAAACACATATCACAAATATTATAAGAAAAATTATTATTCCCTCTGTTCCTAAATATAAGATGTTTAGGTAGAAATACATATATTAAGAAAACTATTTTTTGTCTAGAAAATATCATTAAAACTATAAATTAATAGTATTCAACCAAGTATAAAATAGAATATTAAAATATAATTGGGTAAACAGTTTTTAATAAAGTAAAAGTTACCTAAAAAATGAAAACATCTTATATATTGAAACATCAAAATTCTGTAAAACATCGTACTTTTAGGAACAGAGGGAGTATCAAATAGTCTTTTGCAACTATCTTTTGATTAGGATTTTAAAAAGGAAAATTACTATTAAATAATATTTTAATTACTTTTTAATAAATCGTTTTTGTTAATATCTTATTATATATTTTTTTAATTATGAGATAGATTATCACATGTCACAATCATAAAATACATAGTTGCCATATGTCGCGATCATGTTAATTAGCAACTTTGAAGAACCAAGCTTTATATATATAATAAGATATATATATATATATTAAGTATAAAATTTATATTAAATAATCTGATATAAAAATCTGGTAATTTTTCAGCTATTTATTATACTTTTATCGAATCAGTCCATCAAAACAGCTTTTACTATCAAACTAAATACCAAAATAAAACAAGTATCCTAAAATCCATAAACACATAAAAACTACAATAAAACAGAATTTAATCCTATTGGCACTTACCACCGATACCAATTATATCAAATAGCTTGTATTTTCAAATACCATTATCTCCAAATCAAAATACAAAGCTTATACCACAAATATAATACAATGCGCCCTAATCATTAAATATAATTAGACAAGTCAAATGCGAAAGCGGAAAGTCAGAACTTAGAAAGAAGGAAATCTAAGATAATAATAATAAAAAGGAAAAAAGGAAAGCGCTTAAACGGAAAAGAGGAAATAAAACCTAATATAAATATGAGTATACTTCTCGACCTCTAAACAAGTGATTCAGAGTTCTAACTCTTTCTGTTCTCTTTAAACTCTCTCTCTCTATTCTCGTCCCTAAACAACGAATCCAATTTGGCATTCATAAATCTTTCTTACAATAACAAATCATGGTTTGGTATGGGTACTGCGACGACGAACCCGACACCTTCATCTCCTTCGACCCAGTCTTCACCGACACTCAACATAACCTAAAAAACCCTAACTTCTCCTTTGTCTTCGATTTCGAATTGTGTTAGGAGTGAACTTAATCAACCCCTTTGATACCTTAGAACACAAGTTTGCTTTGATGCCAATTAAGGCCCCTCCTCAAAGCTAAGAGAGTTTGTGAAAGAACAAACTAAATAGAACAAAACACAAGTTACTACAATTTTCTTTTTATTTCTTGTTCTCTTTCCCAACTCATGTTTAAATACAAAAGTAAGGAAACAAACTAACTACTACGTGAACATGGACATGGGCAACTAACACATCCACTACACCTTTCCACTAAACATAAAATAAATAAAGATAAACTATTGAAACTATTGATTTGATCATGGTGAAGATGGCCACGTCATATTCTTCTCCAAGTTGTATCTTATCAATACTCCATTCCTCCAAACAACCTTGTCCTCAAGGTTTGACACAAAATATGGAAGCTTCTCTGATTCCACATAGCTTTCTTGTCTCACAAGCCGACTTTGGAAGACACGTTCAGGTTTGATAAGAAGAATCGCATTGTGGCGGAGTGGAGGTGAATGACTTGTAGCTAGAACCCCTTTTCTGAATACACATGACGGTGGTGGTTTACCAGGAACTGGTTGTTCTTCGTTGAGCATCTTTGGTTTTGAGGTAGGCAGTTCATGGCTCTGGATTGGATGCGTAGGAGCAGTAATGGAGCGCCCATATGTTTTGTGCGCAACGCTTTGGATCCAAATTCGTGTGATAACGGCTTCAATATGGGACACATCAATGAATTCTTTGAATATGTCCTTGTTCGGTAAAGGAGCAAAGCTTGAGTCTTCAACAATCTTCGAATCCATGGCTTGAATATTTTTTTCAATATACTCAAAGCCTAGAAAGGACGAGTCTTCATCACCATTGATCGGAACCGCATCATCAAAGACATCATAGCTTGGCTCTTCATCGTCATAGACATCAAAGATAGGAGCTCCATAGATCCAGTCGTACAGCTCCATGGATTCTTCCGGAACCTGCAGATCCGCTGCACCCTTCATGATCCGTGTAGCTGGTTGAGATGCAGTACCACCATTGACTCTTCCATCACCAGCTTTCATCTCTCTTACTATCTCCGCTAGATGGTTTATGGTTTCTCCAAGATTGATGAATTGCTTCATCATATCAATCTTCATCTTTTGGATCTCATCATGTACTTTGCTGAGGAGGTTGGTCTTTAAATCTTCAATGCACTCTCCATTGATTCCCATAACATAGATGACAACAAGATTTTTTTTTTTTTTGGGTGGAATGTGTTTTGACTTGATACCACAGTTAAGTGGTCCGGATCAAATCGGTGAAGCGAAGCCGCAGGATAGAAGTGCTCTGATACCAATTGTTAGGAGTGAACTTAATCAACCCCTTTGATACCTTAGAACACAAGTTTGCTTTGATGCCAATTAAGGCCCCTCCTCAAAGCTAAGAGAGTTTGTGAAAGAACAAACTAAATAGAACAAAACACAAGTTACTACAATTTTCTTTTTATTTCTTGTTCTCTTTCCCAACTCATGTTTAAATACAAAAGTAAGGAAACAAACTAACTACTACGTGAACATGGACATGGGCAACTAACACATCCACTACACCTTTCCACTAAACATAAAATAAATAAAGATAAACTATTGAAACTATTGATTTGATCATGGTGAAGATGGCCACGTCATATTCTTCTCCAAGTTGTATCTTATCAAATTGGTTTACAGGCGAGCCCCCGAACCAAACTCTGATTCAGATTCAGACGAAGACTTATGCAATTTAGAAACTCGAATCCTTCGTCAAACCCACGAGTTCGATAGAGATTGGCTCATCGGTGGCGATAGGGAGCAGATACAAGCCAACGTGTTTCAGATTCTTGAGATGATCCAAGTCCCTTCTTACTCTGACATTGTTTATACGTTAACTTTCAAAATCTTTGATTTAAAGAAGCGCGAGTCCGAGTCTGATTCGCCGGAGATTGAGAGGATACGAGTCGGGATTGATGTTATCGTCCCGAGGTTTCCCGGTGCTAACGATGACGTTTGATATGTAACTTGAGCGATGAGGTGGTTGTTGGGAACGACCAAGGCTGTGTTAGGTTTTTCTTTTACTGTTTAAAAAGTGTCTTTGTTGATTTCATGTTGTTCCTTGTTTCTTTTTGTCATTATGAATATATTCAATAGAGTGTGCGACTTTCAAATTTATCACAAGTGTTCTTTTTTTTCTTCTTTTTTTTTTGCTAAAATTGTCACAAGTGTTCTCTTAGGATCAGAAATAGAAGAAGCTAAAACTAAAAAACAATGGTAGTGGGGGAATAAAGGCTACTTGTCTATCTGAAGAGATATAAAACTAATCAATCTTCTTGCAAAGCTCTCACAAATAGTCAAAAACGTTACTCGGCGGAACAATCCAGAGGCTCTTGTGACAAGGGATAAGTTCTAACCAGTTAAGACTTGCATTAGGCGGATTATACCTGCTTTTATCAAAAAAGTTGGATACACATCGCTTGCGCTTGTCACCAAACCATGGGAAGCAGAGGTTGTTCCTCATCAATGGGATATTACTTCTCAACTCAGAGTTATAAGAACTGAAGAAGGTTGTGAAACCATCAAGCTCAGTACTAGTCACCTCCTCCCATTGCAAAGAGACTAGTTTAAACACTAGTGGCTTCTCCTTACTGCATGCAAACATGAGAAAGAGCTCTCCTTTTCTCTCTGCCAAGAAAGTTTCTCTCTTGTCCCATTCACCTCGTAGTTGATGATACACATATGCATCTTGATGACGAAACCATGTCCGGGAAGATGGGTGAAAGGAATACAAGTAGCCTCCTCCTATGGTAAAGCAATAAAATTGTTCATTCAGTAGACAATTTTGCTATGCCTATAAAACGGTAAAACAGTAGGAAAGGCCTCGGTGGTCCACTCAGTTGCTCCAGGATGGCATGTGCTGATAACTATCCTTCTCTCTTGAACTGATGTAACGAAGTCTAACGCTACCAAAACACAGTTATCCGATGTTGGAGGACTAGAGAACGCGACTGCCTGCAATGGCAACGAAAATGTGCAAACGCTCTATTTGCCTCTGCCATTCTATGAGTTTCTTCCTTTTTGAGAACTTAGGCAAGCTTACGAGCTCCCGAGAAAACGGGTTGAAGAAAAACATGTCCTTGGAGCTAGAAGTGTACATAAGTAACCAACCGTCTTTTATGTAACACACGGCTGATTCAGCCAGCTCTGGCAGATGCAAAGTGTACAATTTCGATCGTACCGGATCACGTAGTTCAAACAAACTGCAACGATTATCAAAGCACATAAGCCAAGGATGCTTTTCCTCTAGTAGAAATTAAGTGCAGCTTCACACCATGACTTGCAAACAGCTGATGCACATATGTTGTCTTTTAAGACAAGACGAGACATTATTACTTCCAAGAGAATTGATGGAAGATTTAAGATACTCGTATTTATTGCCTCTTCCTCACTCTTAGATTTAGTTCTACAAAACAACAATCATATGAATCAGCCTCAAAGAAGCAAAAGTGAATGCTGTTATGTGTCATTGGTCAAACCTCACACTGACACAAAAAGAAAAACAAAGAATACAATTTCCTAGAGAAAGATGGTAAAAACATATTCCAATGAACTTGTCAAATCCACTACAACTGAATATTATAGGCTGTAGAACTGCTTGAGAATGACGAACCTTTTACTGGCGACGGTGGTTGAAGATGGAGACGGTGACGCCATGGCCAGAACGGAGGTGGCGGCAATGGTGGATGACTAAGAGCATCATTATCCATGATACCCATTAAGGGTCTCTTAACCAATTTTTATTAGTATTTAAGGAGTTTATTAGGCTAAGAGACTTTGTTAAGAAATTTCTACTTTTATATCCTCCATTGCAAGTCTCTAATTTTAGAGTTCTTAAAAAAAATTGTGTATTTCTCTTAACATCAATAATTTTGTAGATGATCTTTTTGTGTTACAAGTTACGTTACAGAAACTGGATTTGGATGGAGAAACAATGTAGTAAAAAAGGAGAAGAAGGTT
Organism: Brassica rapa; assembly: GCF_000309985.2. Taxonomy (NCBI): domain Eukaryota; kingdom Viridiplantae; phylum Streptophyta; class Magnoliopsida; order Brassicales; family Brassicaceae; genus Brassica; species Brassica rapa. The sequence goes on along the minus strand of NC_024796.2, from coordinate 17,577,930 downwards.
CTGAAGCATACTAATTGAAATGTTGCCTTAGTTGCATCTCGGTTTCACTTTTCCAAGAAGCGTGAGAGGATTGTCCTCTCATTCTTTTGCTCTTCTCTTTATCTTTGATCGCAGAGCCTCTCTTCTTGGCGTCCTGAGTCCGGTAACGGCCGGTCACCACAAACCGGGCATACCATCACTCTCGCGCTTGTATATGTTTTCAGCACTCCACATTGCAGACACATCCTAAAGTCATGAAAAGAAAACACTAATGAAGCTCGGATGTGATAATAGGAAAGAATATGATGAAGAGACTTAATTTATACCTTAAGAGATCTGCAGCTTCTTCTGCATTAGGATTGGTTGCATCGAAATCGTTTCTTACTCTCTCATGGATCCCTACTAGTTGAGGTTTTGCTTCCACGACAACACCTACAAAACCAGCTGAAACAGTCAGTGCTTAACCGAGAAAACCAAACTAGATAGAGACAACAAACTCAGTTCCTGGTTTGCTATTTCACCATACGTATGCTTTAAGGTGTACCCAAACAAGCTACTAAATCAACCTTTCACATCTATTTTCATGTTATCCCTCTATGATCCATCCAGTGAACCTACTAAACATGGGGATGTGAATGGCACTGGTGGGGTACCTTTAGGTTTAGCTTTCTTCTTTTTTCGGGTAAGACGCTTAGCGTGCTCAGCATCTCTAGCTGTAGCTTCTTCATCAGCTTCTATACAGTTGTTTAGAAACTCAGGTGGCCCTGATATCTACACATAGAAGCAACACTATAAGCTTTCTCTGGTAACACAACCAGTTCACACACTTGAAAATGGGAATCTATAACTCTAGGGTTCTTTGCGTCTCATCTTATTCATTAATGTGCGGACGATTATTTATTTCGCTATAAACTCGGGCTTCAAAAGTTATCTTCTTTTAAAACTAAAAGTGATTGTTTTTTTTTTTGGTAGGAACTAAAAGTGATCGTTACCTTTAATGAATATCTCTTACTTATTAATGAAGAAACATTTTGAAAAAGAAACCTTGGAAAAAGAAAAAATTTACAAGGATGCCATACTTAGATGGCAGTTCCACATTCTCTCTCAGCCAACATATTAAACTATTCATAGTTTCTTAGAGTATTTATAAAAAATGCTATTCCCATCCAAATATATCGTGCTCTTAAACTTCCCACATTACCTTATAATAAAATTTCTAACTTACGTCACTCTCTTCTCACTAAGACATAAACAATAGATTTAATAATATTTTATCTTCCCACGTTACCTTATAATAAAATTATTTTAACTTGATAATTGAAATTCAAAACGTGAAGTGGTTGCCAACCAAGAAATTAATACATATGTTCGTAGCCAGAGAGTTTATTATATTAAGAAATTAATACATAGTAAGTTTGTTTCAGTTTTGTTTATGATGCTTTTTGCAATGTTTTCATTCCATATTATTTAATATACTTCGTTTGGCTTTTATATTATGAGTTACTAGGAAGACGGACCTAAATACATTTTGGGAAAATCCCGTGTCCAACACAATAAATTACAAAGTACGAATTTTGGAACTAACATTTGAGTTTAGTCAGAGATAGAGAGATTAACGAGGTCAAATATTATAACATCGATCTGTGACTCAGTATCTGTCGGAGAAGCTAATTAGCTATTCATCGTCTCGGGGATGTCGAAGACGGTTACCGGCGCAGAATGATTAACTTCAAGGAGAACGAAGCAGACTTCGAAGATAATAATTTCATATACATGAACCGTTTGTGTAAGTTTTGCTACTGGAATTCTTTGATCGTCGATTAGAAATCAAACATGGTGAACCCTAACCCCCTTTTTGAAATCTCGATGGCAAGAGAAAAGAGTTCTAATGTTATGATTTTTATTATCGGTTTGTTAGGTTGTATTTCAAAAAAAAGAAGTAATTAGATTAAAATTGATAATTAATAATGATCCATTAGCATATATGATTTAGATAAGCCCATCAATATAAGAATTAAAATGTCTCAACAAAATCCAAAAGAAGCCCATCGACAATGGAGTAATACTATTCTACCAAATATTTATGATCCGATCGGGCACTCTCTCTCTGCGCTGTAAGGTCCACATCATTTATATAAATACAATACACTTATTATTTCTTTACTATATTTTTGGTTTTGTCGTATATCTTATGCATTCTAAGCAAAATTCTTGAAATATTTAAAAAACCTATGGAAAATAGCAATATTATCCAATATATATGTAATATTATAAAATTTAAAAATTAAAACTCATCCCGCGCAGGGCGCGGGTCTCATCCTAGTTATATATGTATATAAACTATTATAGAATTAACATTACCATTAACCTATGTAACCATAACATTAGAGAATTTTATGTATGTTGTATCCTTACCCGAAAATAAGAATTTTAATCATAAAATTACAAAATTTAAAATAGAAAATGCATAATTAAATAATAATCAGTAAAAAGTAAAAAACTTGTAATCAAATTAACATTATAATTTTGAATACTATATTATTACAGTAGATAATTATTTACTATATTATATTTTAATGAAAATCTTTGTCATATAAATATTTAATGGTGAGTTTTTCTTGAGTTGTAGGTTCACCAACTAATAACAGTTTACCATCTCATATTCATTGTTCTAAAAAAAAATAATAATAAAAATTTGTTAAATCATAATATGTTTTTTAAATAAAATAAATAAAAAATAGAACTAGCTGTCAAAAAAAAGATTTTTTTTAACATTGTTACAAAACCATAAATCCTAAACACTAGATCCTAAATTCTTGGATAAACCCTAAATCCTTGGATAAATTCTAAAATGTTGGGTAAATCTTAAGGTTTAGGGTCTAGGATTTATAGTTTTGCTGACGGCGTTTAGAGTTTAGTTTTTAGGATTTAGTGTTTAGTGTTTATGATTTAGGGTTTAGGATTTACCCAAGGGGTTAAGGTTTAGTGTTAAGGATTTATGGTTTACTATTTAGGATTTATGGTTTACTGTTTTGCTGACGGTATTAACAATGTTTAAAAAAATTCCTTCTTTTGGGCAGCAACTACTATTATTTTTTTTTTTAAACATAATATAGTTCTTATTATAATTTTTATTTTATTTTAAAACATATCTCAAAATAGTCTTTAAAATGATCAAAATAGACTCTTTTAATTTAAATTGAAATATATTTCTTACATTTTTAAGAACTCATTCTACAAAATGGGTAGATCCTTTACTGAAAAGTAAACTAAAAAGAAAGAAAATCTGTTGTACATAAAAGTCAGATTAAACTGAAAGGAAATAATAATTTTGAAACTTTTATTTTAATATTTATTTATCATGTAGTTGTAGATAATTGTATACTTTTATGTATACCTTTTATATGTTTAATGACTATTATATTTTGTTACTATTTTGTGATAAACCTATAACTAATCCTATTTAGGATATTATCTGATTTTAATTTGAATACTATACATTTCAAATATCATAAAAGTATATTTTCACTATTTATTTTAGTATTGTGAACGCAGATTATTATGAAAAAAAAGAATAATTAAGATCTTAAAATTGAAATACTTGTAAAGTATCCGTAATTTTCGAGTCCGGATTTGAATTCGAGTATTTAAGATCTGAAAATGATATGAAACACCCAAACTCCATCAAACTTAGTCGATGTTTGTCATAAATATCTAAAATTTTACAAAATAACTTAAATTAAACTATTAATAATTAAAATAAAACATTTTTGAAATCTAAATTTTACATTTAAGCTTATATAACTAAAAAAATGTTACAAAATAATAATAAATATTGTTAACAAAAAATATTTCAACTAAATAATAAAATAATATATATAAAATACAAACAAAAAATCATAGTTTCTGATATACCTTTTTTTCTTATGTCGGGTACATATCGATTTTTTTTTCGAATCGGATCTATTCGAGTTTGTTTTTTGGGGGTCTGGATCTATCCGGATTGATTCCTTTCGGTTCTGTTTTATTCGGATAAAAGAATTTTGGACCGAAAGATATTTGTAAATTTTCTGTTAGGTTTCGAATGGAATAGTTTTAGGTGGTTCCTGTTAGGATTTGGGTTTTGGGATTGAGGTTAAAATGCGCGGGCCTAGTCACCTATGCTCTTCCATCCCATCGAGAAGGAAAACAATAAGAAGGAACATCAATCAATCATTAAGAAAAGTTGGACTCTAATGGCAACACCGAATCAGGAAGCAATCGACACTTTCATTAGCATCACGGGGGCCTCAGTATCCGTCGCCGTTCAGAAGCTCCAGGTTATTATTGTTTCCATGTTTTTAGATGCTCTATGTGTTGTCTGCTTTATTGGAATTTCTAGAGTAGCCAAATTGAAAGTTCGTGAGACACGATCATCGGCTATTGATCTCTGATTGATTTTCAGAATGTTAGGTCATTGGATTGGATGATCTGATTGAGTTAAAGTTCAAAATTGATATGTATAGATATGTGATTGAGTAGTATATCTAATTGATTGATATTGAAAATGCAGGAGAATAGTGGTGATCTTAGTCAAGCTGTGAATGCATATTACAGCGAGGGATGTCAAAATTCGTATGCCATCCATTCCAATCTCACTATTTTTATCATCTCTTTCTTCTGAAAATTTATAATTTTCTTCTTTGTGCAGAGTACCAGTGAACATCCCTCTAGACAATGCAATGGAAATAGATGATGTGATTCCGGCTCCTCTAGTGATACCTATAGAGGTTAGGGATAGCACTGGGCCATCAGATGATGCTCCTAGTCCTATTATTAATGATGATGATGATGTTCCAACAAGAACAAGTAGCCAAGTTATACCTGCACCCAATAATATTCAAGATTACAATGATATTGAAGAAGAGATGATCCAAGCTGCCATTGAGGCCTCAAAAAAGGTAAGCTTTTCCAAAGAGAATGACCTGTATTTTTGTTTCTTTCTTGGCTTATTATTATTATTTTTTTTTTATATAGGTGTTAAGTAATCATTTGCCCATTGAGAGGCCGCCGTCTTCGTCTCACATGGGAGATGGTGATGACATAGCAAAAGCTGTCACAATGTCATTGAAGGTCTGTGGTTGTCTCGTTTTTTGCTTCATCTTCCCTTTGGATCTATTTTCTTAACATAACATAAGTGAGTGCAGTCAGGGGAGGAAGAAGTTTTGCGCAATCAAGGAGGGTTTAACGCCTCAACCTCGGAAACAGGAGCGTCTGAAACGGCTGCTGCTCAAGGACCTGAACGTAGTACCCAAGCCCTGAATGGAAGGTTTGTTGCTTCTTTTCTGTTCTGCTTTTTACTACTTTGTTATCTCTGACCTTAATATCTCCCCCTTGTCGAAAACTGAGGCCTAACAAATTGTATTTTGTGTATTGTCTAGATTGGCTGCACCTAGCTCACCATTTGAGGATCACTCTGATGATGAGGAACCTCTTGTTAGACACAGGCCAATACGTGTGGCATCTGGATCTCTGGCCCAACCTGATGCTGATCGTTCCCGGAGCACGAGTCCTGAAGGAGATAATCAAGCGGACAATGGCAATAGAAATAGGTTTCCTTCTGAGGTATCAACAAAATCTGTTTTTGCTTCTTGCACTGGGACAAGACTAGTTAGTACACATGCATTACTTTTAGCGCTTAGAATCCTAGAGTAGCTAGTACTGATACTCTTATTTGTATATGCTCAAGTGGGGAGGCATTTCGTCTGAGGAACATGATGAAGCTGTCATGCTCGAGGCAGCCATGTTTGGTGGAATTCCCGAAACTGGATATAATCATCTTCCCTTCTTACTTCCTCAGCAGAGGGCACCACCACGTCCACCTTCACCTTCACTGACAGCTCAGAGGTTGATACGCGAACAGCAGGATGATGAGTATCTTGCATCCCTGCAAGCGGACCGAGATAGAGAACTACAATCCGTTAGAGATGCTGAGGCACGTCAGTTAGAGGAAGAAACTGCTAGACAGGCTTTTCTGGAGGAAGCTCAAAGAAAACACGAGGAGGAACAGGTACGTACCTCTTTCTAAGGCCTCGTTGAAACAAGTTCCTTGATTTTGGATTTTGACTGAAAACTATATAGACAAGATCAGCTAAACCAAATGCACATTAGTGAACGATTATCGTATTTTCCTCTGAATGTTGTTGCATGCAGGAGCTAGAGAGGCAACTAGATGCAAAAGAAGCTTCTCTACCTAAGGAACCACATGCAGACGAAGAGAATGCTATTACTCTTCTAGTCAGGATGCCAGACGGAACTAGACATGGCCGCCGATTCCTTAGATCCGACAAACTCCAAGTGAAAAAATAATCCAATTTTCACTTTGTTATTGCATTCACTCAAAAACCAGAGACCTAAATAACTGTTTTTATTTTTATTTTGCAGTCTCTGTTCGACTTCATAGACATAGCCAGAGTGGTGAAACCCAAGACTTACAGACTGGTAAAACATCTGCATCTTTATCAATAAAATCTCTCTTCATTACTAATGCGTAAAGATAGTGTAAAGCCAAATACGCTATGCTTGTCCGGGTGTTGTCCTTGGTCTAAGTTTTGGTGTGGTGATGAAACAGGTGAGACCTTACCCTCGTCATGCGTTTGGGGATGGGGAAAGTGAGTCCACTCTGAACCATCTTGGTTTGAGCAGCAAACAAGAAGCATTGTTCCTTGAGCTCATCTGAGCACAAAATATACTCCACCCTCCTCTTACATTCGTCTTCCGTCTTTCATGTTATTTTTTCATCTTTCTTTCTATAAAAGAAAAACAAATTTGTTGGGTGTTATCATAAAGTATTCGTACAATCGTCGTTTTAGGCGTTTCACTTGTACATACGTTACATTGCCTGCAGAAAAAAAAAAGTCCAAACTGAGAACATGCGTAAACAGATAAGAACAAGGGTGAGATAAACCAGGACAAGTGTTACATATTAAAATATCATCTCTATTTAACCCATTCTCTGTCTTCCTCAGCCATGCAACTTTGTTATAGTAACCAATCAATTTGATACAAACATGTTCAAAATTTTGAACTAGACAACAAGAATTGGTAACAAAATTTGTTATCAGAAATTAAACCCTAGTCTTTATACTCTCTCCAAGGAAAACCCTTTTCTTCAACTACTTGCAGCAAGCACACCCTTCAAGTGATTAAGAAGGGACTTCGACTCTGATCTGATTTTAGGGTTACCGTTAGTGGCGAGGAATCGAAGAGAGCGCAAGGCATCTGTTTTGACGATAACCCGAGGAGTCAACGGCAAGCTTCGCATCATTCTGAGAACTTCGACGCATCGTATGGCTTCAGGAGAGACGACGTGAAACCCTTTGTCTCTTGCGATATGAGCGGCCCTTGTAGCGACGCTGATCAGTACTTCAAGGTCTTTACTTTTCACGGTTCTTCTTTTTCTGCTTCGTCTCTTGACATCTTTCGTAAGTTGAGGAGGAAGATCATCGGAAATAGCCATTGTTTCTTCAGAGACAATTTAAAAGATAGAAAGAGAGAGAATGCGGATTGGTGCGAGTGAGAGGAGTCTGAGATTGTTTATATAGACGATAAAGGTTTTACCAATTTCCTTTTTCTGTTCTGCTCAACGAAGACAAGTAGCTTGCGGAGCAAGTGTCGAAAAGCCCATTAAACTAACAATACTAGCCCATTTATCACATGTCGTTTTGTGAAATCGCAGTCGGTGATGCGAGTAGTGCTTTTGTTTTGAAACCAGACCCGGTTGAATCACCCAGAAAAAAATCGGTTTGGATTTTGTGAAAACTCCAATATTTAAAAACCCACAAAAACCCAAAATTTGATACCGGTTGAACCAATAAATAACTTTTATTTCTTTTTTTTTTAAGTTTTTAATTATGTTTTTAGATTATGTTTTATATTTTAAATTTCTAATTAAGAAATTAGGTGCTGATAAAAAAAAAGGTTAGGTTTTTTCTTTTTAGTTTTATATTTGTGATTTTTAGATTTTGATGAAGATTTCACTATGCCACCTAAAGAAAATAAAGTGAATGATGGCAGAGAGAACCAAAATTAGTTGATGTGATTTGTGTTAGTTTATTTTCGTTATTGACAATTTATTACAGTGATTTTTTACTTTTGGTTTATTTTGTATTTGAATTTTAATTTAGGGGAATTGCCACTAATACCACTTTCCTAATACCACTTTTCAACTTTACACTTTTCAATTTTATCATTAAAATTTTAATAGGTAAAAGACTATTGTACCCTAACTAATCAAAAGAAATGGAGAACCCATCATCGTCTCCAACCTGGCCAACGCCTCCGCTTATGAGTCCGTCGCCACCGAATTGAGCTCGATGCTCATCGAGAATCGTCAATTCGCCATTGTTATATTCACCTCCATAGCTGTTCTCATCGGCTGCATCGTCATGCTCGTCTGGTGAAGATCCGATGGCTCCGGCAGCTCGTAACGTGTCGAGCAGCTTAAGCCTTTGGTGATCAAACGCCTCCTCTTACGAGTTCGCCGCCGCATATTGACATTTTCGATTCGCCTCAGCTCATGTCTTCGCCTGCTCAGGTGAACTCATCCCTTCCAATTCCAATCCCTAGATGATGGATACCTAGGCTATTTAATGGATCGTCAAGTATTAAGCCTTAACTTCGTTATGTTCTTGAGTTTGGAAGTTTAATGGTGATGTATTCAAAATTGACTTGAGCAAAACTATGATTTATTGAGTTTTATAGTTGACACATCAATTGATTCATTGTTTCATCATATCTGTTGGTTTGTGATATACCTTGGATTTGACCCGTTCTCATCCATGGTATATAGGTGTTTTACTATATATATATCTATGTTTTCTACTCTTCTAGGTATGTTTTCAGGTTCAAGTGCATTTCGGAGTAAAGCTATGACTTTGGAGCATTTTGGAGCTTAAAGGACATTTCACCCAAGCTGACCACGTAGAGGTCGACGAGAGGAAGATTAATCGATCGATGCGCATCAGTGCTATCGATCGATACCAGGAGATGCCTCGACAGATGAAAATTAATATCGATCAATGTACACAAGTACCATCGATCGATGTCGAGACATCAGACACGCGACATTTGGACTCAGCAGATTTAAAACCCAAGGCCAAGCCAAATTACCCAAATGCCCAGACAAGTTTTTAACCTAGTAGATTATATACTGTCTAAGTGTTTTGACGGCAAAAGAAGTTTTTAGACCTAGTTTTGTTACAACTTTCATTTGGAGAGAGAGAGAAGAGAGTTTTGGAGAGAAGATCACTTGTGATTGGAACTCTTTGTTTTCATTTCTTTTCATCTATACTATGAGTTTCTATTTCTCTATTGTTATGAATTGCTTTGCTATGTCGGAGTAGTTCAATTATTAGATCCAGGGTTCAGATAGGTTTGTGGGATTAGCCTCAAACTATAGATCTGCCTTGTTGTGATATTCATGATAGATTTGTATTCATTGCTTGTTTTCGCCTTGCTAACTAGAACTTGATCATAGGATTGCATACTCAAGCACCCTTGTTATCCCATCCTGGCATCTATCTATCATATTAGGACTCCTAGAGACGGCTAACCGCCAATTTAGTATCTTAATAGGGCATATCATACTCGCGCATAGGCATGGCTAGAACCCGTCGATCGATGTCATCAACTGACTATCGATCGACGTTGGCAAAGGTGTATCGGTCGACGTCTTAATAGACCATCGATCGACACTCTCTCGTTGTCGACATACTAACCGTTGAGACACGAGATCTAGTATGTTAACCAGTGAAACATGCGACAGCTGATCACTGAGTTAAGCGATTGAGCTCTATATATCATGCATGCAACAATTAGGCATCTATAGGTATTATAATCTCCAACACCTGAATAGTGGCCCTGCATCTAATATCATTTCCAACCAAGTTACATTTATTATTTACTCGCTTGTTACTATTTCTATTTCATTTAAACATTTGCAACCTTTAGAATTAATAAACACTAGATTTAATTGTTTCCTAGCTCCTTGTGGATTCGATCCCTAAGTACAACATCTGAACCTCTTTTGATGAGAGTAACACTCCTTAGGGTAATTTGAGTGGTATCAAATTTGGCGCCATTGCTGGGGAGCTTTTATCGCCATTAGATTTAGTTTTATTGATTCTTATTCTTTTCTCTACCCCCTTTCTAATAATTTTTTTCTTGTCTTTTCAGGTGCATGCCCAGCGGTACCAGAAGCAATAAGGAGAAAGACTTTCTGTTCTCAGACGATCCTGCTCATTTGGAACGCACCATCCGTAGAGGTCAACGTGCCACATCGCTCGACGCAACAACTTCGTCGTCGATCGATACGCACAACCAACCGTTGACCGACACCAGACCATCATCGTCAATCGATCCCAATCGTTCGACAATGATCGATACTACACCGCGTATGTCGATCGATACCGTGTCGTCAAAAATGGTAAAAATTATTATTCTAATACAGGACGAGAACGGAAACCTGTATGACCAGACCGGTCATCTGCGTAATGCAACATGTCAAAAAATAGATGCTCAGGGGACTGTAATCCCTGATGCTGATGCTACAGGAGCTGCTCAACCTGTAGATGAGGACGCTCGATCGAAACCACTGGCCGACTACAATCGCCCAGATGAGTACTATTCCAACAGATCAGCTATTCGACTTCTGGAGATCCAGAAGCAGAATTTCGAGTTGAAGCCTCAATACTACACTCTCGTGTCGCATATACCCTACTCTGGGTTACCGCACGAGCATCCTATGGACCATCTGGAACGGTTCGAGGATCTAATCGCTGCTATTCGGATGGAAGGAGTCCCCGAAGATTACCTGCTGTGCAAGCTCTTCAGATACACGCTGAATGGAGAAGCGATGCACTGGCTTAGGCAGCAACCAATAGGATCTTTAACATCCTGGGCCGACATCAAGAATGCTTTCTTACGAAACTTCTTCGATGAGGCGCGCGCTGAAGAACTTCGGAACAAAATTTCCACATTCTCGCAGAAGGCTGGAGACTCCTTCAAAGATGTGTGGATTTGATTTAGGTTCTTCCAGCGAGACTGTCCACACCACGGATTTAACGAAGTGCAGCTGCTAAGCACTTTCTTCCGAGGTCTCGCCTTACAGTATCAAATGGCTCTTGATACGGCGAGTGAAGGAAACTTCACTACTCGGAATCCGTTGGAAGCTGTGAGACTTATCGAAAACCTTGCTAACAGCAACAACACCAAAAACACTGACTCTAAACGGAAGAAGTCTGTAGCCTCTGTCGGGAAGAAACAGATGGACGAAGTAAGAGCTAAGTTAGATGTGGTGCACGAGCTTCTTAGGAAGCAAGTCTGTTCAGCTGAAGAAGAAGTAGCAGATACGGAAGGAGAAGAAAATGTGAACTACATCGAAGGTACCGGATTCCAGAAATTTGGAAACCAGGGCGGAAACAAAAACTTCTTTGGAAATGGTCAAAGAAGTAACCAAAGTTCACAATTTCAAAAACCCTTCAACAACAGCAAAAACTACTCGAACTCTTACTACCAAAATCCACCACCCTCGACTCAGGAAAGCGAGATATAAGAAATGCTTGATCGAGTACTGTTGGGATAACAACAAATCACCGTGGATTTCAACGGTAAAATAGTCCGCCTACAACAATCTGAACACCAAAATCGAGACCTTAGGGACTCAGATGAGAAAACTTGAAACCCAAGTAATTCAGACGGGCGAGACTAAAAAAGGGGCAAGAAGCTTTCTCTAGAGAGGCAGAAGCCAACAAAGGGAAACACCACGTAAATGCCATCATAGATGATGATTTCTGGCAAGTGGTGAGAAATGAAAAGCTTGAGGAAGGAGACTTTGAAGTCGAAAGCTCCATGAGTCTCCGCAGCTCTCAATGGTGTCGACCGATGTCGATGAACTCGCATCGATCGACAGACCATGATTGTGGGAACCGAAATTCGCACTGTCGATTTCCGTTTAAATAAGGAAACTAAGAAAACCCTAGTTTCCCAGAGGACCCGGATATCTGTTAATTACCACACGTCAAGCAATCAGAACACGAGAATAACAACGATAAAAATAAGAAATCGAAAAGAGAGCAAAGTAGATCTTATTCCGAATCTGCGTATGAGCGTTACAACAAGGTATAAGCCTGGGCTCGAGAGCTGTCGGCGAGATTCCTAGTTCTAGCAACCCTAAGACGGCTAAACCTAATTGAGTCGCAGCTCGAAATAACAAAAACGGAAAGTTGCCTAAATCGCTCTAAGTGCTAAGTTTGCTCTGAAAAAGTTCTCTCTCTTTGCTCCTCGCCAAGGACCCCTTATATACTAGCTCCAAGGTCGGTTTACGCTTTTACTCTTCTGCCCTTAAGCCGTCATAGCATAAAAATGGAGATATTCCATTTTTCCCGATCTTCACAATTATCTTCAAAACTTCCGTATTTATCCGCGGAAACTTGAAATTTATCCTTCCTCGTGGGCCAAGCGCGAACCATGCTGTGGTTCACGGGCTTTTGGTTAGGAAAAATCGTAGGATGGGCCTCGAGTCGTGTTTTAGGTCCCTTTGGGCCGTCTTCCGACTCGACACGTTTACTACGAGTTTTCTGCGGTTTCTAATCCGCGAAGTTTGATCGATGAATTAGAATAGCGGGAAACATAGACTGAGCTTGCTACGGTCTTCGGGAGATAGCATTCGAAGGTTTGACGAGAATGCAAGGACTGGTGTCGTATCGATGTTCGGAAAGGTTCAATCGCTACACAGCGACCGAACTTTGGCTCGAGCCCGGTCGCTATGTAGCGACCGAGCGAAACGAGTGCTCGGTCGCTACGTAGCGACCGAGCGGGACGATCGCTCGGTCGCTACGTAGCGACCAAGCTTTGGCTCGAGCTCGGTCGCTACGTAGCGACCGAGCGGGACGATCGCTCGGTCGCTACGTAGCGACCGAGCTTCGGCTCGAGCTCGGTCGCTACGTAGCGACCGAGCGGGACGAGCGCTCGGTCGCTACGTAGCGACCGAGCTTTGGTTCGAGCTCGGTCGCTACGTAGCGACCGAGCGGGACGATCGTTCGGTTGCTACGTAGCGACCGAGCGGGACGATCGCTCGGTCGCTACGTAGCGACCGAGCGGGACGGACGTTCAGTCGCTGCGTAACGACCTGTTTCGAGCTTTCGTCGGACGTCTCGATTCTTTCTTCCGCCAAGCTTTTTCGTAAGGAAGAATCTATTTCGAAAAGTACTCTTCGGAGAAACTTTTATTTTCTTCTTCGGACGTTTTGAATGTTAAATTTGTCGTAACCGTTTTTGACCCCAACAGTTAGCCCCCCAGCCCGTTAGAGTTGTGACTCTAGCGGGCGGATAGATGACTTTGACAAGGTTAAGTGTATTGGACGAAATTTACAGTTAAAACTCCGCGGAAAAAAGTTGTCGAGGCGACATTCCGAACCCATACTTCTATAAGTAGTGAGCTCTTGTCATTCATTTTCTTCACACCTTTCCTCCTTCATTTTCTTCAAAAACCTCTCTAGTTTCATAACTTTCCTTTCAACATGTCTTCCTCCCAAGGTGATAAGAAGGATTCCGACGTCGAGATGGGTGAGGCCACTTCTCCGGCTCCGGTTCCAACTTCTCCGGCGGAAGTGCCGGCTTGTGTTGCCGGTCATCTTTCTTTCCGAGAGAAACTAGTTCGTCGCCAAGCCGAGAAAGAATTGGCTCAGACTGGCTCCGAGTTTCCGTCTTCCTCCGCGCAGGTCGTTGCCCCGTGTCATGGGACCGGCGTCGCGGCTCCTCCCCCGCAAGTCCTACCTGCGGGATCTTCCACGACTCCGATCCTCGTCGAGGACAAAGAGAAGGCCGCTGACTCTATGCCTCCGCCTCCAGCCAGAAAAGAAATCGTTCTGGCATTGCGTGCTCCTAGCGCTGTCCAGGCTACTCAGCCTAAGAGTCGGAAGAGGAAACTGGCCAAGAGCGGTGACGGGGAGACTTCGCAGCGAGGTGGGTCGAGCCTAGCATCGGGACTTCGCGGAAAGGTTTGTTTCTTGTTTGAATTCTCGATCGTCTTTCGTGCATTCTTTTCATGGACTTAGTCTTAAGAATTTTTACCGTTCGCAGTTCATATCGTTGATCGATGGGATGATCAGCGAATGTGGTTCTGAGACCAGTCGTCTTTCCGGGGAGTTGGTGGAGCTTCAGGGCAGATGGTCCGAAACCGAGGCTATGTTGACGGCTGTCGAGGACTCTCACTCTGCGAAAGTGTCGAAGCTCGAGGTTGAGATAGGAGAGCTTGAGAGGGACCTCGGGAAGACGGCGAGTTCCTTGCTTAAGGAAAAGAAAACCAGGAAGGCCAAATCCTCGGAGGTGCGTCGACTCCAGCGTCAGATCGAGAGTGACGCTGGACTAGCGCGCCGCGGGATCCAAGAGGCTATGGATGCCCTGCCGCTCCGCGGCTTTATGGTATGATAATCGGATAACGTTTTTTATGAATTTGTGAATAGTGGGGAGGAAGGTGATGAGTTGTCGTCTCATATCCTTCTTCGATTGTGAAATGTTTTATTCGAGACCTGTTTCGAGAGTTCTTCCGCGAGATGTGAACTCTGCGGGGGCGCTGAAGGTATCGAACGTAAACATAGAGGCGTGGTTTAAGAATCTCTTATCTTTCGATATCATGCCTTTGAGATGTTAGAGACCAGTGCGCTGGGTTTAGGGCAAGACCTAGGTTTACTTTCGGTTTAAGGATTGTGCGGTGACTAACCGGCTATCGTTTTTCCTGTCGCGATTTCTTCCTGATTCGTATCGATGTAAAGTCCGCGAAAAGTTCTCGGCTTATACGACTTGTTTGATACGAATCGAGCATCTCTCCGGAGACCGGAAGTGCTAGACCAAAATTTCGGATTTCTTTTATAGCGCTATTATCCTTGTGTCGGATGTAAGAGAGTCATCTCCATGAGATGGCTATGTCTGTTTAGGACGTTTGTGAGTTCGATGTGATCAGCATCGGACTTGGTGGCGTGTGCCGTTGTTTTGATTAATTTGCGCAAAATAAATGTTAATGTGTGCATATATGTGTCTTTTTGCGGAGATTTCGTTTGCTCGGAAGAAACCAATTTTGAGGCATCTTTTGCGACGTCTCGCGATGCTAAAGGTTCGATTCTCCCAAGCGGCCGACCAATTTCCGAAGACCTCGTTGCGATTTCGCGGGTGAGGATGTTTTGATAAGTCGAAAACACCAAAAGTGCGGTAAGAAGTTTTTCGATTTTTTGGGAGTATACGAGTATACGTACCCACTCCCCCCTTTTTAATAAGGGAGGACAGCTGAATTTGCCTTTCGGCAAACTGCCTACGTACTCCTTGCGGAGATCAAGCCGTCTCGTAGTTCAGTGATTGCGAGTTGGTTCGTTTAGTGATAGTATTTTTTGAGATGCATCGCATTCCAGGTTCTAGGGATTTTTATGCCCTGCATGTTGGCTATTTCGTAAGAACCTGGTCGGACGACTTTTTCGATTTTATAGGGACCTTCCCAGTTTGCTCCGAGTTTTCCCGCGTTTCGTTCAGCGGTGTTTTGGAAGACTTTGCGAAGGACCAGATCTCCCTGATTGAACCTTCGGTTCCGTACGTTGGAGTTATAGTATCTCGCAGCGGCGTGCTGGTAGTTTTGAATTCGGATGAGCGCTCGATCCCGGCGTTCGTTAATGAGGTCGAGATCGTCCAAGAGCATAGCATTGTTGAGTTCCTCTCGTTCGGGTAAGAACCTTCTTCGAACACCGGGAAATTCTACTTCCGCGGGAATCATGCACTCCGCGCCGTATACCAAGGCGAAGGGAGTTTCTCCCGTTGCTCGCCTTGGGGTGGTACGGTGAGACCAGAGGACTCCCTCGAGTTCGTCGGCCCATCTACCTTTTTTGGCCTCCAAGCGTTTCTTCAGTCCGTCGAGAATGGTCTTGTTGATTGTTTCAGCCTGTCCGTTGCACTGCGGATATCTGGGAGTTGACTTGTTGAGTCGTATCTTCCACTTTTCGCAGAATGCCTCGAATCGGGTGGAAATAAATTGAGACCCGTTATCGGTTACGATTTCGTAAGGAACTCCATGCCTACAGATGATGTTTTTCCATACGAAATTCTCGACTTGGACGTCTTTTATACTCGCGTACGAGTCCGCCTCTACCCATTTTGAGAAGAAATCGGTAAGGACTAGAAGGAAACGCTTTTGCTTTGAATTATGCAGAGGTCCGACAATATCCATGGCCCAGCGCATAAAGGGATAAGGCGACGTGATGGAGGAAAGAACTTCGGCGGGTTGTCGGATAGTTGGCGCATGCCTTTGGCATTTTTCGCATTTTCGTGCGAATTTTTCGCAATCTCCGATCATTGTTGGCCAATAGTACCCGTGGCGTTTGATTTTCACGGCTAGTGATCTTCCGCCGGAATGGTTGCCGCATGAGCCGGAATGTATTTCCTCCATTACTTTCCTCGCCTTTTCTCCTTCCAGGCACGTCAGGAGCGGTCCGGAGAATCTCCACTTGTAGATTTCGCCGTCCACTGTTACGTAGCGTGCGGCCTGTGTTCGGATCTTGCGAGCTGACCATTTTTCGGCGGGCAGTTGCCCGTCGATAATGTAGTCTCGAATCGTCTGAAGCCATGGGGTATCACAACCGTAATCGGATTGCTCCGATGGTGGTGGTATCGTAATCTCTTCTTCCTCGTCGTCTTGACCCTCTATGAGATTGACAACGACTGGGGGTCCGATACTCGGATGTTCGATGAACTCGACCGGAATTACCCTTTTGAGTCCTGGATCGGAACTTGATGCTAAGGCCGCGAGGGCGTCCGCCTGGACATTCTCGGAACGGGGGATCCGGGTAAGGGCGAAACAGTCGAAGTCTTGAGCTAGACCTTGGACCAGTTTGAGGTACGCGTCCATCCGTTCGTCTCTGGCTTCATATTCTCCGCTGAATTGACTGGCCACTAACTGGGAGTCGCAGTAAGCGTGGAGATTGCGTATTTTTAAGCCGTGAGCCAAACGTAGACCTGCGATCAATGCTTCGTATTCGGCCTCGTTGTTTGAGGCATGGAATTCCAGTCTGAACGATTGTTCCAGGATCTCGCTTGTTGGAGATGTGAGACGGATCCCGATACCCGATCCTTGCTTGGATGAAGATCCGTCGACGTGGAGGAGCCAGGTGGAATTTGGTTCCTCGTTGGTTATTGCTCCCGTTGGAAGTTCGACCAAAAAGTCCGCGAGCACCTGTGATTTTGCGCTCGTCCTTGGTCGGTATTCGATGTCATACTCGCTCAACTCGACCGCCCACTTCGCCAATCGGCCTGATTGACTTGGGCTATGCAAAATTGTCCGTAAGGGAAAAGTCGTGAGGATAACAATCGTGTGGGATTGGAAATATGGTCGTAGTTTTCGGGCCGATGTTACGACCGCGCATGCCAATTTTTCCATCAACGGATACCTAGATTCGGCATCCAGCAAGGTTTTGCTTATGTAAAAAATAGGTTTCTGCTCCCCGCGTTCTTCCCTGATCAGGACTCCGCTTACGGCTGTTGCCGATACCGCGATGTACAAGAACAAAGGCTCTCCTTCCACGGGTTTTGCGAGGACTGGAGGAGTAGCTAAATAACGCTTCAGCTGTTGGAAGGCGTTTTCGCACTCTTCCGTCCATTCGAATTTTTTATTTCCTCGCAGGACGTCGTAGAAGGGCAGGCACTTATCTGTTGATCGTGAGATAAATCGGTTAAGTGCTGCGATTCTGCCGGTCAGTCTTTGGACTTCCCGTTTATTCTTCGGCGAAGCCATCTCGATTAGAGCGTTGATCTGTTTTGGATTTGCTTCGATACCGCGGTTGGTGACCAAGTAGCCGAGGAATTCTCCTGATGCCACGGCGAATCTGCATTTCGTCGGGTTGAGCTTCATGTTATGGGAGTTTAGTTGTGCGAAGCATTCTTCGAGATGTGACACGTGATCCCTTGCTTTGAGGGATTTGACAAGCATGTCGTCGATATAAACTTCCATCGTTTTTCCGAGTTGTTTGGAGAACATTCGGTTCACGAGTCGTTGGTAAGTTGCTCCAGCGTTTTTGAGGCCGAAGGGCATTACCTCATAGCAATAGGTTCCGCGATCGGTAATGAACGCAGTCTTCTCACGATCGTCGGGATTCATCCTAATTTGATTATAGCCTGAGAAAGCGTCCATGAAGGATAGGAGTTCGTTGCCCGCCGTTGCTTCTACCAATCGATCGATATGTGGTAGAGGGAAGCTATCCTTTGGACATGCCTTGTTTAGGTCGGTAAAATCTACGCAAACTCGCCACTTCCCGTTTTTCTTTTTGACTACTACGGGGTTGGCGAGCCAGTCGGGGTATCTTACTTCCGTTATCGACCCAACTTTAAGCAGTTTTTCGACCTCATCGTTTACTGCGGTAGCACGTTCGGGTCCCAGCTTCCGTCTTTTCTGTTTGACGGGTTTGAATGTTGGGTCGATGTTCAGCTCGTGACATGTTATGTTAATGTCGATTCCTGGCATATCTTCCGCAGCCCACGCGAAAGTATTAAGGTTCTTTTTAAGACAGGTTATGAGTTCTGTCTTTAAAGGCTCGTGGAGATTGGCTCCGATCTCGACGCAGCGTTCTGGGAAGGCTTCGTCGAGACAGATCGTTACCACGGGTTCACAAGTTGGCTCGCGTTTTTCATCTAGAGCTGCGAAGATACGAGATTGCCAGAAGAATTCCGCTGAATCCTGACTTCGCGTATCTTTGCTGGAGGTCTCTTTCTCCGCTTTCTTAGGAGTAATTTCGAGGATCGGTCTCTTTCGTTTTAGTTCCGCGGCGAAACAAACCTGAGAAACTCTTGGATTTCCCCAGATTACCTCGACTCCGTTAGGGGTCGGGAACTTGAGGCAAAGATGGTAGGTTGATGGGATTGCGCGCATGGTGTTCAGCCATGGCGTCCCCATGATAACGTTGTAAGATGCGGGGCGGTCGACGACTAGAAACTCTGTGATGTTTGTCACGGTTCCGGCTTTGACAGCGAGTCTAATCGATCCGTAGGCCATGGTCGTTTCCCCCGAAAGCCCTAGCAGTGGGCTTGGGCATTTTGCGATCTCGGATTGACTGATCCCCATCTTTTCAAGAGTGTCTTTGAAGATGATATCGGCCGAGCTTCCGGTATCGATTAGTACTCTAGCGACGTCGATATCTCGAATTGTCAACTCGATAACAAGGAGATCGTTCCGAGGTTTGGCTCGATCGACCGTTTCTCCCCCCTGAATGAGATGACATTCGCGCACGTCGAATCTCGCATGTCTTTCCTGATCGTTGAGTGGTTTTTGCGGGTTAGATTGATCCGTAAGTCCCCCTCCTTCTAGCGCCAAACTGTGGGAACCGAAATTCGCACTGTCGATTTCCGTTTAAATAAGGAAACTAAGAAAACCCTAGTTTCCCAGAGGACCCGGATATCTGTTAATTACCACACGTCAAGCAATCAGAACACGAGAATAACAACGATAAAAATAAGAAATCGAAAAGAGAGCAAAGTAGATCTTATTCCGAATCTGCGTATGAGCGTTACAACAAGGTATAAGCCTGGGCTCGAGAGCTGTCGGCGAGATTCCTAGTTCTAGCAACCCTAAGACGGCTAAACCTAATTGAGTCGCAGCTCGAAATAACAAAAACGGAAAGTTGCCTAAATCGCTCTAAGTGCTAAGTTTGCTCTGAAAAAGTTCTCTCTCTTTGCTCCTCGCCTAGGACTCCTTATATACTAGCTCCAAGGTCGGTTTACGCTTTTACTCTTCTGCCCTTAAGCCGTCATAGCATAAAAATGGAGATATTCCATTTTTCCCGATCTTCACAATTATCTTCAAAACTTCCGTATTTATCCGCGGAAACTTGACATTTATCCTTCCTCGTGGGCCAAGCGCGAACCATGCTGTGGTTCACGGGCTTTTGGTTAGGAAAAATCGTAGGATGGGCCTCGAGTCGTGTTTTAGGTCCCTTTGGGCCGTCTTCCGACTCGACACGTTTACTACGAGTTTTCCGCGGTTTCTAATCCGCGAAGTTTGATCGATGAATTAGAATAGCGGGAAACATAGACTGAGCTTGCTACGGTCTTCGGGAGATAGCATTCGAAGGTTTGACGAGAATGCAAGGACTGGTGTCGTATCGATGTTCGGAAAGGTTCAATCGCTACACAGCGACCGAACTTTGGCTCGAGCCCGGTCGCTATGTAGCGACCGAGCGAAACGAGTGCTCGGTCGCTACGTAGCGACCGAGCTTCGGCTTGAGCTCGGTCGCTACGTAGCGACCGAGCGGGACGATCGCTCGGTCGCTACGTAGCGACCGAGCTTTGGCTCGAGCTCGGTCGCTACGTAGCGACCGAGCTTTGGCTCGAGCTCGGTCGCTACGTAGCGACCGAGCGGGACGATCGCTCGATCGCTACGTAGCGACCGAGCTTGGCTGAGCTCGGTCGCTACGTAGCGACCGAGCGGGACGATCGCTCGGTCGCTACGTAGCGACCGAGCTTTGGCTCGAGCTCGGTCGCTACGTAGCGACCGAGCGGGACGATCGCTCGGTCGCTACGTAGCGACCGAGCTTTGGCTCGAGCTCGGTCGCTACGTAGCGACCGAGCGGGACGATCGCTCGGTCGCTACGTAGCGACCGAGCTTCGGCTCGAGCTCGGTCGCTACGTAGAGACCGAGCGGGACGATCGCTCGGTCGCTACGTAGCGACCGAGCGGAACGATCGCTCGGTCGCTACGTAGCGACCGAGCTTGGCCGAGCTCGGTCGCTACGTAGCGACCGAGCGGGACGATCGTTCGGTCGCTACGTAGCGACCGAGCGGGACGATCGTTCGGTCGCTACGTAGCGACCGAGCCTTGGCTTGAGTTCGGTCGCTACGTAGCGACCGAGCGGGACGATCGCTCGGTCGCTACGTAGCGACCGAGCGGGACGGACGTTCAGTCGCTGCGTAACGACCTGTTTCGAGCTTTCGTCGGACGTCTCGATTCTTTCTTCCGCCAAGCTTTTTCGTAAGGAAGAATCTATTTCGAAAAGTACTCTTCGGAGAAACTCTTATTTTCTTCTTCGGACGTTTTGAATGTTAAATTTGTCGTAACCGTTTTTGACCCCAACAATGATGAAGATCGATGGACGGATTACTCCAGTCATCGATCGACGTCATCCGCTAAGCCGACTGAATGCAATGCGGTTCGAATTCTAACTTATGAAGAATTCGCGGCTAAGCATCCTCACCCACCCTCCCCTTTCTATGATAAAAACGATCGATCGGTTGAGCCAACCATCGATCGACAGAGTGAGTCCGACGTCGATCGTCACAACACACCTCCCATCGATCGACAGGCACCTCTGACATACCGAGTGCGGTTACCCTCAATCGATAATGATTACATCAACGCACTCAGACCACTACCTAAACCATTAGCTAACCCACCCGAACTAAAACCCAACCCTTTAAATAGTTCACTAGAATCAGTTCAAGAAGAACAAGAAGCTGAAGGGAGAAGGTTAAGGAAAAGAAAGGAGAAGATTCCTAAAAACCTTAAGAGGGAAGCTAACGATAAGGAGATGGATGGTTTCACTAAAAGAGTCCTCAGAATCCCAATCGAAAAACCTTTTGATGAAGCTTATTTCACACACCGGTTGTGGATGTTCTTCAGAGAAACAAAGGTAACTGAGGAGGACATTAGGAGAATGTTTCATCAAGTCAGAGATAAGATGAAACACATGATCACATTGACGAAGAAGAGTGATCCTGGGAAGTTTGCAATACCATGCGTAGTCAAGGGTGTTGAATTTCTTCATTCAATGTGTGACACAGGAGCATCAGTTAGTATCCTCTCTAGGATCATGGCAGACCAGCTTGGTTTGACCATCGAACCTTCAATGGAATCCTTCACCTTCGTGGATCTTTCAGAGAAACGATCAGGAGGAATCATAAGAGATCTGGAGGTACAGATTGGTAATGCCCTTGTCCCTGTAGATTTTCATGTCCTAGACATCGAGCTTAACTGGAACTCTTCACTTCTGCTTGGAAGATCTTTCCTAACTACAATAGGAGCTGTATGTGACATGAACAAAAAAAAATTATGTCTAACGCTCATAGACCCAAACATCCACTACGACCCCATCCGACCTAAGAGAAAGGTCATTAACTCTGTGGATTACGAGAAAGAACTTGGCTTCATTGACGCATGCCATTGTGGAGCAGAGTATGAATCAGAGTACGAAACAGAGTACTCAGAATCGATCGACACCCCAACCTTTCCATCGATCGATTCCAATGAGTCTGCGGTGACCGATGACCGCAACAACACGTCACTCGACTTAATGCACCCACTTGACCATTTCGCTCCACCTAATCATTGTTACCAACACTTTGCCTTCCAACCTCCAAGCAAGAGAGGACATGATGATTATTCCATAGGCAGTTGGGCAGACAGTGGTTTCCATGAAAGTTTTGCAGTTGACACTGTAATTACTTTACCTAATTAGGAACATACAGAGGGATACGATGAGGATTATTGGAAAGAACGTGCAATAGAAATGTCTTTGCAGGATGAAAGATTCGAAACACATGAGTTCACCAACACGATTCCAACATCGTTCGATGCTGTGCACTCCACATCGATTGATACCCACCCTCGTCCAGCAAAACAACCGCTCACATCGATCAACACTCACACAGGAACATCGATCGATATTCGCGTCGCAGCGAAAATTCAGGAGCAGGAGAATATTTCCTCCCCAACTAGGTTTATAGATACCTATATAAATCGTTTTGCAACCCCGAAACCACCTCCACACACCAGAGCAAACACACAAGCAAAAAAGATGAACACTCTTCCATCTACATCAACAGAAAAATCCATGAAGAGCAATCATCTTAAGAACACAAGTTCTGCATAAATTACTCTGCCAACGATCGATTCAACTGTATCTACATCGATCGATACTACTCTAAACCCCAATCTTTCTATTTCTAAATTGAATGATAATGCAAACATTGATTACGGTTTTCTAATACTTGATGAATTTGGTATTTTCAGGGACCCAGATGGCAACGCACATGCAATGGATGGAAGGATCTTACAAGTGTCCAGAGAGGACATAGCAGATATCCTTCAAGTAGCCAATGGACCTGACAACCTATTCTCACAGCAACGTGGAACTCCAAACGTCATTCAAACAGATCCTAACAACCACGTAGGAGTCGCCACAACAGAAATCAATCCAGATCTATCACGCCAACCAAAAGGGCAAGCATCGATCGACGGTACAACGGAGACATCGATCGATAGGGTAATACCAACGTCGATCGATAAAGATGACCCGACGTCGATCGACAGACGGTATGAATTTGGGAACCGCGCTTTTGACATGTACGGAGCCAAAAAGTTCACTTGGGAACAAAGGGACGAGTATGGAGTCTACAGAGATGAGTGTGGACACGCACGAGGCGTAACTGGTGAGATGATACCTGTCACAAAGGACGACATCAGGAAATTATTGGAAAGAGCCTCTCTTTTTGAAGAGAGCCACATCTGTCTTCCAGAACATGCCACTTCCTTCACACTCACAAGACTGGCACCAGAACTCTACACCAAAGATGAAATCGATGAGATGGTGTTTGGTATTTGTGGAGCTCAGGAGAAACAGGGAGAGGAGCTCAAAACATTGGTAGAAGATACACATCAGCCCTTGGATAGAGGCTACAATGAGCTTTTCAGAAGTATGGCAGAAATGAGGACAGAAATGGAGAGTTTACGTCAGCAACTTGAGAAGGAAGCTACGACCTCAGCATCGATCGACGCACCACATGCAACATCGATCGACGTCAGTCTTCCTCCAGCCCAAATCCCTGCAGAACCGCAATGTTCAACACAACACATGGATGAATGGGAAGTCTCATACATCGACACGAGGATAAACGACGTGTACTGCCCTCTCAACAACAACGTGGACTGGCTAAGCACTAAAATCGAGCTACTACAGCAAGATCTGGACACCATTCGCAAGAAGGACCAACAACCAGCCACATCGATCGACATGTGTACCTTCACATCGCTCGACGCTAAAGTCTCAGCCATGAATGAGAGGCTGAAGACTGTGGGAACTGAAATTCGCACTGTCGATTTCCGTTTAAATAAGGAAACTAAGAAAACCCTAATTTCCCAGAGGACCCGGATATCTGCTAATTACCACATGTCAAGCAATCAGAACACGAGAATAACAACGATAAAGTATAAGAAATAAAAAAAGAGAGCAAAGAAGATCTTATTTCCGAATTTGCGTATGAGCGTTTACAACAAGGTATAAGCCTAGGCTCGAGAGCTGTCGGCGAGATTCCTAGTTCTAGCAACCCTAAGACGGCTAAACCTAATTGAGTCGCAGCTCGAAATAACAAAAACGGAAAATGCCTAAATTGCTCTAAGTGCTAAGTTTGCTCTGAAAAAAGTTCCCCTCATGCTCCTCGCCTAGGACTCCTTATATACTAGCTCCAAGGTCGGTTTACGCTTTTACTCTTCTGCCCTTAAGCCGTCATAGCATAAAAATGGAGATATTCTATTTTTCCCGATCTTCACAATTATCTTCAAAACTTCCGTATTTATCCGCGGAAACTTGACATTTATCCTTCCTTGGGGACCAAGCGTAAACCGTGCTGGGGTTTACGGGCTTTTGGTTAAGAAAATCGTAGGATGGGCCTCGAGTCGTGTTTTAGGTCCCTTTGGGCCGTCTTCCGACTCGACACGTTTACTACGAGTTTTTTCGATAAAGAACGAACTTTCCACGGTTTTTAATTCGCAAAGTCTGATCGATGATTTAGAATAGCGGAAAGCATGGACTGAGCCTGCTACGGTCTTCGGGAGATAGCATTTGAAGGTTTTGACGAGAATGCATGGACTGGTGTCGTACCGACGTTCAGAAGAGCTTGATCGCTACGCAACGACCGAATTTTGGCTCAAGCCCGGTTGCTATGTAGCGACCGAGCTTCGGCTCGAGCTCGGTCACTACGTAGCGACCGAGCGGGACAAGCGCTCGGTCGCTACGTAGCGACAGAGCGAGACGGACGCTCGGTCGCTACGTAGCGACCGAGCGAGACGAACGCTCGGTCGCGACGTAGCGACCAAGCTTGGCTGAGCTCGGTCGCTACGTAGCAACTGAGCGAGACGGACGCTCGGTCGCTACTAAGCGACCGAGCGAGACGAACACTCGGTCGCCATGTAGCGACCGAGCTTGGCACGGGCTCAGTCGCTACGTAGCGACCGAGCTTGGCTGAGCTCGGTCGCTACGTAGTGACCAAGCGAGACGAACGCTCGGTCGCTACGTAGAGACCGAGCGAGACGAACGCTCGGTCGCTACGTAGCGACCGAGCAAGACGGACGCTCGGTCGCTACGTAGCGACTGGGCTTGGCTTGGGCTTGGTCGCTACGTAGCGACCGAGCGGGACGGACGCTCGGGAGTGGCTACGACTTGTTTTGAGCTTTTCGTCGGACTTCTCGATTCTTTCTTCCGTAGAGCTTTTCCGTAAGAAAGAATCTATTTCGAAAAGTATTCATCGAAAGAATTCTTATTTTCTTCCTCGGACGTTTTGAATGTTAAATTTGTCGTAACCGTTTTTGACCCCAACAAAGACTTACGAGGACATGCATGACCGATTGATATCACCAGTCATGATAGATTTAAATAAATTGTCTAGTCAATTACTTCATGCCCAAAAGGATATTGATAACATTACTAATCAAATTTTTTTGCAGGCAAAATCAGCATCGATCGACAGGCTACGAGGGCCTTGGATCGATGGCAAGAAATATGTGGAGTTACTTCCTTACATAGCAGCAGAGGTTGACAAGATCACATCCAAGATCTACACTGCTCTAGATACCATGGAGGAACGATTTGACAAATGCTGCGATGACATCTACTTTCCATTCGACAACAAAATCAGTGGACTAGACAGCCACGCAGAATGGCTACAGAAAGAAGTCAAAGTGATTCAGACGCAACTCGCAGCTCAACACCAGATATCAGCATCGATCGACAGGACGCGAGCAAAATCGATCGATGGCAACTCGCCGAGATCGACCAACGAACACATAATCGCATCGATCGACGCCGAGTCTACACCAATCAGCGAGCAGCCGATACACAAGACAGTAGAGTCAATGCAAAAGGAACTGACAGAACTTTCAGCATACGCCTATGACAACATAGGCTGGCACCAGGTCAGCATTGACAACGTTCAAAAAAGGCTACAGAACATCTCCAATGTACTTGAGAAGATGGATGACAAATGGACAAGAAATGATGAGGCCACAAGAAGTTTCATTGCATCTTGGTCCAGAATGTGCAGAGATGGCGTGGATGCTTGTTTTCCAACAAGCAGCTGTTTCTCCACCCAATAACCGATCACTACCACAGTCAAGCTAAATGACTATAACCAAGCGCTGAGTGGGAGGCAACCCACTATTAGGTATTTTATTTTGGTTTTATTAACTAGCATTTATTTACTTTCATTTTATTTCTTTCAGATTTAGGAGACCCAAGTAGGAGGACTTGAATATCGACCGACGACGAGACGTCGACATCGCTCGACATAGACAACCACACGACGATCGATGTAACATTTTCCCATCGATCGATATCTAATCCGGTCAGATGTATCTTCCCTACTTGTTACATTTCGTACATCATGAACTATTTCATCATAACTCCGGCTGAGTTACACTGGGACAGTGTAATTTAAGTCTGGGGGGGAGATTTACTGATATAATTTATTTTATTCTTATATAAAAATGAATTTTAATAAATTATGCTTAGCTATTGAAAATAAGGACTATAATCTTAGCACTATTTTAGATTTACTGATTGCAGATAGCACTAAAGATGCTAAAGCAGATCAACCTATCAACTACACACTTGCCTTGAACCGTATGAAGTAACCAAAGCTGATTTCTAACACTAAACCTGACATAACCGCTTATCTTCGGGCTTGGTATACATGGGATCGGATTCTTCAGACAGGTCTGGAAGGTAACGCCTGGTGTAGATTATTTATCACATTTTCTCTCTCTAAATTTCGACCCTAGATTAGTTAGTGAGTTCTATTAAAAAATAATAATAATAAGAATAATAAATAAATAAGATCTATTGTTTAATTAGGATGAGTCTGAACATGGCTTGGTGGCTAAAACCATTAATGCTTGATTCATAAAGACTCCAATAAAAGAGTTCGAAACGGGACTTGGAGGCGGCAATCTTCAAGGCTCGCTTTCGCAAAGAACTCTTGGATATAGGTCAAAAAGAAGTGAACAGAACTTGGTGGCAGCCACCATTAAGTTTTGATTCATGGAAGCCTGTCCAATCTTGGTCACTGATCCTGCAATGGAAGCAGACTTTGACTCAAGAGAGAAAATTAGAGAGAGAGAAACTAGGAACTAACTTTTACATGCAGCTCCAAATACATGTCTGAAATCCTTGCATCATGTGATCGATAATCCCAAGGTAAAAGCATTCACTTTATATTTATGCTAAGAAATGAAATCAGTAGAGGGGATGTCAGACGTGAACTGATGAGTTGTGTTATGTTAGAAATGGTTGCTAAGCTAGGATATTGCATAGTGTACTTTTGTGATTAGGACTTTTTAAATGTGGTTGCAAAATTGTTGAGGAAAGATTTCTAGGCCTTAAAATCTTAAGTCCCCAATATTTTCAAACCTCTTTCAGAGAGACTGCATGTATGTTTTGCTTGAGGACAAGCAAAAGGGTAAGTCTGGGGGAGTTGATATACCTTGGATTTGACCCGTTCTCATCCATGGTATATAGGTGTTTTACTATATATATCTATGTTTTCTTCTCTTCTAGGTATGTTTTCAGGTTCAGGTGCATTTCGGAGTAAAGCTATGACTTTGGAGCATTTTGGAGCTTAAAGGACATTTCACCCGAGCTGACCACGTAGATTTGCATCAGTGCTATCGATCGATACCAGGAGATGCCTTGACAGATGAAGATTAATATCAATCGATGTACACAAGTACCATCGATCGATGTCGAGACATCAGACACGCGACATTTGGACTCAGCAGATTTAAAACCCAAGGCCAAGCCATATTACCAAAATGGCCTGGCGAGTTTTTAACCTAGTAGATTATATACTGCCTAAGTGTTTTGACGGCAGAAGAAGTTTCTAGACCTAGTTTTGTTACAAGTTTCATTTGGAGAGAGAGAGAAGAGAGTTTTGGAGAGAAGATCACTTATGATTGGAACTCCTTGTTTTCATTTCTTTTCATCTATACTATGAGTTTCTATTTCTTTATTGTTATGAATTGCTTTGCTATGTCTGAGTAGTTCAATTATTAGATCCAGGGTTCAGATAGGTTTGTGGGATTAGCCCCAAACTATAGATCTGCCTTGTGTGATATTCATGATAGATTTGTATTCATTGCTTGTTTTAGCCTTGCTAACTAGAACTTGATCATAGGATTGCATACTGAAGCACCCTTGTTTTCCCATCCTGACATCTATCTATCATATTAGGACTGCTAGAGAGGACTAACCACAAATTTAGTATCTTAATAGGGCATATCATACTCGCGCATAGGCCTGGCTAGAACCCGTCGATCGATGTCCTCAACTGACTATCGATCGACGTTGGCAAAGGTGTATCGGTCGACGTCTTAATAGACCATCGATCGACACTCTCTCGTTGTCGACATACTAACCGTTGAGACACGAGATCTAGTCTGTTAACCAGTGAAACATGCGACAGCTGATCACTGAGTTAAGCGATTGAGCTCTAATATATCATGCATGCAACAGTTAGGCATTTATAGGTATTATAATCTCCAACACCTGAATAGTGGCCCTGCATCTAATATCATTTCCAACCAAGTTACATTTATTATTTACTCGCTTGTTACTATGCTATTTCATTTAAACATTTGCAACCTTTAGAATTAATAAACACTAGATTTAATTGTTCCCTAGCTCCTTGTGGATTTGATCCCTAAGTACTACATCTGAACCTCTTTTGATGAGAGTAACACTCCTTAGGGTAATTTGAGTGGTATCAGTTTGAAATTAGGTTGAAAGATCAATGGCGTATAACTAGCACATGCCAAGAACTCCTCCACCAGACTTACCATCTATGCTTCTTGACGGGAGAATTGTTTACATTGGAATGTCTGTAAGTGATTCTTTTGACTGCGTAGACTTAAACTGGTGTTGTGGTGCTGATTGAAAATTTTTTGTGTTTTATTCAGCTGGTGCTGGTGGTTACTGAGATGGTTGTGGCAGAGCTAATGTATCTTCAGTGGCTGGATCCCAAGGAGCCTGTATACATTTACATCAACTCCACTGGGACTACTCGTGACGATGGCGAGACTGTTAGTTTTTGAACTCTTTGTGAATGATTTAAGATCTTTTTTCTCAGTATTTGTACTATTGGTGAATGAGGTTGACTGAGCAGGTTGGAATGGAATCATAAGGTTTTGCGATCTATGACTCTTTGATGCAACTTAAAAATGAGGTAACTTTAATCTTTAAACTGCTTGTGAAATGCAAGCATATAAGTAAACAAACTTGAACAGTTTATTTTGTCTCCGAAGTGTTTTTGTGTGAGCTGGTTGATGGTTCTTACTTGTGCAGGTGCATACAGTGTGTATGGGAGCAGCCAGGTCAAGTATGTCTGTTACTTTCAGCGGTCACATAGGGTAAACGGTTCATGATGCCACATTCTAAAGGTATATGCGAGTGCATTCTGGATGACTGGATTGCTCACTCTTGATAATAAGAGATTCTCAAATGTTTGGAACGATATGTTGCAGCAATGATCTAGCAGCCTCGTGTGCCTTCTTCTGGGTTGATGCCTGCCAGTGATGTCCTGATTCGTGCCGAAGAGGTTTGTTACTCCCTTTGTGCACATTGTATTCTGGAAATCTAATTTCAACTGAGATATGTTCGTGATGTGCTTATAAGTTCATCCCTATGCTTATCACTTGAGCATTTGGCTAGGAATTTCAAACTTGACGTGAAGAAAAATTTAGTTTCAGTACATATCTCATGTTCATGGTCGCAATTGCAGTTTATAACAAACAGGGGTATACTTGTGGGATTACTATCAAAGCACATTGGGAACTTTTATAAGCTCTTATAAAATTTATTAATGGTTCATAAATGGTTTTATAAACCTTTAGAAATAGTTATATAAATATTTATATGGTTTTATAAACCTTTATAATTTTTTATAAACCCTATATAAACTCTTCAAAACCCATTAAAACCTTTTATAAACCCTTACAAATCTTATATAAACTTTTTATAAACTTATTTAAACCCTTATAAATTCTATATAAAATCTTTATAAACACCTGTAAGTGATTTTGTAAACCCTTTTATAAATTCTTATAAATCATTATAAACATTTTAAACATTTTGTGATGACTTGAAAACAAAACTTATGGGAGCTACAAAGCAGTTTCAAGATGTTCTTACTGTGAGATCAGGTTATTTGAATTGCTTGTCAATGGTCTTCCAGGTTACAAAGCAGTTTCAAGATGTTCTTTACTTTGGCTTCTGTTTCACCTACTGCTGCTACCGCTACTCCACCTCCTTATGCTAACTCTTCTTCTTCTTCGCCAGCTACTTCCCTTCCACACAGTGCTTCTTCTGACTTTAGCGTTGATAACTTTGTTGTGGATAACAAAAACGCTCCCAGGTTTGTCCTCAGATGATATACCCTATCAATCCTAAAATAGATTAATTCATGCATTGCTAAACTTCTGAATGAATTGCTATTTTCAGGTATGACGCGATGATATTTGAAGCTATCTCTGAGTTAGCGGATCCAAATGGATCTGATGTCGGTTTCATCTTCAGCTTCATCGAGGTTAGAGACAAGTTTCTCTTTGCGCTTCTTTTTTGCATTGATCAGAAGTCAGAACCTCATAAACTGATAAACAGTTTGGTAGAGACTTAATCATCTACATATAAGGGAGAGCTAGTTATGTTATTTTCACATTGTTATAGTTCTCTTGATTCTACTTTTAAGTTGGTTGCCACAACCTTTCCTAACAGAGCTTGTGGTTTATTTGTGGAAAGAGCAGCCAAGGCATGAAGTGCCGCCAACTTTTAGAAGAGTCCTTAGCTCAAGACTGAGGAGGCTTGCAGCTCAGGGAAAACTTCCAAAGGTTAGCAACTCAAAACCTGTAAGTCTTTGAAGCACGCCTCCTCTCTTTCTTCTCTGTCACATGTTTCTTTTAAGACTTCTTGTTTCTTTCATGCCTTGTCTACATCTTCTAAAATATATCTTGTTTAACAGTTACTGAACTTCTACAAGCTACCAGATGGATCAGAAACAACAACTAGAACAACACCTGCCCCAACCCCAAAACCAAAGGAGACAAACATAAAACCCCAGCAATCATACATTAATCAATCCCCTTCGGTTTCACAAGAGATGATCGACGAAGCAGCATAACCGGCACATGTAAAGTTGTAGAGGCGGAGAATAAAATAAACGTTGCCAAAGCAGCAGTGGAAGAGTTGGAGAAAACGACTAAGCTTGCAGATGAAACCGAACTTTTGGTTATGCACTGGAACATGTGGCCTTGGAATATTTAGTAGTTATTGTATTCATATGCTTTTTTATGAAATAGTTTTTTGGTGCGTAATCTAATATATTTTTAGGTTATGAACCAATCATTTTGATTATCAGAGATATAATAACGAGTATCCATTTACTTGAAAGTAGAACTAGAATTTTTTGTTTTCAAGTACAGAATAGCTGGGAATTGCACATATGTGAGGGATTTGGGTAATTTAAATTCAAAAGAAACCATAAAATGATTTATAAGGTTTATAAATTATTTCTCAGGATTCATAAATCAATTTGAAAGGGTTTTATTTTTTTAAAAGGATTTATAAATTAGCTATAAATATTTATAAATACTTATAAATTATTTATAAAGGCTTATAATTATTTATAAAGGCTTATAAATTATTTATAAGAGTTTTAAATCATTTAAAATATTTTGATACTCAGCTATAAATGTTTATACATCATTTTGTAATGATTTATAAATCAATTATAAATATTTAAAATGAGTCTTATAAATAATTTATAAGCCTTTAAAAAAATTCATAATGATCTAGTAAGTCTTATAAATCATTTACAAGTGCTCATTGATAATTTTATAAGAGTTTAAAAATAATATTATAAGAGTTGATAATATTTTATAATTAATTTATAAGAGTTTATAAATTAGTTATGCGAGTTTAAAAATTATTTTATAAGGGTTTATAAATATTTATAAATCATTTATAAGAGCTTAGAATTCAGTTATAATAATTTATAATAATTTTATAAAAGTTTATAAATTAGTTATAAATATTTAGAAAGGCTTATAAATCATAAATGAGTATAAAGGTTTATGAATGTTTATTAGGGTTTGTGAACCGGTTTATAAGGCTTATGAACTAATTTATAAAAGTTATATGTACTTATTTATAAGCGTTTATGAATTGATTTATATTGGTTTTAATCGATTTGTAAGTGTCCATAAACTGATTTATGAATTTTATAAATGTTTGTCGTGTGCTCAGATTGGCTTGCACTAATGCCAAAGAAACTAGAAAGTGCTTATGTGTTATCTTTTTAGAACAAAATAATGATAACGAAGTTATAGTTAATTTATATTATGGTCGTATAGAGGATTGTGTTTAAATGCATGGAAACATGCATTGAGATTTTCACAGAATTTTTCTCACATGGGATGATACAAAAGTATATGTTTTTCAAAGCTTTTTTGTGTGCATAGTCTTTCTGAGCGGTTTTAGAAACACCAACTTATAAGCCATTATAAATCAGTTTATAAATATATTTTTATAAATGATTTATAAACCCTTATAAATAAGTTAAAAATTATCTATAAATGATTTATAAATCTTCATAAATGATTCATAAACATTTATAAATTGTTTATAATCTTTATATAGCCTTATAGAAAACTAAGTTCAAGTTTGTTATACATATCCTTATAGACTGATCTTATAAAGTCTTATAAATGAATTATACTTTAAAAGATATTTAGAAAGCCTTATAAATTGTTTTGATAACCAATTATAAATAGATTTATGAACCTAATAAATGGTTTTATAAATCCTTATATATGATCTATAAATTGTTTTATAAAATTTTATAAATGTCTTAAGAAAAGATTTATAAACCGTTATATATAATCTATAAATTGTCTTATAAAAACTAATAAATTTATTTATAAACTCTTGTGTTACAGCGCCATGGTTTCTTTCCATCTTCATCAATATGCTTCCATGGGAAAGTGGTCAGGTTCCAAACTTGATCTTGCCAGATTTTTTATTGATCAGTTCTTTATTTTTTTCTAACGTTTCTTTTTGCTATAACAGTTCTCAGAGTGTGGGATGTGCTTCTGTTTGAAGGAAACCGTGTAATGCTTTTTCAGAACAGCACTTGGAGTTTTATGGTACTCGGTTAAACCTCAGTCAGTGTCCATATTGATATATAATGTGATTAAGTCTTATGGACTTACTAAACAAACCCAGTAAACACAGGTCCTACACTAATTACAACCAAGGACGCTGGAGATGCGATTACTTTGCTTCAATCAATGACTGGCTCAACGTTTGATAGCAGCCAGCTAGTTTTCACGGCTTGCATGGGTTACCAAGATTTAAACGAAAGTAGATTGCAGGAACTAAGAAGCAAGCACAGGCCAGCTGTGATGGCTGCATTTGAGGAAAGACTAAAGGGGCTTCAAGCTTGGAGGGACTCGAAAGACCTCGCAACCAAATTATATAACTCTAAGCAAGACCCAAAATCAGTTCTTCAGATGACTTTCATCATCCAACCACCGTGGTGTATGCCATCACGAGGGTCTTTCTGAGTCTTCACACCAATCATCATAACCTATAAAATCGAGAAAAACACGAAGTTCCCTAAGCTGACACGCAAGACAACATCAGTCTCAAACCATTCCCGATCAGGTGTATTGTGAAAATGGTTAATCCCTACACAATAATGTCAATCATTAACTCCATAAACTAAAAGGTTACAGTGACATAATACAAGTAAAAGAGAAAAAACTTACAAGGAAGCTTCTCCATGAGAGGAGCAGCAACCTCACGGAGAATCCATGATACGATTAAGGAAAGTGCGAAGAGACCACAGTAAGCAATCCTTGCAGAACGTCTGCTGATACTAGAAATTCGCCGGTTCTCGAGTCTGAAGCCAACAGCACCTCAATTTGCCGGTTCTCGAACCCAATGAGAGCAAACGAGGATCGATTTGAACCTTTAACCACACAAATATACTCTCTCAAACTAGATCTGCAGCCCAAGCCATCGAGAACGTTGCGAAAACAGAGTGAAGATCCGCAAGACAAAGTGATTCTCGTAAACAGAGTGAAGATCCACAAGAAAAAAGATCGCGAGAGAGAGATGGTGGATCTCCGGTGAATCGGAGGCAGAGAGGAAGAAAAAAGATCGCGAGAGAGAGGAAGAAAAGAGGATCGCCAGAGAGAGATAAGGTTAGGGCTAGTATGGTCTTTTGGTCATTAATGAAAAGTGTATTTATGAAAATGACCTCTTTCTAAGTGTATATTTGAAAAGTGGTACTCAATAAAGTGTAAAAGTAAAATTTTCCCTTTAATTTATCATTCACATTAGACATTTAAATATTTATAAATTTAATGTCTTGTTTTTTTTAGATGTCATACCTCTTATATTGTTAGAGAAAATTTTAAATAATCTAAACTATTTTTTGATATTTTGTATGTCAAATAAAAATATAAATATAAAAACTAAAGTTAAGTATTTCTAAATGTTTTTAAATATAAAATATATAAATATCCAAACTATTATTTTATGTTTTAAAACAAATTATAAAATATTAAACTTTAGTTTCTATATTTTTATTTACATAGCTGATATATTATTATATAATAAAACTAAATCATTTATTAATCTGTAGTTCATCCACGGTCGATCTAGTGACCCAGCAACCCAGTAAATCATCTGGTTCAGTGTCCGGATCGGATTTAAAAATATTGCTTGTAACAGTGATTGCGTTTGCGGTTGCATTTACAATTGCAATTACGCTGGAATGTTGTGTTGATGTACAATATTTGTTTACCCCGCCGCTCCATTTTCCAGTAACTCCATTCGTCATTTTTTTCTGCTTGTACTTTTCTCAGGTACTTTGTGCTTTCTTTTAAGTTTATGAAAAACAAACTTTCGTACATTCTTTTACACACTCTAATACACTATGCCTATTCTTTTACTTACTAGGCTTCTCTAGTTTAAGATAACTTATGGTTGGATTTAAATAATTTAATTTTTTGTTTGGATGGTTCCACTTCAAATAAAATTGGCTTAGCTAGGATTGCTCGTCTATTTTATCGTGTATATTTTATAGTGCTTTGATTTTTGTTGGTTGTTTTACTTCGGTCTAGTTCCCCCAGATCATCTCAAGCTTTGAGTAATAGAATAGACTTTTGATGTTAAAAAAAATAAATATGGTTTTAGAAGATTTCATTTCAAATAAACTTTTATATTTGGCTTTAAACCATTATTTGAGAAGCATTGAAACATTTTAGCTATGATACTTGTCATCACTATAATGTTTCTCAAACCCGTTAGAGAAATACGTTGGTTTATCTGAACATGTACATTACAATTCTCATTAAACTAATCATAAAATTAATTAATAATGTACAATTAATGTTTTCATTCTTTCCTTAAATAAAGGTACAAAATTACCTAATAGCTTCTTATATAATAATGAAGTGTTATACCTCCTGTGAGAGTGCCACATCATTAAGTCGTTAACCCACAGCGCAACACGTGTTCCTTTTTTCTTAATTGGACCAGAACGAGTTGCTTGGGCTTATCGTGTTGGGGT
Organism: Brassica rapa; assembly: GCF_000309985.2. Classification (NCBI taxonomy): domain Eukaryota; kingdom Viridiplantae; phylum Streptophyta; class Magnoliopsida; order Brassicales; family Brassicaceae; genus Brassica; species Brassica rapa. The sequence goes on along the minus strand of NC_024796.2, from coordinate 17,541,995 downwards.
GGATTAAGATTTGGCTGAGAAAAGTAACAAAAAACCAATCCCGAATGTCGACTGCTGGAGCTTTCCCCTCCAACAATGGTTGTTTCAGATTACTAGGGTTCTTGTCGTCGTCTTCTTCTTTATATCTCCTTCTTCAACACTTGCTTCTTATAGATTCATAGGTTCATAGCATCATCTTCTTCTTTATGTAATTAGGGCAATACACGGTGTAGATTCTGGAGGCAACCATTACGCGAAGCACTGAAGGAACGCCATTGACGACCTTCTTAACTCTTTATCCCCACTCCATCAACGATAACGCATTCAATGCATCTTGACTCTCACCAAATCGGTATATCTCCAGCTATAAAAAAGGTAAACTTTCATCCCGTAGAACTCATCCTCACAACTCCAAAACCACCAGAACCTTATTTTCAATAGAATGGCAAACTCATCTATCCTACCAGCTGATTTAATGTCTGGCCGTTGTACTTCCACTGCCGAAGTGCGACTGCTCCGACTTTGGGAAGCTAGAAATTTGAAACGCTGTGGTGGTGCTCCTTGACGCTAAGGTTTGTCCAGTCTCTTTTCATCTCGACTCATGCTTCTGCTTTGATTTTCATTTCATACGGAGTGCGATTTATGTTATTTTTAATTCTTCATCTAGCTTTCAGTTACCATACACCTTCGCATATTTTGTGTTTTCAATTGGCTGTGTGGATCTTAGGATTTTTTTTATAGGGGATGATGAGCATTTTATATAGATCTCTCTCGGTATGTTTTGGCAGTGATCATCACTTATTGAGTGACGGTTTGGGTTCTTCTTTTCAAAATCGCAGAATGCATTGGTTGAGTTTGTGTGGACGGTGAACGCGAAGGAAAAAATTTGTAGGAGGAACGTTGAATCATCTTACCATGGAGATCACATGGGCTTGTTGTGAGGTCAAGATTGAACTGCAAGGACTTGTAGGAGTTCAAGTTTGCCGGTGATGGTGCCCCTACAATTACTCCCTCATATCTTGGCAGTAAATAAGGTATCACTGCAACCATTTCATATATGTATTCAGGGCATGGATTAATCTTAAGAAACAATTTGATCATGAAAATTTGATTTTTTGGACATATGAGCAGGAATTTAGATGGAGGAAAGTTCCATGAGTTGATTTAATACACTACTTTACTGATCATACTGTCAGGAGCACACAGATCTAACTCAATGTTACTTTATGAACTTCAATAGGTTGTGCATGCCAACACTGAGGTATGGCTTCAGTCACTTTACTCAAATGTTGTGGGCTTTAGTTTTTTTCTCACGACTTATGTTATGCTTGTTTAGGTTTCATCGTCAGGGAAATCTATCAACGCTTTGAATTGAGAAACTAAATAGTTTCTCTGCAGCGAACCTAATGTCATTAGCATTGGTAGTTTCTACATGATTTGCTAGGGCAGTTTCTAACAATAAAAAATTATGAAAGAAGTGAAATAAGAGAGAGTCTCTTCGTAAAGAAATTCTGACACCATCATGAAGTACTCTATTGACACATGTCAATTCTTTAATGATTGATTTTAGCTAAAACATAATTATGTAATCAATTTCATTTTTTATAATTTATGAGAGATTTGTGGAGTCTCTCACCACTAATGATGCCTTAAACAAAAAAAATTAGATACCCTTTTATACATTTTGATTTGTTAGTGGCTTACATTAACTTTTGGGATTTACATTTAACCTTTTACTAAATTATAGAAATCTATCAATATTAAATTAGTTAACAACCTTTGGAAAGATACTCTCCAATAATCATGCTATTAGACTATCTCAAATCTATCTTATTATAGAGATGGATTGGAGATGCTTGTAGATTGAGTATAACAGGCTTACTTTTGTTTAAAGTTGTTTTGGCTGTTTTTTCGTAGGTCTTTTAAAAAATTCTAGCTGTCTTGTACATTACACAAAAGAAACAAAAAAATTAATATGAAAACCTTTATAGAAAAAAGAATAAGCTATTATTTCTATAAACTAAGTAACTGCATGTAATCGTCACGAGCGTACTAAATGCTAACGTGCGTTCTTATTAGGCTCTAGTGCTTGCTTGTTTGATTATTACTTTTTATGAAGCGAACAAAAAAACTATGCATGCAAACAAATTGGAAGAGCATTACTACATATATATTAAATTAGCTTCGACATTACTAATATCAAATTTATAATACCACAGTTTGTCTTTTGGGATACCATAATTTTTAATAGTTTAGGAGTTTTCATCATTGATGTAATTAACTAATACAAAGGTTAGAGCAATCTAAAAGGTCAAAAATGTGGCCCTCGTTTAATAAGAAAATTTTGTGATGAAATCATTTAGTGATATTCAAGTGTCGTAAACAATAACCTTAATTCAGATGATCTGTCTTCCCGTAAAAGAAAGAAAAAAATGATCTGTCTCTCCGTGGCATGAAGGAAAGACAGAGAGCAAGAGAGAGAGAAAGAGAGTTGCGTTGATCATGTGCGTCATTGAACCCAGAGCCCTTGAAGTATGTATAAATAGAGAAGTAACTGATCCGTAAATACAAACCATTAGTAACAAATAAAAAAACAATGTTGTCTCTACTCTCTATTGTCTTGACTTTTCTTTCTCTTATTGTCATGCCTTGTCTCTTCGTCTCTTGGCGTCTACGTGTTCCCCTCTCCATTACAAATATCCGCAGATTCATCAAAACCACAGCTTCTCAATGCAATGATAAAGAAGAGAGGTAGGGTGCTTCTGCTAATCTTAGTTCATTGTACATGATAATATATATTAATAAAAATTAATAATATTCTTAATATTTTGCTAAAATAAATGGTATCTCTCAGTCAAATCTGATAAGTATTAACTAATCTCAGAAACTACAACCTAGCTAGCCAAAAATGTCCGTCCTCAACCAACCTACAAAAACTATTAGACTATATAGATAAAGTCATTTGGTGTATCTTGGGATGTTAACATGGATTCAACTTTTAAAAAAAAGGTTAACCTAATCATATAGCAAAAAATTTAATCCCAAAACACTTAGTTTTTAGTTACAAAAAAAAAACACTTAGGTGATGATTGTTTCAGTAGTTTTTAGTTTTAGTTTTTGGTTTTTAGATTTTAGTTTTTGGTTTTTAGATTTTGGTTTTTGGTTTTTAGTTTTTGGTTTTTACTTTTTAGTTTTTAGATTTTGATTTTGGTTTTTGGTTTTGCAGTATGTTTTTATTTTTCAAAAATTAATTAATGCGTTACTTTGAAATAATACAGCAAAATAGAAATAAATATTTATATTTACAATTAAAATTATCAAAATATTGTGATAATTATTTTAAAATAAAATACAATAACATATTTTAATTATTATAGTTTTATAAAAAATTATATTATAATAAAATATTTATCATAAAATTTATATAAATTGCAAAAAATTAAAAATATTTAAAAGTTTGAAACTATTTAGAAATTTTTCTTATATAAATTATTTTTAATTTTATAAACTTAAATAGCAATAGTTTTTCTTAAATATTATAAATTATATAAAAATAAAAATACTTAAAATTTTGAAACTAATATAAAATTTCTCATATAAATTATTTATATTTTCTTAAAATTGAATGGCTATTTTAATTTTTCATGACTAATAAAATATATTGTATTACTAAAACATATTATGTTTTTATAACTTTAGTTATTTTTAATGTGACTAGTAATTATTAAAATTATTCTATTATTTTATATAGAGAAATTAATAACTAAGCTTTAAAATTAATTAATATTATTTATAAACTATATAAATTTATTTTACAGATATTAAGCACAAATAAATATCACATTATTGTTTAAATTATAGCTAATGTACCAAAAATTGTATGATTATTTATCTTTATGAAAATATTATTTATTAATTATTAATTAATTAAATGTTGTAGTTTCTACCCAAAAAAATCAAAATTCGTTTTTCCTTTTAAAAGCTCACAAAAGTTGGTTTTTGGTTTTTCTTCACAAATTGGTTAAACTTTTCAAAAACTAGTTTCCCTACATTTTAGGGAATCTATTTATTAGAAATCTTGATTGGCAAATCAAATGGTTTCTACAAAAACAAAAAACTAAAATTTGATTGGATGAAAAATGGTTTTTGCAAAAACAAAAACCAAAAACTAAACCAAAAACCATAGACAATGGGCCGGACATAATTCATCTTTAAGAGGATTAAGTTTTTGCCCATGATTTTTCTTCATACAAATTATTCAAAATAAAACTGAAGTTCAAAAATAAACTAAAACAAAGATTTCAAAAATATGTTTTTCTCCCAAAATAGCAAATCGATTTTCCGTTTAAAACAATAAATTTATGTTTCTCGCCAAAATCCGGTCCATATTGGATAAACCGTTTATTCAATGTATTCTAGTGCACAAGTTCATATTGCTAAATGAAAAAAATTGACATTTTATACTTTTAAGTTTATAATTTTATAGATAACCGGGACTCATGGACTGATAATTAACTGATAGAAAATACCTCTTCGAAATATTATAATTTTGTTTTGTATAGTAAACTCATATATATATATATATATATATAATATTTTTTTTGAGCAAAATATATATGTGTTGGATGTCAAGGAAAACGGTTTTTGCTCAATGTGTTGCTTTCTTTTGTTATTACTAATCTGTAGCGGTACAACCGGAGAGAAGGAGAAAGGAGGGAGAATGCCAAAGCATGTGGCGATCATATTGGACGGAAACAGACGTTGGGCAGAGAAACGAGGACTCGGGCCATCGCAAGGTCAAGAAGCCGGAGCGAGAACTGTTATGGAGAATGTTAAGGACTATTTCTCTATGGGGATTAACACTGTTTCACTCTTTGCTTTCTCCACAGAAAATTGGGGAAGACCCGGGGTAATTATAAAAATATGAGAGACGGATCATTTTGTCATATCATTTCAAGATTTTTCGTATATTTTCCATCTGTCTAATCCTTTTAGTAATCAACTCTTTGATCAGGATGAAGTTAAGTACATAATGGACATGTTTGAGAAAATCGTCAAGTCTGAGATGCCTAACTTGCGCAGGTACTGAACATGTTTTTATCCTTTTTAAGTTTTATAAGTTAATTTTTCCATTCTTCTTTTAGATATGGCGTCAAAGTCTCGGTCATCGGAAAACGGACGAATATTCCGGAGTCACTTCTACATTTGATAGGAGAAGCAGAAGAAGCTACAAAGAACAACAAAGAGAAGCAACTCATTATGGCGTTAGACTATAGTGGAAAGTTCGATATTTTACAAGCATGCAAAAGTCTTGCTGAAAAGGCAAAAAACGGGCTGATCAATATAGAGGACATCGACGAAAATTTGATGGACAAAGAGTTGATGACAAGCTGTAGTGAGTTCCCAAATCCTGACCTATTGATTAGAACAAGCGGAGAACAAAGGATTAGTAACTTCTACCTATGGCAATCAGCTTATACAGAGCTTTACTTTCCTAGTGTTCTATGGCCTGACTTCGGAGGAGCTGAGTATCTCGAGGCCTTAGATTGGTATCAGAAGAGACAGAGGCGATTCGGTCTAAGGGTTTAAACTTTCAGTTTTTTTTATGTATTATTCATAAATGGTTTAACTACTCAAAACTGTATGCGTTTGTTTTCACGTTTACTAGTTCAAGATGCTACTTCAGTTGTTATTGTTTCTAATAAACATCATTGTAAGTTTATAATTTTAAAATCTTATTGTGTGAATAATATCGTATTAACCCACGTAGGTAAATGCATCAATTTTATGTTTGTTTACTCAAAAACATCCATCATGCAGGTTTGCATACATGGACAAGCACTAACACAAACAAAGTACTAGGTAGATCACTACATTGTGCTTTGAACCGTCGATATATAAACATAATATTATCTTTAATTATTGGGAAGTTAACTTAATCATCCTACAAATTAGGTGAAATGACCAAAACCATGTAAAACTTTTTTTATTACTACCAATTTCTAAATCTCCATTGTGCCATTTTATTATGTCATGACAAAAAACGTAATTACAAAAATGCTATTACTTTTTAAAGCCACGTCGGAAAAATCGGGTGCCACGTACAAAATCGCTAACGTATATTAATGAACTCAGGCGTAAAACACAACGACGGTATTAACGACTGAGTTACGGTTACATTGCAGCTGATTTATAAAACTCGGCTGACTTATGAGATATGGACTGACTTCCATGCATAAATCAGCCACACATGATGGTTGATTTACAGAAATGAGGCTGATTTATGAGATAACGGCTGACTTACGAACATTTGTTACGGCTGAATTATACATCGGCTGGCTGATTTCTCGAAAACTTGGCTGAGTTTTAGATAAGACATGGATGAGTTGTGTTTCTCCGACTGATTTAGTGACATTGGATGGCTGAGTTATTTAATGTACGGCTGACTTATTGGAGGTAGTTATGGCTGGTTTTCGTATTTTCAGCTGTAATGAGCTGGATTAACTGTAAACTCAGCTTAATTACGGCTGACATATTAGTGAAAGATTAATTACTAGAATAACATTTATTTGACAGCTGAGTTATTTGACGACACAGCTGACTTAATGTTTTACAGCCTTGTCACCGCTGATTTATTAACGAAATATTAGTTACTCATATAGTATTCACGTTGCAACTGACATAAATTTGTAGTTATGGATGATTTATTAAGGCTGAGTTTTAAGTTCGTTTTGTGGCTGCCTTGCCGATTTTCCATGGCATCAGCTTCTATTTTCCATGTCATCATCATTTATTTTCCAAGTCATTATTAATGTTACGACAGTCAAATTAGGGTTTATGTTAAAGACGCCATGTCTTGTTCTTCTTCTTCTTCATCTATCTTCTTCAACCCTTGTTCTTTTGTCTCATATTTATCGGAGATCATATGGATCCGGTTATTGTTTCCAGTAATTGGATCAAGACAAACAGATATGTATTCAACGCCGACGGTAGAGGGGGTAGAGTTATGCATATAGATGAGGAAGCAACACAGGTGGAACTTGCGGAGTTGGTACTCGATGATTACGGATTGAAGGATTCAACCCATCATATTCGGTTGACCTACATGTTCTCGAATAAAGCTTTGAAAACAATGGCACACGATACCCCACCAGTTTATGTCTCCATTACTCGACAACTGAATGGTGTTTTTAAGCCTAAGGAAAATCGAACAGCTACATCTATGTGTGGAGATTACTGAGAAAAAGAATAGCGCAATTAGTGGGAATGACAGTGCGAGAGATAAGAAGAAAAGGTTATTCAGTGTAGAATGCTCAGAAGTAGAATCTAGATACAAAGATTACGATGGGGGTATTGTAACGACCCGCTCCCGGAGTATTTCAATTTTGAAGAAAATAGAACCGGAGAGGTTTTATTCTACAAGTAGCATATTTTTCTAAGTGTAGAGACACTTGTATTCATGAAGACTGGAAGAATAAATGTACTGTTAACTAAGTGTCGGATCTTCAATGAGCCCATGGAAAATATCCAGAATGGGTTTAGCGATGGTAAACCGATCATGGAATGATCATAGCATACATACAGAGAAATCAAGACCGCAAGACCAATTAAACAATGTTTGGTTGTTGGATAATGCGGGTTCCAAGTAAGGAAAGTTTGACTACCATAATTGCGGGGTAAAACAAAAGGAAGGTCGGATCTGCGGGAGTCAGCTAAAGAAAGAATCAAAGATATCAAGTCAAGCCATTGATGGTGATCTTTGACCAAGCCAAATAAGGAGACTGGCATTAAGTGCCCGGTTTGGTGAGAAAGTTTGGGAAATCCTATATAAGGACCCCTTGAGCTCTCATTTTTTCACACAATTCAAAAAGCAAGATTAGAGAGAAGTTAGAGAGCAGAAACAAGTTGGTAAAGAGAGAAGTCCGAGAAGAGGGATTCAGCAAGGAGGAGCTAAGGAGTTCATCGCTTGAAAACGCTAGGTAGTTCAGAGTCTTCGAATCCTTGAGATTAAACTAAGGTGAGGGCGTGATTCATGGCAACTTAATAATTTGTATTTTGGTCTAGGATGAAGATTAGCGATTTATTTATATTCATCTGGTAGAAGTTACTCATCTGTCCATTTGCAAATAACCTGATTTCCAGGATTCTTTTGAGAAGTTCATATCCTCTTCTAAATCTCTGCTTGTGAACACTGTTCAACTTTGCCTTCAACTTTGCCTTAACATCATCCAACTACTCCATTCCTAGGGTGCCTATTTTTCTCCTCTAAAAATCAGTGTTCTTGGTACTATTGTTGGATGCCAAGTTCTCAATCAGTCTCACAACCTCTTCTAGATTTCTAGTGTTGAAGTTTCCTTCACTAGAAGTGTTCAGATCCATCTGATATGCCAACGCAATGACTCTAACGAAAGTGATGAGCAGCTGCACTTCGTTGAATCCATGGTGTGGACAGTCTCTCTGATAGGACTTGAATTTGATTTAGGAGCTTCTGAATGATTATGTAGGTTCATGTGTGTAGCATTATTGCTCTTTAAGTCCTCAACTCATGACTCATCAAAGAAATTGCGCAGGAACGCATTCTTGATTTTAGTTCAGGATGTAAGAGATCTTGGTGGTAACAGCTAAATCAAGCGCGAAGTGTCGGTCGACGGATTTGTAGGATCGGTCGACGTTTTTTGAGAAGTGTCGGTCGACGAACTGAAGTTGTTGTCGATCGATGCAGTTCTGTTTTCTTTCCGGATCGTGCGTTCCAGGAGTGCATGGTCTGAGAATAACAGTGATTTTTCCTTGTTGTTTTTGGTACTACTAGGCATGCACTTGAAAGAAATTAAGAAATTTTTTTATCAGTTTTCTTGAATAGCAGAAAAACCTAGACTAAATCTAACAAGATAAGATCTAATGGCGATCAAAGCTTCGCGGCAATGGCACCAGATTTGATATCACTCAAATTACCCTAAGGAGTGATTTACTCTCTCAAATAAAAGTTTCAGTTATATTACTTAGTGATAAAATCCACAAGGAGCTAGGGCATACAATAGATCTTAATCAGCAGTGATTAAGCTAGGTAAATTATGAAAACAGTAAATAGCAAGCAAAGCAAACAAGACAGTTGTTCAGTTGATTGGCTTTGAAGTTTGTAAACAGTTAAATGAAAGCGCTAGATCTAGGGTTTCTACTCATGCAATTAGGACTATAGAAGTATAAAATACTTAGGTTGTCAATCGTAGAACTCGACTTCTAGTGTAAAGATATCCAGTTTTCGCATGTGATTCTTATGTTTTGACTAAGTCCAATATCTCAGTTGTCTCTTGTTGATACGGATCGAACGTCGATCGATGTTATGGTAAAAACGTCGATCGATGTTCTCTTAGACAGGCTTTAGCGAGTTAATCGATAGGTTCACTAGTATTGTCTAAATCAACTTTCGTTTGTTTCTAGCAATACTAGCTCAAAGGAATTAGTTCTGGTGCAGAACATACCGTCGTAGTTGTCTACAATCCTAAGTTCAAGGTTATAGTTAACTACTCTAGAACACATGCATTAATCACAATTATTTGAAAGATATTTATCACCTTAGTAATTCTATATTTTGGGCTAATTCCTCATAACCTATTTGAACCCTAAATATAACAGATGAATTACTGAGACATAAAAATGAATTCATGAACATAGACAGAATAAAATGATTAAATAGAATAGAGTTAGATATATTGGAGTTCCAATACAAATCTCTGAATGAGTCTTTGATCTTCTCTCAGAATATACTAAAAACCCTAAGTATTGTTTGCTGTGAAAAGTAGAAAATATGAGAGCATATGTTACCTAGGAAAATGACAGAGCACATAAATATTATGTTAAAATTGGCCAGGGTATTTCTGTAAATGTGTTGTGACTTGGGACTTAAGTCGGCTGAAAACCTACTCGGAACTTGCGCGCTTCGCTGTCGATCGACGGCATATGATGTGCATCGACCGATGTTTATCTCTGATTGTCGACCTTTGGATTGGCATTGGTTCTATGGTCAGCTACGGGTTTCTTTTAAATTTATCTCCAAAATGCACCAAAATCACAATTTTCTTCTAAAACTGTAAATATACTAAAAAGACTCCAAAACATAATGAATAGTTTCTAAAAAACCTATATATCATGGCTAAAAATGGGTAAAATCTATGGTATATCAACTAACCAAAGGTGTTTATTGTAATATACTAGGGGTTAACCAACATTTGAATAATATTCAGAAAATGTATGATGTTCTAGTAATATCAAAACTTTTCTCAACTAATCGAGTAATTATCTCTTAAATATTGAGTTTAAATAACGATCTTCTTTTCTCTCTCTTCTCAAAAGCCATGTCTTCTCGCTAGGTAAATAAGACCATCTCCATTCGAGGTTCTTTAATTAGAACCCCACCACTAAAAATAAAGAAATAAAAAAAAAGAAAACAGGAGAGAGTGTGAAGAAAAGTTCGAAAACAAGTGTTTTTAGAACCACTTCTAAATTTTAAACCTTCCACTTGTCTTGTATTTAGCATTTTAGAATTAAAAAAAATAGAAAATTTAGTCATTTAATTAAAATATTTATTTTTTTATTTTTTTAGAATCCCACTTAGTTTCTAATGGTTGGAGGTGCTCTAAGTGGTTCCATTTTGGTTGCTCCCATCTTTGCCAAATGTGCTTTTAGTCTTGTTTATGAATTTGCAGGTGGTCTCTCTTTGCCGTGGTGTTGCTGCTCCAGTTCCATCTTTCCCCATCTCAAATGTTTGTGGTTAGTGGAATCGGTTGTGGTTTGTGTTCGCTCCTTGTGATATCTCAGCAGATCTGATCGAGATCTGATTTTTCGTCAAGCTTTTATCTGGGCGTTTTCCAGTCATTTACTTCCAATGTTTCCGTATTAGAAAAAAAGTTAAGGAAGTTGTCATAGTTATGTCTTTCTGGGTTTGAAACACAAGAATATTCAAATTGTTTGGTTTATTCACTATGGAAGTATCATGTCTTCTATCTTCGCGAAGATCGACGGGACGCACCATGGGCGAGGGTTTTGGATCAATTATTTAAGATCAATGGACTTTTAAATAATTGTATGAAGTGAAAACGAAATGGGCCTCATGGCAATAAGGAAAAGCATATTGGCTTTAATGAAGAGATGTGGTAAACATCCAACATCAGGGAGTAGCAAGAGGAATGAGCAATATATATAAGCTCATGTGCTATGAATGTGTAAACATTGGCCGGCTCGGGTCGGCGTGAGCGTGGTTCTTGGGTGTAGGATCTCCGACCCAATAAAATTCTTTTTGGACTAAATTGACTTTAACGTTTTGCCATTCATTTCGGAAACAGCATGCAATTTTATTTAAAACGACAAATAGTTTGTCTAGAAAATAAAAACGTCATGCATTTTATCCTCTCGAAAGTTTTAAACGAGATAAGAGAGTCTTGGGAAATAAGTTTTGCAACTCAACTTCTCTCGATCTCTGCGAGATTCTCGTCCATGTGCAGCAACTGTTGCAGGAAGTGGGTTTTCTCTGTCTCTTTAAATATTGCATCTCTTCTTCATCCATTTCTAACTTTTTTTCTGTATCAAAACCAACAGAAAAAATCTCTTAGTGTAAGTCATAAATACGAGAGTGTTTCGTAGAGTTTATAGTTCGATAGGGCGATCACGAGTGAGCCATGATTCGTCTGCCATGGTTGTATCCTGGGACTCTATATTCGTACAGTCCCGTCTCACTAACAGAGCAAATATTTTGAGTTAAGAAAATATATCATATCTCGACTCAATGTCTTTTGCGAATACAATTTCTTATCGTCCTCATATTTGTTTTTTATATTCATTTATTTCCTTAACTTCACTTTTATTATATCGTTTACATCAGTCCGGTTTACCGGCTTCTACAATAGTAACTCAAAATCGCTTTATGGTTAATGCTCTAATCGGGTTGAGAAACAATTAATAAAAACGGGTTTTGGAATCGTATTTGCGATTTACTTTCTAGCACTTCCGCGAAAAGTTTGTTCCTATATCATAATAGGGTTTGCGATTTGCTTTCTAGCACTTCCGCAAAATGTTTGTTCTTATCTCATAACTGTGTTTGCGATTTACTTTCTAGCACTTCCGCGATACGTTTCTTATTTATTTCATAACGATTTGCGGATTGCTTTGTAGCATTATCGTGAAACATTTTTTATATACGATTCTTGAAACAAAAGTATACGAATCATTTCCATAACCGCTTTCTTAAGCGACTTTATGAAACATTCTAAATCTATACAAAACAGTTTCTGCAAACGCTTTTCTAAGCGAGTTTGCAAAACGTTTTTTCAGAATAATATCTACTCCCTCCGTTCCTAAAAGATGTATGTTCTGGAAAAAAAAATTGTTTTAAAAAGATACATTTTTTACTTTTTCAATGTATGATTTTATGAAAAATTGTAAGTTTCAAAAAAATTAATGGTGTTTATTGAATTTTTATTGGTTTAAAGTTATGGAAAATTGTTATTCACAAAAAACAATGCATATTTAATGAGTTTTCTTAATATATGTGAAAAATCTAAAATATGCATCTTTTAAAAACAGAGGGAGTATATGATTTGGTTCAAACACCAAAAATGACCATCGATTTTAAAACCATTATTTTTCTTTAAAATAATATGTTATGTGTTGAATGGAGTACTGATTCGCCTTCATGTTTTTTTTCTCTACAGGAAAAATAATAACGAACGATAATAACACCCCACCACTCAACGTTGCAGCAACTGATGCAACAGTGACAAATGTTGGAAACATCACAGCGTCAACCGCTGCAGAAACAACAACAACTACCCTTCCAATGGGTAATGCTGCTGATGAAACCACGCGCCATAGCCTATTCGGTGATGGTCTTTGTCAGACGGATTCAGTTTCAGGAACCACAAGTGGTCCAGTGGTAGTTCAAACTACTTCGTCTGTACCTAGCGTGTTCACTCAAGGACTGATGCCAGACAAGTTTGAGGGCAAAGGCCTCAAAACGTGGCAGAAGAAGATGTTTTTCTTCCTCACAACACTGAAGCTGGAGAAATTCATTCAGGAGGACAAGCCTCTTGTCCCTTACGGGATTGATGATGTGCACATTCTCGCAAGTGTTGATATCTGGGTGCATTCCGACTTTGTCTGCAAAGGATACATCTTGGGTTGCCTCATTGATCCATTGTACCGAATCTACTGTGAGATTCCCACTGCGAAGGAGCTGTGGAGATCCGTGGATAAGAAGTATAGAGGTGAGAATTCTGGCTGCCACAAGTATGTGGATTCAAAATTCCACGGCTTCAAAATGGTGGACTCAAAACCCATCATGGACCAGGTGGAGGCGTTTCAGCTCATCTGCCATGAAATCGCTGCTGAAGGAATGTCCATCTGCGAGACATTCACAACTCTCAGCTTCATTGAAAAGCTTCCGCCAAACTATGCGGATTTCAAGAACTACTTGAAGCACAAGATGAAAAAGATGGGTTTCTAAGAGCTCATCATGAGGCTTCAGATGGAATGCAAAAACCGAACTGCTGACAAGGTCACTGCTAAGGAGCATAGTGTCTACATGGCTGAGCACAAAGGCAAAGGAAAGGCAGACACTCATTCTCCTGCCAAGCCTTCCAAAACTGTTGTAGCCCTCAAAGGCTTCTGGAAAAAACTTCAAGAACAAAGACATTGAAATCAATGATGCAAATGTGGAGAAATTCAAGGGGAAATGTCACTACTGCCACAAAGTGGGACACAAGACTGCTGAGTGTCGTAGTAAGATGAAAGATGAGAAGCATCAAACGAATCTTACTGAGGAGGATGTTGTTGCAATGGTGACTGAGGACAACATGGTTGACGGCAACAACCCCAAAGAATGGCGGTATGACACAGGAGCGACAACCCACATTTGCACTGATAGGGCGATGTTCAACACTTATCAGAAAAGCAAGACTCTGGAGAAACTGTTTATGGGAAACACTGCAGTCTCCAAGATTGAAGGCCACAACAATGTGGTTTTGAAGATAACATCTGGACGTGAAGTCACTTTGACGAATGTGAAGCATGTGCCTGACATGAGGAAGAACTTGGTATCGGGTACCTTGTTCAGCAAGAATGGATTCGCCACAAGTCTTAAGGCAGACAAGCTCGTGATTAAGAAGAATGGGATGTATTTGGGAAATGGGTATGTTAAGGATGGACTTGTCAAGATGAATTTAATGACAGTCTCTCCGAAAGTTATATCTCCAAAAGTTTCAATGAATAAGAAAGAGCCAGTTGTTTATTTGGTTGAGTCTTTTAATATATGGCATGAAAGATTAAGCCATGTAAATTACAAATCTATACAAAGATTAATGAATTTAAATCTAATTCATAAATGCAAAACAAGTAAACAAAAATGTGAAGTATGCGTACAGGCTAAGCTCACAAAAACGCCATCACCTCGTGTTGAAAGAACTAACAAACCTCTAGATTTAATTCACACTGAATTATGTGCTTTAAAATAAATACAAACTAGAGGTGGGAAAAAGTACTATGTGACCTTCATAATCCAAAAAACTACAGCTCCTTACCCACCAGAATCTAATGAAGTTGCTGAACGCAAAAATTGAACACTAAAAGAGATGATGAATGCAATGTTGCAGGAATCTGGGTTACCCCAGAACATGTGGGGAAAAGCGTTGCTTACCACTAATTATATCTTCAATAAAATTATACACAAAGTAACTGGCAAAAATCCATATGAATTATGGAAAGGTAATTTACCTTCGTAGGGGGGGGTGCTTGGCAAAAGTTGCGGTACCGCCACCAAAAAGGGTCATTATAGGACCTAAAACTATGGATTACATTTTCATCGGATATGCACATAATAGTAATGCATATTGATTTCTGGTACATAAATCTGAAATATCAGACATTCATGAAAAAACAGTCATAGAATCAAGATATGCATCCTTTTTCGAAAATATTTTTCCACACAAGGAAAAACAAGGTTCAAAACGAACTCGAAAAGAAAGAAACAATGACAAGAACTCAGAAACTAAGACAAACGTCGATATTTCTATAAATGATATTTCAGAAAATGAAGAAAAAGATGAACCTCGTAGAAGCAAAAGAGCTCGAAAGGAATAATCTTTTGGTAAAGATTTCCTAATGGAATTTTTATTCGAAAATGTTCCCAAAACTTTGGCAGAAGCCATGGCTTCACCAAAAACTCCATTTTGGAACAGAGCTGTCAGGAGTGAATTTGATTCTATCATGCAAAATTATACATGTTACATAGCAGATTTACCACCTGGCTGCAAAGCATTAGGAAATAAATGGATAATGACACGAAAACCTGGTGGAAAATACAAATCTAGGCTTGTAGTTCAAGGATTCCGACAAAAGGAAAGCTTTTACTATTTTGATACATATTCTCCAGTAACGAAAATAACATCAATAAAACTGATGATAGCAATCGCAGCCTTAAGAGACCTAGAAATCCATCAAATGGATGTAAAAACTGATTTTCTAAATGGTGATTTAGAAGAGGAAATTTTCATGAAGCAACCTGAAGGTTTTGTCATTCCCGGAGAGGAAGACAAAGTATGCCGACTTGTGAAGTCACTTTATGGGTTTAAACAAGCTCCTAAACAATGGCACGAAAAATTTGACAATACAATGATGTCAAATGGTTTCAAAATAAATAAATGTGACAAATGCATATACTACAAAGCAACCAAAAATGTGTATGTTTTGCTATGTCTATATGTAGATGATATGCTCATTATTGGAAGCAATAAATAAATTATCAATCAAACAAAGAACATGCTCAAAGGGACATTTAAGATGAAAGACTTAGGATTAGCAAATGTCATTCTCGGGGTTAAAGTCACAAGAAATTCAAATGAATTACCTTAACCCAATCTCATTATGCTCAAACAATATTAGAGAGATTTAAAAATTACTTTAATAGTACGGCAAAAACTCCGTTAAATCCCCAAATGCACTTGACAAAGAATTTAGGTGAAGCGGGTTAACAAAATGAGTATGCACGTGTGATCAAAAGTCTCATGTACTTGACCAATTGTACTAGACCAGATCTAGCGCATGCAGTAAACGTACTTAGTCGATACACAAGTAATCCAGGTCATACACACTAGAAAGCTATAACGAGAGTACTCAATTACTTGTGCTACACCAAAGATTTTGGGCTTCACTATGGTAAATAACCAGCAGTTTTAGAAGAATACAGTAATGCGAACTGGATATCACATTCTAAAAACTCAAAATCCATAAGTGGATATGTCTTTACACTAGGAGCAGCAACAATATTATGAAAATCTACCAAACAAACAGTGTTAGCCATATCCACTATGTGATATGAGTTCATAGCCTTAGACAAAGCAGCAGAAGAAGCTGAATGGTTTAGAATTTTTTTGGAAGATATTCCTATGTGGGAGAAACATGTGCCAGCTATACGCATACATTGTGATAGTCAATCAGCTATAGTTCGGGCTCAGAGTAATCTCTACAATGGTAAATCTCGTTACATCAGAAGACGACATAAAACCATTAGACAACTTATCTCAACTGGTGTAATCACAATAGACTACATCAAATCGGCTAACAACCTAGCGGATCCATTTACAAAAGGTTTGCCACGAGATGTTGTTGCTAAATCATCAAAAGGAATGGGTTTAAAGCGTATAACGAAGGAGGATGTTTGATTGCAACCCTACCTATCATGACTGGAGATCCCAAGATGTAGGTTCCAAGGAAAAACAAAATTAAACTGAATCTAACCAAAGCACTTGAGACAAGTCTCTTCCCAGCTCTTAAGATGATAAAAGTGCTAACAAATGTGAGAAGGATAAGCATAAGCTTTTAATGATTCCATAGCTTCCAAAGCAGAGTATTACTCAATACTTTTCATGGTCAATCACCTAATGAGTGTGAAATGGGGCCGTTTCTAGGAGAATGATTGCAAGGCTATATTCTCTAAGTTCACTCATGAAAACCAGGAATAGTTCAGGGCCACAATGGACACAATAGAGAACTAAGTTCTTCGAGAAAATAAAGCTGCGTTATGCTTGTTGTCTCGGTCTACATATCGGTTGGTTCAAGACATCATGTTCATCTTCTGGTAGAGTAAACCCGACATATATTAACTATGAATGGTTCAAGGCTTAAAATGCCACCAACTCAAACACAGTGAATTTTTTGCAAACGCTCTCGATAAGTCTATCTAGTCTAGTCAAGATTAGAATAAGTAGAGTTTTTAAGAGTATATTGAGTCTTCATATGTTTAGAGTCATTTATATTCATGTGGGAGATTGTTAGATTAATTATTTAAGATCAATGGGCTTTTAAATAATTGTATGAAGTGAAAACGAAATGGGCCTCATGGCAATAAGGAAAAGCCTATTGGCTTTAATGAAGAGATATGAGAAACATCCCACATCGAGGAGTAGCTAGAGAAATGAGCAATATATATAAGCTCATGTGCTATGAGTGTGTAAACAGCTTGGAGAGAGGGGAAGGCTCTCCACGCGCGGCGGCCGCTGTCCGGCCGACTCGGCTCGGTTCAGCGTGGGCTTGGGCATGGGTCTTGGGTCTTGGTGGAGGGCCTCCGGCCCAATAAGATTATTTTTGGACCAAGTTAAGCTCAACGTTTTGCCTTTCATTTCAGGAACAACATGCAATTTTATTTAAAACGATAAGTAGTTTGTCCAGAAAATAAAAACGTCATGCATTTTATCCTCTCGAAAGTTTTAAACGAGATAAGAGAGTCTTGGGGCATAAGTTTCGCAACTCAACTTCCCTCGATCTCCGCGAGATTCTCGCCCACGTGCAGCAGCAGTTGCAGGAAGTGGGTTTTCTCTGTCTCTTTAAATATCGCCTCTCCTCTTCATTCATTGTTGTATCCTAGGACTCTATATTCGTACAGTCTCGTCTCACTAACGGAGCGAATATTTTGAGTTAAGAAAAGATATCATATTTCGACTCCATGTTTGTTTGTGAATACGATTTCTTATCGTTCTTGTATTTGTTTTTTTTATATTCGTCTGTTTCCTTAACTTCGTTTTTATTTTATTGTTTACGTCAGTCCGGTTTACCGGCTTCTACAGAGGAAACAAACATCAGTCAAAAGACGTTAAAGCAAGTGTTCCACGGTCTCGAGAGAAGGGTTAAATTTGGAAATAATAGACCTTAGTGAAGAGGTCAAGGGAAGCATAAGAATGAACTTGACTGAGTTAAGGGACCAAGCTTGGCTGACAAAACCAGCTGGATTGAGCTCAAGTCTAGATATTAGCTAGCTGGATTAGTTCAATCAGTTGAATGTCTAAGCTCAGCTAGCTGCAGTAGCTGCTAGGAAGCTCAAATCAGCTTAAGCCTATTAAAATATAATTTTAATTTTTTATATTTTCATAGTATTTTTTTTGCAGGTGTTTTCTTTAATGAATTTCATTTTTCCCCTTCAGAATTTTAAAATTTAGATCTATAAATTTTAAATGTATTTTTTGTGTTTATATTTAAATAAAATTATAGATTCAAACTATGTTTTGCTTTGCTATTTTAGCGTAAATTTAAATTTTTGAAGGTTTCAGATTTTGATTGAATTTTTTTACATTTTCTAGATATATATATATAAGTTTCAGATTAGAAAATTATCTGATACAATAGTCTACTAATGTTATTTTAATTTTTTTCTCTTGTGTTTTTTTCATAATTTTGTCTTACCCTCCCAATATCTGATACAATAGATATTAATTGCAACTTTAAATTATATTAAACTGAAATTAAAGAAACTTAACAAATTTCTACCAACTTTGAGAATACCTTTTCATACTCAATATTTACAAAATATTATCCAATATATTATATATAGAAGCAAAAAATATATGTGAAGTAAAATCCTTTATTAAAAAAAATAATATATATATATATACTGAACTGTTTATTATAAAAGCAAATCTACCAAATCTACACAAGATCAGCAGACGACCACACTCATTTCTCGAACCAATTCGACATTTGATCACAATAAGTCTGGACTAATTTTTCTCTTGTTTTACTCACATTTTTTTAGAAAAATTTCTTAAGATAGTTTTTTTAAGTTTATTTTCACAAAAATAGCATTCAATGACCAAAATAAAAATATATTTTTATCTTACGGTTAACTAATCTAAATCTAGGGTTTAGAGTTAAAAGGGTTTGATTTTTAAGATAGAGTTTCAAAATAAAATAAAATAAAACTATTTTGGTCTTTTTTTTCTTAAGCTATCTTTGTAACAAAAACTTCAAAATAATAGCTATTTTTATAACAAAAACTTTAAAATATCTATTTGAAAGAATTTTTCTTTTTCTTATAAGTTTTTGTTTTTTCAAACAACTTGGTTTACTGCTCTAATCCTTTTACAATTCTTGGTGTAACACAGCAACGACATTATCAGTCACAATGTCTACCTACTACTAGAGACAAAATCGATTATAAACAAATCAGAAATTTATTATAGTTTCGATGTAACAGTTGGTACCTGCTAATATGGATCTGGAAAATACACTAATAGGTATATATTAAAATATAAATTGTCGTAAATCTAATAGAAAAGTGTGTTGAGGAAAGGACGTAGAGGTTCGAAATACTGACGTGCACACACACACGTGAGAGGCAAAAACTGTATTTTAGCCGCATGAATCTCGTCTCCTGTTTTATTACAAGGTCAACTTCTGGTCTCTCTCTCACTTCTAAATCTTACTTAATTAGTAGATTCTGATTTCAAATCTAAGCCAATTAATAATTAAATAAACGTAACTTCAAATTCAAATATTAATTATAAAAAAATTTAAAAGCCTCGGTTTTATGATCACACACCTCACATAGAAGCTTCTTCGGACTTCACAGTCTTCACTATATATCTTTTGACTGTTTTCTCAATCTTACCACTGAAAACAAACACAAGAAGCTCAAAATCGAATGGCGTCGATCACCTGTTCCTCTGACCAACGTCTTTCCACAAGCAAGAGACGTTTAAAGCCGTTGATGTTAAGAGATTACTTACTCGATGACCTCAGCTCTTGTTCATCCAACGGCTTCAAATCGTTCCCTCGTCGTCAACCTCCTTCATCATCATCCACCGTTCGTCGTCTCCTCGACGCTGAGATCAAACGGTCAGGATTGAGCCATCATCATCACCACAAGCCACGTCTCACTAGACGAAACCGTACGAGTTGCGGAACGGCCATAAGTCACGCCGTTCATAAAGCTTCGACGGCGTTTCTCAACGCCGTGAAACTTATACCATTCCATGCAACCGTTACGTCACGGAAAGGAGATCAGAAACAACAAGGCGTTTTCTCTAGAAGTTTCTCTAAACGGCTCTTGAGCAAACGCTTCTGGAGAAAACCGGTAAGTCAATCTCGCCGTGAAGTAACGGTCGAACTCGGAGACGGAGAGATTCAATGGTGGATATCCGCCGCGTTTTTCCCTGACGAAGAGAATTTAGATCAACCGCCCGATCTGGTTTCTCAAATCTCCGCCGTCGCCGACGAGGCAGCAACATTCTCGGCCTCCGAAGCTGCGGCGGTCATCACCACCGAGAAACTTATCTCCGGTTGTGACTCGTCGAGTTCCGGTAGCGTGTTTTTCACGAACTCGTCGTCGTCGGAGGCTGTGCAGTCTTCTTCTTCATCGGTCTCATCACCGACGACGAGCGGTGAAGCTGAAGAAGTGTCGACCAGAAACGACGCCGTGGTTGAGAGCGAAGAGAGTTTAAACGCACGTGACTGTGACGGATCATCTGTCAACGGCAACAGCATGTGTAACAGAGAGGTTAGTTCGTTAAAAGATCGTTTTCTTTCGGGACTTCAGTGTACAACTGTACAGTGTGAATGCATTTGATTTTTTTTTAATGATAATTAAAGAAAAATAAAAAAATAGGTCATATATTGAAACTTGTCGGGGAACGCGTGCAACTCACGTGTGGTGTAGGATTTAGTTTAGTGATGAAATCGAGGGCTGAGATTTTTCATACGTAGCTTCTAATGCGGATTATACGGCACATGATCCCGCGAGTTTTTTTTCATGGTACTACACGTACGCAATTAATTACTCTCAAGGTCAAAGATATTCGTACACAATTTCATAAGAAACTAGTATTAGTTTGGTTATTATGCATAAATTAACACATTTAAGTTGTAATGCTTATAATATCTAAGAATGATTCTTAATTTAGCACCCACGTTCATGAAATTTATTTAGAAATCTTCGATGATTAATTCTTGGATTTGATAACACAAAAATGATATTTTCAAGTATAAAACTTATAATCTCAATCAACTAAAAAAAAAAACTTATAAATTTATAATATCAATCAAGATAAAAGGCAGGATCCGACCATAATTAATGTATGGGGGCAGAGACAGATAGGTAGAGAGACATGATGTGGTCATGGCAATGGTTGACTTTCGTCAACTTATTATTGCCATATGATTTTGTTTCTGTTGTGACTATTTCTATTTTTGATCATTTTTTGTAATGTTTTTTTTCTTTTATAATGTTGTGTGATCAAATTTGAAACTAATTTGATTTTAATTGCAATTTTTTTAGGAAAGTGTGAATGAAGAAAAGGAACAACTTAGTCCAGTATCGATCCTGGAGTGTCCTTTTCAAGACGATGATGATGATGAAGAGGATGCAATCACTGATCATATTTCCCACCAAAAAGGTAATTTTATCAATAATCTATTCATCAAATATGTAAGAAATTGTTATAAACTACATGAAAATATGTTGTTAGAACTAACTTAATAAGCTTAATATTCGCAGATACATACGAGAAAACTGCAAGAAAAAGCAGGAGGTTTAATGGTTTTGTACGTCTTGAGCCACTAAACTTGGAGAAATTCATAGAGAAGCAAGTAGAGAGTGAAGAAGATGAGTACTCATATCACACTCAAGAAACAGAAGAGGACGAATCAGAAAGCCGAGCAAACCGCTTGTTTGCTCTGCTGAAGTTAACAATCGGTGAAACAAACAACATACTACTGGCTTCTAACGTAGCGGATAATCTATTATTAGATTATTTTCAAGAAGATAATATTGGGCCAAAAGAAGAGGCGTTAATGGTGAAAATAGTAGAAGATTGGGTGATGGATAGACAAGATGAGATGTTTATGAGCTGGGAAGTTAGAGAGATGAGACAAGTTTATGTGAAGGAAATGAAATGGGGTTGCATTAATGAGGATGAGAGCGAGTGTGTGGTTGAAGATTTGGCTAATGGACTCTTCACTTTATTGGTGGATGAATTTATCAGCGACTTAGCTTCGTGATAAATAGTTTTTTTTATATGGGGGGGGCAGAGAGAAGTTAAGATTTTGACATTTTGTTGAAGATTAGATTTCATAATGTATTAGAAATATGTTATATCAGAATAAAACTATATGTTGTTTGACATAAGGGGAATACTTATCAGCTTATACATTTGTTTTTCAAACTTAAGAGTCTAGAGTGAGAGTTAGAGTCCGTAGTCATTATGTGTTTAGTTCATAAATCTTTTTTTTATTTCCTATAGTATTTTACACAATCAATGGATTCCATCTTTTCCTAAAGACACGATTTCAGTTTTTTAATGAGCCTATGTTTATTTATTTCAACAAGGAATTGATCTGGACTTTTTTATTTCACGGCAATTTCGTATATTCCACGCTTTAGTTTGGTAAATTGCATCTCACCGTAGGACTATGCCGATCATGTTTGATTCACCACATTCTCCCATTGCCGACTGTATCTCCATCCGTTTATCTGACTAGATGCTCGTTGTTTAGAACATGGATTTACACCCATATATAGTGCTAGCAATATCTAGTTCCGGATTTAGAAGATTATTTGGACTGTCAGACACCTCCGGGTTAAAAGAAAAACGAAACATGTGTTTAACATAAGAATAGTCAAGTGATGTCTATTGTACTCATATAAATTATCAATGTTCAAAAACCCGTTAGGTGGAGATTAGGCGTCTTATAAAAGATTATTGGATTAATGTTTAGGAAGAAGCATAGACCAATTTTTTGAATGCATCGTTTTGTTCACATTTGAATTATTGACAAGACGGAGCATAGGCACCACTAAACCTATTTTTAGAACACTGTAAATTACTATCATCAACCTTTTTGTAAACCATTGACAACACTTATCATTGCCAATATATCATGATGTTATTGATAGCTATAACATCTTTTTTTTTTGAAATGTTGAAATAACTAAAAGAAAATGATTTTTTTTATATTTATGAACTTATAATTTGAGATGGTTAATTATCACAAATTCGAAACTGAGGTTTTGACTGGGAAAAAGAACTAAAGATGGTTCTACTACAAGGTGGTTGAAGCATTTACAATTTTGGTGTTACTGGTAACAACTAAAAGGAATATGTGTAAAGATAGAAATTATTATTTCTGAAATTTAATTGAATGTATCAGCATTCCATTTATTCCAAAACGTTTTTGATGTGGAATGATTTTTCAAATGATAGTTAATTTTTTTTTAGAATGGTATGAAATGTTATGGAATGAAATTGAATACATATTCTATTTTTTAATTGTAAGTGGTGAAATTTTTTTGGAATGCACATGGATTAAGCATTCAGGAAGTTTTAATTCCAAAAAATGCATTCTAGTTGCAGCCTTTGAGTTTGAAGGTTTGAGTGTGAGATGAATAATTAGTGGAGGGAACAGATATATTTAGAATCCACTTTTTTTCTCACCATTCAACAAAAAGGTAGTATTTCTGTGAATAAGTAGTTAGACTGTTTAAAAAAAAATTATTGTTTGTTCTAAATTTTTAAATCGCAAGTGGAGCATTTTAACTACCCATATTTACTAGTTAAGTTTACCGCTTGTACTAAATATAATTTTATGATTTTATTTAATAATCTATATATAGGTAATTCATTATCTTGATAAAATTACTTCTATCCAATTAAAATTAATAATAACAATACTAAATTAATATTTACACTTAAGTAAATAATATTTTCATAATATTAAATAAACTAAATTAATAATTCACATCAATATTAAATTTGCACATTGATATTTATATATAGTTAATATCTATAAGAGTTTATATATTATATTCAAAAATATTCAATGAGGAGATATGTTGAATTAGTTATGACAATATATTTTATTTTATTTTGTTTTTAATATTCAATGAAGTCAAAAACAACTATTTTAGAAATAATTTAATTTAATTCAAAAGTAAATAACAAATCAATTCCTTGAAAAATAATTTAAAATTTATTTTACACGACTTTTTTAATCAAAATATATTTATTTTAAAATCATCCAAAATCAGATACATATTTAATTTTAAAACTCAAAAGAATAATATATATTTCTGTGTTCTATTATATTTTGAATATTTTTTATAAAGTATTTTTAATTATGAAATAAATAGTATTATAAAATTTTATATGTATTAGAGTACTTTGGACCACTTTTATCCACTTTCACCATTCAAATATATGTTTTGAATTGCTAGATCCGCTTGATCCACACTTGTACCACTCGAAATGCTTGATCCACACTTATTCCGCTTGATCCGTTAGATCCGCAATGCTGGTCCGCTATCTCCAGTCGGAGCATGAATGGTGGATTAATAAGTGGTTTTCATGCCAACATGGATGCTCCACCTAAAATTTCCCATTCTAGAAAAAAATAACAAAATTTGTGTTCTAAAAATATGATTTACAAGTGGTTCAAATGTGTGAGCAAGTGTAACAAAATTAATGAACTGTCCTTAACAGTAAAAACACTTCAAAAAAGGTGTAATGACAGTCAATACTTTATATTTTTGATTATCTATTTGAAACATTATGATCTCTTAATGTTGAATAAGATATTTTATTTTAAACTATCTACTATATATTTTTATCATTATTTAAATTAATAAACCAAATCACATACAACATTTCTTATACATAATGGTTAAAATATTACCCAAATTAGAATTATTTTAATTCATCCAAGAAATATATATTTAATTTAAAATTTAAAATAACTATATATAAAAATTATTTTTATATTATATTTTGAATATTTTTATTAACTGAAATTATAAATTATTAAAAAAAAATTGTATAATATTTTAGACGATTTTCATCCACTTTCACCATTTGAAAATATGTTTTGGACTACTAGATCCGCTTGAACAACTTTTATACTTCTAGATCAGTTTAAACAGCAGTGCTTGATCCGCTTTTCTTATCCGAATTTGGTCATTTACATTTACAACGAAGCATAGTAGTTTTCCAGAAATATAATAATTAAACAAATCTGGAACGTAACAGTAAATTGTGGGTGAGAATTTACAAAGAAAAAATATATATGCTCCACTATATACAGAAAAATATTGTATATTTGGAGTAAATGAACTATTTTATGGTATTTTATGTATTTTTTACTATTATTATTAGAAATATGTATTTTTAACAAACTGATATTGAAAATTATAGAAAATTTAGCTTTAGTAATATATAAAAATTTATATAAAAACTTTTTTTATAAGTGTTATCAATGTATTATTATAGTTAATTTTTGACATAATAAAATATATATTGTCTAAAATGACATAATATAATAATTTTAAATTTAGTATAATTAATTAATGACTATTACTATCAAAAGTTTATATTATTTTCTTATTTGAATTTCATTTAAATGTATTCATGTATTATATTTTGAATATAAAATGTATACTTATTATATTTATTATATTTATCATATTATCAGTATTTTTAAAATAATGAATTTTAATTATAAAAATATATAGCAATTTAAACATTTATATAAATTATTTCAAATTTATACAATGTATTGAACCACTTTTATCTGTTTTTACCATTCAACCATATATTTTATACTTCTATATCTATGTGATCCACATTTATACCGCTAGATATGCTAGATCCACTTTTGTTCCACTCGATCTACTAAATCCGCGCTGCTTCATCCACTTTTCTTACTCGAAAACAGGAAATCAGGCTTAGAGACTTTTATTATGTTATTCTTATCGTAGTAACCGATTTTTTACATACTTAAATTGCTTGTCAATGAATCATATAAAGGAGATGTTGTCAGGCTCTGAAGGAGCAATGAATATAATCCTGGTTTGTCAACGGAAAAAACACGGTACCTCATGCGTGGAGCACACCCTTAGGTGGACTGGCACCGAGGTATTTGGTTTCAACACAACACCCCCAAAGTTTTCTTTTACAGCTGGGATAGCGATTCAAAATAGATTTCCTACTAGATATCGTATTTCACAGTGGAACAGAGGGGTTTTGAGGTTTTGACATTGTGCGGTTTATGCAAGACAAAGCCAGAAACAAAAACCATAACTGCCGATAGTTTGAAGAAGTTTGGAAAAATCTCACACACAAACTACTGTCCACGCTGTATTCAAAAGATTGAGAAGTTATAATGATACTGATTAGGAGAAGTAAGGTTGAGCTATATTCCTCCTAAGATATGTGTTTTAAGCCTCCATATATTCTATTTGGAAGGAATTGTATGGTAGAAAGTTTGGTGAAGCGGCTGATTCAGATGTTAGTTTTATTTAGCTCATCAACAAACAGGTCAAAAACCATATTTCAAGTTGGAAAACAAAGGAGGATTCAATCTATCGGAAGGCCATGGCAACATGGTTCCTTTTTAGATAACAAAAGATATGATGTAAACCAAATAGTTTTGGTTTTCTCAAGCAAGAGCAATTGTGCTGTAAAAAGTTTTTTTTGGTTAAATTAATTTAACTTTATTTCAAAAAAAATGAATCCAAGCTGAAAATTTGAATTATCACCATGTTTTCTAGCTTTTCCTCAGTAGACAATAGTCATAACATGAATTAACTTATTGCATATAATATTCATATAAACGTGTTTCTGGTAAGACAAAACAAAGGTTGATTTAACTCTATAATACGATAAACTAGGATCGGCCCGCCCTATGGGAGGATATATTTTACTTGTGATCTAGGTTATTATTTTTTGTATGATTTTATAGCTTGTGTTTTAAGTTTGCATTTGCAAAAGATGTGTATGATAATGATTTTTGTCTTTTATGAAAAACATTAGTTGTTTCGATATTAAAGAGATGTGCCATTGATATGCTCTGCGGGCTTCAAATGGTCTTCATGTTGTTTCATTTTACAAAACTTTGATCCCATATTTGGTGGGTTATTTGTGGTTTGTAATATTTTAAGTTCGGAAGGATTGAGTTGTGGATAAATTTTTGTGTGTATGTTATAAGAGTAATCACTTTATATGTTGAAATCATAGTCTTTTGGAGTGGAAATGGTGATTATTTGAAGTTGTATTTCTTATTAAAAATAGATTGTTATATTGAATGCGAAGAAGGTAGTCAAGCAAAGCTAATCAAAATAAAAAAACATTGAAACTGTAAAGTGTGAAAAATGAATAGTGGTCGATGAGTGTAGACACTTGTTACTCACCATAAAACTAACTCCAAGAACTTTTCCATTTGTGTATAGTAATAACAATCACGGCTACGATTTTCCAGATTATTGAGATGGCACTTTCTTTGTGGCATTATAAAGATTATATTAGTTCCATGTTATTTCAATATAGAGACGTTGCGTAATGAATGTTTGTTGGTATTGAAATATACTATTTTATTAATTTAAGTTTTTTTTTTTGCTAAGATTTATTAATTTAAGTTATTGGTTAGTTTGTTTGTAAGTAATTTTTGTTTTGATTTTTTGCTTTTATGGCATCACCATGTGAATTGTTATGTCATTTGCAGTTTTGTATCTTGATTAACCTTGAATGCTATTAATAATTCCTACAGCAATAGTCCCTCGGACTCGAAAAATTATAACGAAAATGGCTAACCCAATAGCGGATTCCACACCTGCCACCATTGTAACCAATGAAGAAAATACTTGACTCCTCATATCATCCGAAGAAATGGAAAATACCAAAAAGTTTGAATTCACAGCTAATAACATTGATTCAATTGGTATTGACATAATAGAAATAATTCGTCTATGTTATCCACCAAAATATACACTTTAGACTCATGTTTGTCATAAATATATACTTACCCTGTTTTAGAATATAAAACAAAACATCACCAACCCCCTAAGAAATTGTCAAAGAAGCAACAATTTTCATGTAATTGATAGTTACTTAAAATAAGTATTTTCAGACACACAACCTTGAAAATGAACGAATAAAAAACATATAACAGTACTGGCACAGAAAAGAAAGCTGCTCAGGCTCGTTCTTTTCAAAAATCTTGTACCATTCTGCATTGTTTGTTGGGTATGCATAACCATGCACCACCCTACAACAAATGTGGGAGAGTAAATCAACACTAACTAACCTATCCAATATCGTTGAGAAACAAACTAAAAGGTAGCAGGATTTTGTACCAAAAAAGGAGTATACCTCCTTAAGACAACATGATAACTCAAAAATGAATAAAACTCTCTTAGATATTGCTCGAGGCACTTGATCAGCAGAGTAAGATAAGTCTTGGACGGTTATACAAAATATAGCGTGTGTGTGTTAATGTCATTGGACGGTCAATCCTTGTATCCACCTGGAAGAAGGATACCTAATGATTTTGTTGAGCTTTAATAAATTTCTACTTCAACCATGGTTACAGTTCTAAAACGGCTGCAAAACAAAAACACAGAAAGCGAAAGTCAACGGTTTATGACTGTGTTTTCAAACTTTTCATATTGATTAACCGTGGGTTTTTGTTGTTATCTCCTACCTGCCTAAGAGCTTGATCCTTCATTCCTCCTGAAAAGACATTGATGCTCTGTTTATTACGGCAATGTGGCACTTTGAAAGTGATTTGCTTTGTGAAGGGTTGGCCGTCGCGTTGGCCCATATTTTTGTAGATCCTTTAACCATTTAATTATTTAGAGGTTGTTGGTTTTGAAAAAAAATCTGAGAATATCTGTTGTGGGAGACATGAAACATGCACATGTGATTGATTTTCCTATGTTAGCAGATTTTGTAATGATGTTCGTCTAGCTTACCTTCCTTTTTCTAACGGTTGTTTGGCTTAATAAGTTGTTAGTAGCTACACTCTTTGCTTTTAGAGCGACCTAAAAATAACTGAATGCAATGTATCTGAAACGGGTTCGGATAATAGTACCCAAAGTAACTATATTACCCAATTCGGTTTGGGAATTTTGTATTCAAACTATCCAAAAGTACCAAAAAATAACCAAAAATATTCATTATATACGGTTTTGTTTGAGTATTTTTTATCCAAACTATCATATTTTATCCGAAAATACATAAAAGTATTGAAAATAATTAATATCTTTAATTTATAATTTAAATGTAAATTATTAAAATAATTATACATATAATTATAAATAATATTTGTAAATATATATTTACATTTCGGATGTCTTCGGATACTCATTCGGTTCTCGGTTCGGATCTCGAACGGGTACCTGAATGCCCAGGCTTAGCCCATACATAACAAATCTGATTTAATGAAACTCAGAGTTTCATTTAAATGGACACGTCGCACAATGTACGTAGGAGCTCGACTTTCTGACATGGAGTCCCATATCGCAGTTTCAGGAGTGAGTAAAACACTAGTTTATAAAATAAGATAGGGTATGAAAACATCCTAGCTATATTGTAATTTGGGAGTTTTCAAAAAAAAAATTGGGAAAAAATGCTTACTAGTAGATTTTTGTTTTGATGTGTTTTCCACTATTTTTCAATTTATGTTTATTAATATTTCCTCCGTTCCTGAAAGTAAAGATGTTTTAAAATTTTTACTTGTTCCACAAAGATAAATTTTCTATAGATTTAACTTTTAAGGTATGTTTTATACTCTTAAAAAATATTAAATAAAAATATTTGAATTGATTAAATTTCATTGGTGAAAAATTATTGGAAAGTCTATACTATTATTTGCGAAGTAAATTTTTGCAATCGAGCTCTCACGTTAAAAGTTAGAGCGGTTAATGTCGTTGTTACCCTTAATGAATTTTTATATATAATAATTTAATTAAAAACGAATTTTATATTAATAATATTAAATTTCTAAAAAGATAATTCTCATATATTTTGTTGTTATCTTGAAATAATATTTTATATTTCTAAAAAATAAGATAATACTTATATATTGTGTTGTTATCTTTAAATAATATTTTTATTATAAAAATTAAGATAAAAAATAATATATAATTAAATATTAAGAGCGGTTAATATCGTTGTTACCCGTAATGAATTTTTATATATAATAATTTAATTAAAAACGAATTTTATATTAATAATATTAATTCTAAAAAGATAATTCTCATATATTTTGTTGTTATCTTGAAATAATATTTTGTATTTCTAAAAAATAAGATAATACTTATATATTGTCTTGTTATCTTTAAATAATATTTTTATTATAAAAATTAAGATATAAAATAATATATAATTAAATATTAATGAAGAAAAAACATTTGTATAAAAATATATTCTAAAACATTTCTAATATATGAGTGTTTTGAAAAATTCAACACAATAATTAGTATATATATATTTAAATGAAATTTTTGGTGGTATATAAATTATTTTATCTTTTGTATAAACTTGTTAAGAATATAAATAATAACTTAACATATTGTTTTTGAATTAACAAAAACAAGATAATATTTTGTATTTCTAAAAAATAAGATAATACTTATATATTGTCTTGTTATCTTTAAATAATATTTTTATTATAAAAATTAAGATATAAAATAATATATAATTAAATATTAATGAAGAAAAAACATTTGTATAAAAATATATTCTAAAACATTTCTAATATATGAGTGTTTTGAAAACTTCAACACAATAATTAGTATATATATATTTAAATGAAATTTTTGGTGGTATATAAATTATTTTATCTTTTGTATAAACTTGTTAAGAATATAAATAATAACTTAACATATTGTTTTTGAATTAACAAAATATAAAATAATATCTAATTATATAAAAAATTGTTTGGTTCTCTCCAGAACGCGCCACCTAGGATCCAGCGTGGAAAGTCGTGCAAGGAGAGCGCGACACGTCATCTCCCTCTCTCAAAACGCATCGTTTCATTTAACTTAGAACTCTAATTATTGCGGGCTTTGCTATGTGTTTTAGGCTTATGTTTCGATGTGGAGAACAGCCCATAAGATCGAAACTAGCTTCTTCTTCGATTTTAGGGTTCATCTTAGTCTTCGATCCGTGAGCATCTTCACCACCAACAATGGAGTTCCTGGAGGAGGCGTGAGTTGAATGGTCTTGCAAAATTTCTGTTAGAAAATTTGATTGCGTCTTTACGGCTTCATTTCTTATCCTTCGAAACGTTAGAAGTCATTAATACATCGCTTTAACAAACTTCTTAATACCGTCAACCAATCAGACATTGAATACATCTTATCTCTCTGTAAGTCGGTCTCTCTGCCTCTATAAAGTTAATCCCTCTTTCCTTGAAAACGACGAAGCAATCTTACTTCCGCTAAAATGGCTTCCTCATCAATTCTTCTTTCTGATCTGAAGTTTGGCCAATGTTGTTCTTCCGCTGTTGAGGTTAGATTGCTCAGATTCTGGGAAGACATGAATGTCAAACGCGGTGACGAGTTATGCTCTTCAAAGGTGAATATGTTCTTAAACTCATGTTCATAGTGTTCGTCTGTTCATAAATTCATGTCCATAGTGTTCTTCATAGTCTTCTTATGTTCTTAAACTCATGTTCATAGTGTTCTTAAATTGAACAATATGAAACTTTTATATTCGGATCTCAGTTAACAATCTTCTGAAAGATTAATTTAGAAACCGTTTGTGCTTCTATTCTTTAGCCATGTTCATATCTGGAACATCCTTTCTTGATAAGTACGATGACAACTCTGGGACAAATCTGGCGTCATACTTCATAGATGCATGGTCTCTGGTTGCAACGCTTAAGAATCTGTCTGGTTAGTTCTGCGTTTAAACTCCAGGAAGATATCATATCATCATCATCTGGTTGTTGCTATTATCATCTGAGGTTTCTTTGTTTTAAACCACCAGTAAAAAAAATTATCTTGATCATATAGACTTGTGCTAATCATGTACTGATATACACCAAATGATGATGAAACTGATATCTTGATCATATAGATTTGTGCTAGACCGTGGTCGTTTGAATTTCTTGAGCTATAGGTTAAGAGAAGAGTTTGGGGATAACTGTGGAATCGTGAATGTTTCAATCATGGTTAAGAGAAGAGTCTTTGTCTACTGAGAGTAAGCAAACGGCGATGAAAGACTATGGAGCATGTTCGTCGCAAGAAGCGGAGACGGGTCTGTGGAGACTGAGGTCGGAGCCTCCGTCTATTGATGGATATGGTGGTCGTATTGTTACAGGAGTTTCTGTTTGGTGTGTGCTTCAACGGCCAACGTAAATTTGGTGGTGTTTGGCTGCAGTGCTTCACAAAGACGTATGATATTTTTTGTTACTATACAACAAGTCATATTTGTTGTTTGGAACAAAACGATTACAAGGTTCAATGTTAAAGTCAAACACGAGACTGATTCGTGAGTTATATATTTTTTTTTTTTACTATTTCAAGATTCATCATCTTTGGTGTTTTTTTTTCCAATGTTTCAATTTGTATAATCAACTCACCTTTGTTTAGATGTTGTGTTGGTCTATGTAGTTAATATTCACGGATGTTATTCTCAGTAAGTAAATATGAATACGTTGTTTGCAATTTTATAAAAAAAAAACAGAGTATTTTCACCACTGTTTCTGTATCTCAAAACATATTTTAAGAGTCTCTGTGATTCGATAAAACGTATATATTTCATAAAGGAGCTTATAATGCACTCATATTACTTAATTAGTATATCTGCGAAACCATGATAAAGCAATGCTTATTATACTATTCAACCAAAACTGAAATAAATAGAGAAAGAAAAATCTTATTTGAGCTAATATGCTGAAGACGGCGTGGGACGTGGGTGCGAGACCTTTCTGAACACGGGTAGTGCTCAGCCATGCCATGCTAACATTCGCGATTCGCCAATGCTTCTTCTTCTTCTATTTTCTAAATGTTATCATTCTTTTATACACGTCTTTGAAAAAAAAATTAATCTCACAAGAAATTGGCCATAACTGCAGGAAGCTTCAAGTTTAAGGTTTGTGTGAACAGCTAAGTTCTCTCTTTCTCTCTTAAGAAATTCTTATGAATCATCAGTAAGAAGAAGAAGGAGCATTTCGTGATTTTCCTAAAATTTTAGAAAATCTCTGGCTTGAAAGCCGAATGACTAAAATGTGACTCTACAGATCAGTGCTTGAACTGCAGATACAAAAAAAACACAGTTTGAGGAGAAGACTCGGAATTTAGAAGATGTATCAGCAAAACATGTATTGAGATGCAGAGATGAAAAGAACAACTTGGGTTACGGAAAAAAATGGCGAAAAAAATTATAAAAAAATTCGAATTTAAAAACATATAATCTGAAACAATAAATTTTTATTTATTATTTGTATTTATAAATTTAAAATACTAGGATCTTTTTACCTATTAAATAAAATATTTTGGTCATTTTTTTCCTTATGATCTATTTTTGTGACAGAAATATGAAAATAGTCTTCATAATCCAATACAATTCTATAAACCGTATGTTTTTGTAATCATTTGTATTATGGTATAATTATTTAAACGCCAATCATAAGTTTCAATGAAAATTTACCAATTTATAACTTCTAAAATTTTAAAGTTAAAAACATAACAAATACGAAAAAGACCAAAAAAACAAGTTAACAAATACTACAATTTACTCTTACATCTCAACCACAAAGTATACAATATTAATAACTTCTCACTTATATATATATAATCAATAATAATAAATATAATATGCACCACATAAGTGATAATAACTTACAGTAAACAACATGAATTTTCAGCAAGAACTGATGTAAAGCCATCCAAAGAAAAAAAAGAAAACATAACTAATTTGCAAGATAGCAGAGTTTCTTTAGATTTAAAAAAAAGGAAAACAAATACAGAACTAGACTACTATTTTAATTTTAAGTTAATAAAAATTTATATTAAATATTTATTTTAACTGTTTTAATTATTTTCAAAATAATATATCCCGCCCGTAGGGCGGGCCGACCCTAGTATATCTATAAGAAGATTATGCCCGCATGTGCGGATAAGACATCTAGACTATTATTGGCGAAGTAAATTTTTGCAATCGAGCTCTCACGTTAAAAATTAGAGCGGTTAATGTCGTTGTTACCCTTAATGAATAATTATATAAATTAGTCGAAATATAAAAACGAATTTCAAATCTATCTGATTAAAAAATAATTAAAATTAATAATAAATCGTTTATACCCTTAATGAGTTTATACCCTTAATGAATAATTATATAAATTAGTCAAAATATAAAAACGAATTTCAAATCTATCTGATTAAAAAATGAATAAATTAATAATAAATCGTTTATATCCTTAATGAAAAAATTATATAAATAGTCAAAAATAAAAATGAATTTAAAATATATCTGATTAAATAAGTGATTAAAATTAATAATAATAAGAATTATCTAAAATATAAATAATTAAAAACGAATTTCTATTAATACTATTATATTTATATATTATATTAGATAATTGACTATAAATAAAAATAATAAAATTTTCAAAAATAAAAACATGTTTTAAAACATAAGATAATTGCTAGATATATTCTATTGTTATCTGAAAATAATATTTTATTAAAACATGTTTTAAAACATAAGATAATTCTTACATATATTCTGTTGTTATCTGAAAATAATATTTTATTATAAAATTTATAGTTAGATATTAAAAAATTTATAATGAAATGCTAATCAAACAAATAAATGTATTTTCTAAAATATATGTGAATGTCTTTAAAATTTAACACAACAATAAATATATATATATTGATAAAAAGTAATGAATATATATATTAATAATATTTTATTTATATGTTATATCTGATAATTGACTATAAGTAAATTTAATAAAATTCTCAAAAATAAAATACATTTTAAAACATAAGATAATTCTTAAATATGTTGTGTTTTTATCTGAAATAATATTTTTTATTATAAAATATAAAATATAAAGTTTAATTTTTGATTTATCTTTTTTAAAATATAAGAATATTATGCTCGCATGTGCGGGCAAGACACCTAGTATATAATAAAATAAAAGAAAAATTAAATTATAAACATTTATTGAATTCTTAATAAGTTTCAAACTTTAGAAAAAATCTTGTATTGTATTGACAAAGCATATTTCCTAGGGAAAAGCATCTGCAAAAGATCTTCGTTTCTTCATTTCTCTTTTTTAAAATTTGAAGAAAGGCACAATAAAACCCTAAATAAAATTTCCCCCATTTACCAGCTGCCTCATTTTTGTTCGATTCTCCTTCCGCCGAGTAAAACGCCGTTACTGAATCATGAGGGGACTCAAACGCGCCGCTGTTTCCGAATCGTTTCCCGAAGTCAACCAATCTCCAGTGAGCTTCTTCTTTTTTTTTCTCGTTAACAAGTCAGATTAAAAAATTGACACTTTGGGTATTCTTGATTAGTAACGTTTTAGCAAGCTCTCTATAGGTATTGGATGACTTATATGAATATAAAGTCTCCATCTTTCAATCCAAGTAGTAGCTGAACCAGTTGGTTTGGTTTTTTTTTTTGTTTCTTTTAATTTTAAGGGTTAACTTTTATTGGAACTGAATCTGTGGCCTCAATCTCATAATCAGTTTAAGAATGCAAAACCAGTGGAAGGAACCTTGTTTGGTACTACTCAGCATAGTTCGTCGTCATTGGATAAACAGAGAGCTGAGTTAGCTAGGAAGCATGTCAGAGCTCTTAATAATCAATTTGTAAGGTGAATTTTTGGAAAAAAAATTAAGTTATTGTCTTTGTACTTGTTGGGTGTTCTATATAGTTAATTGAAACATATTACCCTTTTTTTGTTTGTTTGTTTGGTTATATGACTTCAACAAGAACCTAATTATGCTTCAATGTATAATCAATCAGTTGGGTGCAAATGCAGCTGAAGAATCATCCTGATGAACTCTGGGAAGATGGGATGCATGACTACATTAGCCATGCTTCCAACATTCTGGTAATAAATATTCTACAGTTACATCATGATACTTTTTTTTTCACAACATGAAAAGTATATTTGGTTAGGGTATGGTTTTGTCTATTGCTATGTCGTGCTTCTTTTGGTTACTTCTTTTGGTTACTTCACTACTTCACGTCCATTTTCTCTCTTGCAGGAAAAGTTTAAAGATGTTGTCAACTGGGTAAAACAAAGTAAGGGAAAGGGGGATAATGTGTCCCCTGAATCTACTGGAGCAGAGAAGAAACAGGTGGGTGAAGTCGAGAATAACGACGTTAAACCAGCTTCAAATAACAGCCTCTTTGCTTTAAACACTCAACCTGGCATCTTCTCCACCAATCAATCTTCCAATTTTTCCAGCAGTCCATTTGGTTTAGCATCCAATAGCCAAAGTGGATCTTTTAGTAGTGGCCAGTTTGGTCTAGCCAAAAGCAATAGCCAACCTTCTTTCTCATTTTCTAATAATCAAAATCCTTTTTCATCCAGAGGTATCTAGATACTTTTGCCATTTAAAGAATCATTTTCTGGACAATAGTTTATATCACAGAGACGTAACCTCTAATTTCCTTGTTTTCTGGTATTAGTTACTCCAGTGTCCATACCTACAAAGCGGGATTCCCCGGAAGATGCAGACGGTGGTGAGCTTATCACTATTCTTCCTGCTTCATAACCATTCGTCTTTGAAAGATTATGCTGTGAATTACCTGTCTTCTTTCTCAAATCTGCAGAAGATGAAGAACCTCAACCGAGCAGCCCATCTGTCAGAAAGACCGAAGAGAAGGGTGTTACTGTGGTCCATGAAGTCAAATGCAAACTTTATGTCAAGGTAATAATCAAAGTAATATGAATAACGTATGTATGCAAACCATTAAGGGTGTCATCATCAAAGTCGTCTTAGTTGTCTGTCATAGACTTGTAAAAGAGTTTATTCTCTCTCTCTCTACTTTAGTTACCTTGATGATCTGTTCTTGCTGTGACTGTAGTAATTGGTTGATTATAACCTGTGTATCAATGTTATTATGCAGTCAAATGACCCAACAGATAAAGGTGCATGGAAAGATAAAGGAGCTGGGAATCTCTGCATAAAATGCAAAGAAGGCGTCGACAAGGGGACAAAAGAATCTAAACCCACAATTCTTGTCCGAAACGATGTATGATTTCAATACACATACACAGTTAACTTCCAACTTTGGTCCATAGATTCTAAACTGATTTTGTTAACTAGGTCGGGAAGCTGCTTCTTAATGCTCTACTGTACACTGGAATCAAGACGAATGCACAGAAGAACGCACTTGTTGCAATATTTCACTCCTCGGTAAATGAGAATCTGCTGAAGCTTTTTCTTTAGCGTTTTCATGGTGGTTTGGTAGTTTCTCTCATTTTTATCTAACCTGCAACAGGAGGATTCCAACGAGAATGTAACACCTAGAACCTTCCTGATAAGGACAAAGACAGCAGAGGCTAGGGATAAGTTAGCAACAGCCATCCAAGAATACGCACCTTCTTCATAAAAATGCCCTTAACCCTTTTTATATCTTGTGGAGCCATCCACTATATTTTTGTTCTCACTTGATCTGTAATACTAGGACGGGTCTTAAGATAAGGGCATGATAAGATTGTTGTATTGATTGTGAGAAAGAGCCAAAGTTACCTTGTAGCTTGTTAGAGAATGTTGTGGCACTTGTAACTTTAAAATCCAGAAACAATAAAATCATTTCTTTTTGTATATCACTCGTCTGTTTAACTATGATATAAACAAGTGTACAGAATACTAGACTTTAGAACCTATAAAAGCCATCTATATGTATTCCATCAATCTCCCATTCATTCACTACATTTCTAAATTTATACATATAAGAGGGAAACAATCAAGGAACTGAACAATATCTAACATTCTCCGTTTTGGTTCTGTGATCTATGAATAAGGAAATAATCAACTACTTTCACGGTAGCAACAGGGTCTTGTTGCGCTGATGATGCACACCATTTACTTGGAAACTCTCTCTTATGGCTCATCACCCCACTCTGTTTCGGCTCTGCATCCCAATCTTTGTCTAGCTTCCAGTCTTTTGGCACCTACACTCATTATCATATACACATAATTCTCGTTAAAGTTCCTTAAACATGCATTTAATCAACGACAGTGTCCATAAAGATTGGTTCATCACAATCATCTAAGCATCTTCAATATCAGTTTTGTTGCAACTGTGGAGTGTTCTCTTTTTTACCTTGTCAACCGCGAGAGTGAATACTTCAATGTCTTTATTCTCTTTGATGTGGAAACGAGTGAAAGATTTGTAATTGGCAATGCGGAGTGAAGAGAAAGCTTCATCAAAGTGGATGTGGAGCCAGTTGATGCAGATATACAAGTAGCTTCCAAACACCAAAGACACCACAGGTGTTGAAAAGACCCAGAAGTAAAGGAAGACAGAAGCATAATATATGACAGCTCCGCTTCGGGACAGAGATTCCATTCCTTCTTTGCATATGTTGGTCCGGGTAACCGCCATCACCTGATGATGAAAGCACACTCAAGATCGGCTTTTCACGTTGGATTCTCGGTTAAGACACAAAACAAAATTACAGTAATTACCTCAGGAACATCAAATGCTGACATAAGATACTTGATACACGCTGGATAAAGGCCAAACGTCCATTGTTCAATACGGGCTCTAAGGCCAGTAGGGTCCGGAAAATGCTCGCTTTCCACTGATTTGTACCACTGATACAATGTATGATACCCTGTTTTGAACAAAAGTGTCACAAATTAGACAACTCACTTTGCCATGGAAACCCCAAACAAGTCAATATATGGTGAATGGAGACTGACCAGAATTTGCAAGTAGATTATGTTGAATACAGATCTCTATGCCTAGTTCCAACATCAACATGAGAATCAGAGCTGCCATCAGGTGAGCACTAACATGGAGAACTCCGATTACCACTCTTTTCTTCCGAGATATCTTTGAGGGCACAAATATGATTGCAGTGATTAGCAACACCAGGACACCCGTAAACGACACGTATGATTGTTCCATCACATACACAAAAGCGTTCCACACTGTTCCTAAGAAACTCTCCAGGTGTCCAGAAAACGAATCACCTCGTAAGATGTGGGCTAGCTTACACTGAAACCAATTGATGAACGAGAGGGAATGAGATATCAATTTTCTTGTGCACTGTTTAAATAGGAAGACCGAGCTTAAAACGCACCTGAGGGAACAATGAAAAGACCAAGATAAAGTATATAATGCCACCTATGAAATCAAATTGCCAGTTCTTTTTCCGGAACTTCAAAATATTCCCCAAAGCAATCTGCAAACAGCAGAAACCACTACCATTTAACATCAGAGCGCATAGTAAAAGAAACTGGAGGAATAAAAGTTTTACCTTGCTAGAATCATGAAAAGAAGGGTAGGCAGCCTTGCTTGCATAGGAAGCCCCATAGTACTTTGAAAATTTGCTGAACACATGGGTGGGATGTAGAAAAGCTCCTCCACAGCCATTAACAAGAAGATGTTGGACATGGACAGGCGCATCTGATTGAGTACATGAATGTCGCATATAATGATGCAAATCCCCTGCCATTCTGAGTTTACACCTGTAGTTTAAAACGTCGCATATCAGATGCCTCACGTTCTGCCCTGTATCGCTGCTCCAGTACCAATCAAGAAGCCAGCTCGGTTCATGCGTGATAATGATCACTGCATCATCCTCCTTAACCTAATTGAGGAAAAATATTTAAACTTTAGGAAAATTGAATAATCTGAAAAGACAAAGCCACTATATAATCTAGAATATGATATAAAAAAAGTTACCTTCTCCTTCACCAATTCGGCGAAGAATTTGAACTGGTCAACATCAATATCACCATGAAGTGCAAGATCCAAACCAAACACCCACCATCCCTTAGGTAGCTGCAACGCAAAATAGCTTTTCTTCTGGGGCATTAACCAGCCGCCTAACCAACTCTTATGGCATATATACCTCATGAATGTATTGAGTCCGTCAAACCAGTCTACGAAATAAATAAATAAAATGGTATAGTCAGAGGAAATGGGAGAACAAACCAAAATGAAGGTGGGGCCTGGAACTCACCATGGTTTCCAGGGATGAGAAAACATTGGGGACCATCATAATCCTTTAGATCTTTCACTCCCTCAGGTAATTCTGGCTTGTCAACGGCGATAGAGTCATTTTTATACCAATGGGGAGGCTGTAGCGCATACTCAAATGGACAAAAGAGACGTTTTTCATATGTAAACGCTGATGGATTGGGGTACCTGAGGTACAACATCGAAAAGACATCAGCGGTTACATTTAGAACTGCCGAAAGCTAGAGAATATGTAAAGCACTTACGCAAGATCTCCTCCAATAAGCAGTACATTACCCCGAGGCAACGGTCTAGTTTCACCATCCACCGAGACTTGGAGAGTAGGCTGAGCAAGAAGTTTCGCTACAGCGTATGATGAGTTCCCACCATCACCAGTGTCCGCCATGAAATCAAACCAAAAATTGTCCTTATTAGCAAGGTGGTCATATAAAAGTTCTTCCCTCTTGGTTCCATCACAAGATTTGGTCATTGCAGCCTAAACATTTTCCAAAAAAAAAGAGGCAAAAAAGTAATTATCATAAATGTCTGGCCGCAGAAAGAAGAATCAAATTACCATAAAGAAAAGAAGTATACCTGCAGCATCCGCATGTCAAA
The DNA here is from genome assembly GCF_000309985.2 of Brassica rapa. Taxonomy (NCBI): domain Eukaryota; kingdom Viridiplantae; phylum Streptophyta; class Magnoliopsida; order Brassicales; family Brassicaceae; genus Brassica; species Brassica rapa. The sequence goes on along the minus strand of NC_024796.2, from coordinate 17,501,148 downwards.
GCGGCCAAGAAAGACCGTTACTGATACGAGGAGGTCAAACACAGTTTTAAACAAATCAGCCGATGTTCTGAAATATATATAATTAGAGGAATCAGCACCTGGTCAGTCAAGTGTCTTGCTTTTTTTCCTAAGCAATAAAGGGAAATATTAGTTTGGCATAGACATACCCTGAATACCAAGGAACCATATCTAAGAAATTTGGTTTCATTTGCTCCTTCTTCAGCTTCTCAACTTTGTCTACTGACAGAGGGTGTGTCAGAGCCCACCTAAAAAGCATAACAGAACCTATAGATGAAACATGCCCATGGGAATGTAAGACCAAAGTTGATCAAGCAACTTACCCTGTTGATCTCTCCACTACATAATTGGCAATGTAAAGACCAATAAATGTGGCCCACAATGAGTATATGGGAGAAATTTCGCTAGATGAATCAGGACACGAACCATTGCACGCAATCTGAAAAGAAAAAAAAAACAAGGTAGGAACATGATTTGAAAAAGGGGTGAACAAATAAATCATACTCAGAGCTTAAAAAGAGATACCTCTCCATAAATGAACCATTTGGATAACAGTGGATAGTCACTTGCAGATCCAACAGGAGCAAACCACGAGGAGCACACTTGGTCTTTCAGCTTATTCATACGAATTAATTGTGCGATCCATGTATTGTGCCTATGTTCTCTTTTCCAGAATGAAAACAAGCTAGAATACTGTCTTCCAGGAGGCTTTTGCCTGAGAATAGCTCGATTACCACAATGGCTGTAAAAGATGCAGCAGGCCATGCTAAGAACCTGCAGGGATGAAAGAGAGTAAATTTTAAGTTTTAAGGTAAAAACTGCATTTAGTTTGCGAACTTACAGCGCAGTTTTGAAGAATGGTTAAGATCTCAGGGCGTCTTCCAGCCACGCGAGAAACAAGACCAACGTACCAAAGGGCAAGAAAAATGATGTGGAAGACAACAAGGAAGACTATTGAAGAAATGTAAATAGTCAAAAACAAGGACAAATTCATCCTCAAATCCAAACCCATTGACAGAAAGTTAGGAAGATGATACAAAGCTGCAACTAAAATCCAGGCAATGTACCACCGACTGAAGTTGGAGTAGTTTGGTCTGATGGTCTTGCCAATAAAAGGAGAAGAAAAGAAGTAGAAGAATCCGAGCAGGCATGCGTACATGGACCACCACTTGAGGGAAAACTTTTCTATGAGGGTGTGCATGTTATCGGAAGAAATAAAGAATAGGCAGCCGAGAAACACAGCAATGATAGCATGGCGAGAATGCTCATGCGGGTAAGGGTAAGTATGGGTTAGAATCGTTCTGACCCTCTCCATTTTGAGGGTATTCAATAAACGAGTCGAGTGTTTGTCAGGGCCCATATCATGTGGTTCTTGAGTTTCTTGGTCAAAGCTCAAACAAAACCTTGTGCCTAATCAAAAAGAATAGAAGAAGAAGATATTTAGGACATTTTGATCCACTAATGAAACAGTAAGTTTTGATAAAGCGGTTACAAGTTATATTGGATATTCAAATTTCACTTGGAGGAGAATCTAAAACTGCTGTCTGAACCCGCCCTGAATACCACTGATTGTATTAAACTAAGCTTCTTAAAGCAATTTAATAGCCAAGAACTCAAGTTTCCAAAGATGTAGTAGTAATCAACACACAAACAACCTGGACTTGTTAACTCTGAGTCTGAGTACATAAGATGAGAAAAAACTCTGACCCATCAACAAAAACATTCTCAATAAAAGCTGTAAACATCCAATTTCAAAAGCAATTATGAACTTTGGTAAAAAAAAAAAGGCGGAGACTTTTTCGTTACTTTTTAACTAAGAGAAACGAAGACTAATCATACCTGTGAATTGGGTGCAACGAATCAAGGTGAAATCTCGAAACCCGTTTGGAGCAAAATCGAAATAATCGGAATTGATTTTGTCAAATAGCAATGCGGTGGAGCTTACGCCCAAATACACACAATAACCCTAATTTTGAAAAATTGAAGCTTTACAGAAGAATGATATGTGATGAGTCAAGCGTAGAACGAGTCACGTGGCTCTGCTTCTTTGAATAACTTCTTTTTTTTTTCTTTCCTTTTGGTGTGAGAGAGGGAGAGAAGAGGAATATATATGAAAGAGGCGGTTTCCACACTGATCGCCATTTTCGTCTTCAGTTTCTTTTTTTTTATATATAAATAAAAAGATAAATAATAAATAAATAAAATAATATAAATGGATTGGAGGGAATCAACGAATGATTCCATTTCTCCCTTCAAAAATGTCCGAATCTTTTCTTAGTTACAGATTATTTGCGTGTACATTTTTGTGGAACTTGTAATCGAAGTAATGTAATAATCTATTAATTGTTTTCTAATCTGATATTTTATTTTTTTATAATAATAAACTAAGAGACTTCTCTTTTCACACAACTCTTGGTGGAAAATCCTTTAGAGAAACTTTAATAATAGAGTTTCAGAAAATAAAAAGTCTATAGGATGTTTAGATAAACGAGATGGAATATGGTAGCAGTAGTGGGATATGGTCGGCTTGGGTGAACCATATCAACAATGTCTTAAAGAAAAGCGAACCAAGTAAGAAAAATGATATTAGGCTTTGTTATTTGAAAATGGATTGTTGAATCTTTATGGTTAACTAATTAAGTTTATAAATAATAATATTAGGTAAATAAAAACTTATACAAAAAGTGTGTAAATAAGTTAATTAACCTTGTGAGTCAATAGATAAACGTGTTAGGTGAATAAATGCTAGATTTCATAAACTCAAATACACATGCAATGTCTTTGAGCTGTGCACATTTATTAAACCTACCCCAACCACAAGTATTATTATTTTCTTTTCTTCTAGTTCTATCTAGTGGATGTTGTTTATTTCTCATTTTTTATGTTGTGACTTCACATGTTAAACTACAAATGTTAACATCATTTTAAAACAAAGGTGTTTTAATGCACATATTATTGGCTTTAAAAGTAACAAAATAATTAATGAAATGAAAAACAAAGGTCTAACAGTACCATTTACACATAGATTTCTTTGGAATAGATGGTGAAGTTTTTCCAGAAAGGAACATAAATGGCAGCTGCTTTATTCAACTAGGGGAGGAGGAAAGTGTGAGTATTGTAGTGGACATGGTCGGCTTGGCTAAAAATGGTCGGTTTGGCTAAACCATGTGTGAATCGTGGATACAAGCTAACTTTTTTCAATAACTATATCTTTTCATTATGTTTCTAAAATATATATATATATATATAAAGAAAAAAAAAGTACAAAACTCCAAAAAAAATCTAATGGACTTGGATCTAAAAAATCTCAAAATGCACTAAATCCACAAAATAATCCAACTACGAAGATCTCTAGAAAATCTAGCTCCAATCGACCAGAGCTGCTGCCGCAAGCACACACTCACCGGAAGCGAGAACCGCCAAGGCTACCATGAAAGCGAGGAGAAGACAAAGCACAAGAAGGATTTGTACAAGCTCCATCGAAAACACAACCTGAGCGGAACCAAGAAAAAATGGAGGTAAAGCACTATGGACAAGAAGACTCATCGAGAGGGAAAAAGGAGATGTTGGAGCCGGTCCATCCGTCTCCTCCCGTTGTAGTCAGCCACTGCCGTAGACCCTTTTAAGGCCACCATCCTCTAATGACGAGCTTACTCATTGGTCCCATCAGTTCAACCTCTACCAAAACCAGTTCACAATAACGATTCACCACTTTCCCTTCCACCGTCGATTAAAATCTCGAAAGCTTAAAGGGTCATAGAGATGGATAGGTACCACACAGCCAAGTGGAAACACAAAACCGGGTATTGTCCTCCCCGGATCCAAACATGCATGACCTTCATACCAAGAACGACCACCAAACGAAACCGGAACGCCAAAAAAAAACCAACACCGCCACATCAAAACCAGAAAAGATCTACTAAATCAAAGATGAAACACCATCCAAAAATAGAAGGATGTGTCCCTCACGACACCTGCAAGAATCCCGGAAACCAGAGGGACTAAGCGCGAAGAAGACGAAAGATTTCTTTCTTTAGAGAAAAGTTATAAAAAGAGAAAAAAATGTACCAAGTTAAGTTTAAGAAAATTGATTATTTGGTTAAAATTTGGCTCTCTAGTGGAAGAAAAGCAACACAGTTGGCTAAATTAACAAGAATGTTATGAATATTATGTGATGTCCAATATAGAAAGTAATAGATTTACTTGTTCATCAAGGTTTTCTTGTACTTGGTCTCCAAGTTAAACCTTTTTATTATATCATATATAAAGAACTCATTATTCATGGATTAAGACACATCAATTTCTATTTTTCTTTTTTCTACTTATAACACGTTATCAGCACGAAACTCTAGTCGCTAAATAAAGTTCAAAATCTCAGTAGACATAGCTTCCACTCCGTCCCTTGCTTTTTTCTTCTCTCGAGCTAAGTATCACTTGTGCTTTAACCAATCGTAATTTGTTTATGCTCGATCTTGCTTTATTACATGTACATGACATAAGTATGTTTACTTTAGATGTGATTTAACATGCTTGAATATTAAATCGAGTCATGCTTTGCTGAACGTATCAATATTTTCAGTAATATATCTAGATGTCATAATTGTTTCATAAATGGCTGCATAAATAATTTCATGGCATGCTAGTTCATGTTGGTTTTGGGACAGTTTTGTAACCTTGCACACCGCGATGTTTAATTTGCTTAAATGCTTTATTGATTCATAAATGTGGATCTGCGGTGGATTGATTTCGTTTAATTTGGTTGTGCGTATTATCCTCTTTACTACTCTTATGCTTTGGTAAATACTGATCTAGAATTTTGTTGGGTTAAAGTGGTTTGTTTAGTCGAGATTCATATTTGGTTAACATATTCACTACAAAAAAACGCAGGCTTAACGAGGAAATTTAACGAGGAAAAACAATCCTCGTAAAAGTACGTTGATTTTGCGAGGAAAGTACGTGGAAAAAGAAAAGCATCGTTATTTCGTCGTAAGGTCACGACAAAACATATTCGTCGTAAAGACAATGTAAATTGACGTGGCTTTTACGAGGAAAAACTATTTCCTCGTAAAGACGACGTAAATTTCGCGAGTTCTTTACGACGAAATATTTTACGTGTACTTAACGAGGAAATTTTGAATCCACCAACTTGGTAGGTGGCTCACGTTTTTTTTTGGCCATCCAATTAATTTTCGTCGTAATTTCATAGTAAAATTACAACTACCAGATTCGAAATTTCCTATAAATATGGATGTTTGAACATCATTTTAAACACACCAACAACAAAAAACGTGAAAGAAAAAAAAATGGCTGGCTCTGGGACTATTTACGAGTTGCGGAATTGGATGTATATGCATAGAGATGCTAACGGGAGAGTGACGAAAGAATACCTTGCGGGGCTGGAGACATTTATGCACCAAGCAGATTCAACACCGCTCGCCCAAGAAAGTGGTAAGATGTTTTGTCCTTGTCGGAAATGCAACAATTCGAAATTGGCAAACCGTGAAAATGTTTGGAAGCATTTAATAAATAGAGGTTTCACGCCAAATTACTATATCTGGTTTCAACATGGGGAAGGTTTTAATTATGATCAGAATGAAGCTAGTAGTAGTAATAGCAATTTTCAGGAAGAACCGGTTAATCATCATTTGCATAATGAACATAGTTACCATCAGGAGGAGATGGTAGATTATGATAGGGTTCATGATATGGTAGCTGATGCATTCGTAGCTCATGATGAAGATGAAGAACCTAATATAGATGCAAAAAAGTTTTACGGAATGTTAAACGCGGCAAATCAACCACTTTACAGTGGTTGTAGAGAAGGTCTCTCTAAATTGTCGTTGGCTGCTAGAATGATGAATATTAAAACTGATCACAATTTACCTGAAAGTTGCATGAACGAATGGGCGGACTTGTTTAAAGAGTATTTGCCGGAAGACAATGTGTCTGCTGATTCTTATTATGAGATTCAGAAATTGGTTTATAGTCTTGGGTTGCCTTCGGAGATGATAGATGTCTGCATCGACAACTGCATGATCTATTGGGGAGATGATGAGAAGCTAGAAGAATGTCGATTCTGCAAGAAGCCATGATTCAAGCCGCAAGGACGGGGACGTAATAGGGTACCGTACCAAAGGATGTGGTACCTACCAATTACAGACAGATTGAAAAGATTGTATCAATCAGAGCAGACTGCTGCAAAGATGAGATGGCATGCCGAGCATACTCAGACGGATGGTGAGATGACTCATCCATCAGATGCAAGAGCCTGGAAACATTTCAACAAAGTACATCCGGATTTTGCTAGCAATAGCCGGAATGTGTATCTCGGATTATGCACAGATAGATTTAGTCCGTTCGGAATGTCAGGGAGACAATATTCATTGTGGCCAGTCTTTCTTACGCCATACAACCTGCCACCGGAGATGTGCATGCAACGGGAGTTGCTATTCTTGACGATATTGATACCTGGTCTGAACCATCCAAAAAGGTCCCTGGATGTTTTCCTACAACCACTGATAAAAGAGTTGAAGGATTTGTGGTCAACAGGGGTGAGGACGTATGACTGTTCAACGAAGACGAATTTTACGATGCGAGCTATGCTTTTGTGGACCATAAGTGACTTTCCTGCATATGGGATGTTGTCTGGATGGACTACACATGGGAGATTAGCTTGTCCATATTGTAATGGAACGACAGATGCGTTTCAACTGAAGAATGGTAGGAAGACAAGTTGGTTTGATTGTCATCGTCGATTTCTTCCCATTGGCCATCCTTACCGAAGAAACAAGAATTTGTTTAGGCACAAAAGGGTTGTGAGAGACACTCCTCCACCATATCTAATTGGAGAACAAATTGAAGCACAAATCGACTACTACGGAGCTAACGAAACAGTTCGTTGGGGTGGTAATTGGCATGTCCCTCGTAATATGCCTGATTCTTACGGTGTTCATCACAACTGGCACAAGAAGAGTATATTTTGGGAGTTGCCATATTGGAAGGATCTTCTTCTGCGCCACAACCTCGATGTGATGCATATAGAGAAGAATTTCTTTGAGAACATCATGAATACAATATTGAATGTTCCAGAGAAGACAAAAGACAACATAAAATCGAGGTTGGACTTGCCGGATATTTGCTCAAGAAGCGAGTTACATATTAAAAGCAATGGACAAGTTCCCGTTCCGATATTCAGACTGTCTTCAGAAAAAAAGTCGGTGTTGTTCAACTGGGTGGCATCAGAAGTGAAGTTCCCCGATGGGTATGTTTCAAATCTCTCTAGATGTGTTGAAAAGGGTCAAAAGTTCTCCGGGATGAAGAGTCATGATTGTCATGTCTTTATGCAACGACTACTGCCCTTTGCATTTGCGGAGCTACTTCCAACAAACGTACATGAAACACTTCCAATAAGGACTTGTGGTTTGGGGTTTGGAATATATTATAAATAAGGTTTGAGGTGAAAGAATAGATTGAGGTTCAAGGGTAGATGGGTTTGGGGTTTGGAATATATGAAGTAGAAGATAAGGAAGATGGGGTTTGGGGTTTCGGATTTTAGGGATTTAAACATAGAACTCGTTAATTCCTCGTAACATAGCGTGGAACTTACGACGAAAAGTAAAATAAATAACGCGGGGCACGCTAATTCCACGTAAGCCAAAATCGTCGTAAGGTTGTCGTAAGGTCACGAGGAGTTTACGACGAAATTTAAAAAAAAATAAAGAAAGCGGGGCACGCTAATTCCACGTAAGCCAAAATCGTCGTAAGGTTGTCGTAAGGCCACGAGAAGTTTACGACAAAATTAAAAAAATAAAGAAAGCAGGACACGCTAATTCCACGTAAGCCAAAATCGTCGTAAACGAGTCGTAAACTAACGACGATATTACGACGAAAATATTAAAAATACTAAAAAAAAGAAGAGAAGAAAGATACTTGAATCACATTTGGCGAGACTTACGTAAGTCTCAACCACATGAGTTCCAATATCTTCTTCTCCTCTTTTTTTTCCAAATTTTCTAAATTGGTGAAAAGCAGGACTTGCTACTTCCTCATAGTATAAAAACTAGTAAAAAAAGAAAAAAAAAAATACTGGAATTATATGTGGCGAGACTTAAGTCTCACCCACATAAATTCTAATATCTTCTTCTCTTCTTTTTTTTTCAAATATTTCTAATTTGAAAAGCATTTTGGTGAGGTGTGTGATTTGAGATAGGGTGTGTTTTGTGAGTTTGTGTGTGGTTTGAGAAGGAAAGTTGTGGGTATTTATAGAAAATATAAGCTCGCTAATTCCTCGTAACAAGTTAACTCGTTAATTCCACGTAACGTAAATCCTCGTAAAAACGTCGTTAACGAAAACGCGGGCCTTTGTATTTCGTCGCTATTTCCTCGTAAATGAAAACGCGGGCCTCTGTAATTACTCGTAACTTTACGAGGAAATAACGAGGACAAGTAATCTTATATATCCCCGAGCGAGCTCGCTCTTTCTTTCCTCTCCACTTCCTCTCCAATTTCTCCCTATTTCGCAGCAATGGTAAGTCTCTCTAATTCCTCTCTAGTTTGATTAGTTTAGGATAGATTAGGTGATTAGTATAGGGAATTTAGATAGGTTTACGGATCTTATGTTATTTAGTGTTGATTAGGTGGATAATGTTGGGAAGTATTTTACAAAAATTTAAAAAATTAAAATTTTTTCTCAGGTTTGAAAAGGTAGACTTACTGCCCATTACAGAGAGATGTTCGGTGAGCCGGGTAGTCGTTTAGACCCGTCGTATTCTTCAGCTCCCGGTTCTTCGGGTCAGGAAACTGTCCCCGAGACTCAGTACACTCAGAGAGTCTTTGGATCTCCTTCTTCTAGTGCACCATCGGTTCCTCACGTGCCTCCCCCGATGGCTCCTCCTCCTGTGGCTTCTCCGATGGCACCTCCGATGCCCGCCGAGATTCATCCCGATTTGATGGTGCCTCCGAGTGCTCCTTACTCGCAGTACACCGTAGAGGACATTCTCCGTCTGCCAGGCAGAGAAGGTTTACCAGTCATCGACCCCGACCGACCGGACGGAACTTTGTGGTATGTTTCATTATTTTTTTATTCATTTTAAATTCTTTTATAACTTTAAAAAATAATTTATATTTTAAATTTGTGTTTTCCAGGTTTGGGATTGACGAATGTCTTGCATCGGACGTATCCGACACGATAAAAGGTTACTTCTCCATGGCACATCCGAACTGGAAAAAGACGCATCACTACGTCAGAAAGACGTGGTTCAAAATTTACGCTGTAAGTTCTATTAATTAATTATATATCTTTAAATTTTTTCATTATTTATATATATATTTTTTCTGAAAAATTAATTATAAATTATTTTTTCCAACAGCAAAAATATAATTGGGCCTTGGGGATCACTGAGAGGGTGAGGAAGAAGTTTGTCGCGAAGGCGAAAGTTCGCTTGTTGGACACGGTCTCCAACTGGAAGGGTGACTGGATCGTGAAGGGGTATGAGCGTGGCAAACCCGCTGAGCTCACCACGGATGTCTGGGATGGCCTCATCCGATATTGGCGTCTTCCTGATTCCATTAGAATCGCCCAGTTTTGCTCTAACTCCCGTAACACAGTCGATGAGCACGGGAACGGGCCGATGCTTCACACTACGGGCCAAAAACCCCACGCCGGTGTCCGTTTGGAAATGGTAATTAAAAATTTAATTATATTAAATTTTTAGTATATTTTTATATATATTCTAACAACTTTCTTAAATGTTTTTTAGGCCAAAGAGACGGGAGAATTTACGTCTCTTATGCAACTTTACGAGAGGACCCACAAGAACAAGGCGGGCCGATTTATAGATGGCAAGTCCGAGCAAATCTACAACGATTTGGCTGCTCGGGTTGAAGAACGCCAGACCCAGCTGACCCAGCAGTCCACCGATGGATTACCCGTCGTCTTATCTATACCTGAAGTGGATAAGCTTTACGAGGAGGTAAATTTTCTAAAATTTTATTTTTTTTTAATATTCATTTAATTTAACTTTAAATTTTTACAAACAAAATTTATTTTTTGTTTTTAAGGTTGTCCCTAAAAAAAAGGGACTGACGTTGGGGATTGGTTCCGTCAACGATGTTCCGAGAGCGACATCGTCTTATGTTCAGCGACGGGATGATGAAGTCTCTCAGCTGCGTAGGGAGTCCGAAGAGCTGCGTAGAGAGTCTACTCAGCTGCGTCACGAGTTGAGCTTGACGCAATCTGCGTTCACAGCTCGTATGGGTGGACTGGAGGGCTTCTTGGACGTTGTAGCGGCCACAAATCCGGAATGGGAGACTTTGTTGAGGACCATGCGACAACAAAATCCTATCCCAGGCCAGTCACCAACCGACGACTCACATGCCGAGGCGGATGTAATGGCGAGGAGTGATGAATTCTACCAGACGATTAACGACCACCACCCTTAGTTCTTTTTAATTTTGGTTCTTGTATTATGAATTAAAAACTTATTTATATATAAAATATTTTGGTTTTGATTTTTTAAGAATTTTTATTTTATTAATAATTTAAATAATTTAAATTTTTTTTTAATTATAATATTTTATATTTCTATAAAATAAAGAAACGAAGTAAATTCGTAGCTAATTTTGCGGCTTCTTTACGTGGAAGCTTAACGTGGTTTTTACGAGGAATAATTTACAAGGAAATAACGTGGAAACCTATCAAGGTATTTACGTTTACTTTACGAGGAAAGCTGTCAAGGTATTTACGTTTATTTTACGAGTATTTATTTACGTGGGTTTTACGAGGAAAGTTTTTCGTGGTATTTACGAGGAATCTTAGCGTGGTCTTTACGACGAAATATTCTCCTTCGCTTTTACGACGAAATAATTTCCTCGCTATGTTACGACGAATTAGCGAGGATATATGCGTTACGACAAACGTATAACGACGAAACGGGTTTCCTCGCTAATTCCTCGTAACACTGCTTTTACGACGAAGTAACGAGGAAAAATGCCCTCGTAAAACTTGTGTTTTCTTGTAGTGATTGTTTCATTAACTTTTTTTATACTCGACCATATCACAATATAGCTTTAAAATTAAAGAGATAAATGTCTGAATAAACTCGTTTGTAATTAATCTGTTTATTTCTAATAATTGGTCGTCTGTTCGATTGCTTGCGTATTGAGATAAGTATTTTTTTCATGCATTATATACAAGGTTAACTGAAATTTGATTAGATAAAAATAACTTATATGAAAACTGAGAAATGTGATATAACAATTGTTCACTAAATTGATTTATTGATTAAACCTTGTTAAATAGCATTAAAAGAAAGATCAAGTCCATATAAATAATTACTACATAAATATTATTTATTTCCTCATATAATAAGGTTGTATTATAATACATATCTTTATATAATTTGAATTATTTTTATCATTATGTTTTATTACCATTGTATATACGAGGGTTTTAAGCTTAATGCTTGACCGTAAAGATCCATAAGTTTTAGAAAACAATCCAAAGAAAGGTATGATCAAATGAATGTGATTACTTAAAGTTCATTATGTATTTTGCATCTAAAGATTACAAGACCTAAAATCTGTAAATAAATCTTAATTATGTTGGATGTTAAGTTTAAAAGAAAACTAGATTTTGACCCGCCCTTAAAAGGGCGGGTATATTTTTGTTTTACATTTTTGTTGAAATTTAATTTTTATATTTATGTTTTTAGTTATATATATGTTTTTTATATAATATTTATCTTAAATGATTAATAAGAAAATTTAATAATTGTATTAAAATAGTTGGACCACACCTATATCAATAGGTCATGTTCCTGTTTTAATAGTATTGATGCATATATATTGAAAAATACATTTTTCACATCAGTAATGTTGTCCAAAAGACATATGATTAAGAAATGAGATTAAAGAAGTTTATACTTGTATCTTGTCTCCTTGAGACTAAGAAAAACAATGAGTTATTGATGTAAGATTATAAATCACGTCTAGTTGGTTATGATTCATTCTCTTAAAAAGAATTTAACACTTTGAAAAAAGAAAATCCACACAAAAAATATTGGTAAAAAGTGAAAGTAGAAGTGGTATACATGAATGTAGATATATATATATGGTTATAGTCAAGGTCAAGATCCAAAGAGTTTTTTTTTAGAACTCACACTTTCATTTGAAGTTGAGAAAATAAAAATGGTGATAAAAAAGAGATATTCAATTATCTAAAGATGAAAGAAAACAAGTGTGAGTAAAATAAAAGGTAGTATAAAGTGTATTGAATGTTCAAATAAACCAAGAAAATGTTGTATATGTCAAAAGAGAATTATAGACGAGAAGGCTAAAGACTCTAAATATTATAATATAAATTAAAAGAGTTTATTCTGCTAAGCTCAATTTCTTAAAGAAATTTATTTTTCCGGAATGCATATCCCGAAGATACTGCTTCCAGGGGAAAAAATGTAATAATATGTGTGGTTGTACTATTGATTTTTATCATACTGGATTTTTCCATGACAAGGTTTTAACGAGACAACAAAGAACACACAAATGATAGACACCTAAAAGGAATGTTATAATTTAAAAAATGAAAGTCTATCATCATTCTAAATTCTTTAAGATTATGAGTCTTATCAAGAATCAACATGAATCATATCAAGACATGCAATGTAGAAGAATGGTGATGTTCGTTTCCTAAAAGTTCGTTCAAGTGACAATTCTGCTGACTTATTCACCAAGGCGTTAACCACTGTTACTTTCAAGAAATTAGTTATTCTGATCGAACTACGCCTCTCATAGAACTCGATGTATGTACACATGAGGGGAAGTCAGTACATGTTACACTCTATTTCCCTTAATCATGGTTTTTCTCATTGGATTTTCCTGATAAAGTTTTTAACGAGGCGGCATCAATGACGTTTTGAAAGCACTTTGGTATAATGGACATCAAGGAGAAATGTGACGAATATTATGTAATGTAAAATATAGAAAGTAATAAATTTACTTATTCACCAAGGTTTACTTGTACTTGGTCTCCAAACTAAACCATTCTATTGTATTCCTATATAAAGAACTCATTAATAGATTTTTTTTGTCAACTGCCCATCTCATTATTCATGGAATAAGACACACCAATTCTTTTCTTTCTTTTCTACTTATAACAAAGAAATAATAATATCCTAATGTTAGTTACCTAACCATATGTGCATATCCAAAAACTTTAATCAACTATACTTGTAGTCAAATAATATTAATCATCTAACCATACCATACTTGTATATAATCAGCTACACTTGTGTGAGAAGTCAACCACATCATCACGTAATATTAGATGTGTCAAAATGGATAAACCAACTCAAACCAATCTATATCCATATGAACTAAATCATTTATGGAATTCATCTAGATTAATGGGGTAATAATTTTAATGAGTTAACTCATTACTAAATATTATTAATATTACAAATTAATTAAAATAAGTAAATAATTATGTAATTTTTAAATGATAAAGTCATTAACGAATATATATAATTATGCAAATTTAGAAGTAACAAAAGTAAAATGAATGGAATTAAAAAAACGTAAAATTAAAACAAAATATTTTCATTGAAAACAACACTATGTGAACATGTCCATTTCTTTGTCTTTATATAGACTTTCATGTAAAAAACACAAATATAGAAACTAATGAATCAGTTAAAAACTTGTCTCAGTGCACTAAAGATTATAACTCTTTATTCTTTAATATGAAAGAGGAGACATATCAACAACTTTTTGAATTAACTTCTTCTTTTTTATTTCTAGTTTCTCGAAAACTCAGAATCTATCTGGACCATTTGTAATATATTTCAGACTCTTAAAACTCAAATAAATATCAGAGATAATTAGTTTGAACTACAATTAAGACTTACTCTTTTGGTGGATGTGTGATGATGTCGCTTTGGTTGTTTACGGATTGTTTCTCCACTCCATTCGGACCTGATCGAATAATAATCAGCTCGCCTTTACCATTGTACTACAATACATAAGCCAATAGTGTTTGTAGTGTTAACATACATCATCAATTAACATTAAACCAGTCATGCTAATCAATAGGAAATAATACTTATAGCTTAATAATTAAGCATGTAACCATGTATTCAGAAACTAGCACAAACTAAAGCTTAGACATTACAGGCAATAATCTACTCCAATATTTTGTTATAACATAAGATCCAATAATAAGGGAATATTCAGAAGCTATCATCATAGTAATAGAAATGATGAGCACGTTCATTGCCTTATATGTTAGAGCGTCAAACTCATTTCAGTCCAAACCATTTTAATCCAACATATTAAACCTACTAATCCATTAACATCCAAGTTTCTAACCCATTAAAATCTATAGGTTGGACTGGTTTGGATTGATCGATTAATTTAAACCTATTTTGACACCTCTTCCTAATTAATATTAGTCATATGACCATACATATTTTTACATTATGTTTACGCATTTACCATAGTACAAATTCACTTATCATAGTTAAAAATCTAAAATTGACATACGTTCAGATAACAAGTGAGCAAACCAAAAGAAGAACACCATAAATAATCCACATGATGAATAATTTAAAGGTTTATTATTATAACATCTTAATAATTCCTAAAATTAACGGGCTTATTTAAAACACACACTAAGAGAAAAAAAAAAAGCTTCAGAGAATCAATGGCAAATAAATAAAAACAAGAGCATGCAAACTGTCGCTAAATCAAAGTAACAAGAACCTTATAAAAACGTCTAGAATTTTGGAAAGTAAACATAAAGAGCAATGAGTAGACACAATCTTTCAAGTGATTTATGCTTTCAAGAATCAGTGTCCATTGGTTATGGATCCATCGTCTCCTTTCTTGCCATAGAATCTCCGGTACAATGAATCAACCTCTTTCAGATAATAAGTCCCCGGAGCCAAAAGGTCTAAGATGCCTTCCTTGCTCGTCACAAACTCCTTTGCTCCGTACCTATGTTCCATTAGCTTCATTGTCTCCACAAACTTCTCAGGTGCATACTGCAAATTAACAAGGCCAAGAAGGAGATACAACTCACTCAAAGTGTTACGGACATTCAAGATTATGCACCCTTTTGTTTTTTTTTTAGTTACCTCATGTCTAGCCTTCAATTTACCGCCAACATCCATTACAGAAGCGATGTTTGATAAGCTGAAAGGAGACTGGTTCTCGCAGAGACGCAATGAGAACATTGTTGCGGTTGAACCACTTCCATATGAGAACATAACCACCCGCTTTCCCGCCTATATATCAAGAACGTCCAAACACAAAGGTAAAAAATATCAAAACCAAATGTAAGAATGGGTTTCAATAGGGTTCGAAGAAGGGAAGTTTGTTTTGTTTTAGTTACCAAATCGCTGTGTTTGTTGTGGACGAGGGAAGCAAATGCTGCGTAGAGAGAAGCAGTGTACATGTTACCGACTTGTTTTGGTACTAAAGTCGTTGGTTGCACTTTAGCATCATAATACGTTTTTGCTAGTTGTTGTGACACCTGCAAAAACAGACCAAAAGATTGAGCTATATTATAACTCCCCGTATCAAAAACAATCAGAAAAGGAAAATGATGAAAAACCTTTTCAAGATCACGGCTTTGGTAACTCTCATCGAGGGACAAGGAGGAATAAGGAGTGAACTTTTCTTTGGCAGCCTCATCAATGGAGCTGCAGTATAGAAACAAATATGTTACTCATAAATATATACAAGTAAAGAGCTCTTTGTTCGAAGAACAAGATTGAAGAACCTTGCGTTTCTCAAGAAGTCGTTGTACAAGAGACGAGCAAAGCTTTTCTGCACAAGCTGCAATAGCAAAGACAAGAAGATTGGTAAGTGAATATTTCAGGTAGAAAGAACAAAACTAGTCTACTTGGAGGATTGAGAGATTACTTTGTTGTATGGAGAATGGAAGACAAAGTAATCAGCATCATTGATGGAGAACTCTTTGCCCTCAAGTTTCTCAAACCTAGTAAAATTTTGTAGTAAGCCAATACAGAACACCAGAAGAAAGAATCTGAGTTTTGTAACAGTAAAAAAGCAAAAATACTAACTTGTTGCATAAATGTTTATAGCAAGAGTCAAGTGCCATAAGGTAGCATGTCTGTGAAAGCTTACCATCAACAACCTACAAGAACACAAATAAGAATTTTCATTCTCTGTGCCAAACACTTGAGATTATGCATTGAAGATGTACCGGGTACTCGCTAGCAAGATTTGGCTTGTAAAAGTCATAGACATGAGCCATGTGGCTTCCTCTCAATTTGCTCTCAAAAACAATAGGAGCATCTGGTCCTATCAACATAGCAATGGCAGCTGCTCCTCCAGTGGGCCTTGCGGGCCCTTCTGCATAAACCTGAAAGCACTCAAATATATAAGCATGTGAAGATTTATGCAAAGACTCTCAGGGCATTAAAAAAAGTGTTTCTATGGTCAGATGTTATACCGCACTGTCAGTACAAATGACAAGGCCATAGCGTCCATCCCAGGAGTTACTCTCAACCCAATTGACACAGTTTAGCAAAGCCGCAGTTCCACCATAACAAGCATTGGTCGAGTCAACACCTTCTACATCAGTGTTTCCACATTTCTGTTCATTCACAAAAAAAAAAGCAAAAGAAAAACTTTAGCTGTCTTTTTTAGAAAGAAAAAAAGAAGCTTGAGCAAAGGATAATTACCTCAAAGAGTTGCATCAAGAAGGTTTTGATGGACTTGCTCTTGTCAATGACAGTCTCACTGCCTACTTCAAGACGCCCAATTTGCTTGGGGTCAATCTTGTACTTTTCAAGAAGAGATGTCACCGCATTGAAACTAAGAAACACAGATCAACATATAGAAACTCAGTCTTTGCATGAGAGTAATACTTAAGCAAACCAAGAAAACACTTTTTACCTCATTGAGATAACATCTTCAAGCTCAGTGCAAAAAGCTAAACAATCTTGACCAAGTCCAATGGTGTATTTCCCTTTGCTTGCTCCATCATGAGCTTCCAAAGCTTCCTACAAAATAGATATTGATCTAACTCATCAATCATAGTTTCAAACCTTTAATCAAGAACTAAAACAAGAGAGATTGAAACAAAATGTTGTCGATCACTTTTTTTATATTAGCTGATAAAATAAAATATCTACAAGTAGATGGAAAAGAATCTCAACTTAATAAGAACCACAAAGTTGTATAAATCTCAAGATCAAAGAACCTTCAAACCTCTAATGTCAAATCAAGTAGATACCATTTAATCAAAATAAAATAAAAACAATTACAGAGGAAAAAAAAAAAAAACTTTAGCATCTTCTGACTTGTACCACCAAAACTCAGCGGCATTACAAAACCCAGAGACAGAGAACAAAACATAAGTCTTGTCTGAAAGCTATGAGATCTTCCCTAGAAAATTCTTCTAGAAGATGTATAAGATTTCGAAATCATGTTCGGAAATTTTCATGAAGATTTATGAAAATCAAAACGTCAAAAGGCGAGTTCAATTATGTTAAAATTAAAAAAAAAAAAGAACAGAGAAAGATCCGAAAGAAACAGAGTATGAATTGAACTATGTACTAAACCAACGAAAATAAAATGAAAGCTGAACCTGTTGAACACAGGTGGGAGGGAAATAGATGTCCATAGCCAATATCCCTACGTTCTTCGCCATTGTTGAATCAAAAAGGATTGAACTTTCTTCTCCAGAGAATGAGATCGAAGGTTCGGTCTTTGAGAGAGAGAGAGTTTAGAGAAGCTGTGTATATCAGAAAATATATGAATCTGTTGAAAACAGAAATGAAACTCAATTTGTTTTAATAAACAACTCCAGGAGAAATATTTCGCTAATTTCTGTTTAAATTAATTTAAAATTAGTTGTGCTTTCTTGTTTTTTTTACGTCAGCATATTACTTGTACAGTTGTACTTCATGAATATTTTGGTTTCAAATATTCAACTTTTGTTGATTTAATTTATCCAATATTATGTAAAGTATTATATATTACTAAAAGTACATTTTCAAACGACAATTACATGTTAAACAAAAAAAATGTATAGATTAAAAAAAAAGAGAATTTATTTGATAACAGTTGAGAAAAAACGAAGAATTTATTTAAAAATTAATAATTAAATACCTGGAAACTAAGAAAAAGGTTTGTTTGTATGAGTGCGTGAGATTGGGCACGAGGGCAGGGGACTGTTTCCTCCGGGTTTTGGACAACACAGGGTTCGTGACTTAGCTCCTCTCCCTCGTGCTTCTCTTTCTTTCTTTATTTACTCTTTTAAATCTTGTTTATTTCCCATTTTATTGATTTTAGTTTTGATCCTTTTGGTTTTAGTTTTTGAGTATAACTCTCTAATATTGATCATTTATAACTTCTGCACCTAAGCACCTACCGAATGCTGAGATCAGCTTTTAATAAATATCCAAATCCGTTTCAAATACATTTGTTATTTAGATATTTTTAGGTTCATATACATAAGAACCAAACTCAGGGGTGTTTAATCCGGATATCGGTTCGGTTTCGGTTCGGTTTTTTTCGGTTTTCGGTATTTCGGTTAGTAAAATATAACTACCATTCTAAATCCATATTTACTTCGGTTCGGTTCGGTTTATATACTGTCGGTTTTCGGTTTATTCGGTTTTATACCAAAAAACATAATTATTTTGTTTGAGATCATATTATATGAATTTTAGAGTCATATTGTCAATACAGTCATTTATTAAAAATATATTACATGTTCAAATAAATGAACAAAAAAGTAAAAATGCCTCTACCATCAAATAAAATAATCAAATCTATAACTAAAATCAAAGCTTGAAATTTTGAAAATAAAAATATGAAACAAAATAGAAACATGAAAGAAAAGTTTTTCCACTCTTCCATATTTAGTGTTCATTAAAGTTATATTTTTCAATTGAAAATTTTCCATTAATTATTGTCTATCAAATTTATAATCTTCATATTAATTTAGTGAAGACTAAAATAAATAAAAAAGATCAAAAAAGACTTAGAAAATAAGATGTATGAATTGCGATGTATTGTTATTTAGTTATAGTTCAAACGTTTTACAAATTAAAGTTTTTTATTACTATAAAATTATGGTAATAGTTATTAACACAAATTTAACTTATGTAACAAATAGAGCGTCTTTCTCCGGGTTTGTTGTCTCCTATTTCCGATTTTAAATCATGTTCACATCTCTAAAACATATGAAATTGAGGTTACGATGTTTCTGAGGGATTTGTTCATCTGTGATCATGAGTCTCCGTGGTCGCCGACTAAGAGGAGCTCGACGGACTTGATGCTGGAGAAACACCGAACCGTTTCGACGAAAGTGCGACCAGATGGAATCAGCATCTTTGTCTTCCCGGGGGGGGGAGCTTGACGGAAATATATGTGGAGGACACTCACTGTGGGTCTATATATATAGAATGATAGTGGTGTAGAATCGGTATAACCAACACATAGATTCAGGGGGTTACAGTAGAAACGAAGAGGTAGATTGAAATTTTAATGTGGGAGTTGTGGACTAATGAAGGGATAACCCAAATTAAATGACGGGTTAAAGAATTTGCGAAACGTTACGGTTATCAAAGGCCGTCGTCTTTAGTTGGGGCTTGGTTTCGTTGGTAAAGAATCAGCCAAAAGAAAAAGAAGGAAGAAGAACCTAATACATATGGGCTTCAAATAAGAAGCAGGCTCAATTTTAAAAAAGATAAGTGAAGCCCAATTAGAGAAAACAACACTTCACCGTAACAAACGTCATGCGCGTGAGCGTAAGAATTTTTTAAAAGAAATAAACGCGTGAGAAACACCGATACACTACCGAGCCACCTTGTGTCCAAAAACGCCCCATCCTCTTTAGTGACGTGGACGACTGAGAATAGAGCACAAGGCAACTTTATATATATAAAAGTGCGACCAGATGGAATCAGCATCATTGTCTTCCCGGGAAGCTTGACGGAAATATATGTGGAGGAGACTCACTGTGGGTCTATATATATAGAATAATATTGGTGTAGAATCGGTATAACCATCACATAGATTCAAGGGGTTACAATAGAAATGAAAAGGTAGATCAAAATTTTAATGTGGGAGTTATGGACTAATGAAGGGATAATCCAAATTAAATGACGGATTAAAGAATTTGCGAAACGTTACGGTTATCAAAGGGCGTCGTCTTTAGTCGGGGTTTGGTTTCGCCGGCAAAGAATCAGCCACAAGAAAAAGAAGAAAGAAGAACCTAATACATATGGGCTTCAAATAAGAAGCGGGCTCAATTTTAAAAAAGATAAATGAAGCCCAATTAGAGAAAACAACACTTCACCGTAACAAATGTCATGCGCGTGAGCGTAAGAATTTTTTAAAAGAAATAAACGCGTGAGAAACACCGACACACTACCGAGCCACCACGTGTCTAAAAACGCCCCATCTTCTTTGGTGACGTGGACGCCTGAGAATAGAGCACAAGGTAACTTTTATATATATAAGATATAATGATCTTTTTCTCTCGATGGCAAGCCGCCATGGTCGTTGCTTGCACCACCCATGTCCTTCTCTTCTTCTCTTCCCTCACGTTCTCTTTGTTTCTTTTTCATTCCCACCTTTCTTCTTCTTCTATGATTGTTGATACATTTGTATATGGAAGGAGCGACCAAGCAGGAGCGTTGCCGAGTTCGATCGTTTCCGTTCACCACCACCGGTTGTGGATCTATACCGCCGTGAGCTGTGCGTCAGCGGTTGGTGTAGCCATGTCGTCGGAGATGTGGTTCCGTCAAGATCAAGTGGTCTCACGGTTTTAAGCGATGTCTTGCTTGTTTCTTGCGCAGCAAGAAAGCTATCATTGAACCTTAGGTTTGATCACCTTCCTCACGTTCTTTTAAATGTCACGTGACATCCCAACTTATGTGCTAATTTTAAATGAATTTTTAAAATTTATGAATAACAATTAATTGTAATTTTGATACAAATCACTTTAAACTCAGTTAAATATACCCTTAAATAACTAAGTAAGAGAGAAAACACTAAATACACAGTATAATGCAATTGGGAAGTTTACAACTAAGATAACGTGAATGAGTGCCAAAAAGCATAAAGATCTTCTTGAAGCTTACAACTCTGATAAAGACATATCTCTATTTACGAGATAACATCATATAAGGTCCGAATGGTAATGTGCAAGAAAGCTGTAAAACATCTGTGGTGCGGTTCTAATAATAAAAAGAAATATATAAATACATATGTATATGTACAAATTTTAGTTACTATTGACAGCGGTGGGAACGGTGCTGTCTATCACCATTTGGAGTCATAAATAGAAGCGTACAACTCTGGTAAAACTAGTGTGTTTACACAAAAAAGTCAAGATAAATAGACACATCAAGCAAAAGATTTAAACTAACCTACCTGTCCACCTGGTGAGACCTCAATGTAAAGTGCGCAGAACATATGACCCGTGAGAGTTTGTAACTGTAATAGAAAACAAAAATAACAGTCATTAAAAATCGCAAAAGTTAGCAAGAAAGAGACACAAGTATTACTTCAGATATTTTTTGAGAAATAATTTTACTATCTAAAAAAGAGAATAAAAAGTTTTTACAAGGCGATGTTCAATGGCTAAGAGCATCTCCAAAAAAAAAAAAACTATTTTGAAGTTTGTAAAACTTCATATTTTG
This sequence comes from Brassica rapa, assembly GCF_000309985.2. Taxonomy (NCBI): domain Eukaryota; kingdom Viridiplantae; phylum Streptophyta; class Magnoliopsida; order Brassicales; family Brassicaceae; genus Brassica; species Brassica rapa. Next base: position 17,479,450 of record NC_024796.2, on the reverse strand, counting down.
TGCAAAATTTCATATTTGAACTTTAAAGGTGTTCTTCTCCAAAACAAAAACTTCAAACTTAACTTCAAAAGTATTTATATTTTATAATATGCTCCTTTATATTTGTCATAATTAATTTAAATCCATGAAAAATTAGCACATATTTAAAAATACAACAACAATATTAATTAATAAAATGTACACTAAATATAGAATTTTACATATTAATACATAATTTAGTTTTAAATTACAAGTAAAATATCACATTATTCTATAGGCATGTTATTCTATAAAATTATTTTCATAATACTCCCATATATAATCAATTAGTGCATTTTTTAAGTTTCTTTGGTAATTATTTTTTATCTAAATCTGGTTTCAAAATTTTTAAAATATTATTTTAAAAGTGTTATAAAAATGAGTATTAAAATGATAAACAACAATATATTTAAGAATCATAAAATGTAATATGTATCGTAAGGACCAAAATGAAAATAAGAATATGAAACATTAAATTTGAAATTTTGAGTAGTGACTACTCAAAACTTGATATTTGAACTTTCAAAATTCATTTTTAGAGAACAAAAAACTTCATATTTGAAGTTATAGAGTGTCTTTTGGAAATGTTCAAAATAGCCCATGTTTAACATAATAGAGAAACCAACTTGAATCACATGCCAATAGTAATGATAGATTAAGAGCTCTAGGTAGAGAGAACCTTGTAAGTAGTCAAGAGAGTTCGAGGTTAGGATGGGAAACTGTATTAGTGTGTAAACCAAACTTGCATCAAAGCAGAGGAGAACGCTAGTCTATCATTGTACATACTGGAAATCATGTTCTTTCGACTGTGATCTTGATGTCTTTGACAAAAGAGGGAGACGAGGTGAAATGTTAGCGATGAAAACGATTATTACTTTCCTTCCATAACATGTAGATAGTTTATTGCCAGATGAGTAGAATTAAAATTTTGTGGAATTTTTTTCCTTTGAAACCAAATAGTTAAGCGAGTAACAAGTTCTATTTTCTCTCAGGAGAGAAGTAATTGGTAGAATCAAGTCTCTCTCAAATTGACCAAGAAAAGTCACAAGTGAAGAACATATGGATGGATTCCAAGTGAGTGTTGCTTAAAAGACCACATTGTTGGGATTACGAAATCCCGTGTCCAACTCTATCTTATCTTATTAGTACGATATTGTCCACTTTGGGCCTTAGGCAAGCCCGCATGGTTTTACTTTTGGTTTCCATCCCAAAAGGCCTCGTACTATTAGAGTTGGACTTCTCATTATATATTAGACTTTCTTTTGTCTAATATCCGATGTGGGACTTAACTTGTTATCTCACATTCTCCCCCTCAAGCTAAGGACCACATTCATCTCGTATATTTCCTTCGGCGAATCATCTTCGGCACCACCTTGTACCACTAATCGCAGGGCTTTCTTTGAGAATGTTTCTCCCACTACATCTCGGTCCTTTGAGATTGTCATCACAGGTTTCATGATCATCTTGACTGTTTCTGCTGAACCTCCTTTATTCTTACTTGAAGGATATTTTGGTCTTCTTGCAGATCTTCGTCAACCTGGTGCTCTGATACCAATTGTTGGGATTGCTAAATCATGTGTCCAACTCTATCTTATCTTATTAGTACGATATTGTCCACTTTGGGCCTTAGAGGCTGGCCCGCATGGATTTACTTTTGGTTTCCTTCCCAAAAGGCCTCGTACTATTAGAGTTGGACATCTCTTTTATATATTAGACTCTCCTTGTCTAATTCTCCAATGTGAGACTTAGTTTGTTATCTCACATTCTCCCCCTCAAACTAAGGATCACATTCATCTCGTGTCCCACAACTGACTTCCAGGATCTTCTGACTTGATTTCTGCCACACACCTCTCATTCCTAACTCATAGGATACCCATTCATCACTCATTCATCATTCAAAGGGTATTTCGGTCTTTCTTGCAGATTTCTCGTCAACCTCGCTCTGATACCAATTGTTGGGATTGCTAAATCATATGTCCAACTCTATCTTATCTTATTAGTACGATATTGTCCACTTTGGGCCTTAGAGGCTGGCCCGCATGGATTTAGTTTTGGTTTCCTTCCCAAAAGGCCTCGTACTATTAGAGTTGGACATCTCTTTTATATATTAGACTCTCCTTGTCTAATTCTCCAATGTGAGACTTAGTTTGTTATCTCACACACATGGGTCAGTATTCAGCCCCCATTAGAGAAGGCGGTCACAAGTTAAGCACAACAAGCCATGTTAGGAATTTATGCTTTAGAATGCCCCCTGAGAACCATACTTCTCGATGCCAGCCTACATCTTGAAAAGGTTCACAAAGAAGAGTGTAGATTTGATCAGTCAAAAAGTAGGAGGAGTTAACACCATTTGGTAACCAAAGAGTAGGATTGAGGTGTCTCATATATGATCAAAGGTGAAAGGAAAGATAGAATCCCTACCTGCTTTTCTGACCATGCTGGAGGGGGCATCTACGAGTTGTTTTCCCACAGTTGAACCAGAGTACAATCTATAGCAATAGGGAGACGATGATGATGGTTGAGATAGGCATAAATATTTCCATAAGGTGCCCAGTTCCATGATTAGAGGTGGCAAGTCTCTACATTCTCACGATCTTATTTAATCTAGGGGTAAGCTAAGGACCTCTATTGGATCATCTTCTTCGTTAGTCAAGAGTGTTTTTTTCTTAATATTAATAACCCATAAATTATTCAAATTCTTTTTTAGCACCTCACAAATAAACCATGACACCCAATGACCCAAAGCACAAAATGTAAATCAATTTTTAAAGCGCTGTTCCACACAGTGAGATTTCTCAGTCCAAAACCACCTTCCTTCTTTTCATTACAACACGATTTCCATGATACTTTTGCCGAGGCTTGAGCTTCATAATTACTTTTCTAAAGGAATTTTCCACACATGGAATCTATCTCATCGGTTACCACCTAGGCATGATGACTGTGCTGGACCAGAATTTTGTAATCCCATTGATAACCGATGGACAGAGCTGAAGTCTACCAGCACAGGAGAGAGTTTAGTTTTCCAAACGTCGATTTTTATTTTATTTTATTAACACATAAATGTCAGAACCGGCTCAATGGTATTATGGACCTTGGGGTAAAAAATATTTAATTTCCAACCTATCATTTTTCTTTAAAAAATCTTATAGATATATGTTTTTTTCAAAATACCAGAGTATTTTACAAAATAAATTTATGGAAATAAAAAAAATACTTTTATATAAAAAAATTGGACTCCTTTTCTTATTTTTAATATAAAAACATGTATTTTTTTAAAAATATCAGATCTTTATCTATTAAAAAATAGGAGGATAATGGATTGGGTCCGGGGCGGTTGCACCGCTCGCCCCCTATCTAAGCCGGCCTTGATAAAGGTACACCTATATACCGGAGATGAAAGAACCCAAAAGGCAGAGTAGTCTGAGCTTGACTCTGATCCATCTTGTCCTGCCTTAGCCCATAAGCGAATACGCATGATTTATGAACGAACACTCATAGGCTAACCTTGAGTTTTCCTCAAAGTATTTTAGGACCTGGTTTGGCTAGACTGGTTGGTTTGCTTATCTACATTTGAAGGCCGAACAGGTGAGCCTATTAATAGAGTGGGCCGTCTATACAATACACCACCAGCGGTATAACTAAAGCCTGATAAACCGTTAGATTTAAATCTTCCATCGGATCCTGTCCGTTCAATTTACACCTTTCCTCACCTACATGTTACTCTACCATAATTGAGAACTACATCGACAGAAAAAAAAGAAAAGAAAAAAAACTGAAAGAAAATAAAAGAAGAAGAAGATTAGGGCTTTCATTGGATTTGAGTAAGAGGAAAAAGAGTTCGTGTCTTCATCTTCTTCTTCTTCACTTGGGTTTCTCTCATTCCCTGTCCGAGAAGCTTTTAAGATACTATCAAGGTTCGTTTTTGATAATTACAGTTAACTGTACTTTTGTTAACTGTAAACGTCGTCTGTTAGAATTGATCTCGTTGCCGTTCTAAGAAAGTGTGGTTTTGTATCGAAATGGCTTATTGTTTTTTTTCTTATTTATTAAAAGGTTTCTGGGTTTTTGTTTGGTTCTTGTGGACAATTACTGTCGAACTTCCTTTAATTTCTCTTTGTGGTAGACTAATGATTACTAATTAAACTTACTTATTATTTGGTAGTGCTATTTGATTTGGTAAAAAGCTTACGAACTACACTAGTTTCTCATTCTAGTAGTCGATTTTGATTGTGTCAACATCTCTCTGGTTATGATTTAAGTGATGCACTGAGCAAACTCTTGTTCTTCAATGTTCAAAGTGACTTTTTATTTTGTTGTGGTCTCTTTGATCAGTGTGGATTTTTATTTGATTGATATTATATTATTGTTTTGTGGATATACAGAGGCATGTCTTCTGATACTACTGCCAAGGAAAATGTAGCTGTTGTCGATTGGAAACAAGATATAGCAAACTCCGATGATCCAGGTGTCTTTCTTTTTAGCAGTTTATTCTCATTGTCTTATTTAACTGTGTTTGTTGAATTACGATGGACAGAGAGTTCTTGCTACAGAAGCAAAGAAGATCGTAAGCCCTCCAATGCTGTACGAGGTCACTTTCTTGGAAGTAAGAACAAGAGTAAACCAGGATATCAAACGAGATACTTCATCATCAAAAGTCTAAACTACGACAATATTCAACTCTCGGTTGAGAGAGGGATATGGGCTACTCAAGTCATGAATGAGCCTATCTTGGAAGGTGCTTTTCATGTAAGAAACCTCTAACTAGAGAAAAGATTAAATATAAATGTTAACATTTAGTGGTTTTTGATATACTGATTATTTGTTGTAGAACTCTGGTCGAGTGGTTTTAATATTCAGCGTGAACATGAGCGGATTTTTCCAAGGGTATGCAGAGATGCTGTCTCCTGTGGGTTGGAGACGAGACCACATATGGAGTCAGGGAGGTGGTAAGAACAACCCTTGGGGACGCAGCTTTAAAGTGAAATGGTTGAGGCTGAGTGAGTTGCCTTTTCAGAAAACACTTCATCTCAAGAATCCTTTGAATGATTACAAGCCTGTTAAGATTAGCCGAGATTGTCAGGTAACACCTTAACTTCTAAGATATTGTCTCTCTCCTAAATGCTAGAAAAAAATAAAGTATTTTTAATGTTTGCATTCTCTAGGAGTTGCCGGGAGATATTGGTGAAGCACTTTGTGAACTCCTTGATGCGCATAGCTGCGATGACGGTTTGCTGAATAGGTATAGTTTGGTTCTTAGATCTCTTTATATCTGCTTGTTCTTGATATTGGCGTGTGACAGCTCTTCTAGGGATGATTACTCAACAAAAAGGTCTCGCGTGGAACCTCCATCTTCCTCAGGAGACGAAGAGTACAATAACAATATGTGGGGCCATTACCCTCCTGCGGTCTACTCAAACCAGGATGACCTCAGCAGATTCCATCTTGCACAGCAGGGAGGATATGGTGTAGAGCAAGAAAAGTATTTACAATTCAACTCATGGGGTTTGCCTTTGGAGAGCCCTCTAGCGAGTACCCTAACCGATGATGATTTTCTTAACATGGTAGTGGCATATCTGCTTGTAACATATCTGTTTGTAAATCATATTGTTGGTTTGGTTCAAAGATGCTTATGGGACACAACTGGAAACTTGGTGAAAACATTTGTTGTTTTATTTTATTTTTTAACATCCGGGATATTTGTGATCCATATTCAACTATATTACTTATATATATATAATCTCAGGGTTTAGCTCAAGTTTTGCATTAACAGGGGCTTTCTTAAGAAGCATCATGAGCTCTGGTTTTGCTGTTGTTGTTGTCTAATCTTTGACAAAGTGTTGTGATTGCTTCTTTTGTTTGTTGTTGTTTTTGCAGTCTTATGAAGAATACGTTGAAATCCACAGCAGATGCATGAGACAACTTGGTCTGCCTGTCAGTATTGTCCATCGTTGTTTAATATTCACTCTTCTAAACCTATGGCTTGACTTTCTTTCTTTCTTTCTTTCTTTCTGTGCAGGTGATTCCACAATCGCATGCCACACAAGAGCCATCAAGTAAAACAGATGATGGGTAAGCTTACTAAACCTGCTACTGAATCAAGGGCAGCTTCATTTTTCTTAGTTTGTCTGTTTCCTGGCATTTAATCAGAAGCAATGGTTCTTCGAAAGACCGGTCATCATCAAGAAAGAGAGGACGGGATTCATCCTAGTGTTCAAGCTCGAACCTCTACCACTAATTGCATCAAAAACGCCCAAGAATTTGTCCATTTTGTTAGCATGGTGATGGAGAAGTTGTCGTCATGCTGTATTCATGTTCATTTATTCTGGTGGTTTACAGAAACCAGAATAGTGTAGCTAACCAGTTTCTTCCTTTTTTTTTTTTTTTTTTGCCAAAACTTGTACAGTTTTTAATACGGCAACGCTTAAAGCTTTTGGAAATCTAAATCCTGAATTAGGTTTGTGATTTCGTTTTAAAGATGAGTTCTCAAGCTGTCATGATACAAAGAAACAAAGCAAGAACCTTACTGATATAACTTTACGAAAAGAAAACTCCTCTTATCGGAAATTGACTCCCTTTGTTCTAAGTTCCTATGGAAAGGAAAACTGGATGGCAGTGGGGCCTCCAAAGTTGCTTGGGACAAGGTCTGTGCTCCAAAACAGGAAGGAGGTTTGGGGTTTGAAGAACTGGGTCTCTTGGAACACCGTATCTGCCATAAAGCTGATCTGGCTACTCTTCTTCAAGCAAGACTCTATTTGGGCTACTTGGTATCTCACAGAAGTCCTAGAGTGTTTATCTACACTCTTCTTGTATGTAACCTAGCCGTGACGTTTCCCAGTTCGCCGGCAAAGTGTACTGTTCTGATCTCCCATTTTGGTGCTGATTAAATTAATATATCATATTTTAAAAAAAAACACCAAACAGAAGAACTCTTGGCTTGCTAACTATTTACTGTTGCACCGTCTTTGATTGGATCAAACAAGTTGTAGGAAACGGCGAAACTTGCTATTTCTAGTCGAGTAACTAGTCACCTTTTGGAAACATCTCAAAATACCTTCGAGGAGAAAGCTCTCGCACCACTGGAGTTCCGGCGACGGCGACCTTGGCGGAACTATGGGAGTTAGGCAATTAGAGACTACCACCTGCAAGATCAGAAGCACAAGTTAATATTCTATCATATCTCGCTACCTTATCGCTCACCAACGACATAGATAGGTTAGAATAGATGCCTGATGAAAAAAAAACGAATGTCTACTCAACAAAGGCAATCTAACCTGCTGTGTGTGAGGCAACAACGAGTCCCTTGGTGTAAGGAGATCTGGTTCTCGCAGGGAATTCCACGTCACAAATTCTTATCTTGGTTGTTCGTCCTTGACAGATGCCCTACCAAAAACAGAATGGTGGACTCGGGAATTGACACTGATCCAACTTTCATCCTCTGTAATTCGGAACTTGAATCAAGGGACCATTTGTTCTCCGCTTGCTCTTACTCTTGGGAGGTTTGGCACTCGATCGCAGGAAGAGCGGGTTTCTCTACACCAAGAGATTGGAATGTATTACTCGGTAATCTGGAAAGGCTGAAATCACCGCAACACATCAGACTACTAACGCTTTTGGCTTGGCAGGCTACTTACTATCTACTGCATTTGGGCAGAACGGAACGGTCGACTCCACATAAACAGATTCAGACACCCATCCGCTATCATCAAGGAAATTGATAAAACCATCAAGTTAAGGATTGCGGCAATTCGAATTGAATGATCCACAATTCTCTTCATCTTTGTTCCAAGCATGGCGCCACTGATTTCTTCTTCACTGCCTCCTAGGGCGATCTGCAACTCTATATCACCCATCCTCTCTCAATCCTCCGTCTTGTTTCTGCTAGCTAACTAATTTGCTTGGGCAAGTAAACTTTTAGTTGGGCTGCTAATAGCTTCAAGTTTGATTATTTGTAAGGCATTTGCCACTAAACCAGGCTTTGTAAACTTTTTTATTCTCATGCAAGTTAGTAGAATATAATTTAGCAAAAAAAGAAAGAAAAACTCATCTTATGATATAAGAACCTTACTGATATAACACATTGTTCATAGATGAGAGAGCTATAAAAAATGAAACTCTACAAAATGAATCATTCGTCTTATGAATTAAATAGAAGTCTGTAACAGTAATGGTTGTAAAATAGGGTGAAAGGAAAACAAATTTGAAATGGATTTTGGAATTAAGGTTTGTAGATTTGAAATTGGGATGGACGGGCCATCACCGTGTTTGAATTTGAAAGGTGGAGGACAAGAACTGTGTGACGTCGATGATCAATTTCACACTGGCAATTTGCTTTGGATTGGGTAAGGTATAAATCTAATAAGAATAAAAATAATTAGTGTCGAAGTATCCGTCTTGATTGATTTGCTCTTCGATTGATCTAACCCAATCTATAATTCTCTCTTTGTTCTCTCTCCCAGGTACTCTCACGTATGGTCAGTTCGCGACTCCAGTCACTAGTGTGATTGCTAAGAACAGAGAAAGCTAAAAGAAGAACGCAAGACAACCAAGTTTTAGAGGTCTCCTATGACGTTGGGTATATCTCTTTCAGAATGGTAAATTATTAATTCACTATCTCTCTTTATTGTTTTGCACATAAGCTTTTTCTCTTGTAACAATGGTGGATTTGATTCCGTTACAGAGAAGAAACAAGTCGTTGGAAGAAGAAGATCATGTTGTTACGGTCAAACCTTCAACTCGGTAACTGCGGTTTGAGCGGTGCGGCACAAGTGGTTCAACTGCGGTGCGGTTTTAACAGTTATAAAAACGTATAGATATATAATATATGTAGAGATTTTTGTTACTGTTAACTATGGTGCGGGGCGGGACGGTTGTAAACATTCGAAGCCAAATTTCAACAGGATTAATGGTTTTTTTCTGGCAACGAATGGTTAGTCTATTAGTCAAATTTAAAGTAGTCTGAATAACCGACCGGAATAAAACAACCAACACAACAAAATTTTCTATGAAAAGACCTCGCAGTCCTAGCTAAAGAATTTGAAATCTGATTTTGCGCTCGTGGAATATGAGTGATTTTGAAATCCGGGGAGCATATCTTCAGAGTCGCTATCCTCTCCAGTTATGTTGCAAAGCTTGGCCAAGCATGAGGCTCCTTTATCATGGCGATCAAATCCTTGCAATCCGTTCCAAAGCTCTGACTTGTCGAATACTGAAGCATACTCTCCATCGCCCATCGCAATGCTTCTACCTCGGAATGCAGGGCAGACTTTCGTTGTATATAATTTCGTGTCCCCATAAGTTAAACTTTCCCCAAGCTATCTATTCAAACCCATCCACACCCGCTGAACTATGATGTGGATGTCCATGACCCATCTATCATGCATATATTACCAAAGCTTAAGACTTGAGGTTCCTCAATACTATGGCCTTGTGGAGTTGGAGTCACCATCTCGTTTGCATCGAATCAGGCCTGATACTCAATCTCTGCATAGCGCACTAACTCCAAAGGATCTCTATCAATTCCTCTAAAAAGTTTGTCATTTCGGACCTTCCAAATGTACCAAATTATCCAGGGATAATGATCTCTGTCTAGTTATAGCTCGACAATGTTGTTCTTTCTCCAGAAAAGATAATCCATATTAACATAGATACTCGAGCATGGAAAGATATCTAAACTTGTTGATGTCGATGATATGGACCAAGCTTGTAGAGCTGGCGGACACTCAAAAATGGCATGGATAACATATTCTTCAGGTTCACCACATCGTGGGCCATAGTTATCGCATCTTATGTTACGCCGCACCAAATTTCTCGTTACTGCCACATGATCTGTTATCAGGTGCCATATAAGATGGCATATCTTGTGCGGTGTCTTTATCGTCCAAGCAAATGTTTGAAACTTAGTAATACTTGGCTCTAGTACTTTTTTCTCCTTCTCAGCTTTCAATATGTTCTGAGCTATCCAATATCCAAACTTAACCGTGTATAAGCCATTCTTAGTGTAGCTCCAGCAGAATATTTTACGGCGATGAGCTGAGCTGATGGAAAAACTTCTTATGAAAAGTATATCGGCATGGAAGATGATCTAAGCTGATGGCCAAACAGAATAAATGGTTATATAATTAGAAAATAGAATTGTTATGAATCATGGTGGAGATGATCTAAGCATTATCTACAATAAGATTCGTGGTTTTGCTAAAAAGAATGTCATATCTGACAAGACCAATTATTTTGTATCTATAAAAATATTTAATGATTACCTCATTTGTTTTAGCATTTTCTTCTGTTGTTGATTTAAATAATAAAAATATAGAAATTCGTTTAAACTATAAAAAAAAATCTTTTTCATAAGAAAAAGTTAAATGTTCAAGGCAAATGCAGTGTTTTTAAAACAAGACCGGCTAGCAAACCAGAATTTATTTGGGTCATGGATCATTGTGGTTCGACCGGATCTGAACCGAGTTTACTAATATGCATAGTTTTTTAAAATAATATGCATAGTTTTTTAAACTAAATTTAATGACATTTTATAAATAAATTTAAACAATTTTAAATTTTAGTTGATTAAACTAAATTTAATGACATTTTATAAATAATATGTATAGTTTTTTAAAAATAGATCATATCAAATAAAATGTTTAAATAGCCATAATGTATAGAAAACTTAAAAAAAAACAATGAAAATCTAAAATCAATATGAAAAGCACATTTAAATTTTATTTGCAAAATCTTATCACTCTAAATCTTCATCACCTATAAAAAAATTATATACACAATAGGTAAGAGTTATATTTTGAAATACAAATTTCAAAAACGTAAATATCTCAATTATTTAAAGTCTTCAAAACAAGTGATCGTGAAATAAAAATTTAAACAAAGTGAGAAGTAGACAAAAACAATATCTTGACGTGAATATTAAACTTTGTGAATCTTGTAATTTATGAATTGTAGAGACGACAAAAAAAAAAGACGAGAAACGATACTTTATTAATTTTTGATAAATTTTATTTTTACTTAAAAAAGTAGAAAAATTAATTTTTTCGTTAACACAAATTTAGCTTACATACGAACCGGGGTTTGACTGCTCATTGAGTCACCATTTTCTAGATTTTTTACGGTTCGATTGGGGTTTTTAACTGGTTTGATTTTAGTTGGGTTTTAGCATTAACCCAACCCGGATTATTTTCGGTTCATGGTTCAACCAGGCTCGACCGCCGGTTTGATCCAGGTTTAAAAACACTGGGCAAATGTAAACCAGCCCCGTAAGCAACAATAACCTCACTTTAGTTTTTATCTTAAACAAGCCAAATCAATCAAATATATCTACGAAAGGTCAAAGTCAAACTTTTAAGTTTTACTTTAATCTATACTATTAAACGATAATCCCTAATAAGATATTATCTTTAGTTTTATAATTTATTTACAATGGTACGCCACTCCTATATTTATGTCTAACAATATTAATTATTTTGATCCATAACTATATATTCGTATTGGTTAAAACTATCATCATTTAATTGTATTTAACTGTTTCTATTTTATTTCATCATTTAAAACTTTGTTTTACTTCTTGCTCTCTTTAACATCTAGGCCTTTTTTGATTTCCATAATTTAATTTTCGTATTTTATATTTTGAGATCGATACATTTAATCACCGTTTTTGTTTATCATTTTCTTCTTCTTTTGTTTGTTCCGATTTCAATCAAAATATATACAGCAGTTATAAAAAAAACTATGTGTACTCTCAAAGTTAATTAAGATATATATACAGCAGTTATAAAAAAATATACTTTACATATTGCTTTTGTTTATTAGGCCATCTTTACAGAACAAAAGGAATACATTAATTAAATATAATAACTTAACTTAAATATATTTAACTACTAGGGTAGGCCCGCCCTACGGGCGGGATATTAGTTAATTTGATATTCACTAAATGCTCGAGTTGAAATTTGTTTTAAGATTCAAGAATTTGGTTATCTGTTATGTCTTATTTATTAGTATGCGGTGGTATAGTTGTTTTTCGATTATTCTTGCTTTGGTATTGTATCAAATTAACTAATTGTCCAACTCATAATTATAGATGTACAAATGTGGAGTTGTGATAAAGTTTGATGACAATACTGTTTTTTTTTTAAAATTCTTATTCATATTGGAGTGTGCATGTGTTAGAAAGAGATCTATAACAACTTTTATGTTTTTGTGTATGGATTTTAAATATATATTATTTTGTATAATATATACTTGCTCTATAACATTTGCTTGTAGACTAAACAAATTGTTTTCTATATTTTTAAAAGAGAAAATATTTAGTCTAGAATATAACATGGACATATGTATTGACTATATATAGAAGTTAGGTGTTATTTTAAAATGACATATGTATAGAGATTTTTCAACCATTACTTCACTGGCACAAAACATTTATAACTGTAAATACCTTCTTTTAAAAGCAAAACTAATAAAAGCGTGTCCAACGAATGTATTTTGATATATATCATATGCATCAAGTTATAAAGGTTGGAAACATTGCAAAACTGTTTGGAGCAAAGTTTTTAACTTCACGATCTTCATCTTGACGTCAGTTCAGTGTCGGTCCTGGCCACAAGCAGAAGAAGCATGAGCTTCCAGCTGACACGATAATAAGTATTTTCGCGGCCACATATTTATAAAAAGTGACTTTAGCCTAGTGGTTCTAAGAAAAATTACCAGTGCTAAAGGTGCTGGGTTCAATTACCCTTAACTACATTTATTTTATTTTGGTCCTAAATATAAAATGGGACACGTGTCACTCCCAGAACGCACGAATTGATGACGTGGCTTCACGGGAGAGAGGCGAACATTTCTTTATATATATAGATTTTCCATTCAGGAAACTTAAATTTTAGTACATTAACAAAATATATTTGGTAATCTTTAAAAATGGTAACTACCAAATATTCCAAAAAAATTACATATAATTGTAAAACAATATTACAGGTTACATACATTATCTTATATAACTACTAAACTTAATATTTTGAAAAACACATTCATCACAAATGAATGCTTAATGTCTTCAAATAATATTATAATCAGAAAGAACAAATAAATCATATATTAGCTTTCAAAATATGATCAATATACATAGAATTATGTATAAAATTATATACCATTTTGATAAAATTTTATAAAAATGCATATTATAAAAATTATAAAAAGTAAAAAATGTTTTAATCAAGGTTTTAAAATTTTATTTGGACACTGAAATTATTTTCGGCCACTGGATTAGTGGATTAACATTGGGTGAACCGTATGTAAATATTTTAATGAATTTAATATATAATTATAATAATAATCTGGTTTTCTCAGTTTGTAGTTATTTTTTAAGTTTAACATAATATTAAATAATAGATATTTTTAAAACCTAATTTGATATACCGGGTTTTTAGATTTATCGGTTCGGCCATGGATATAAGCCGACCACAAGTCTTGATTGGTTTTAAATACATTAAATACGAAAAATTTAAATATACAAAAACCTTATAAATTAGCAAAACATTTGTAACGTTTTAATGGAATTTGAATCACAATGCATTCTGCATTTTTAAATCGCGGATAAAAATCTAGTTATATTATATGTTAAACAAACTTATCCTTTCTAACCTCAAAGTTCCAACATATTACGTTTATACCCTTCTCTACGTGAGCCGTTCGATGATAGAAGAGCAACGTCACATAAACGTCGGTCCTACAGATCCAACGGCGTAAAACGATTGAAAAGCACGGCAAAGCTGACGTAAAGAAAATAAACCGAAGACCGACATAACCGTGTTTTGTACTCAAATTATATAATATAAACATAGGTTATATTTGACCCATAAAAAAAAACATGGTTATATTTTTTTCTAATCAACCATTTGTTATTGTTGCGTGTTTGTTTGTCTCTCTCATCTCGCTCACCTAAATTTGCAAAAAATTGTTCTGATCAATATTGAACAGAAAACCAAGAAACCCACTTTTATTTCTTCTTCGAAAGATCAGAAATATATTTTATTTTGTGAAATTTCGTTGAAGAAGCTTTGAAATTAGAGGAAGAAATTTCATTTGATCTGCACGTTTCTGGTAATTTTTCCTTTTTGAATTGTTCTTTTCATTTTATTTGTTATTTGACGGATCTGAGCCTTGGTTTAAAAATGTTTATTAGTATTTGTAATTCGGATATTTATGGTGCATCGGTTGAATCTTTAACGTTTGGATTTGGGGAGAATCGACGCGATGATAGATCTTGTTTGATGCTAGGTTTTTAAATCGAAATGAATCAATTTGATTATATCGAATCTGGGTTTAAATCGAATTGATTTTCATTTGATGGTTATATAGGACCTGTGTTGAATCGAATTGATTATATCGAATCTGGGTTAATTGATTCTATCTTGTAGCTGGGAGCAGGTGATTCCTTAAAAAAAAACATTCTTCTGTTACTGTCAGAATATAAATTTTGGTTTGTTTAATAGATTTGAGAAGAGGAAGAAAGGAACAACAATGAGCTCTGAGCAAAACAACAGCACAAGCTTCCCACCAACTGAGCCAAAACTCTGCGACAACGGATGCGGTTTCTTCGGGTCACCTTCCAACATGAACCTCTGTTCCAAATGCTACAGAAGTCTCCGAGCCGAGGAAGATCATACCGCCGTAGCAAAAGCTGCTGTCAAGAACTCACTTAAGCTTCCATCTTGCAGTCTCATTATCACACCAGAGCAAAAACAGCCTCTTGAAACCAAACCAGCCTCTGTTGTTGTAACCGCTGAGCCGTCTTCAGTTCCTATAGCCACGGGACAGGAGGAGGCAGAGCCGTCGAAACCTGCGCGGACGAACAGGTGTTTCAGCTGTAACAAGAAGGTTGGAGTTATGGGGTTTAAGTGCAAATGCGGTAGCACGTTTTGCGGGAGCCATAGGTACCCGGAGAAGCACGAGTGTAGCTTCGATTTCAAAGAAGTTGGACGTGATGCAATCTCAAAGGCCAATCCTGTGATCAAGGCGGATAAAGTCGAAAGGATATGAAAAATATCAAACCTTTTCTTTTTATAAAGTAATTTGGGGTTTCTATCTTCTCTGCATTTGATCAACTTCTTCTTTGGATGTCGATGTGATGTGATCATGTTGGATGTTGGGTTTCTATGAAGCAAAATGAAAATTGCTGCTCTTGGTTTTACCATAATTGGCCTTTGAGATTCAAATCTCCATAATCGTAGTCTGAACTTGTTTATTAGATTTTTTTTTTTTTTTAAAATATTATGTTATATTAAAATAAGAAAAATTACAACTTATAACCAACAAGAAAACAAAAATTTTAAAAATAACCAAACTCCATTCTATATTTCTATCTCTCTATCTTCTCTCCAAAAGTCTAATTTTATTTTTTGTTTTGATTATTTCACCAATTTTCCATTACAATTTTAAATCGGGAATTTGATACAAACCAACTCGTACAAAATAATCTAAATCAACCGTTTTCTAAATAGTTTGTTCGACCATTATCCCCAACAACTAGTTCGGATTCAGTATTTTAGCGAGTGTCCCGGGAAGATGAGTTACCTCGTTGTCTTAGATCCTAGAACTTTTCAAGTCACTTCTAATAGAACTTGCTCCCGGTGAACTTTTCAAAGCTTGTAGTCATCCCCACCACTGAATCTCCACGAACAAAGGAGAGAGAGGACAAAGCAAACCCGCTTTCGTCGCGAAAGTCGGACGCGAACTCAACGAAAAACACTTAAAGGAGAGACTAACTAACGACAACGCAAAACACACAAAAGTATCCAAGCAACACTACTTGGGCAATATATATGTGTATTGGCAATCCTCCACTGTTGAGTTAGCTTTTGGGTGTGAATTAGTGATGGGCCTAACTCACATCCAAAAGGTAGCTCAAGAGTGGAGGATTGCCCATACACATATATATTGCCCAAAGACACTATAATCCCACGATGTGGGACTCTAATAGCCCCTCTCGAGATGTGGGTGGGAAACGGTCAATCGAAAACAGCCCAAGCCCAACATCTCGGACATACCACAGCAAGATGGGCCATTTGTACAGGCTACATAGGTAGGAAACTGTTTATATGGGTAATCATCTGCTGGGCTTTCACCATGGGCTCTAATACCATATTAGTGATGGGTCTAACTCACACCCAAAAGTTAGCTCTAGAGTGGAGGATTGCCCATACACATATATATTGCCCAAGCACACTATAATCCCACGATGTGGGACTCTAATAACTACCAATAACAGTTATAATGACTCACCACCAGCACTAGGATGCGAACTTGACCCAAATAAGACACTATCACGACCAGATAAAGATCGCGACGCCATTTACCGACTTCAAGGACTGAAAAAATCGGATGCATGTGACTCCCAAAAACGATTCACCAGTGTAAAGGGGAGAGCAACAAAAGAACTACGAGACTCAACCTCCGAGAAGAGAAGGTCGTCACCGGCAAACGGAGAGACAAGAAATGACAAGCACAAATTAAGAAATCTTAAATAAAGAGAACTGCCAAGAAGTAATCACGTGGCCACAGACTTCCACCCGATATAACAAACTCCACTGACTCTCACAAGCCAGAACCTGAGCCGGGAACCATTGCCTGCCTCCAACACAAACCCACAGCTCACCTCCAAGGCAACAAAACTACTGAAGTTTACTTGGCTTGAGCATAAAGGAGGCGAGCAACCATGACACCGTGAAGAACCACACATCCAACCAGTGGCAGACCGAGGAGTAAATTTTTCATGGGTGAAACTATGTAATTACAAAAAAAAAACAAATAAAAGGTGTCACCATTTGGTCTCGATCCATGCTTTAGGAGTGTCAGGTGAAAAGTTTTGCCAATAATGGTACTCATCATTTCAATATTTTAGTGAAGAAAATAATTTTTAATAGATTTTAAGAGGTATCAGATACCCCCATTTGCCTACATGGATCCATCACTGCATCCAACCACCAAACCCCATCGCTACCTCAAGAAAACCACATAACCACCATAGAAACCCAATCGAAGATATGCTACATCATCACAGAGGAAGAGAGGCAAAACTATACAAGACTGGATCTGAATCGTAAAATAGATTTGCGCCCAACTCCCACTAACAAAGACTACTCCACACCGCAGTGCCATGTCTCCAAAACCAGCTAATACACCGCTGTACTATACAATCCCGCAAGTGAACATTTATCCCAAAATCATGACGCTAGACCATAACAAAGAGCAAAACAACAAGGGAGCAATGACGCATGTTGGGCCTAATTTGGTATAACCACTAGCAAAGTCAGGTTCAAACAGAAGAGAAGCATTAGGCCCAGTAGAATTAAAGAGACGAGCCCAATATTATAAAGGAAGCGAGATTGATATGGTCAAGGGCACTCTCCACAATCTTCGGAGATGAAGTGCAGCTTTAAGAGGGAATGGGAGAAAGAGAGAAATGAGATTGGAAACCCTAGAGTCCTAGCACCCTATACACGACCTCGACCTCAAGCTCTCATTCTGTGACACCCCGACCCAGCATAGCTGAAATGGCCGGCGATATCATGACACTTGTCTCCAGCCACAAGGCCGAAACAATGTGTCTTTAGGATCCCAGGACGTCTTTGACAAAAACCCACCAACATGAGCTGAACCTGATATGGAAAGAGAAGAAGGATGGATGAGCATTTCGACAAAAGCTCAGTGAAGCTCCAGGAGCCCCGAAATCATTACCCGACATTCACCACACAACATAACAAAGGCTCTACCTAGAACATACAGTAAAGCAATATCAAACAACAAGAAATGAGGATAAACCCTGACGGTGCCAACATGGGACACACACCTAAATCAGTACCCGCATTCCTCATGTTGTCGCGTGAGAGCTCACCACCTTCACTGGTACCCGTGAGTTCAGTGCCTTCACGCAATCTCGTTATCAAAACCGGTCCACACGTGATCCGCCACCTCATACATACGTTCCCGCCACATCATGTTGTCTCCATGACATCACGCTGTGCTACCTGAACGGTGCCATAACATTTACATGTTGTCTCCACGACATCACGATTTCTAACGTTGCCTCCACAGCGTCCCGATTTCTAACGTTGCCTCCACGGCATCACGATTTCTAATGTTATAATTAATCATGCAACCTCACGCGATTGCCACATGATCTAACAAGAAACGATGTAACTCCCGAGACATACATATACATCATTCCACCACGTTACACCGGTACATATAGGCCTTAAGCCTTTCTCTAACTCATATACATCTCCCAAAATATATATCGCCCTCATATACCATAACGCCAATCAATACAATCGTCACATGCAATCAATCCTCAAACATCATTCAACCATATTCAATTTAGCAACCTATGAATAGATCTAGATATTCACACATTACAATACAATATATATATATATATAGTTCATTTATCAAACAACTACGTGTATGCTTACAGATTTTTTTTTGTCACTGACGTGTATGCTTATAGATAACACGTAGATATGAATGATTTAACTAGAAACTCTTAAAATGAAGTGATATGAAAGAAGGAAGAACAGATCACAACAGTCCTCACCTTAGCCTTAGATCTGCGGATGAAAAAGAGAGAAGAAGCAGATCTGAAACTTAAGGTTTTCCACAAACCAGATCTACAAATAAACGGGTAGGTGCTACCACCAAAGACCCGGGACAAGAGATTTAAGAGGACGAATAGAAAGGAGAAGAAGAAAATGACACTAGGGATCCTTACCTCACCAGTGACCCAATCTAGAAAGAAGAAAATACAGATCTAGACAACAGGAGAGATCGGCTTGATAGGGATCTCTGATGGATTGGCTCCGGCGTGCAACGAACAACAACCAGCAAGGAGAGAGGTACGCCGGCGAAAAAAAAAAAGAGAGAGAGAGAGAGAGAGAGAGAGAGAGAGAGAGAGAGAGAGAGAGAGAGAGAGAGAGAGAGAGAGAGAGAGAGAGAGAGAGAGAGAGAGAGAGAGAGAGAGAGAGAGAGAGAGGTCAGCCAAGAGAAAGAGAGAAAAAAGAGAAAAAAGAAACATTGACGGCTAGGGTTTTCAGATCTCTCTGGAACTCTGCAGGGCTTCGCTCTGATTACTAAATGAGAGACAAGAGAAGGAGGAGGCTCCTTTTTATAAGAAAGGAGGTGGAAACCCTAGGATTTAATACACGGGCCAGAAAAGAAGGACAAAAGCTAATGTGCTTTGGTCCAAATCAAGTTACCAATTAAAAAAAAAACCATTCCGGTTTGAGAGAACCGGGGTGTGACAACTCTCCCCCATTTAACTAGGAATTCACCCCGAATTCCGTACAGAGCTAGGGAGAACTCAACCATTAAGTAAGAGATTAGGAATTGGTTCAATTCATATTGGTTTGAGTCCAGACTGACCCTCTAGGTTAGGACTAGAGAGTCTAACATGGCTCTTATACCACTTGTGACACCCCGACCCAGCATAGCTGAAATGGTCGGTTATATCATGACATTTATCTCCAGCCACAAGGCCGAAACAATGTGTCTTTAGGATCCCATGACGTCTTTGACAAAAACTCACCAACATGAGCCGAACCTGAAATAGAAAGGGAAGAAGGAGGGTGAGAATTTCGACAAAAGCTCAGTGAGGGAAGCTCCAAGAGCCCCAAAATCACCACCCGAACATTCACCACACAACATAACAAAAGCTCTACCTAGAACATCCAGTAAAGCAATATCAAACAACAAGAAACGATGTAACGCCCGAAACATACATATACATCATTCCACCTTGTTACACCGGTACGTATAGGCCTTAAGCCTTTCTCTAACTCATATACATCTCCCAAATATATATCGCCCTCATATACCATAACCCCAATCAATACAATCGTCACATACAATCAATCCTCAAACATCATTCAACCGTATTAAATTTAGCAACCTATGAATAGATCTAAACGTTCACACATTACAATACAATATATAGGTATATATACAATAGAACTTTATAAACTAATAATGTTGGGACTTTGAAATTTTATTAATTTAGAGATATTAATTTACAAAAGTTTCATTATTTAGATTTTTATTTTAAAATATATTTATTCAAAAATAAGAAAAATATCTGATTTTTGTGTATACACATTAATTGTTATTTTTAAAAATTTAACATTTATATTAATATTATTACATTATTTGGTGTATATAATATATATTGTATAGAACTTAAATGTGGTATAAGATAATATAAATATAATTCCATTGTGAATATAAAGAAAACAATATAATAATAGATTCTTATTTTTATAAAATATGTATACATATAAATTATTAATTTATCATTTTAATGGGACCATATATTACATCGAATTTTTAAAGAAATTATTATCTTATTATTTTATCGACTTATGTCAAATTTTCAACCGGTGCAAGTCGGAATCGACAAAATTTATTAATTTATAGAGATTATTAATTTAGCGAGTATTAATTTATAGAGGTCCTACTGTAGAAACTCTTACACTGAAGTGATGATGAAAGAAGGAAGAAGAGGTCACAACAGTCCTCACCTTGGCCTTAGATCTACGGATGAAAAAGAGAGAAGAAGCATATCTGAAACTTAAGGCTTTCCACGAACCAGATCTAAAATTAAACGGGTAGGTTCTACCACCAAAGACCCGGGATAAGAGATCTAAGAAGACAAATAGAAAGGAGAAGAAGAAAATGACACTAGGGTTCCTTAATTCACCAGTGACCAAATCTAGTAAGAAGAAAGGACAGATCTAGACAACGAGAGAGATCGGCTTGATAGGGATCTCCGATGGCTTGGCTCCGGCGTGCAATGAACGAGAACCAGCAAGGAGAGAGGCACGCCGGCGAAAAGAGAGAGAGAGAGGTCAGCCAAGAGATCGAGAAAGAAGAGAAAAGAGAAACCTTGGTGGTTAGAGTTTTCAAATCTCTGCAGGGCTCTGCTTTGATTTCTAAATGGGAGATAAGAGAAGAAAGAGGCTCTTTTTTATAAGAAAGGAGGTGGAAACCCTAGGGTTTACTACACGGACCAGAAAAGAAGGATAAAAACTAATGGATTTTGGTCCAAATCAAGTTACCAATTAAAAAAAAACAAAACCATTCCGGTTTAGGAGAACCGGGATGTGACACATTATCTCGCTCTTGATACTTTTTCTTAGTTATTATTTCATATCAGTTGTAACCTGATCTCTTTCGATCATTGTATTCAATCAATTCTTATCAATAAAAATCAATTTTTGTCAATCAAAATCTGATTACATCATTGTGTTTAGAGGATATCGTTGCTCACATTATTTTTTCCCTAATATTTTACAAAACAATCACTATCAAATCCTTAGTGTGGGTTTTAAAATCTACAACGCGGGTAAACAAAGATAAAAGAGGAAGAAGAGAGAGGCTCCGGCGCTATCACGCGCAGCCACACACCAACCAGTTGTGGAGAGGCTAACTTGAATTTGTGGTCGAGAGGAAAAGAGAGAGAAAGATACTGTGTTTAAAAATCTTTTTTCTACGTGTTTGTAACCTTTTCTTGCTTGCTACTTGCATAGTATGTTATCTCTTCAAGTATTTCTACATGCATGAATGTTTTTTTTTTGCTTGAACTAAATGAATGTCTCAAATTTTGTGATGTTTAAGTGTCTTTCTTTACATTAATATATTGCTCTTTTATGAATGTTATAACTTCTTGTCTATGTTTTGATTTGTCATTGACTATACTAGTTTACTTCACTTTATTTATCTTTCTTTCTTTATTCTACTGCAGCTGTTTCCGATAATCAGAAATTGTACTTACTCAGATTTGGTTTCTGATTTCAACTCAGACACCAATGATACCACTCAAATTACCCTAAGGAGTGAATTACTCTCTCAAATAAGAGGTTCAGTTGCAGTACTTAGGGATTGAATCCACAAGGAGCTAGGAAACCTATTAAATCTAATAAAGTTATTAATTCTAAGTATTTGTTGTTTTATGGGTTTAAAAGTAAATAGCAATCCTAATTGAGCAAGTCTATTGTTCGACTAACAAGATGATTGGGGGTGTAACTTATTGGAAGATATTAGATGCAGGGCTTCTATTCAGGTGTTGGAGATTATAATCCTATAGATGCCTAACAGTTGCATGCATGATATATTAGAACTCAACTCCTTAATCACAGTGATCAGTGATGGAAATGTTTCACTAGTTAACTAACTATGATCTTGGATCCCAGCTGTCATATTTTGATCACAAGAAAGTGTCGATCGATGATCCTATAGAGATATCAATCGATACACCTTTCGCAAATATCGATCGATTGTCAGAAGACAATATAGATTGATGCTTCTAGCTAAGCCCTAGGCGTGGGTTGATAATGATCACTAGTCTCTTAGATCAGCGGTTAGCTCTCTCTAGCAGTCCTAGCTTGACAGATTAGATTCAGGACAAGATGATCAAGGATGCTTGACACATGCTAATTTCTAGGTTCATGTTCTAGTTAGCAAGGCTAAAACAAGCAATAAGAACAATCAATCAATGAATATCACAACTTAGCAAATCTATAGTTGGGCCTAATCCCTCTAACCTATTTGAACCCTGAATCTAACAAGTAAATTACTCAGACATAGCTAAGCAATTCATAATACAAAATATAGATAAAAACTGCATAGAGTAGAATAGATGAATCAATGGAGTTCCAATCACAAATCTCTCTATGATCTTCTCTCCTCTGAAAGTAAGAATACAATGGTGGCTGAAACTCTCTAAAAAACTCTCCCTTGCCTCCTAACACTTAGGCAAGTATATAACTATTAGGTTAAAAACTCGTCAGGGGTAATCTTGTAATTTGGTAAAGCCTTGGGTTTAAAGTCGGCTGGAACCAAGTCGTGCGTTCCACGTCTCGACATCGATCGATGGTAAATGATGTACATCGATCGATTTCTTCTTCTTCGTATCGACCTCTGATGGTCAGTTCGGATGAAATCTCTTTTAAGCTCCTAAATGCTCCATAATCATCACTTTACTTCAAGATACTTCTGAACCTGAAAACATACCTAATAGGATATAATATATAGTATATAGATAGTAAAACACTTATATATCATGGATGAAAATGGGTCAAATTCATGGTATATCAACTCCCCCAGACTTATCATTTTGCTTGTCCTCAAGCAAGACTAATGTTTGACTCAAAAACTTAGATAAAAATATATATCATAAGGTCTTCATGTGGACACACCGAGATCAATCATCTAGGAGGTAAGAGAAGCAACTTGTGGCCTCATTAAAAACCTTGATTGGAAAACAACCAATCAAGGAAAAAAGAATACACACAAGCTACTTGCCTAAATGATAATCAGCTTGAATGTAGATTATCTTGAATGTAGATCAAAGTGTCTCTGATGATAGCAACTTTATTTCGGCTCACATACTCTTCAGTTGTAGGTTCTCCACCAGCTACAAGCGCTATGCTCTTCTTACAATCCAATCTACTCCACTTGCACCAAAGACAGTGAGTGCTTCTCTCAAACACCCTAGTTGGACAGCATAAATGAAAAAAAGTGATTGATTCCTTCAAAGAAACAGACATGTTTACCTTGGTACCTTATCAACCTAATATGAATATTATTGGTTGTAAATGGTTGGGTACAACCAACCAATTTAAATGTTGGTGGGACATTGAAAAATCTAAAAGCACGTCTGGTAGCAAATGGTTATTGATCATGAAGAGGGCATTAACTACATGGAAACCTATAGCCCTGTTGTTAAACAGCCACAGTAATATTGGTTCTTGATATTGCTATTTCTTTTCAGTGGGATATAAAGCAGTTGGATGTTACACTGATTTTCTTCATGGTGAGTTCACAGAGACTGTCTACATGCATCAGCCTCGAGGATTCATTGATAAAGACAATCCAGTCTATGTATGCAAGATAAACAAAGCTATATAATGGACTCAAGCAATCTTCTAATGGTTCAACAAATTCAGTGATTACTTGCTGGCCTTCATATTTTTCTGCAGAAAATTGGATCCTTCTCTTTATTTATCATCAGGATGACAACATCAGTCTACTGCTCATATATGTAAATGATATGATCTGACAAGAAACAACAAGGCTCTTATCTCTAAGTTCTTTGAGGCTCTGAATAATCAGTTCAAGATGAAAATAAAGGGCGTCTGCATTATTTTTTGGAAATTCAAGAAACTTTTCATGAGTCTGGACTCTTTCTTAATCAGGAAAATACACTAAGGATCTTCTATTTATTGATGGGATGTATGAGTGTACATCCATGCCCAGTCCTATGCCACTTCAACTCCATCTGGTTCCTGATTAAGAAGTACTCTTCTCATATCCAACTTACTTTCAAAGTTTAGCCGGCAAGCATCAATATCTCACCCTCACAAGGCTGGACATTGCCAGAAGATGCATTCTACAGGGGTTTCTGATTTTAATCTTCTGAAGCGCATTTTATGTTATCTTTGAGGTACAACTAACTTTGGTATCTTTTTCACTTCACACTGATTTCACAATCCAAGCCTATTGTCATAGTGATTTGGCAAATTGCAAAGAGACAAGAAGCTCTACTGGGGTTTCTATATATTCGTTGGTTCGAATATCATCTCTTGGTCAGCTAAAAAACATGATACAATGTCTCGTAGTTCAACATAAGCGAAGTATATAAAATTATCAGAGACTACAGCAGAACTCACTTGACTTGGTTATCGTCTCAGTGATATCGGTCTTTCTCAAACATCTCCTCTAAAATCTTATTCTGACAACCTCTCTGCCATTTATTTGTCAGCAAATCCTGAACTCCATAAAAGCTCTAATCATTTTGATGTTGGTTTCCACTATTTTTGAGAAAGAGTTGCGCTTGGAGCTTTGATTGTTCATCATGTTTATTCTGCCTATCAGTTGGCTGATATATTTACAAAGTCCTTTCCAATTTAGCCGTTTGTCGAGCTTAGTTTCAAACTTGGTGTGGATCAGTCACCACCCACAAAAATTTTAAGGGGGAATGTCAGCAAATCACAACATTAAAATCTGTCTAAAGACAAAAACCAATGAGTATTGACAACAAGCCTAAAGTGGACTCAAGACAGATTCAGACTTGGGCATGCAGCAAGACAAAAAGCCCATTACAACTGAAGAAGAGTTAATGGAGATTTCTGCAGATGAGACAAGAAACAGAGCATCCAATGCAGAAAAGCAATGCTCGTACGAGACAGCTCATACTCCCACGCTCCACAAAAATTTTGACGTTCTTGGATCAAGTGTGTGCGTGTGAACTAAAGTTTGAGAAGTCATGTTACTTAGACCATCTTCAATGGTTTACTCTATTTTTTTATTCTAAAATAGAGTAATTCTATAATAGAGTTTGAATTTATTCTAATAATATTCTATTTTAGAGTAAAAAATAGAATGATAAAAAAAAAAAAAATTATTCTATATTTGAAGTAAACCTATTTTTCACTCTATTATAGAGTGAGAAATAAAGTACTATTAGAGCATTTTTTACTCTAAACTCTATTTTAGAATGAAAAATAGAGTGGGATTGGAGATGCTCTTAGGGTTTTGATCATCTACTATATAAACATACTATTTGTATACAGTGGCGAAGCCAGTGCATGAAGAGAGTGGGCACGTGCATCCGTAATTTTGTTGATATTATGTATTTAGAATGTGAAATTATACAAAAACAAGCTAGGAGAGACGGTTGTAGTGCTATTGTGCACCCACGATGTTGCGAGTTCGAACTCGTGTAAGCATATATTTTATTTTTTAACAGATGTGCACCTTTTGAAAAAAAATTCTGGCTTCGTCCCTGCTTGTATAATTCGTGAACTTAAAGTTTCGAGAAATGAAATAGCGAGTTGTCTTCGTCTCTTTGTTCAAGTTATTGTCTTTATTGTTTCTACTTTTAATTATAACATGTTTCAGCATATGGGAAGCTCAACCGATACAAATCCATGTTATATTATACTTTAAAAAAACTAAAGTATGTATGCTTCCAAAATCCTAAATTGAAGCCGCTGCTCGGTAATATGCAAGCTCAGCATTCAATGCTAGAGAAGGGCATAAAGGTTTCACAACCGAGATTTAGAATGTAGTCGCATTACACAGTGAAATTGTTTACTCTCAATAAGTATTTTAAATCTGTAGCTGAAAATTTTGTGACGATTTTAAATCCGCGGCTATAAAATTTAGCGATTTAAAATTATGATCAATGGGTCACTGTGATTGGTCACTACGATTAGTCGTTGGTTCAATCGTTATTGCTAGTCAACAAACGAACAGGTCTTTTGTAATTTTTGTTTAAGAGTTAAAAGTCTTCAAGGAAAAGAAATATGATAAGAACATTATAGCAAACTACAACTATACATATCCCCTATATATTAATCATGGAGTATTACAACATGTTTTCGTAGCCACGTGTCATAACGAGAATGATTTTTAGAATTGTTAGAAAAATAAGTTGGTCCACATAAACATATACTATGCTTTTAATTAAACTAACTACCAAATTAATTAGTGGTGTACAAAATAATATTTTTTATTTCTTTAAATAAAAGCTATGGAATTACCTAATATGATTAACATATATATGATAATTAATGATTATGAATAATACATATTTGATAATAATTTTTCTAACCTTTCTCTCTTTTTTTTGTGGAAACACTGTAGCCCTGGTTAAGGTTTAAAGGCTTCTACATCCAGGTCTAGGGTTCGAATCCCATACTATGTAATTTATTGCAGATTACAGGAAATCCACGTTTCAACTCCCGGAGAGAGCGATTTATTACTACAGACTATGGAAGAAAGACTTACAATGAATCTTCAATATGGTGCAACTAAATCCAATCAGGCGTGGATTTTCATAGGACGGCTCAGGTGATGTAATTAGACGTAGAACCTCATGAAGCAGGTAGTATTGTCGGTTGTCAAATCGTCTCTGAAATCTTTCTCATAATTGAAATGCCATAATAAATCAGCATTAAAAAACCTTTCTCTTTTTTTTTTTTTGTTTAATTCACTACAAGAAAACGTAATTTTAACGAGGAAGTTTAACGAGGAAAAATAATCCTCGTAAAAAAACATTGATTTTGCGAGGAAAGTACGTGGAGAAAGAAAAGCATCGTTATTTCGTCGTAAGGTAACGACAAAACATATTCGTCGTAAAGACGATGTAAATTGACGTGGCTTTTACGAGGAAATAGTTTTTCCTCGTAAAAGCCACATAAATTTCGCGAGTGCTTTACGACGAAATATTTTACGTGTACTTAACGAGGAAATTTTGAATCCACCAACTTGGTAGGTGGCTCACGTTTTTTTTTGGCCATACAATTAATTTTCGTCGTAATTTCATAGTAAAATTACAACTACCAGATTCGAAATTTTCTATAAATATGGATGTTGAACATCATTTTAAACACACCAACAACAAAAAACGTGAAAGAAAAAAAAATGGCTGGCTCTGGGACTATTTACGAGTTGCGGAATTGGATGTATATGCATAGAGATGCTAACGGGAGAGTGACGAAAGAATACCTTGCGGGGCTGGAGACATTTATGCACCAAGCAGATTCAACACCGCTCGCCCAAGAAAGTGGTAAGATGTTCTGTCCTTGTCGGAAATGCAACAATTCGAAATTGGCAAACCGTGAAAATGTTTGGAAGCATTTAATAAATAGAGGTTTCACGCCAAATTACTATATCTGGTTTCAACATGGGGAAGGTTATAATTATGATCAGAATGAAGCTAGTAGTAGTAATAGCAATTTTCAGGAAGAACCGGTTAATCATCATTTGCATAATGAACATAGTTACCATCAGGAGGAGATGGTAGATTATGATAGGGTTCATGATATGGTAGCTGATGCATTCGTAGCTCATGATGAAGATGAAGAACCTAATATAGATGCAAAAAAGTTTTACGGAATGTTAAACGCGGCGAATCAACCACTTTACAGTGGTTGTAGAGAAGGTCTCTCTAAATTGTCGTTGGCTGCTAGAATGATGAATATTAAAACTGATCACAATCTACCTGAAAGTTGCATGAACGAATGGGCGGACTTGTTTAAAGAGTATTTGCCGGAAGACAATGTGTCTGCTGATTCTTATTATGAGATTCAGAAATTAGTTTATAGTCTTGGGTTGCCTTCGGAGATGATAGATGTCTGCATCGACAACTGCATGATCTATTGGGGAGATGATGAGAAGCTAGAAGTATGTCGATTCTGCAAGAAGCCACGATTCAAGCCGCAAGGACGGGGACGTAATAGGGTACCGTACCAAAGGATGTGGTACCTACCAATTACAGACAGATTGAAAAGATTGTATCAATCAGAGCAGACTGCTGCAAAGATGAGATGGCATGCCGAGCATACTCAGACGGATGGTGAGATGACTCATCCATCAGATGCAAGAGCCTGGAAACATTTCAACAAAGTACATCCGGATTTTGCTAGCAATAGCCGGAATGTGTATCTCGGATTATGCACAGATGGATTTAGTCCGTTCGGAATGTCAGGGAGACAATATTCATTGTGGCCAGTCTTTCTTACGCCATACAACCTGCCACCGGAGATGTGCATGCAACGGGAGTTGCTATTCTTGACGATATTGATACCTGGTCCGAACCATCCAAAAAGGTCCCTGGATGTTTTCCTACAACCACTGATAAAAGAGTTGAAGGATTTGTGGTCAACAGGGGTGAGGACGTATGACTGTTCAACGAAGACGAATTTTACGATGCGAGCTATGCTTTTGTGGACCATAAGTGACTTTCCTGCATATGGGATGTTGTCTGGATGGACTACACATGGGAGATTAGCTTGTCCATATTGTAATGGAACGACAGATGCGTTTCAACTGAAGAATGGTAGGAAGACAAGTTGGTTTGATTGTCATCGTCGATTTCTTCCCATTGGCCATCCTTACCGAAGAAACAAGAATTTGTTTAGGCACAAAAGGGTTGTGAGAGACACTCCTCCACCATATCTAACTGGAGAACAAATTGAAGCACAAATCGACTACTACGGAGCTAACGAAACAGTTCGTTGGGGTGGTAATTGGCATGTCCCTCGTAATATGCCTGATTCTTACGGTGTTCATCACAACTGGCACAAGAAGAGTATATTTTGGGAGTTGCCATATTGGAAGGATCTTCTTCTGCGCCACAACCTCGATGTGATGCATATAGAGAAGAATTTCTTTGAGAACATCATGAATACAATATTGAATGTCCCAGGGAAGACAAAAGACAACATAAAATCGAGGTTGGACTTGCCGGATATTTGCTCAAGAAGCGAGTTACATATTAAAAGCAATGGACAAGTTCCCGTTCCGATATTCAGACTGTCTTCAGAAAAAAAGTCGGTGTTGTTCAACTGGGTGGCATCAGAAGTGAAGTTCCCCGATGGGTATGTTTCAAATCTCTCTAGATGTGTTGAAAAGGGTCAAAAGTTCTCTGGGATGAAGAGTCATGATTGTCATGTCTTTATGCAACGACTACTGCCCTTTGCATTTGCGGAGCTACTTCCAACAAACGTACATGAAGCACTTGCAGGTTCGTAGTGTTTTATATCACAATAATTTTATAACGGTCTAGTTTGCAAAATAATATACGACTAACAATGTGTTTAATTGTTTTTGGAATATAAAAGGCATTGGAGCATTTTTCAGGGATCTGAGCACACGCACTCTTAAAGAAGAAGTTGTAGAACAGCTTCAGGAGAACATTCCCATCTTATTGTGCAACTTGGAGAAGATATTTCCTCCTGGATTTTTTGACGTCATGGAGCATCTAGCTGTCCACCTCCCATATGAAGCATTGCTTCGTGGACCTGTACATTACGGATGGATGTATCAGTATGAGCGAGCCATGAAATATTTGAAGGGAAAAGCAAAGAACCTCGCCAAAGTTGAAGGTTCTATAATTGCTGGAAGTTTGACGGAAGAAGTTTCTCACTTCACATCGTACTACTTTGCGTCAAAAGTACGTACCCGTAGAAGAGCTCCAAGAAGATATGATGATGGTGGAGTTGCGCCAACATATGCAGTTGCTGGTGTTCCAGACATCTTTAGCCAGATTGGACGACTCGGTGGGAAGTCTAAAGAGGTTTGGTGGTCGAGTGAACAAGACGCTCATAGTGCACACACCTATATTCTACTCAATTGCGAGGATCCATTGATGCGTTATTTTGAAAGGTAACATATATGGACACTTCAAAACACATATAATTAATTATATAATTGCAAGAGATTCATTCCTATGAAATGTGATTAATTTTACAGCCTATTTGTTTCTCAAGTCGAAGAAACATTTCCTGGTATATCCACAAGTGACGTAGACAAAAGGAAAGATCAGCACTTCATTAAGTGGTTGCGGAATCAGGTATTATAACTCAAACTATTTTTTCATACATGATTTGTATTTTAATGTTCTCTTTATTTTTGCAGGTTGATTATGACGACGATGCAGATTATCCTAAGTGGTTACACGAAGTAATTCAATCTCCACTTGTAAAGGTCACCACATCACAGATGTATTTCACACGAGGCTACACTTTTCACACATATGAGTATGGTAGACAGCGGGCGACCAGTAACTATGGAATATGTGTGAAAGGGGAAACAGATTTCTACGGGATCTTGACGGAGATTATTGAAGTCGAATTTCCAGGGATACTGAAGCTGAAATGCGTCATCTTCAAATGTGAATGGTTCGACCCCGTCGTCAACAGAGGTGTTCGGTCTAACAAATTTGGTGTAGTTGATGTCAACGGTGGACGTCGGTACAACAAATTCGAGCCTTTCATCTTAGCTTCACAAGCAGACCAAGTTAGCTTCCTTCCATACCCTCGGATGAGAGATTCGGGTATAAATTGGTTAGCAGTGATCAAAGTTACACCTCGAGGACGAATCATCAGTGGAGAAGAACCACCATTGCAAGAAGAACAGATAAATGAAGTCGAGGAACCTGAACAAGAAGTTGATGACATCCTTCTCATTGATCCGCATAATCACGAATACGAAGATCTTACCGATGATGCCACAGACGAAGCTGTAGAAGACGAGTTTAATGAAAATGATGATATTTCTAGTGATGACGAGAATGTCGATGTATCCGATTGATGTATTTGATTTTGTGTAGTTTGTTTTATGAATAAGGTAATGTGAGAGTTTGTTTTATGAATAAGGTAATGTGGGAGTTTGTTTTATGAATAAGAAATTGTGGGAGTTTGTTTTATAAATAAGTAAATGTGGGAATTGTGGTTTGGAATGGAAATAAAGATGGGGTTTGGAATATATGAAGTAGAAGATAAGGAATATGGGGTTTTGGGGTTTGGGGTTTCGGATTTTAGGGATTTAAACGTACTGCTCGTTAATTCCTCGTAATTTGACGTCGAATGTACGACGTAATCCTCGTTTATTCCACGTAGGACAGAATCGTCGTAAAGAACTCGTTAGCTTACGTGGAAATAACGACGAAAGTAAAAAAAAATAAAGAAAGCGAAACCCGTTAATTCCACGTAGGACGGAATCGTCGTAAAGACCTCGTAAGGTAAATTGACGTAAATACCACGTAAAGTAAATGACGAAGGAGGCACTCTTTAATTCCACGTAGGATGATTTCGTCGTAAACACCTCGTAACAGAAATCGTCGTAAAAACCTCGTAGAATTAAAAACTAGAAAAAAAAGGAAAAGAAGAGAGACACCAGATTTACATGTGGCAAGACTTCCAGAATTATAATACTTAAGTCTCGCCCACATAAATTCTAATATCTTCTCTTCTTTTTTTTTTCCAAATATTTTCTAATTTGGTGAAAAGCGGACTAGCTACTTCCTCATAGTATAAAAACTAGAAAAAAAGAAAAAAAGAAAGATACTGGAATTATATGTGGCGAGACTTAAGTCTCACCCACATAAATTCTAATATCTTCTTTTCTTTTTTTTTTTTCAAATATTTCTAATTTGAAAAGTATTTTGGTGAGGAGTGTGATTTGAGATAGGGTGTGTTTTGTGAGTTTGTGTGTGTGGTTTGAGAAGGAAAGTTGTGGGTATTTATAGAAAATAAAGGCTCGCTAATTCCTCGTAACTGGTTAACTCGTTAATTCCACGTAACCCATTTCGTCGTAAAAACGTCGTTAACGAAAACGCGGGCCTTTGTATTTCGTCGCTATTTCGTCGTAAATGAAAACGCGGGCCTCTGTAATTCCTCGTAAGTTTACGAGGAAATTACGAGGACAAGTAATCTTATATATATCCCGAGCGAGCTCGCTCCGTCTTTCCTCTCCACTTCCTCTCCACTTCCTCCCTAATTCGTAGCAATGGTAAGTCTCTCTAATTCCTCTCTAGTTTGATTAGTTTAGGATAGATTAGGTGGTTAGTATAGGGAATTTAGATAGGTTTACGGATCTTATGTTATTTAGTGTTGATTAGGTGGATAATGTTGGGAAGTATATTGTTCACGAAAATTTAAAAAATTAAATTTTTTTCTCAGGTTCGAAAAGGTAGACTTACTGCCCATTACAGAGAGATGTTCGGTGAGCCGGGTAGTCGTTTAGACCCGTCGTCTTCTTCAGCTCCCGGTTCTTCGGGTCAGGAGACTGTCCCCGAGACTCAGTACACTCAGAGAGTCATTGGATCTCCTTCTTCTAGTGCACCATCGGTTCCTCACGTGCCTCCCCAGATGGCTCCTCCTCCTGTGCCTCCTACGATGCCGGCACCTCCGATGCCCGCGGCCGAGATTCATCCCGATTTGATGGTGCCTCCGAGTGCTCCTTACTCGCAGTACACCGTAGAGGACATTCTCCGTCTGCCAGGCAGAGAAGGTTTACCAGTCATCGACCCCGACCGACCGGACGGAACTTTATGGTATGTTTCATTATTTTTTTATTCTTTTTAAATTCTTTTATAACTTTAAAAAATAATTTATATTTTAAATTTGTATTTTTCAGGTGGGGGATTGACGGATGTCTTGCATCGGACGTAACCGACACGATAAAAGGTTACTTCTCCATGCCACATCCGAACTGGAAAACGACGCCCCACTACGTCAGAAAGACGTGGTTCAAAATTTACGCTGTAAGTTCTATTAATTAAATATATATCTTTAAATTTTTTTATTATTTATAT
Organism: Brassica rapa; assembly: GCF_000309985.2. Classification (NCBI taxonomy): domain Eukaryota; kingdom Viridiplantae; phylum Streptophyta; class Magnoliopsida; order Brassicales; family Brassicaceae; genus Brassica; species Brassica rapa. The sequence continues at coordinate 17,446,281 of NC_024796.2, read as the reverse complement.
ATATATTTTTTCTGAAAAACTAATTATAAATTATTTTTTCCAACAGCAAAAATATAATTGGGCCTTGGGGATCACTGAGAGGGTGAGGAAGAAGTTTGTCGCGAAGGCGAAAGTTCGCTTGTTGGACACGGTCTCCAACTGGAAGGGTGACTGGATCGTGAAGGGGTATGAGCGTGGCAAACCCGCTGAGCTCACCACGGATGTCTGGGATGGCCTCATCCGATATTGGCGTCTTCCTGATTCCATTAGAATCGCCCAGTCTTGCTCTAACTCCCGTAACACAGTCGATGAGCACGGGAACGGGCCGATGCTTCACACTACGGGCCAAAAACCCCACGCCGGTGTCCGTTTGGAAATGGTAATTAAAAATTTAATTATATTAAATTTTTAGTATATTTTTATATATATTCTAATTAACAACTTTCTTAAATGTTTTTTTAGGCCAAAGAGACGGGAGAATTCCCGTCTCTTATGCAACTTTACGAGAGGACCCACAAGAACAAGGCGGGCCGATTTATAGATGGCAAGTCCGAGCAAATCTACAACGATTTGGCTGCTCGGGTTGAAGAACGCCAGACCCAGCTGACCCAACAGTCCACCGATGGATTACCCGTCACCTTATCCACACCTGAAGTGGATAAGCTTTACGAGGAGGTAAATTTTCTAAAATTTTAATTTTCTTAAATATTCATTTAATTTAACTTTAAATTTTTACTAACAAAATTTATTTTTTGTTTTTAAGGTTGTCCCTAAAAAAAAGGGACGGACGTTGGGGATTGGTTCCGTCAACGATGTTCCGAGAGCGACATCGTCTTATGTTCAGCGACGGGATGATGAAGTCTCTCAGCTGCGTAGGGAGTCCGAAGAGCTGCGTAGAGAGTCTACTCAGCTGCGATCTCGTATGGGTGGACTCGAGGGCTTCTTGGACGTTGTAGCGGCCACAAATCCGGAATGGGCGACTTTGTTGAGGACCATGCGACAACAAAATCCTATCCCAGGCCAGTCACCGACCGACGACTCACATGCCGAGGCGGATGTTCAGGCGAGGAGTGATGAATTCTACGAGGCGATTAACGACCACCCTTAGTTCTTTTTAATTTCGGTTCTTGTATTATGAATTCAAAACTTATTTATATATAAAATATTTTGGTTTTGATTTTTTTAGAATTTTAATTTTATTAATAATTTAAATAATTTAAATTATATTTATAATTATAATTTTTATATTTCTATAAAATAATGAAACGAAGTAAATTCGTAGCTAATTTTGCGGCTTCTTTACGTGGAAGCTTAACGTGGTTTTTACGAGGAAACATTTACAAGGAAATAACGTGGAAATCTATCAAGGTTTTTATGTTTTCTTTACGTGGAAAGCTGTCAAGGTATTTACGTTTATTTTACGAGTATTTGTTTACGTGGGTTTTACGAGGAATGTTTTTCGTGGTATTTACGAGGAAACTTAGCGACGTCCTTACGTGAAATCTTTACGTGGTCTTTACGACGAAATATCCTCCTTCGCTTTTACGACGAAATTATTTCCTCGCTACTTTACGACGAATTAGCGAGGATATATGCGTTACGACAAACGTATAACGACGAAACGGGTTTCCTCGCTAATTCGTCGTAATACTGCTTTTACGACGAAGTAACGAGGAAAACTGCCCTCGTAAAACTTGTGTTTTCTTGTAGTGATTTTATAATATTAAAAGAAATTAAACAATCACATTAAACATATAATAAAAAAATTTAGATTTTTTCTTATATATTATATTTTCAATTTTTTAAAACGACTATAAATTACTAAAAATGGTAAAAATCCCACATTGAAAATTTGTGATCAATGGTTTAAGTTTCTTTTTTTTGTTCAAGCAAGATAAAAATGATGATCAAATATCGTAGGGGTGGGCATTCAGATACATATTCGGGTTCGTATCGGGTATTTCAGTATAAATGTATAAACTCGTTCGGGTATTTCTACACTTCAAGTCGGGTTCGGGTATTTTATGTCCGGATTTAGATATTTTGGGTCATGTTCAGATATTTAAATTTTGAAGAAAAAATAAATAAATTATTCATTGTTTAAGTTTTTTGTATTTAAAATATATTTTAACTTATCTGGTTTTCTAATTTTTAAAATAGTAAACTATTAATAGGTTTGAAGATAAAAATTTAAAAATAGAAAGACACTTATTTAGTTGTTGTTTTGAAATTTTAGATGCAACTTTTGTTAATGCAAGAAACAAGAGTTTGATATGTATTTTAAGTAGTAGCAAATAATTTTGTCCATAATTATATGTATATTATCTAACTTTGAGAAATAAGCATCATTAATATAAATATTTTGAATAAAATCAGAGAAGTAAACTAGAAATATACGGTTAAGTATACTTAAGTTTGGTTATCTTCGTATATCCATTCGGATTCAGATATTACCCGAACTGGTGAAATAAGTAATTTTTTTTGTTGTTCTAGAATTAGATGATTTTTAGACCAAACTGGTGAATATATACTAGATAAATATTTATATTTCGAGTCTGCATTTATATATTATATAACATCTCGATATATTAGATTTGAACACTAATCTACTAATATAGTTTGCCGGTGATTTTTTTTTTAAATTTTGATTCTTAGATATGTATCTGGAGTGAAACTAATTTTTACAGATGTCCATTTTTTTTTAAATTGACACTTATTTAATTCACCGAATTCATAGAAGAAGTTAAAAAAAAACTTAACTCATATCAATAAAACAAAGACGAGAATAAAAGCACAATATTATAGAGGTAGAAAATGAACTTATTTATGGAGAGTCAATGGTAAACAAATTGAGAGCAGAAACCTAATCCGCTTTCGTCATTATATAATCGATGTTGCTTGTTTGGTTTTGGTGATTTGTATCAACCGAAATTTTTTTTTTTTTGTGCATATGAAGTCTTAGAAATAATTAAAATGAGATGTAATACGTTAACTCTTCAACAACGATGATATATTTAAGAGACCAACATTTATATTCGTCATTTTATAATCGATAAATATTGTAGTGTTGTAAAATATTAAAACTATTTAATAAATAAACATTATTATAAAAACTCCCTCCGCGCATGCGCGCAGGTTATCATCTAGGGTTATCCCCTATATATTAATCCTCGATCATTACAACATGTTTTTGTAGCCACGTGTCATCACAAGAATGATTTTTAGAATTGTTAGAAAAATAAGTTGGTCCATATAAACATGTACTATGTTTTTTTATTAAACTAACTATCAAATTAATTAATTGTATAAAAAAGAATATTTTTTATTTTCTTAATTAAAAGCTACGGAATTACCTAATATGGTTTACATATATATGAAAATTAATGATTATGAATAATACATATTTGATAACAACTTTTCTAACCTCTCTCTTTTTTGTTTAATTTTATACAATTAAAAGAAAATAAAAAATCACACTTAGCACATAATAAAACTGTTTAGATTTTTTCTTATATGTTATATTTTTGAATTTTTTAAAACGGCTATAAATTACAAAAAAAAGGTGAAAGTCTAACATTGAAAACTTTGTGATCAATGGTTTAACGTTTTTTTGTTCAAGCCAGATACAAATGATCATATATCATAGGGGTGGGCATTCCGACACACGTTCGGGGTCGTATCGGGTATTTCAGTATAAAGGTATAGAACCCGTTCGAGTATTTCTACACATTGAGTTGGGTTCATGTATTTTATTCGGATATTTTGAGTCGGGTTCAGATATTTAAATTTTGAAGAAAAAATAAATAAAGTATTCATTGTTTAAGTTTTTTGTATTTAAAATATATTTTAACTTAACTGGTTTTCTAATTTTTAAAAGATTAAACTATTAATAGGTTTGGAGATAATACTTTAAAAATAGAAAGACACAAATTTAGTTATTGTTTTGAAATTCTAGATGCAATTTTTGTTAATGCAAAAAACACGAGCTTGATATGTGCTTTAAGTGAGTAGCAAATGATTTTTTTCATAATTATAAGTATATTATCTAATTTTGAGCAATAAGCATCATTAATATAATTTTTTTGAATAAAATAAGAAAAGTAAACTAGAAATATAGGATTAAGTATATTTAAGTTTGGTTATCTTCGGATATCCATTCGGGTTCGAATATATTGCCCCTTCGGATTCAAATATTATCCGAACTGGTAAAATTAGTATTTTTTTTTTGTTTTTCAAGAATTATATGATTTTAGACCGAGCTGGTGAATATATAGTAGACAGATATTTATATTTCGAATATTTATTTATATTCTATAACAGCTGATTTGAACACTAACCTGTTAATATAGTTTGCCGGTGAATTTTTTTAAAAATTTTGATTCTTAGATATGTATCTCGAGTGAAACTAATTTTTACAGATGTCCTTTTTTTTTATAAATTTGACACTTATGTAATTCACCGAATTCATAGAAGAAGTTAAAAAGGAAACTTAACTCATATCAGTAAAACAAAGACGAGAACTAAAGCATAATTTTATAGAGGTAGAAAATAAAATCACTTATGGAGAGTCAATAGTAAACAAATCGAGAATAGAAACTTAATTCCATTTTTTCATTATACAATCGATGCTGCCTATTTGATTTTGGTGATTTATGTCAGCCGTAAAACTTAATGAAAAATGTTACATAGACGATTCAACAACCGACAATACTACCTGCCTTACGATGACCTACGCCTAACTGCATCATCCGAGCCGTCCTATGAAGATCCACGTCTGGCCAGATTTACTTGCACCATGTTGAAGATCCCTTGCAAGCCTTTCCTTTGTAGTCTGCATAATTGTTAAATAAACCGCTCTCTCCGGGACTTGAAACCTGGATTTCCTGTAATCTGCAATAAATTGCATAGTCTGGTATTCGAACTCCAGACTTGGGTGTAGAAGCCTTTAAACCTTAACCAATAGGCTACGGTGCTTCCACAGCTAATTTATTTCTTGTAGCACACGAGAATAGCCATGGGCATTTAGCGACAACCAAAGTAAACCAAACCAATTGAACCGAGCTTTTTTAGCTTTGGTTTCGTATCTGGTTTGTGGCTAAGAACCGACCGATTCTCAGTTCGGTTTGGTTTGGCAAGCAATTAGTTCAACAAATAGCAATCAGATACACTAAAGAAACCCAATTTTCTGAAATTGAATTTGAAATCTGTATAGAAATTGGTTCAGATTAGAACACAAGTAATACCTAAAACGAATTGAAATATAGTTCGGTCAGTCCAACAACATTTAAACAAAAAAAACAAATAATAAAGTAACCGAAAATTTGAAAGGTTTATTTGCCAAATAACCAATAAAAAAAAAGAGATTTAGATTTGTGCTGAGAAGGTAAAGAGAGATAGGAAGATAAAGTAGGAGAAAGAGAAGGTTTTGGTTAGTTAGTAAATTGTAGTTTTAGTTGTGTATACTTGGCCTAATTTCCCAATGCCCTACACAAATCAATGATATGTGGTTCCTTAGGCTTGGACAAAAATATCGGAACCAAAGATCCAAACTAGAGGTAGACCAAAATATTCAAATAGTTTTTATATTTGTGTATCTGAAATAACTGGACCGAGAACCAAACTGGTATCTGAATATATAAAAATATTAGTTATATATTCATATAACATAACAAAATATATATTTATAATTTAATAAAAAAATATTTTTTAAAACTAAATTATTACAAAATATCCAAACTACCAAAAATATATGAAAGTATCTTGATATTTTTATTTGAAATATCCAAGATTTTTATCAGAATAATCCTACTTATTTTATATTGGGAAAATTGCCAAAAAAGAACAAAAAAATCAGATTGTTGTCCCTTTGGTATAAAATCAATTTTATCCATTTTTTTTTCCTTTTTACCCTTTGTATTTCTGAAAACTAATGAAATAAATTATTTTGTGAATCAAAAAATTATTAAAAATATAAACAATTAATAAAACATCCATATACACAAGCTGGTAATTTTCTTTTGTTCAAAAACTTGGTAAAATAAGATTTTTAAAATACGTTCTACTAAAAGTTGAATGTGTCTTCTACGAAAATGGTATAGTAGAAAACAATTTCTAAAATCAACATGTTCATCTACTTCTTTTAGAAAACCCATTTTACTATTTACTAAATTTCTAAAAAAGAGGAATGTGCATTCTACTAATCGTAAAAGTATCCACTTTTCTTCTGAATGCATCTTCTACTTTTATAAAGTATTCTAAATTTCAGGGAATGTGTTTTCTACAATGTACTCTTACGTCTACTCAAAGTAGAAAGTGTATTCAGAATTTTTATCATTCTTCTAAACTTTTAGAAGTCGCCTTCTACGGATAAGAATACCTAATTTTTTTTTGCAAAAATTAATGAAATTTCAGTTAAGAAAATATTCTAAAAATCTCCTAGAAATACTCTAACTTCCTAAAACGTGTTATGGTCGATTTTACTTGAAAAAAAATTAAAAAAAAAAACAATTCTCTCTTCTCTTCTTCATCAATCTATGGTTTTTCCATAGTTTTTCTTTTGATTTTTTCCACAAACTCTTGTTCTCTAGTTCTCTATGATGCATATATATACCTCTTTTTGTTGGATTGCCTTTCAACTGTTTTTTTTCTTTTTTCCATTAACTTTTTTTTTAATTCAAATTAACTTTTAAATTATGTTTAATTAGATTAAATATAGGGTTGGTTTTGGGATTATGAGAAAAAATATACTATTGAGACAACTTTATGTTGGGCTTATACCAAGGGGACAACAACCTTGTTTTTTTGTTCTCTTTTAGCAATTTTTTCTTTTATTATTTTACCTAATATACCAGATATTTAACCTTAATTATCCAAATTACCTGAAATAACTTATTTGTTACCATAATCAAATGAGAGCCCAAAATTTTGGGTGTTTTTTTGTTGTTAGTTTTACTATCCGAACCGAACTGAATCCGAAACTATCCGAAGTTCGTTTCCAACCGGTTGTTAAGTTAGATGGGCTTCCAACCTAAAACTAATTGGTGATAAGTAGATTGACCAATCTATCTTATATATTGTTTAAGATCCTTTTTAACTACTGATGTTGAATACTTTGTGTCTAATACGCTCTTTAAGCATTAATCTCAAAATATTATGGCAATGATCGATAGGCCAACACTGGACCAAATCGATAGATCATATTGGACTGCATGGATCGGGCTATATATCATGTTAAGCTACATGAGCTTCTAACCTAAAATCACCCAGCGGCTATGTATTCGAAACTACCAAAAATAAGTTCGGTAATAAATGGATGGATCCTTTAATCATTTATCCTAACAACCTGATACCTAAAATACCAAAACTAAACCAAAGCGATATTTAAATTGTTCATACGTACTGGTTCCAATAAATCTTTATTAATAATAACTCGATCGTGGAAGCACTATAGCCTATTAGTTAAGGTTTAAAGGCTTCGAACCCCAGACTATGTAACTTTTTTGCAGATTACAGGAAATCCAGGTTTCAAGTCCCGGAAAAAACGATTTATTAATGAAGAAATGTTTACAAGGAATCTTCAACATGGTGCAAGTAAATATGGTCAGGAATGGATCTTCATAGGAGATGCAATTAAGCGTCGATCTTCATAAGGCATATAGTATTGTCGGTTATCGAATCGTATATGTAATATTTCTCATAAATGTAATGTTATAATAACTCAGCGTTAAAAAAATAATAACTAATCAAATCGGCTTTCCCAAAATAAATTTTAAAATTTTAGAAGGTCTAATTGTTGGACAAGTGTCATTGTATAATCCTAATAATAATAATAATAATAATCTAGTAAAGAATAAAATCTCTCGATGCCAAATACGACTTTGGATGGTCTCACAAAGATTCCGCGTATCGAATCACTTCCCAACAAAACACATTTTATAAGCTCGTCTCTTTCTCTTTCTCTCTCTCTCTCTCTCTCTCTCTCTCTCGTGCAAACCCAGTAACATCGCCAATGGATCGCACCCACCAACCCGAATCTACGACCCGACCCGGAAACACCGTCGTCCTCTCCATCGACTGTCTTAAAGGAAGCTCCAAAAGCGACGAATGGAGCGGCGATATGCTTCAAACCGGAGACATAGTTGAAGAAATCCGGATCGGTTCAGGACCCGGTTCGGCTATTTTTCCAAAGCTTCGATTGTTTAAAAGACGTGGCTCCCACGATTTATCCGATCTCTCTGCTTGTATTGTTCCTAACGATTCCGCCGGTAAAAAACAGTACATGCTTAGATCCATTGATGACCCGAATTATACAGTCGGGTTCTCGGATCGGACTGAGTCCGATTGCCTCGGTATACAAGGTGAGTTAACTCTTCATCTGTTTTTGTTGACTTTTCAAGCTTGCTTGTTGATTTTTGCTTCATCATCAACGTCATCAGCATCACATCGTGCTTCCCAGCTGGTGAAATTCAATTTGTTCTGCTATTAATAGTACTTTTTTGGATGGAATCGTGCGGAATTATTGTTTTTCAAATCATATAATATTTGTATTTAAATCTTAGTATATGATTATATTTTGAGACAATTGGGCCTATATACCCCATCCTTAAGGGAATTAAGTAAATACCCGATTGAAAGAACAACTAGTTCGGCCCGTACGTTTTTGCGTGTCCCTTCCCCAAAATACCCCTACCGTATGCAAAAGTCGAGGCAAAAAGGTGAACAGGGATCGATTCGGCGTGATCTTCTGAAGTACAAAGAGCAGATACGCTTATGACATATATTTACGGCCATTATCCGCCTGAAATGCAAATTGTTTTTCTTTTTTGTGCACAGTAGCAGCGGAAAACAAGGATTGTCTAACGGAAATCTCCTTGTATCGTATAATGGCTGGATTTAAAGGTTATCCCCAAATCTTTAAGGTTATCGTTGGTGTATTTAATGGAGTCCTGGAGAAACATAAATGTGAAGCAGACCTGATAGAGAGAGAACGAAACCTGTTAGAGTAAGATTGCTGCAGTTGCGAAGATTCTTTAACAGTAGTCGTTATCCCTTGTGTTTGAGGTAACTTTTTTTGGTTTTTGTTAGTCAGCATTAAATTTCTTACTTGTTAGCGTGATTGAATGAGTAATATTCCGCCTGGATTTGTTAACATTTACTCCATTGCTGTGAAAATATTTATTGACGGTTGAATGAGGCTGTCAGTTTTGGTTGAGGAATTAATATCTTCTATGGATGCAGATCTGACTTAATGGGGCAGTTGGTGAAGCTTGTTGTTGGTGTGTGGGAGGAAGTCGGACAACGTGGATGGCTGTTCTTGGAAGATCCGACAGAGCGTAAACATGAAGTCATGGTCCACGAGAACCAGACTTACGCAAGTGTCCTGGATCTTGTAAGAACACGCTACAGTGTTGGCCTGGAAACCGCTGTTACTCTGACCTATGAATTTCCAGAGTGGATGAAGGGACCTGGAGATCTATCACCTCCTCCAGTTGATGTTAGAGAAGATGGGGATGTGGAGCTCTTCATGTCGATCAGGATTGAGCTGCCAGCAACTAGGCTGATGGTTACGATCGGTAACGATGTGGTTGCCCGCTATCTGTTCCAGAGACGTGATAACTACACTGTTATCGGGTCCTCAAAGGGTGTAACCAGTGATAACACACGAACTTACCCGCCTCGAACTGATGTTAGCCTGTACGAGAAGACTGTTAATGTTAATGCATCACGTGTCCCTGGTGCTGATGGGTCGGGGTTCTGGGAAGGAATGCTGGCGCAGTGCATCGTCACGGCAAGCCAGCAATTCCTAACTAATGTCTGCGCAAATGAAGATGTAACTTTGGGGGGGAATGCTGCATTAGCCGAGAGGATGCCTCCAACTGATGGTTACATAGACAGTAGCGATGGGACAAACTCTTCTACAGCTTCTTCGCCTCACCCATGCGAGAAGGGGGATGAGCTATTCGAAAGTGGGATAATCCGTTTGGCAGAGGAACTGCCTGTGGCGCCTGCAGTGGCAAACAAGGCGTTAGCCATTGGTAAGTTCGTTTCTTCCATGTTTGGTTGGAGTGTTATGTGTGGTGCTCCATGAAAATTTGGTATAAGCTAACAGTGCGTTTGCATTATATTGATACAGTTGAGGCCGAACCTGGGAGAAAGTCATATTCCATACTTGAATACATTACGAAGGGGAAAGAGAAAGTGTGCAATGAAAGCGAAGAAAAGAAGAAGCGAAGCTACAATAGCGGACCGCGTAGTCCGTTAATGTCTAACCCAAACTTTCCTGATCCTATTCCAGATGCAGACACGACAGATGAAGGTGTGTAAATGTTTTGTCATAGCGGTTACCATATGGGAATCGCCAAAAAAATGTGTGTTAGCAGTACTGATAGATAGTTGGCTGTTAAGATTTATAAAATCTTCTGCTTGGCTGTTTTGATTGATTAGTATCGGTTATTGTTGAATTTTAACAGATTCGGAAGAGGAAGCAGAGAAGCATCTTTTTGTTGGGCAGGTTTTCATGGACCGTACGGCTTTCAAGACTCACATGTCTCTCTACGCTTTGGCGAACAAGTTCCGGTTCTTGTGTCGTAGGTCTGAGCCTGGTAAAATGGTGCTGATATGTCGGGGGAGTGAGTGTAAGTGGAGAGTGTATGCCTCTAAGCTTCCGGGGTGTCCTCAGTTCCAAATAAAGAAACTGGATGAGGGACATACCTGCACTGTTGATGAGCGTGGTGATTTCAAGAGGCATGCGACTTCAAACCTAATTGGAGAAATGGTGAGGAACAAGTTTGGCAGTGGTGGTACTGGTCCAAGGCCAGGTGCACTTAGAGAGTTCATGCGAACTGACCATCACGTACCTATATCCTACTGGAAGGCCTGGAAATCGAGAGAGCTAGCCAAGGAGCGTGGACTTGGAAACACAGCGGATTCTTACAGAATGTTGCCTGCCTACTTGTCGCAGCTGGCAGTGGCAAACCCGGGTTCAGTGGTAGCCATCGAAACAGCTCCTTCAGAAGAGGATCTCAAGCGCTTCAAATATCTTTTCCTCTCTTTTGGTGCTTCTGCTAAGGGGTATCGTTACATGCGAAAAGTCATTGTTGTTGATGGGACACACCTTAAGGGGAAATACAATGGATGTCTTCTGAGTGCGAGTGCACAAGATGCCAATTATCAGATCTTTCCCATAGCTTTTGCTATAGTCGATGGAGAAAATGACCAGTCGTGGGGCTGGTTCTTCCAGAAACTATCATCCGTTGTATCTGATGGTTACGATCTCGTTTTCGTCTCGGATAGGCACCAGTCTATATATGCTGGTCTCCACAAGGTAAATACACATTTTGAGGATCTACATATGAAAATGTTTTTCTTTTCGGAATACGAATGAAGATAACAACTAATTATCACAAAACCATGTACCCTTTTTATTGGGTCGTAAAGAATAAGTTAGGACGTATGTGTGATGGTTAACTGTCATGTCAAGTTGATAGCGAGGTCGACAAGTGGTTGTTCGGTGGAGTTATGGAGAGATGTAGGCACATATGTTGTGGTGGTTTGTCCTTCGCTTCTTATTGCATCGGCAGTTAGTAATGAAGCTCCCGCCGATGTACAGCCCCTTCCATTCTGCGCTTGATCGACAGCGCCACCATTTTCATCACTCGCAACCCCCGCGCTCGGGTTAGGCTTGCCTAATAAACCAATAATACTCTGAATAACAGCCCCCTGCATGTTTAGGACTTCAGCTTTGATCAGTTTAGCCAGGCGCTCCTCCAGTTTGTCGCCTAACTTGTAAACGGCATCCTCAATCTTAGGGGTTACAATGCGACCAACAAGGTTAGCCATGTGGCTGACGTCATAAGCTTCCCCAATCTCTCCTTCTGGTGAGTCCGCCTGGTTCTCCCTCTCTTTGTTGTCCTTCTGTTCCTTTTCTTTTAGTTTCTTCTCAGATCTCATGCGTGCCAGATCAGAAGCCGATAAGCCCCCACTGAACATTGCCTTGGTTAGCACGTGACCTTGTTCAATTGATCGTACAAGATTATCAACTGTTACATCGTCGACCTCATCTTCCCACGTCAGTTCTTCCGCTGTATGGGTTCCGTCCACAAGCATGGAGGTAACTTCAACCTACGGTAAGTAAGACGAGAGGAGTAAATTAAGAAAACCATAAGAGAAACACATGTTAGTTCACAGACACAAGTGTGACATGTTGTACATTAATCTCCAGTATAGGGAACTGTTATTATAAACGGACGTTCATGTCGTTATGGCATAAAAGAAAAAGGTAGTTGAAACGAATTATGTTAACATCTATCAGAATAGTTAACGCAGAAAATGGAAACGTGGTCGCTAATCAATAAGTTCCAACCATGTATAATGTTTGCTAATTGCACTTGTTAACACGTTAAATAAAATTTAGTAGTTATCCCTATACATAAGCGGTAATGAAAACTGTTAGTGCGTACATATTGAGTGTGAGCTCTAACATCTTACCTTGCATTCGTCGTGCAGGTCTCTAACATGTGCGGGATTGACACAATATCGAACACTCGCAGGGGGTGCATTGGGGGGCTTGCTCATTTCAACTTTATCAGCAAGCGATTCGCTATCCCCCGAATCTGAGTCGCTGTCAGAGTCAATCACAACAACAGGCTCGACAGGGGTGACTACCTCTTTTATCTGAGGAACAGCCGCAATGAATACGAGTTGGATCGCATCCACAAAACCAGGTAAGGCGACGCTGGACTGAGCAAGCGACATCTCGTCTTTTTTTTTTAATTCCGGTAACAAGCATCTCAAAGGTGACTCTCCCCCACGGATATTTAAGAAATTCATCAAAATCACGTATCATCTCCACATGCTCAGTGATGATCCGAGGAGAGTGAGAAGTCGGTAGTAGAACACAGGAAGTGAACGCCAAACATGCATACTTGAGTCGCATCTCTCGGTCCTTGACTTTCCTCTTCTTCAGCATCTCTATGGCGGTGTCCACGGCGCAGAACTTGAGAGATCCAAAAAGTTCACCCCAGTAGAGCTTCTCGTTGATAGGATTCTTCTTCCTCTTTATGTTTTTCTTCGGGATCTTCCTGCAGTTAAGGCCTGTGACATGAGCGAACTCATGCAGAGACATCCTAATCGGCTTCCCGGCAAATAGAAACCATATCTCATACTTCTTCTTCACTCGGAGAATTCGCACAATGACAAACTGGCCAAAACTACCGGAAAAAGACGGGTTTTCTGCCTGTGAAATGATTTTCCCAAACGTCGTCTTCCGCATGAAATCTACCTCCTCCGGTTCTAGTGCGTCTAGAATGGACTCGATCCTTTTCGGTTTGTGATAAGTGTTAACTCTCTCCCCAACAGGTTCTTCACCGGCTGCAAACATCCGCTCTGGTAGTTGCGTGAGTTCCATGGTTTCGATCTCTGAAATCTCAGATAATGGTTTCTACAGAGACAGAAGTTAATTTATGGACAACTAAAAGGGTATAGATCTAGTTCTCTAGAATATATCGGCGTGGATTAAAATTGGGAAATAGGGGACTTTTCGCTTGCCCTTTAATGTCTTTCTTCTTCTAATATTTTTTATATTTTATTCTTTTAAATAAACGAGTTCCGATGACAATTAGATACATGGCGTGTAATACTCTGATCTGTAGAAAGCCACTGACATTGTGAGCAGTGTATCCCATAGGGTGAGACGGTGGGCTGTAGGGGCATAGTGGTATTAAAAAAAAAGGAAAGCGTAGGGTGATAGTCGTTTAATTTCGGCAAAAACGGTGTATATACGTCCTAATATCTCTTATATTTTTATCATTAATTATAAGAGAGACGGTTATAAATATTCAAGAGGACAATTTTGATTTCAGTAGATGATCTTTTCACATACAAACATGTTTTGAGTTGCAAAATATCAATGTGTTATAAACGGTCACAAAATATTTCAATTTGTTTTATACATATTGATTACTACTACTTAAGATTAACTACAATCTAAGAACTCTTTATGGTAAAGCCTTTTCTCAAAAAAAAAAAAAAACCCATTTATGGTAATATTCTAGAAATTTGACACAGTTATGTTTTTCTTGGAAGACACCCATTTATATGTACACTTTATTATTGATGATATTATAAACACTAATTAGTTAACTAAGAATGTTTCGTCTCGGACATCCAATAGAAGACATACTTTTCTCTGTATTTTGAAGTTGTATCTTTTGGATTTTTCACAAATTTGCAATATCAAATGTAACCACGTTAACCTAATAATTTAAGTAAGATTTACAGTATGTTGAATTTTAATTAGAATGTATAAAGCTGGAAATAAAAATAATAATTTTACATAGAGTTGGAAAAAAAATCTAGACTATTTCACTATTTTTTGGTTAAAATGATATGCAGCATCAAGAGGATCAAGAATGGTGGAAGCATTGGTGAGAGCAAAGCTTCAAGATGGTTACGTTTCATATCCATGGGAAAGACGAATGCAAGAAGCCTTGCCAATCTCCGGCTCAAGCAACTTCCTCTCCATTCTTTTCCTTCCCAAAGCTTCTGGTAAGTAACAATACCGAAATTGTTTAGTCATATAATCATTATATTCAACTAAACTATGTATACATATATCCCCTGCATATATCATATGTAAGTGGTGAAAATTAACAATTTATAAACAAAATTTTAGCATCTGGTAATTAACACTGTTGAAATTATTAGTGATGGATTCATTCAATTAAACTTTTTTTGGGGGGTAAAAATTCAATTAAATTTTATATACATATATCATATACGTGAATATTAACAATTTTAAAAACAAAATTTAGCTTATGGAAGGGCCGGTTCTCGGTATAACGACTTGGAAGACACACTTGCTCGTGCAAATGCTTGGCTAAGTTGTTCACAAGCCAATGGCGTTCCTATCGTCTTCATGAATATTCAGACTGAATCTTTGCTTACCAAGGTCAGATGTCTATACCTTGTGTGTAGGTAGTTTGAATATAGAAATGATTATTAATTTTCGTTACATGGTAAAGATATCTGGAGAAACCGCCTCGGCGACAGTTAATACGACATCGCTTTCTGACCTATCGAATCTTGCAAACGCCAGTCTATATGGGTTTGAGGATTATCATGGAGTTGATATAGGTGTGGTTAGAGCAGTTCGGCTTTGGTATGCTCCTCTTGGCGTTGAGTTGCCAATCGAAATCAAACTAAGAGATGATGACACCAAACTAGGGTTCTCCATCAGCCGCACTGAAGAGGTATGTATCACTAATGGACTAGGTTTCAAATCATGTGTCTGAAAATGCTCCTATAACACTTTGAATTTTGAAATGAAATATATATCTTGGACAGGGTTTCATTTATGTTTCGTCAGTGACCGACCACGACGACGAGAGTGCACCAGCTGCAAGATCCGGCCTGAGCTCATTATACAGAGACGCAGCCAAAGCTTCGCGTCGTCTGGTGGTTTCACGTGTCGGTAGCCAGAAGGTATTGCCGTGGATGGTTTCATCCACAGGAGCCATTCGCTGCTACGACACCGTTTCGCTCAGCCAGAAACTGTCGCTTCACCGTCACGCAAAGGTTTCCATCGTCCTCCACGTCATTCTCTGGGATTCCTCCGCCACCGCTGCATTCTCCTCACCTCCCAGGAGCAGCACCCACTTGCTGTTTAGTAACGAAACGCTAGATTCGATGGAGTTTTCACAGCTTCGCGAGGCATTGCCACCGCGACAGGTCGGTGACAGACAAGTGATGCCATTGGCGGATGACGAGGATGTGTTCAGGTTTGAACGCGAGAATGCGGGTAATGCTTCGTTCAAGTTCCAAGAGATCCCTTTTACTAACGAGTCCTTGTGAGTGTGCGATGAAATCTCTTCTTCTGTTATATTTGTGAGTTGTATTTTTGTGGGATATGGATTTTATAAGTGCATGTAACTAATTGGAACACACAACACCAAGGTTAGTTATATTTAGTTTGTTCCTTGATGCTTGTACGTTTTCTTTGTAATGGAGGTTTCTTTGAAGCTGTACAACATTATTTAACTCTACAAAACTCACGTTTTAGAGACAATTGTAATAGAAAAAGAGTAAGCTAGACAGTTGCTCAGATGGTATGTTAAGGATAATCCATATCCTTGGAATATATAATTATGTCGATAGCAAAGTTGATTCATATATTTACATAGTATGTTTCTTATGGTCTTCCAACTGTTTTACGAAGTTCTCTATGTATATACACTTGTCACTGACCCAACGATGAATAACAAGAAAACCTTCACAAACTTGTTTTCTCAATATGGTGTTTGATGTAATGTTATGTTCACTAAGATCAGGTTGGATATGTTATGTTCACTAAGATCAGGTTTTATATGTTCAATAAACCCCTAAAGCAAATTTCTTTGTGAATAGTTATTTAGTTAATCAAAGATGATTTCAGTCAATCAATAATGCTTTAGCTTCTACCAATTATCTTATGATCTAGATAATCAGGTCTTGTCAATCCAAATCTTGCATTAAAAACAGTCAAAGTGAAGAATATGGACTGGAAAATGGTTGCATGATGGTCACATCTCTCGTCCTCCTTTGAGACTGAGTATAACATAATTGATCATGCATCAAAATGGTGGGATATGGATAAGCTCAATGATCTTTTATTTCCATGGTGTGGAGTTTGTTGGGGATAATTAATCCATGACGTCATTTTTTCTGCTAAGGAGTAGGTTGTTGGCTACTTCTCTTGTTTTCTTCTATTTCCCTGTAAAATGAAAACGTTTACTAAAAAGAGTTCTTTCCATATTTCAGGATATGAAAGAATCTATCTTAATTCTCGACTAAATACAACCTATAAAAGGAGTTTCAAAACCTAGAACAGTGGATAGACTATTCAAAGTTTCAAATATAGATTTAGACGGCTATAATTAGGGTTTGGTTAACTTGTACTCTCGAATGTCTTGATCACTAAAATCGATATTTGATCCTTGAATCTTGTCTTTTACTGCTTATTTTTTTTCTATGTAGTATACAAAGAATCTGCACAAAATTTACCCTAGCATGATTGATTCTCAAAATAAAACTAGTTTTTGAAGAAGATGATTTATGGATTTGGGATCATAACAAATTTTGGGGATTATTAGGTTAAATCAGGTTATTGGTTGGGTTTCAATTTATCTAAACCTGATGAGATTGCAGTGGCTTCATCTCTACCATCCATATACATCCTAAACCCCAGGATGCGGAAGTTTCAGACTTCCAACAAAAATTTAAAAAAATCTTTGAACAGTTTCGAGTGGTGCTCTTTCTTTGGCAGATAGAATTTCTTCTATAGCTTTATATATTGATTCTAGATGCTAGGTTTGTAAAATGGAGGGTGAATCTATTAATCATATTTTTTTCACATGTTCCAAGATATAGCTTTTAAAGCAATTCTCTCTTCTATAATATCTTCTTTTTGACTCAAAACATCAAGAACTCCATAGTTCAAGTTCAGATTACCCGTGTTTTCCCTTGATTGCTCTGGAAAATCTATAACAACTTCATCTTTGAAGGAAATGGCTTTCGGTGTAACTGATACTGTTAGGAAAGCTATAATTGACTTAAACCGTTGGTTTTAAGTGAATTGTGCTGATTGTCAACAAGATTTGAGAATTGTTAACAGTTTTTATTGCCATATTAATGCTTGGATGCCTCTTCCTCAAAGCTGGTTAAAATGTAATAATATTGGTTCCTCATTAGACAAATCTTCAGAAGTTGTTGGATCTGTTTGGGTTCTAAGAAACAAAAATGGGAAAGTTCTTCTCCATAGTGGAAAGTATTTCTTTTTTGGTTTCCATAGACTAAACGAAGCTTCACTTGAAATTTAGAACTGGGCCACTGAAAGTATGTATAGTCTCAACTCCCTCGTGTGATGTTTTGTTGCTGAAGCCAAGAATCTTATTGGACTCCTGAGTGGCCTGCTTTAAAGGAGTCTTGCGTTGCCTCACTTCTTTGTTAGACATAATTTTCTTTTGGAGATTGAAGCATGAATTCAACAATTCTAATCTTGGTGCTCATTTAGTTGCTTCAAGTGTTACAAGGGAGGATTGTAGACAATCCTATGTAGCTACTGGTTACCCTATTTGGCCAAAAGATCTTTCTAAATCTGAATGTAATTATAACATCCCGGCCACCCACGGGTAATGGGCCACCACACATCCACTCACTCGGTCTGTGGCCTCCATCCCATCCGACGATGCGTTGCTTTAATTCTTAAGAGGATCATTTTTTTATTTACTGATCCTACAAGCACCAAATGACATTTTCCCGTACTTTGGTCTCGCTCGCACGATATCGCGAATCACTTCCCGATAGGTCACTCATCCTTCTACTACTCCAACTCAAGAACGCTTAACTCTGGAGTTCTAAACAGATGTGTGTCCGAAAAGGTAAGTGCACTTTGGTGACATAGGTAGCCAAATCAATTTTCTTAAGTCTTTTCCGTATACCACTGTGACAACCCATTCCACTCACTCGGAACCCGGCTCACAGCCTTGCAGGGCACCGACCCTAGCCCCTCTCATGTGCACCCCTCCCGGCCATACATGTAAGTCATTGATGCGCTTGGCATTACTCGAACCCCAGACCCCAACCTTTAACAACATTCCAATAAGATGAGTTGTCACCAATTGATCTAACCTACATGGGGAAGTCAATGAGGACTGACATGTGAGGGGTTAAGGGTCGGTGCCCTGCAGGGCTGTGAGCAGGGTTCCGAGTAAGCGGGATGGGTTGTAACATAAAAAGTCGACTTTTATTTTAACAATCTGCCCGGTGGGAACTACCTGTCCCGTGAACCCCAGGCTGGCCATGCAGGACATCGACCCCAACCCCTCAATTATGAGCCCTCACTGACTCCCCCATGTAGGTTAGATCAATTGGTGACAACTCATCCTATTGGAGTGTTCTTAAAGGGAGAGGTCTTGGGTTCGAGTAACGCCAAGCGCATCAAATAACCTACATGGGAGAGTCAGTGAGGACTCACATGTGAGAGGTTAGGGTCGGTGCCCTGCAGGGCTGTGAACCGGGTTCCGAGTGAGCGGGATGAATTGTCACAACCATAAACCGGGATGTTACAATTCACCTTCTCTCAAAGAACGCAACGCCTTCGTTGCACCCCAAGATCGTTATCCATGTTAGTGTGGTTTCTCATTGATTCCAAATTTGTTTGGGTTCGATTCTGATACCAATTATAACGCCTCGGCCGCCTACAGTTAATGGGTCACCTACGCCCGCTCACTCGGCCTTTGGCCCATCCCATCCGATTGGTGGTACGTTAATTCTTGAGAAGCTCATTCTTCTTGTTTACTGACCCTGAAATCACTACATGACATTTCCTTATGATTTGGCATCGTGAATCACTTCCGATAGGTCATCCATCATTATACTACTCCAGCTCAACCATGATTAATTCCGGAATTCTAAACGAATGTGTGACGGAAAAGTTAAGTACACTTTGATGATATAGATAACCAAATCAATTCTCTTAATCATTTTCTATATACCACGGACAGGATGTTACAGTAACATTTTTGTTGTGTAATGTTTGGGTAGATGTAAATGTGATAGTTTTTGATTATCTGTTTTTATAAAACCTTGATATTATTTGGTTCAGTACTTGTATTATTCAGTGAAAACAAAATTTTGTAATCGCGGATAAACCGTAAATCACCTTTGCTGGTTGCTGAATTTAAATTCACATGAGCAAATGAAACTGGAAAATGAAAAGTAATAAAATAGGTGATGTGTAACTTTTTTTTTCGATGCGTAACTCTTGTAATTGGAATTGATAACCAGTTGTATATTTTTATAAAGCACGCCGAGAAGTTTATTATTTTTGTATAAAAGCTTTAGATGATGAGCATTGCAAATATTGTCAATATGCCATCATACGTTTTTTAATTACAATGCGTAAAATAATTTAACACTATGTATTCCTTGTAGCCATTTCACCAGAAATGAAAAATGCGATATCAACAGCAGCACCAAATGAATCAATGATAATGATATTTCCTTTTTTTTTGTGGTATGAATAATAAATACCATTCACACGGATAGAATAATAATGGTTTATTCAATAATAACTCGAACCAAAAGATGTGTAGAAAATTTTCCTGACAAACTTATAGAAAATAGAGAGTAGCACGTTACATTTTTTTATCTGCATGACTCCCCCCACCCTAGGTGAATTAAATTTTGAAAGTATCAAATTCCTTGCTTCCATCAAAGTTTTCAACACTTGGGTTTATAAGTTTAGTAAAAACATAGATACGATACGAAAAGTTGCTTAGCTGAAGCTTACTTTTTTTTGATCAATTCAAACTCTATGGGTTTCCAATCAAGTGGTGTTAATAAGCATAAAATAATAGGTAATCGCTATTAATATATTTACCTTTTTAATATTTTATACATACTTATCTTTCCTGTGAGCTGTATAAGGGAAATTGTTAGTTCAGAATTCCAACCACAATTATTAATGAAGAAGAAAATCACATATAAAAAGTAATGTGAAATCATTATATTAATTCAAAGGTAAATAAAATAAAGTCGGAGCGAAAATGCACATCGAGGACATCGCTATTATTTTTATTGGCAGAAACCATTTATTAAGGCAAAAAAATATACATATATATATATATATACGGTGATTAAAATGGTTCGTTCTTATCTATACGCCATGACGCTTTGTTTAATTACTCTTATTTTCTGAATTAGATGTGCATTTCTATTGGTAAGACTTAATGCTTCTTCGTGGTCCCAACAAAATTAAGTTTAAAATATTTCTACAATTCATGATTGATTCATATTTCTAATTTAACTTGTTGTAATTTCACCAAAACTTTAATACAGAATGATAGGAAATTAATTTTGTATTTAGTTTTTTGGTTAATTTTAAATTAAGAAAATATTATGTCTCATATACATTTTTAAAAAATGTAAACCTAGAACACAAACCACAAATCATATAAAAAATAATAATCTTGATAACAACTAAAGTATATCTGGGCTGACTTTAATATTTACATATATATATATATAGTTTTATGACGCTTGATACGTTTATGCTGGCCCCATGTAATTGTCATTCTTGCCTTTAGCTTTCTTAAAATTTTTTTTTTGTTAAAAAATCTTTCTTTAATTGTTAGCGTTAGTTAAAATGAAATAATTTCCTGTATTATTTATTTATTCATTATTTTAGCAGCCTAGTTTTACTTCTCCTTTACTCCAACCCCGATTATTATTAATTAAGGAAATTTTATTTTCAATTGGAAAAATTATTATTTAGAAATAAAATAGATAACTGACGGCAAGAAAAATTGTAGGCACGCCATGTTCGCCTTTTACAAAATGTTTCTTTATTTAAAATAAATGAATTTTGTATACTACGTTATTTTTGTCCACTATACTGTTTATTAGTTTACTAACTTTTCTATTTATTAATCCCCTCCCGTCGGATCCAGCTACAAACACGAATATCTATATATTCCAAAAAAAGTTAATATAACACATATAACACGCAATTCTACATTTCATTATCACCATTATTTTATTTATTCAAGATTAAAATAAAATGGGAAGACATGGAAAAAGTTACAGTGTAAATTAGCTGAAACACACCTTACAATATAAATGAAAAATTGAAAACCCATTAGAAAAAAAAAGAGAAAACAGTATTATTTTATTTCGATATTTCCAAAATCAAAAACACACAATTTATATATATATTTTTGGTCAATTATCTCAAATAGTCATTTTAAGTTTTTTATCATAAAATAGCCTTAAAAAATGGTTAAAATAGTTTTTTTATTTTGAAAATTTTAATATTTTTTTTAAAACAATTTTGAAGCCCTAACTCCAAAATCTCACTTTTTAACTCTAAATTTTAAGTCTAGAATAGTTAATCCTAAAATAAAAAAAATATTTTTTTATAAAACTTATTTTGGTGTTTTTCTTCAATGAGTATTATTTTTGTGACAAAAACTTAAAAAAATGGTTATTCTGGAGAAGTTTTCTATATTTTTCTCATGTAAATCACAAAGCATAAATAAATCTATTTTCCCCAGCTTCCTCTCAAATTTTTAACTAATTTTCAAGGTGTGTTCTGTTCTTTGCCATATATTTCTTCCCTTAAAACATATCTCCTTAATATTTACATTTTCAGTATGATTTTTTTGTTTTAGATCTTAATTATATTTCTTTGTTAATTAAATTTCTTTCTGTTCTTAATCTCGTGTTTGAGTATCTTTAATCAAACCCCGAAATTTAAATGAATTAATGAAAAACAGAATAAAAAGGAAAAGCTAATGGTTTTAGAGATGGAGTCTACCGGCGAAGTTAGATCAACGGCCGGTAACGGCGGCGGTATCACGGTTGTGGGATCCGACTCGCCGTCAGATTTTCACATAGCTGCGAGATCAGAAAGCTCAAATCCATCACCTAAATGCGTCGCTCCTCCACTACCACAGTCCCATCACACGAACCAGCTCGCCATAGTAGCTCCGCCGCCGCAAATTTCTATGGCGGCGACGACGATGATGGAAGGTATCTCCGGCGTACCGATGAAGAAGAAACGTGGACGACCTAGGAAGTACGGTCCAGAGGGAGCAGTTGTGGCGTTATCTCCTAAGCCAATCTCATCGGCGCCGGCACCCTCGCATCCTCTTCCGGCGAGTTCACACGTCATCGATTTCTCCGCCTCTGAAAAACGCAGCAAAATGAAACCAACAAACTCTTTTAACAGAACAAAGTTTCATCACCAAGTCGAGAATTTGGGTAAATCTTTTCTATTTTCTTCTCTGTTTCTATTGAGTTTCAACAAAAAAAGTTTTTGTCGGAATCTAGTTTCGTAGAACTTCATGCATGCTTTTAAAGTGGGGCCCCTTAACTTAGAAATATATCCCCTCTTTCTTTTGTATCGGTGTTTAATTTGTACATGCTTATGGATGTGTCCCATGGGCTATAAGTACACATATATATAAGTCATGTTCTTGACTGTCACTTCTTTAATGTAACATTAAGCTTATTTTTTTTTTTAACGCTGATTTATTATGATCTTACAATTATGATATAAGAAAGATTACATAGACGATTCGACAACCGACAATACTATCTGCCTTATGAAAAACTGAAAACATAAAACATTAAGCTTAATTTAGTAACACATTTAGACGTTAAGGTGCATTTAGAGGTTTCTAATTTATATTCTAGCGACAGAATTCGGTTACATAAAAGAACTGAAAACATAATATCAATGAGTATAAATGCTCTTGTGGTTGTGTTTTGTGTAGGTGAATGGGTTCCTTGCTCCGTCGGTGGTAATTTCACACCACATGTAATTGCGGTCAACGCCGGTGAGGTAAACTCATCGGAATTTTTCTTGGATCGGTTCTCTTAGTTCTTTTTATAATCTTTATACCGAGATATGAGTGATGGTTCAATTAGGATGTAACGATGAAGATAATATCGTTTTCTCAACAAGGACCGCGTGCCATTTGTGTTCTATCAGCAAACGGTGTCATTTCAAGTGTAACACTTCGTCAGCATGATTCATCCGGCGGTACATTAACATACGAAGTATGTGATTTTGAGATCTCATCGATCAATTTTGTTGTTGATGATGTATAAGATGAATTTTTTTTATGGTTTATTGTGTGTTTTCAGGGTCGCTTTGAGATATTATCATTGTCCGGTTCATTCATGCCTAATGACATAGGCGGAACTCGGAGTAGAACAGGAGGAATGAGCATTTCTTTAGCAAGTCCTGACGGGCGCGTAGTAGGCGGTGGTGTTGCCGGTTTACTAGTAGCCGCAAGTCCGGTTCAGGTTAACCATTTTCTGATATTTCCGGTCCAAAGAGCTACAGCTGTCTTTAACCGGAGACTTAAGTTTCATGTGTTTGTTGAATCAAACAGGTGGTTGTAGGAAGTTTCATAGCAGGAAAAGATCAGGAAGATCATTAACCGAAAAAGAACAGACATGATTTCATGTTGTCGAGCCCAACCGCGTCGATTCCCATCTCTAGTACAGCTGATGACCAGACAATATATTCGGTCTCGTCTCTTCCGATCAGTGTCGTGAGAACGTTTTCAGGGGCCTAAGGCAATTTTTTTCTTTTGACAATATTTGAGGCAGTTTTTTTCTCAAATGATATTTTCATTTAAGATTTTGGTCTGTTCACATAAAACTAAAATAGTAGATATAGTGACTATGTTTATAATTGAAATCTAAAAAGAGAATCCAAACTAAATTCTAGAAAAAAAAAGATATATACAATCAACCTTTTTTTTGTGATCCAAGAAACAAGTCTTCTGATATTAACGTCAATTTAACTTGAAAAATCTAATCATCCTCTGTATTTTTTTGTTCCTTACTAAGTTCATTTCGGATTTTCAACATTAGCCATTATAAGTGTTCTACTAAACTGGTAGTTTTAAGGGTTTAAAAGTCGTATAAGCTGGTTCCATTGTTGTTGCATGATCTAGCTTTATTTCCTTCTTGTATTTGGATTTTGAATCATCTTTTTTTGTTCCTTAAAATTTGTTTAAACCGGTCATGGTTCCGGTTTTGCAAAGTATCCATCATCCATGTATTGCCTCAGTATTATCTTAGTTTCGGTCTATGGTTATCAAGGTTAAATGCTCTCTTATAACACTGTCTTAATTTAAATGACTATAAACAAGTTGAATCATTTCAATACCTTGAAAAAAGTTTCCACTTTTTCATATAAAGATTGAGCAGAGCTTGTACTTGACAAACAAAGATGTCCATCTTGATTCTATCGGTGATCATATAAAACTTCCAAAACTGGTGTCACCAAACTGTAAATTCATATACAGACAGGCATATATCCATATATATAGTAGAGTGTTTGCTATCTCAGTAAAATAACATGTTTCTTTGAACTGCATTCCTCGTACGGTAGCACAAGAACCACATCAGACATCCTCCGAGAGAAAGAATCAATCTCTCGTGATCCATCAATAATCTAACTATCTATCTATACTATTATTTATGAAGTGATTTAACTTATTTGTCATGATTTCCATGATTTTAGGTAATTTTCTTTATTTGTCATGTTTTAATTAGTTTTAAGCTGAGTCATTAATTTATTAATAGTTTTTAGTTGGGTTCATAATTTATTAATTTAAATAATATAATTATAAAATATGTAATTAGATATATAATTATTTTGATTTTTCTTATTTGTCATGTTTTCCATGATTTTAGTCAATTTTGCTTATTTGTCATGTTTTTATTAGGTTTTAACTTAGTTATTGATTTATTAATAATTTTTAGCTGAATCACTAATTTATTAATTAAAAAAAAATATCTGTAATGAATTTTATATATAACTAAAAAGGAATTTTGATTTAATAATATTTAAATCTATATGTTATATAAAAATTCTTATTTTCTTATTTGTCATATTT
Organism: Brassica rapa; assembly: GCF_000309985.2. NCBI lineage: Eukaryota > Viridiplantae > Streptophyta > Magnoliopsida > Brassicales > Brassicaceae > Brassica > Brassica rapa. The sequence goes on along the minus strand of NC_024796.2, from coordinate 17,420,848 downwards.
TATTAGGTTTAAGCTATTATATAGGTCACTGATTTATTATTAGTTTTTAACTGAGTATTTATTAATTTTCACAAAACCCTTAATGAATTTTATATATAATAAAACACGCATTTTATTTTAATAATATTAAATTTATATGTTATATTAAATAATTAATTATAAACTAATATAATAAAATTGTGAATATATATTTAAAAATTAAGAGAATTCTTATATATATATTGTGTTGCTATCTGAAAACAATATCTTTATTATAAAGTAAAAAAAACTAAGATATAAAACAGTTTATAATTAAATATTACTCAAAAATATTTTTATAAAGATATTTTCTAAACTATTTCTAATATATGAGTGTTTTAAAACTTTTTAACACAATAATAAGTACAAAGTTTGATGAACGTTTTTTTGGCATATATAAATAATTTGATGTTTGATTTAACTATTTAAAATCATAATAATAACTTAACTTGTGACTGAGTTGAAAACAAATTTTCATGCTTTTACTTTAAATCAGTTTAAGTTTAATCCGTGAAACACCATAGTTTCAGTTGGTCACCACTAGAAGAATGAAAAAAATGAACAAAATAAAAAATACAATTTCATTTGAGGAATTTAAAAAATAAAAAAATATGAATTTTTGTTCAATTTGTTCCTTATCAAAATTGCATAGGGAAATTTTTTTCTTATAAATTCATTCCTCCATGAGAAATTTATAAGAAAAAAGTGGGATCTATCTTTCAATAATTTGACTAAACTTTCAACATAATTGGTATATATTTTGAAAAACTGGTATAAATTTTGAGGAACAAATAATTCACCATAATTTTTTTTTTTCAACATGTTCACCAATTAAAATTTTATAATGCCGATTTTTAGATTAATAAGACATAAAATAATAAGTATTCGTAAGATGATTATGCCCACATGTGCGGACGAAACACCTAATTACAATTAAAACATCAGTTTTTTTTTTTTACATCCCCTTTATTTTGATCAGTATCTACATGAGTGCCATCATCATTTATTTATGAGCCAAAACTCATTAAATACCCAATTAGATTAGATGACTTTCCGCATATAGCAGAATAATCTTATCATATAAAACTTGGTTCTTCAAACTTGCTAATTAACATTATCGTAACATATGATAATTATATATTTAAGATTATGACATGTGTTAATATATCTCATAATTAAAAGTATATATACTAAGATATTAACAAAAGATTTTGATAGTAATTTTCCTTCTAATAATGTGACATGTGTTTAAATATATAATGATTAAAAATATATGTAATAAGATAATAAAAACAAATTTGAAAAAAAACTACTTATAAAAATTATTTAATAGTAAATTGTTTTTTAAAAAATGCTTAGTAGTAATTGTTTTATAAATTTTCCTTTTCAAAACCTAAAAAACAGATTTGAAAAAAATTTATTTAATATAATTTTCCTTATCTAAAATTTTAATAAAAATATTATTATAAAATATTATATTGACCTTGGTTCTTCAAAATTGCTAACTAACATGATTGTAACACATGTCAGTTATATATTTAAAAATGTGATATGTGTTAAACTATGGGCAATTGTCCAAAAGAACACCTTTCAAGTTTATGTCACAAAAATGACACCAGGAAATGAAAGTCACAAAAATGACATTCATTAAAGGGTAAAATGTCACTACTACCCTTTGTTATATGAATAAAAAAAAATCTCATTTCCTTCAATCGCGAATCGTGTCGTCTCCTCTCGGGAATCTTCAAACCCTCACCAGCACTGTCGTCTCCGACTCGGGAATCATCGTCTCCGGCTCGGGAATCATCTTCTCAGACTCGGGAATCATCGTCTCCGGCTCGGGAATCATCTTCTCCGGCTCGCTAATCATCTTCTCCGGCTCGCTAGTCATCTTCTCCGGCTCGCTAATCATCTTCTCCGGCTCGCTAATCATCTTCTCCGGCTATCTAATCATCAGCGTCACACTCTCTACTCTCAAAATCGGACACAAATCACTATGTAACTTTTAAAGTTAGGGTTTTTGAATTAAAATTTGGGAAGCTTGCGTTTTGATTTTGATTTGTTTGTTACTCTTTCTTATTAACCAGCGAAGCAAATGAAAGACTTTTGAATTGTGGGAACACAAAGTTGTTGGAGCGTAATTCATCTTTTTGAGGTATGTTGCAGATTCAACCTTATGTGTGTTTTCTTTCTGAGAGATTGGTCTCCTGGTTTTTGCTTGTGTATAGACTTGCTCGTTTTAACCAAATATGATTGGTAGAATTCTAGTTCATGTGAAAGCATGTGTATAGACTTCAGGAAGGATTTGTATTATTTCAGGAAACCCTTCCTGAAAATTGGATTTTTTTTTTCTTGTTTACGCAGGATAGAAACAAGATGGGAGATTCAGTACCTCTAAAACTAGCACTGCCAGAGCTGAAGTATCCTATTGGTTCACAGCCAAAGGAAAAATCAGCAATCAACCAATATTCCGGCTCAGAGTATATCTCCATTGTCGACAGCATCCTAAAACCAGATGAGATGATAAGAGTCCGAGGATCATTTCTGGGACCTATAATGAAGCTCAGTGAGAGAGGATTGAAGTTATCAGCAAAGATAGTGTACGCCATTCTCACTAGAAGCATCGTTTCTGTCAAGAAGAATGAAGCCTGGTTCCATTTCGGTGCGTAGCCAATGAGGTTCTCTATAAGAGAATTTCATATGATGACAGGCTTGAAATGTTGTGGTGCATTAGAAGGACCACGAAGGGAAACCGAGAGATTTAATTGGGAATTGCTAAAGGGGCGTAGTCATAAGTTAAGTGACGTGGTGGACCAGCTCAGAAACACAAGAGAAGATGCTTCTGAGGAGAGAGTATGCCTCGCAATGCTCATCCTGGTAGAGAGCATATTATTGCGGAAGAGCAAAGGAGAGAGTTTTCCTTTGGAATATGCGAAAAATGCACAGGATATGACATATCCATCGGGAAAAGAGGCTTACATTGTGCTCATGAAGTCAATTCAAAACGCTGTCGCGAATCATTTGGAGAATAAATCCAAATTTGAGTTGCAAGGTTATCCTCTAGTATTCCTTCTTTGGATACTAGAGTCGATTCCTTTGCTAAGGAATAAGTTCAGTAAGTGTGTACCAACAGTTGAGGTTCCTGGGCCGACTTACTTGTGTGAAAAATACACTGAGGTAGAGAATCCATCACTTGATAGGGTTTTACAGGTTGAAGCTGATACAAAGGTAAGCTTTTCCAAGTATATGTTTCTCAGTTTATTTGGCTTCTTCTTTTTAATATGTTTCTCATTGGTCTTTTTTAAATACTCTCAGCTGAAGGTCCATTGCATACTACCTTCTATTCCTCATGATCCAGAAGATGATATCTCCACTGAAGACAAATATAGTGACGAGCTGGAAACAGTGAAAGATGTAACAAAGAAAGGGTACAAGTTTACAGCCGATGACTGGGAAAATAGGTATGTAGACACATTTGACACATTGGATGCTCTTATTCAAATGATGGCAAATAAGGAGACTGGCCAAGCTTCTACTCCGATTGATGAGGATTCAGTAAATGAAAAAGTGAACAGGATCATCACGGTAATGGAGGAGAATCTGAAGAGCATGAAGGATCGAATGTCATTACTGGAAGAAGAAAACATACATCTTAGAGCCCGTGTGTCAGAGTTGGAAGGAAACAACAATGTTTTTCCCACTAACGTGACACAAAAGGTAAATTCTCAAAACATCTTCTTTTACATTTGCATTTTCAAGTATTTTTTGGAAGATCTTGTACATATTCTTGAATGCCTTCCTAATATTTGACAAACAGCGATCCAGTGGGACACCTTTATCTCCAATGTCTCACACGCAACCATCGAGTGAGACACCTTTATCTCCAATGTCTCAACAGCCTAATTTGACACATGGGGTATGTAACCAATAAATATTGTTGAGTTTTGAAGTAATATTTGGAAGCTTTTGTACTTCTTGAATGCATTCCTGATTTTTGCAGGAGACAATGATTGAATCAGCTGCATCTCCAAAGTCATAACAAAATGAGGTATATGCTCAAACTTTTTTAAGAAAATATTTGGAAATTCTTGTACAAAATTCTGAATGCCTTCCTGATTTTTGCAGGATTACACGCAACCATCGAGTGAGACGCCTTTATCTCCAATGTCTCAACAGCCTAATTTGACACATGAGGTATGTAACCAATAAAATATTGTTGAGTTTTGAAGTAATATTTGGAAGCTTTTGTACATATTTTTGAATGCATTCTTGATTTTTGCAGGAGACAATGAATGAATCAGATGATGACACTCCTGCCCTTGATACTCAAGTATTCTCTCCTAATCTGACAAAAGAGGTATATGCTCAATGATATTGTTTTCACAGTTGGAGTTTACAAATTAGTTTTGGGTGATTTTTTTTTACATATAAAGGCTTTTCTGATTTTTGACAGAAAGAAACAGAAACGTCTACCGATGAGAGGCCATCCAATCCTAATCAAGATGGAAAACCAGATGATGAGGTAATATTTATTCTAGAAATTATAGTTGAATGTATTCATGATGGCCATTCCTGATATTTTTTTGCAGATTGTGAGAGAGAAATTAACAAGTGAGTCACCTGCTGCTCAGAGTCAAGTTTTGCAGAAAGAAACAGTGGAAATGAATGAGATACCTTCTTCTCCAATAGCTCCAAAGAGTATTGAAATTTCCGTTTATATTCCAAGTCAGACTCAGCAGGTACATGGTCAAAAAAAATCTTAGATTTTTAAGTTAATGTTTGGAAGCTTTAGAACGTACTCTGGATTGACTTTGTGATAATTTTTACATATTGAGAGAGAGCCATCGGATGACACGCCTGCCCTTGATACTCAAGTTTTTACTCCTAATTTGACAAAAGAGGTATATGCTCAATGACAGTTGGAGTTTACAATTAGTTTTGGGTGATTTACATATATAGACCTTTCTAATTTTTGGCAGAGGGAAACACAAACCTCTACTGATGAGACACCACCCAAAACTAATCAAGAAGAAGGAAAAACAAATGATGAGGTAATATTTACTCTAGAAATTATAATTGAATGTATTCATGATGGCCTTTCCTGATATTTTTTGCAGATTGTGATTGAGTCACCTGCTGCTCAGACTCAAGTTTTGCAAAAAGAAACACTGGAAATGAATGAGACACCTTCTTCTCCAATATCTCCAAAGAGTATTGAGGCTCAAGTTTTTACTCCAATTCAGAAACAGCAGGTAAATGCTCAAAAAATCTTGGAGATTTCAAGTAATGTTTGAAAGCTTTTGTACGTGTTTTTGATCCCCTTCCTGACTTTTTTTTGTTTTTTTTGCAGAGGAAACGTATGAGGCTACACAGCCATTGACTGAGATCATTTCAGCAAACAATAAAAAGGTAAGCATAGAAATGTCTTTCATAAGTACAACTTGAATTTTAAATTGTAGAAACTTCTTCATAACTACCTCTTTTATTTTACTGTTATTACAGGAGGATACACATGCTGTGCATCACACACCTTCCTCTCCATTGTCTTCACTAATTGCACTAGTTATTGAAGAAAATAAGAATGCTTTGGTAAGAAGAAATATTTAAAATGTTTATGTAATATTTTTCTATTCAACTAACTCTTACCATTTACCTTTGTCTTATAGAGTGAGACAGAAACTGCGACCCAATATTTTTCTCCAAGTGAAGGAGAGCATACACAATCAAGCAGAAAGAATCAAGCAGAAGAATATCTCAAGGATACTACAGAACCTACTACTGAGCTAGTTTCCACAGATGTTTCGAAGACACAACCTCTTACACAGCCTCTTACTCCGCAAACACAGCACGTTCAGACAAGTGAGGGAGAGCAATCCGATGAGACACCATCAGAGCAGAATCAAGCAGAAGAAAATCTCAAGGATACTACAGAACCTACTACTGAGCTAGTTTCCACAGATGTTTCGAAGATGCCGCCTATTACTCAGCAAACAGAGCATCTTCAGACAAGTGCTATAGATTTTTCAGAAACAAACGAGGTATGCATCGAGTATATTTGATCTTTAATTATTATTCTAACAATTTAAAACCGCTGATGTTACTGAATCTTCATTTTTAATAGGTTGAAGTAAGCAGGCTTCTAGCTCACTTTCAAATAGGCGCAGAGGTTGAGATTTTGTCTACTGATGACGAAATATGGTATCCAGGAAAGGTTGTTGATCTTAAACTGTGTGAAGGACTAGAGGAGCTGACAGTTGAGTACACGACACTCTTCACAGACCAACATAGACTTCAAAACTTCAGGATACTATCACGGCTGACAAAATACGTCCTGCAACACCAACTAGTGACCAAAAATCCTTTGAGATGATGGATAAGGTAGAAGCCTTTTACAACAATGGCTGGAGCAGCGGACAAATTAGCATGGTACTTGGTGATAACACATACTCGGTGTGTCTCTATACTTCTATGGAAACTATTCTATTCAAACATTCAGATTTGCGAATTCATAGAGAATGGAAAGATGGAGTCTGGAAGATGGCAGATAAGGTAAATCATAACTAGAATTATACTTCACGTGAATTGTTTGATATACATACATTTTAGTTTCAGGAATGGTTTCCAGAAATTCCGATTGCAACAAATTTGATAATATTTTGCTTGGTGTCTATTGTTTGATTAAAGGTGAAGCCTGATAAGAAAAGGAAAGCTGCTGCCTCATCACAAAATTCAGGAATGGATAATGTTTTCCTAAGAAGGAGCGAGAGGGTGCCTAAACGATCTAGAGACACAAAAACTCCATTCAAGTCTGACAGAAATCCGGCTTTAACTGTAATACCTGAGATTATACCTGCAGTTGATCCGTTTTCAACTCCTGCGGAACATAAGCTTTCAAGGCTTCAAAATTGGATGACATTAAAGCCCGGCATGCATGAAACGTAAGCATGTTTCTGTCCTTGTCTATATATTCTTATATTTATGTATAAGAGGTTTGGTAATTCCTTTGAATCTTTAATCGACTGCAGGTCCCTATCAATCAATGATAATAAGATAAGGAAATCTTTCTTTCAAAGCATGGAAAATGCAAAAAAGGACCTTAAGAAAGAGGTAATTTGTTTACATATGTTCTTGCCTTGAGCTTTTTTTTTAAAAAAAAATTCAGGAAGGATTTGTTTAGTTTCAGGAATTATATAGTAACAAATTAGATAATGTTTGCCTTTTTTTTTGCAGCACATTGATGGAGCCTTTGCAATGCTAAATTGCAGAAGAAATGAGAATGCTGCTTGGTTCCACAACTACAAGATTCCAAAGGCGTGCTTCCTACCTATGGAGTTCTTGCATTGCTTGCTCTCTGATGATTTGGCTTACAAGAAAGAAAAGGTCAAAGGTAAAAAGATTTTCAACGATTTATTTAAAGATATTGTGAGAGGGAAGGTATATCCAGAGAAGACATGGGGAGAAGATGTTGATGTTGTGTATGGGATTACTCTTGAAAAAAAAAGCAATGTCTGAATTGGGATGGAAATTCATTTGAAGAAGAAAAGAATCACAGTATATGATTGTTTTCAAAAGGAAAGCAACAGCATTGATATTCCTCAAGTGAAAAAGTTGGCAGGTATGTATAAACAATTTGTATTTGATGTATTCAACTGTTTCTTGGTTTGAAATATTCAACTGATTCTATCTTGATATTGATTTATAAATATGACAGTGTTGATTTCCGAACTGCTGGTGGAATCTTCTGGTGATGAGGTAGATAAAGTGAAGATGATTCCATTTGAGATTGAGCAGGCACAAGGTTTACCCAAGACAAAACATCCTTTCAACTGTGGGATATTTCTTGTCAAGATTCTGGAGTGCCAGTCATTGAAGATAGGAGACATGACAAAGATTAATGATGACAATGCATTGGAGCTAAGGAGAACCTTGTCTTGTGAGATCTTCAACCAATTTGTGGATGAGAGCTTTGGGAAATGAGAATGATGAATGAAAACATTTTTTGTTTTAGTTAAGACTCGGTTTTAGTTATGACTGTTTATTTTGTTATGTTGTTGGCGTCTGGTTACATAAGAAAGATTGGAAGGATATCAAGTATTTTTTTTGGGTATCATATATCTTGGAAGGTTAAAATAATGTTTCTGGATGGGTTTCCAGAAAAAAATGTTAGAGTGTTTCAAATGTAAAAAAGAATGAAATGAGATTATATACTAAGGATTGGACATGTATATGGTAAGCTTAAAATTGTGATGTTTACAGACAACAAAAATTTAGATCCACAAAGGATCGAACCCAGAGGGAGAGAGTTTGCGTATTTGGATAGTGTGGGAGTTTAGCCACTAGGCCAAGAAGAATCATCTGTTAATGAATTACATTTAATTGTATTTAACTCCAAACTGTAACACAAAAAAAAAAATTGATTTTGAATCCACCACTTATCGAACCCGGGGATAGAGAGACTTTTGAGTTATGAAATGCCTCGGTTTAACCGCTGGTCTGAGGAGAATCATCTGTTAAAGAATATTACATAAGCATACTTAAACCAATTAATATAGGATAGGTTTCCAAAACAATACATTTCGATTGAAAAAAGACAAAACTCTTGCCGTCTCAACACTCTCGCCGTTTCAAACTTCTCGAATCTCACTCGTCTCCGCCTCTCGAATCTCTCTCTCATCTCCATATCTCTCGATCTCCGACGAAAACCCATCTCCAGAACTCTCTCTCTCTCGATCTTTTACGCGAGCTCTCTCTATTCTCCGAGAAAAACCATTTCTAGAGCTCTATCTCTTTAAGGTATGTTGCAGATTCAACCTTATGTGTGTTTTCTTTCTGAGAGATTGGTCTCCTGGTTTTTGCTTGTGTATAGACTTGCTCGTTTTAACCTAATATGATTGGTAGAATTCTAGTTCATGTGAAAGCATGTGTATAGACTTCAGGAAGGATTTGTATTGTTTCAGAAAACCCTTCCTGAAAATTGGATTTTAATTAATTTAGACAATAAAATTTTTCTTGTTTACGCAGGATAGAAACAAGATGGGAGATCCATTACCATTAAGACTAGCACTGCCTGAGCTGAGGTATCCGATTGGATCAGAGCCAGAGAAGACGATATCGATAAACCAACACTCGATAGTTGCTTATATCAAAACTGTTAAGGAAATTCTAGGAAATGATGAGTTCAACAGAATAAGAGGGACGTTTTTGGGACCGGTGATCAAGCTTGGAGAGAGGTCTTTGAAATTATCAGCTAAGATAGTGCACGCAGTTCTCACCAAAAGCATCAAGACAGTGAAGAGACACGAAGCATGGTTCCATTTTGGTGCTCAGCCAATGAGGTTCTCTATAAGAGAATTCCACATGGTGACTGGTTTGAAATGTAGTGGTGAAGCAAGAGAACCACGAGAGGAAACCGAGAAATTTAAGTGGGACTTCCTAAAAGGGCGTACTCATACAGTAAAGGACGTGGAGAAGCAGCTCAGAAACACAAGAGAAGATGCTTCTGATGAGAGATTCTGCCTTGCAATGCTCCTCCTGATTGAGAGCATACTACTACAGAAGAGCCTTCTCGACGGTGGCACAACTTTTACTTTGGATTATGTGAAAATAGCGCAGGATATGGATGTCTTGATGACATACCCATGGGGGAGAACAGCTTATAATTTGCTGTTAAAATCACTTCAGAGAGCTGTCGACAAAAGCCTCGACAAAAACAATTATGATTTGCAAGGATTCCCTATGGCATTTCTTATATGGATACTTGAGTCAGTACCTTTGCTACAGTATGCATTCAGTCAAGTTGTTCCTATTCTGAGCGTTCAACCGTCTACCCCAATATTTTTGTGTGAGAAGTACCTTCAAATAGCTTCTCCACAGCTGATAGATGTTCTCCTAATTGAAATCAAAGATCATGTAAGTTTTTACATTATTTTTTTCTTGTTTCTGTTTTGCCTTATGATTCTCCATTTAAAAGCTAATTATTTTTATGGTTTCAGCTTAAGGTCACATGCATCCTACCTCCTATTTCTAATGATCCAGAAGCTGATGTTTGCATGGAAGACGAAGCTAATAAAGATCTGGATGACATGGCCGATTTATCCAAGAGAGGTTATAAGTTTAAAATTAGAGATTGGCGAAACATGTCAGTAGACCTATACGGTGCTAATGAACAAATAAGAAGAGCATCTTTACTGTTTGGGAATGGAGGGATGAGTCAAGCTTCTTCTTCGTATCAGGAGGAGTCTTTGGAATCAAAGATCAACAGAATCAGCGAGATGGTGGGAGATAATTTAAGGATCATGAACGATCGTTTGTGTTTGATTGAAAAAGACAGGAAACAGATTAAAGAACGTGTGACAAAACTAGAGAAACTACAAAGAGTTACTTCATATGAAACTCCAAACAATGAGGTAACTTTTTTTTCGGAAATTAAAATTAATGTTTATCTAGTTCTTGATTCAGTTTTTTTTTGAGTTGTCAAGTAATTTTGGAAGATGTTATACATATTTAGGATTGCCTTCCTAATTTTTGTTGTACTTGCACAGACTGACACAACTCCATTTCATGAGACGGCTTCCAGACAAGGTGAAGCCAATGCAGATCAAGCAGATGAACAACTTAACAATGAGGCAAGTATAATTTTGAAAACTGTTGGTATTTATAAAATTATGAATTTGGTTGTACTTAAATTAATTTTTGGAAGTTCTTGTACGTGTTCATAATCCCATTCCTGACTTCAGGATACACGAGAGCCTATGAATGAGATCACGAAAGAGACACCTGGTTCTCCAATAGCTCAACAGAATATTGAGACTCCAGTCCTTACTCCAATTCAGACGCAGCAGGTACCTTCTTTAAAAAATTGGACTTTTCAAGTAATTTTTGGAAGCCCTTGTACGTGTTCATTCAACCATTCCTGAATTCAGGAGACTCACGAGCTTATGAATGAGATCATTTCACCAAACATTTCCGACACACAGCCAAATACCCGAGCTCGCAGAAATCTTTTAACAGAGCAAAATAAGGTATTACTTTCATTAAAACCTTTAATAAATATACAGCAACTATCAAAATGACTGGATATCCTTGAATCTAAACCATCACAGGATGTAGAAAGCAGAGTTCAAAATCCCTTTGAGATCGGAGCAAATGTGGAGATTTCATCACAAGATGACAATACTTGTCATAAATGGTATCCAGGAAATGTGTTGGCAACATATTTGGTTGATGGGGTTGAGATGGTGAAAGTTGAGTACTCCGTCCCGTCTCTGGACGAAAAGAAGAGGAAAAGGAGTGTTGAGACACGTGTATCAATTGACAGAATACGTCCTCAACCACCACCTGAGAGATCTGGAGCGAAGAAAAGTTATGAGCTAATGCAGGACGTGGAGGCGTTCGACAATGGTGCCTGGTGCGCTGGAAAAGTTAAAGTCATTTTGTTTGATGGCTCGTGTTTTGTCTCTTTGAACAATTCTAAAGAACAAATTTACTTCCACCATTCTGAGATGCGAAAACCAAGAAAATGGGTAGATGGTGTTTGGGAGATGACAAAAAAGGTAAAACAAATGCCTTGGATCACTTGAATTGAAAAATAATGTCATTTGTTTAATATCTCGGTATTGATTTTCAGATGGAAGAAGAGCAGACGCAGAGTGTGAATCCAAGTGAAGGAGATGGTGATAAAAAGGTATGAAATATTTATACATCATACTAGGAATTAAGATATAAATGTATCTGAATTTTTGTCATTCAAAAAGGGGAAGGCGAAGGCTGTCGCTTGTAAGAAAAATGAAGCAGCTGGTCCATCAGAAGATGGTGTTGGGAAAATGGCAAAAGAGGTAATAAAAATGAATAAGATCCACTTGAATTGAAGTTCAGGTCAATAGTTTGATATATCGGTTTTGTTTCACAGATGGAAGTAAAGCAGGGTAAGAGTGTGAAACCAAGTCAAGACGATCATGCAAAAAAGGTATAAAAAATATTTTTACTTCATATTAGGAAGGCATTCAAGTATAAAGATAAAAACGATCCTGAATTTTTGTCTTTATTTTTAATTAAAGGGGAAGCCTGATGTTGGTAAGAAGAAGAAAGCAAATGCTCAGCCAGTAGATTTGCTTCCTTTTCTACAGCGAGAAGAGAAGAGGCCAATACGACCTAGAAACCCTCCTATACCTGTAACACCTGAGGTAATCCTTCCAATTGATCCATTTGTGACACCTGAATTTCCTCGGTTTTCAAGGCTTGCACACTGGATGGATCTACGGGGCATATATCGTGTGTAAGCAACTTTTTGTCCTCGCATAAATATTCCTAATTTATTTTGTAAAAGTTTCGATTGATACTAGTTAATTTTATCAACTACAGACCGTTTTATATCAATGGAAAAGAAATTGAAAAAGAGTTCTTTCAAAAAATGGACGATGCAGAAAACAATCTCAACAAAGAGGTAATCAACACTCTGTTCTGTCTTCTATTTGATTGTGTCATATGTTTAGGAAGAGGTTGAGTTGAGCTATGCTAGATGTCCATGTTATAGCAGTTCTATATGAAGTTTCTAACTATATTGTTACATTGGCAGCACATAAATGTTGCATTTGAAATGCTAAATTGTAAGAGGGTTGAGCAAGGTGCTTGGTTCCGCAACAACAATCTTCCAGCAGCATGCTTTGTACCAGTCAAATTCTTAGAAGTGGTTGGGTACGCTTATGAATCTGTCAGGAAGCCACATAAGAAAAAAAAACGTTATTGGAGGGCTGTGTAGGCGAACTTGTGAAAGGTTTAATACATCCAAAGAAGGTATGGCTGGAAGATGTTGATGTTATATATGGTGTCATTGAAGATAAGTTGAGCTATCACTATATTGGGGTGGAGATACAATTGATGGACAACACAATCACACTCTTCCATTGTGGTCTTCCAAAAGCAAATATCAAACGTGCTCTTAATCAAATCCAAGAACTGGCAGGTAAAAACTCTTTGTGATTTATTAATTTTATCATTCAGTGTAGAAAAATCAGTTTTATTGTCTGTTGGTGATTGATTTATTGTATAATTTTGGGTATTTATGACAGTGTTGATTAGTGCCATAAGATGGAACTTCTTGGTGAAGAGGTTAATTTCGAAGATATCAGTCCATTTCAAGTTAAGTTTGCAGAAGGGCTTCCAAAGACAAAATTTCCATACAACTGTGGTATTTTTGTTGTGAAGATGCTGGAATGCAGGTCACTGGGATTGAAGAGCATGGCTAATATAAATGATGAAACTGCGATGGACTTACGAAGCAAGCTATGTTGTGAGATCTTCGACCAGTTTATGGATAAAGATTTCCAGGAAGGTCAAAGGAAGTGAAAATGTCATATTTGTTCTGTTTTCTACTCTGTTTTTCTACTTTGATATTAATTATCCCTAACGTTTAAGTTTAAGTTTGTAATGAATTATCCCTAACGTTTTTTTCATTTAGATTGTTATTGAAATATTTTTAGGATGTATTGATGAATTGTCAAATGCTTATGGTACTTTTAGGATGAGTTTCCAGAAAAAGAGTGAGAAAGCAAAATGCACCATAGCCTAGCAAATTCCTTTAAAGTTTACAAAAAAAAAATGAAAAAGAATGTGATCCAATGTTGATTGAACTCGTGAACTCTCGAAAGATGAATTAAAGTGTGCAGCCGTTGTGCCAAGGGTGTTATACTTGCCAAAAGCTATAATAAAACCAAAATAACTTTTGAATATTTAATTAAAAACAGAAAAAAATGTGAGTATACACAACGGGGATCGAACACGGCTTATTGTGTGATAAGGGTACACTAAGAGTAGAAGGGCTTGCCACTAGGCTATGGTGGATATTCGATAACAGAGTAAATGTGAACTTATTTATTCACAGACGATAGATTTATATAATCTGGATATCATTTTAGGTATTCAGGATAGCTTTCCAAAAACAAATTCCTTTAAAGTTTACAAAAAAAAATGAAAAAGAATGTGATCTGATGTTGATTGAACTCGTGAACTCTCGAAAGATGAATCAAAGTGTGCAGCCGTTGTGCCAAGGGTGTTATACTTGCAAAAAGCTATAATAAAACGAAAATAACTTTTGAATATTTAATTAAAAACAGAAAAAAACGTGAGTATACACAACGGGGATCGAACACGGCTTATTGTGTGATAAGGGCTTGCCACTAGGCTATGGTGGATACTCGATAACAGAGTAAATGTGAACTTATTTATTCACAGACGATAGATTTATATAATCTGGATATCATTTTAGGTATTAAGGATAGCTTTCCAAAAACAAATTCCTTTGGGGATCGAACACGGCTTAAAGTACTTATTCATTTAAAATAAAAACTGAAAATCAAACATAATGTGGTCCTTAAAAACATAAAAAGAGAAGATGATAACATAAAATTACTCATGACACAGCCAACTTTCGCCAAGTTTATCCCAATCAGGGACTTTGACCTTCACATCAGCAAGCATTCCTTCCGCTTCCGAGTGCTCTTCTTTAAGTTTCTCCAACTCAGCAGTTAAATCAAATTTTCCATCAGCTTTGATAATATCTTCAAGCAACTCGATTTGGACAGCAATTGAATTTGCTTTGCTGGATGCCAGATTCCAATCATTCTCAGATAGCCTGTATTCGTTGGACAAACGAAGAAGAGCCCTGTAATGTACCACAGTTTCCTTCTTTCCCTTATTGAAACCTTCGGCGGCATCACATCCGTAAACCTCCTCTATGGGACGCTTCATCATCTTCTTTGAACTTCCTTCCATTGAAACTTTGTCCTGCAACAAAATCGAAACTAAGATGTTACGATAAAATAGAAATAGAAAAAAGTTCATGAATTGAATGGAAAATGAGAAAAATCGAAAACTAACTTATATTGCAAAAGGATAAATCAGACGAAATGAAGTGAGTGAATAAAAAGTCTGATATCGTCCCTTATATTTATAGAACTAAAAGGAACTCTTCGATTATTGAAGTCAGTTAAAATAAACTCTTCGGTTACTGAGATAACCAATCATATAACAGCCATCTTGACGAAAAGAAACTCTTCGGTTACTGAGTTACATGATGTCGTTTGGAAGACACTCTTCGATTCCTGAGATATATGCTTGAACAAAAAAAAAAATCAACCATTACTCGTAGGAGAGTCGAACCCGGATCGAACAAATGTTTCGGTATCATAGGTTTGGTGGTTTAGCCGCTAGGCTGAGGAGAATCATCTGTTAGTTGCTTCCACATAATTGAATTTAGCCATACAATTTATAGTATAATACATTGGAAAGATCTTTGATAGTTCAGGATGGGCATCCAGAGTATGCATGAATAATATACATGAATATTAGTGTGCTTCTTTCTTAAACTAGAAAAAAATAAAATGAGATCAAAACTAAGGATTAATATCTACACATTTGGAAAATTTGATAATGTGATTTGCAAAATTTTGGAGGAAAAAAAAAATATATATACACATCTCATAGGATTCGAACCTGAAGATGACTAGGAGGAAAGAGGGAGTTAAGGTGTAGTAGCCACTAGGCCAAGTTAATTTCAGTCATTACATGTTGTAAGTAAAGTAATATATTTCTTTTATTTTTATTCAACTTAAATTTTTTTTAAAAACTCTGATTAGTAGGGGCATCGAACCCGGGTCGAGTCAAGCGTTACAATTTCGACAGATAGGTGTTTTAGCCGCTAGACCGAGGAGAATCATCTGTTACACTTTTCCACATAAATATTCTTAACAGAAAATGTTGTATTATAAACCTTGGAAAGGAACTCGGGATTTCTGGATGGGATTCCAGAATAGTTGAATATTACTGTGTTTTTTTCTAGCAAAGAAGTTTAAACTAAGAATTGAAATGAGATCAAAAGATAATGTTGTATATTACAAAAGTTGGAAGAAATCATACTTATTCAGGATAGGGTTCCAAAAGAAAAAATGTATATGGTCTTGTGCATATCATGTAACCATCAAATAGCCAACATCCAAATAATAATCGATAAAAATGTAAAAATGTAGAACTTCATCCTATAGGCCTCTGGCATGTGATCTTGTTGTGCCCTCCTGTGCCACATCTGCTGCACTTGTGGGACTGAGATTTAGATCCAGGAACCCCAAACTCGCCAACGGATCTCTTTCTCTTTGTAGGAGGGCGCCACTTTTCTTTTTGGTAGCTGGAGGTGGGCAAGACAGTTCATCAATATTCTCTGGATAGGTGGACGTTGACAACTCTCCACCAGGATGTATGCTTTCAGCATAAGCTTTAGCCCACATTTCTGTCAAGTGAGAAGCATCAACAAAACGGTTTTCATCTCTCTTGATATGCTTAGCAGCAGCGATGGCATGGATGCAGGAGATCTTGTCAATGTCGAAAACATTACATGTGCAATGCCGCTTCTCCAAGTCAACAACAAACTTCATTGTTTCATTCTTCACCTCAAACTCGCTTCGATCAACTTGATACACATTCAACAACATTGCGGCACCTAACCTAGATACCAATTTCTGCACAACTTTTGGAGTAACCAGGTGCTTATGTTTCGCAGCCGCTTCGCGTCGCTCAAAAAACCAAGTGGTCATCGTCAATCTGATAGTTTCAAGAAGAGAGATAATGGGCAACTCACGAGGCATCCTCAACATAGAATTGAGAGACTCTGCAATGTTGGTAGTCATGATATTATACCTGTTCGCAGGCGCATAGCTTCGTGCCCACTTCCTAAAATCAGACTCTTCCAGATACTTAGCCAATTCAGGACATTTATCCTTTTTGTCCTTGAAGATTAACCAGAACTCGTGACACGTATAGGCATCAGCAGCGCTTTCCACCAGAGGTAGCAACCCAGTCTTCGCATATGTAGGAGTGATGTTGCGGAGCAGATGGATCCTGCAAATTCCATGGTGAGATAAGGGATATACATCCTCCAACGCTGAAGAAATGGAGTTAGCCCTGTCTGATACAAAAACAAGATCCGAAGCGTCCGGGATCTTCTGGCTCAAACCTCTAAAGAACCATTTCCAAGAGGCGCCGTTTTCTGCGTCAACCACTGCAAAGGCGAGAGGATATAGATGATAATTCCCATCTTGAGCACAAGCTGCCAATAAAGTCCCATTGAATTTTCCCTTCAGAAATGTACCATCTACTGCAATAACTCTCCTCATCAATGAGAATCCCCTTTTCGATGGACCAAAAGCCACAAATGCATACTTGAACTTTCCTGCAGCATCAACATGTTGATAAGTCAAGGAACCAGGGTTTGTTTCTGTGATTTTATACAACCACCTAGACAAATTGTAATAGCTGTCTTCAGGAGTCCCTCTAACCAAAATCTGAGCTTCTTCTCTCACTCTCCAAGCTTGTTTGTAATTGATGTGAACACCATGCAGCATCCTGGCCTGTTCAATGATCTGTTTCGGTTTGAGACCTTCCTTTTTTTCTCCATAATTGCTGCAAATCAAAGAACCCAACAACTTTGCAGATGCTTGTCTATGGTTGGCTTTCCTGTGTGTTGTATCGCATGTATGCTCATGAACATACTTTTTAACAACGAAAAAATCTGAAACAGGTAGCTTGATAGCACGCATCCTCCACGTGCAATTTTCATCAACACAACTCAAAAGCACTCTTGACTTGTTAGAAGAGACAGTCTTGTACTCAAACTTCCACTCTAAAGCCCATTTCTTCATCCTCAACATCAACTCTCTCTTTGTCTTAAAATAGCTATTCACCTTAATATCGCCAGCTTTTCTCGTGGTTGGTGAAAGTCCAATATGGACAGGGCTAAAATCCGGAAGAGCATTCAGAGGAACTGTAGAAACACCTTCATATAGAAGACTCTGCAAAAGTCAAGTAGTTCTGTAAGGCATAATACTTGATTATGAAGCATATCATGCAAACACAAACAGAAAAAGGGAATTAGGGACAATGTACCTGTTTTTCTCTTTGCACAGTAGAAAGAATCACTGGATTGGCATTCAATAGAACAGTAGAAGCAAATGTATCAGAAGCTTGAGTGTTACAGCTAGCTGGATCAGTACTAAAATCCGGAAGAGCATTCAGAGGAACTGTAGAAACACCTTCATATAGAAGACTCTGCAAAAGTCAAGTAGTTCTGTAAGGCATAATACTTGATTATGAAGCATATCATGCAAACACAAACAGAAAAAGGGAATTAGGGACAATGTACTTGTTTTTCTCTCTGCACAATAGAAAGAATCACTGGATTGGCATTCAATGGAACAGTAGAAGCAAATGTATCAGAAGCTTGAGTGTTACAGCTAGCTGGATCAGTACTAACCTGCAAAAGTCAAGTAGTTCTGTAAGGCATAATACTTGGTTATGAAGCATATCCTGAAAAGTCTAAGTAAGAAAAAAATCATACAAACCTTAACACACAAACGACAGGTTCCATCAAATGCTCTAGTCTTGGAAATGAAAGTTCTGAGCTGACGAGTATTACCTATCGAGAGTGGGGGGAAATTTTCAATAATACATTTCATATCCAATGAAAAACCATAACTCAAACTGATTTCTTCCTCTTTAACACTAAAATCTTCAGAGTCAATCTTCATCAAATCTTCATACAGTAGATCTTCTTCTATGGAAATGATTGATGCATTCCTCTTCAAATCAACAAGAAACTCCCACTGGAGAGATTCTTTTGAGATCCATTGTCCACAGATGCACAAAACTTCCATTGTTCTACAAAATCAACTTCAATTCATCAACAAATGAATAATATATAACAAAACCTAGATAATGTATAACAAAATGAAATGATTCAAACCTTAATCAAATCAGACACACGAGAGAGAGAATGAGATGAATAGACGTAGAAACGACAGATCAATTGAGAAGCGACGACGACGACGATAAATAAACGGAGAGACGACGACGACGGATCAACGGAGAGGCGAAGACGACGACGGAGAGACGACGACGACGACGACGGAGAGACGACGACGACAACGACGGAGAGACGACGACGATGACGACGACGGAGAGACGACGACGACGAAAGACAGCGATGAAGAGAAGAAGAAGCGATGAAACGAGGACGGCGACAATTGATTTCAAAATTTTTTTTTAATTACTTAAAGAAGAGGGCATAAGGGTAAATTACCCCTTTAGTGAAACCTATTTTTGTGACTTCTGATCCTGAGTGCTAGTTTGGGGAGGAAAACTTTGTTTGGTGTTCTTTGTGTCATTTTCTCTTAAACTATCTCATAATCAAAAATATATATATTAAAATAATAAAAATATTTTCCTTCAAACTTACTTATAAATTTTATTTAATAGTCTTATTATTATTATTATTATTATTATTATTATTATTATTATTATTATTATTATTATTATTATTATTATTATTATTATTATTATTATTATTATTATTATTATTATTATTACTATTATTATTATTATTATTATTATTATTATCTTATTATATCAAGCTTGGTTCTTCAAAGTTTCTAATAAATATTAATTTATATTATTATATTATTATAATTATTATTTTGTATATTAAAAAATTATGACCAAAAACCGCTACAATCATTTAACATCTATATTTAGGTTTAAGCTTCCACATATTATTATTATTATTATTATTATTATTATTATTATTATTATTATTATTATTATTATTATTATTATTATTATTATTATTATTATTATTATTATTTTCTCTATTAAAACTTTATTTAATAGTATTTTTACTTAAGAAAATTAATGATAAACATGATATTAACGTTTATTTAATTAACAAGAAAAATTGTAAAACCTATTAGAGATATTGAAAAAAAAAACAAATTTTGAAAATGGCAACTCTTAAAAATAGTTAATACTATCTCAAGAAAATTATTTGATAGAAATATTTTTATTTTTCTAAATCCTAGACAAAATATAATTTTAAAAGATTATAGAATATTAATTTCCTTCTCTAAAATCCTAAAAAACTTTAAAAAGAGTATTGGATAGTTTTATTCCCTTTTTATAAAAAGATTTAAACAAAACAAATTTGTATCATATTTTTAAGTCCTACCCAAAAGATAATCGTAAAAATATATTTGATAGTATTTTTAAGAGAGTACTTGATGATGAACGTGATAGTAAAAATTTATTTAATTAACAAAAGAAGTGTAAAACTAGTATTGATAGGAATTGTAAAATAGTAATTTTTAATTATTTATTAATAACTAAAAGTAATTATCTGATAGCAATTTTTTTCTGAAATTCTAAACAGCGATAATTGTAATAGGTTATATGATAGTAATTTTTCTTTTCTAAAATATTAAAAAAAATTAAAAAATATTTAATTAATATTATTTTTAATTTTTTTTTATTATAAATAAAAAGGAGATTTATAAAATAGAATGTTTTCCTTTTTTTAAAAAATCCTAGCAAAATAAAATGTTAAAGATTTATTTAATTGAATTTTTTTTTTGACAACAACAAAGAGACTCATGTAGCTTCAGAAAACCAAAAAGGTTGCTCCACATCTATATGGACAACGCAAGACGGCTGTTAAAGACTTATTTAGTACAAATTAAATTAGTGCATAAGAACATGCATAATGTTGTCATTGTCTCGATTGATGTACTTGACTTTCATTTCTTTTTACTTTTCTTTCAATTTCTTATTTCAGGATGTGTTTAGTTTTAAACATTTAGGTATAGTATTTTCTCTAATCCTATGTACAAAGTTTATAATAATTCCTCTATGCACCATGATTATAAAACAAAAATATAAACTTGAACTTATGTGTGAAAACGGGTTTTAATTATAAAATAAATATCAGACAACATATGCAAAAAACATTATAAAACTATGATAAAATTATTTCTTATTTTTTGGTTTTTATTAAATTAAAACATCAAACAAAATCCGTTGCAATGCAACGGGCTCATAACTTGTATCATATAAATATTACTTGAAATAAGTAATTTTTGTATATAGTTTAAATTTATAATAATTTTAATAAATAAATATTTTGATATTTTTTTAGAGAACTTGTGATTTGTTGATAATGGAAGAATAACATTAAATTTTATTAAATTATATTAATCATCTTAACATATGCATCTCATAATTATGAAAAAATAAAAAGAAAAAAAGAAAAAACTACAATTTATGTATGAATTATGATACATATATCTACTATCTATGTCTAATGCAGAAAATAGCAAATTTAAATTTTCACATTTAGGGGATCGTGAATTGTTTAATGTTTGTTAACAAATTGGAGATATTATGTAGTTTTTATTGACCCTAAATGTTGACAAATAAGGGTTATAATCTAGAATCAATCTGGTTTAATTGTAGGGAGTAAATGAATTACAATTTGGATTCTAATAAAAAGATTATTGTTTAAAAAAATTAATAAGAAAATAAAATAGGTTAATACATAAATAATTAGGAAAAATCGATAAATGTGTTAGTTGATCAAAATATGAATATACCCTCAAGTATCTACTACATATGATATGGTTATGAACTTTTGTAAATTAGAGATTTTTAGTTGAGGTATATAATTAGCCCAATATTCATTTAATATCAACTGTGTTGGGCTAATTAAGATGCGTTCTGAATACGACATGTGTGTTTATCAAGCTTCCCGCATGCTAAACAATTAGTGATATGACGTTTGTGATTCTCAGCACAACTCTTACAAACGAAAACCGGAGAAAAATCTTATACTTCTCTTTTGTGAATCCCTAATTCAATCAATGGCGGATTTAACGTATTCCGGTCCGGTCCAAGCAGACGCAGAAGTCGTCTGGAACGTGATTCTCTTCAATCATCTCTGATGAAGCTCGTGTCAAGTACAATGATCTTTGCATGAGAGGATTTCTAGCTCAAGGTATCATGTCAACAGCTGAGGTTAATCTTCAGGAAGTTCGCGAAATCATAGTTAGTGTAGGTTTGATGAACACACTGACGAATCTTAGAGCATTCTCTCTTAGAATTGTTAGAGAATATCTTACAATTTTTTTTTTGGATCTGGTAACGGAGTCATGATTAGAGGAGACACATTTGAGCTTTCTTCCATTTTAATCAATAGTGTGTTTTGAATTCCGAATGTTGATCATGTGTGGGAATTAAATAATTTGGATAAGGTTGTTGCGTATTTGACTGTAGGTCATAGGAACAGATGGTAAAGTTTTCGGCTTGATGATCTTAGTCCAGTATATCATGTTTTGTACAATGTATGCATGACAAATTGGATTCCAGGTAAAAATGTTGTGTACCTTGTGAAAAAGCGTATGCGGTTTTATATGCTCTTGTTCAGAAGAAGCCAATAGATTTTGGTCGTTTAGTATACGATCAGATATTGGATACAACAAGGCAATCAAATGGACGACAACCAATTGGATTTCCTAATCTGATTCATGAGGTCCTTGTTCATCAGTGTGTGATAAGACCACTTGTAGGAGATGAGGAGTTAATTGGTAGACCAATGTATTTGTGGAGAATGCGGGAAGCTTCTGTTCCACTTGATGTTTCACTTCAATAGGGGATGTATCACAACATTGATCAAGCTATCATATAGAGATAAGGACTAGAGTTAGTGATAACGATATACTTTGATGTTGTAGTTATCCATATCTACTTATACCTAGTAGTATTAGGAGATGATACCGTGTATATATACGTAGTCATGAACATCAATACAAACAACACTTTCATATTATTTTATGGTATCAGAGCAGAAACGATCCTTGACCTAAAATTCTCAAGTTTCTTTTTCGCTTCCGCATTAAGATTCTTCCTACAACGTGATTGATAAAATAACAGTCATGGCTACTACTCCTTCTACTTCATCTCCTACGTCTACTTCTACGTCTTCAACAATTACTCCATCTACTACCTCTACTCCTACTACTGAAAGTAGTTCTGTAAACCCTTATTTTCTACACCCCTCTGACAATCCAGGCGCGTTAATCACGCCAGTAATACTTAAAGGCGACAACTATTCAGAATGGGCAACAGAGTTCTGGAATTCTCTCCAGGCTAAACAGAAGATTGGCTTCCTCGATGGTACTACACCTAAACCCTCGACGAACCCTGATCTAGCTCGATGGACGTCGGCCAACTCGATGATTGTTGGATGGATACGCACGTCGATTGATCCTCTTGTGCGATCTACTGTTGGTCATATTCCTGATGCTTTTCAGTTATGGGAATCACTAAAACGAAGGTTCTCGGTGAAGAACAGTGTGCGTAAGCACCTACTTGAGGACGAGATCTCCAACTGCAAACAGAATGGTGAAACTGTCCTCAATTACTTTGGTCGCCTATCTAAATTATGGGAAGAACTACAGAACTTCAAATCCTCATACGTTTGTACTTGTGATGCGTCATCTCATATTGAGAAGGAACGTGAATATGCTAAAGTCCACAAGTTTCTTTTTGGGCTTGATGATTCACGATATAGTGCTATTCGATCTCAAATCATTGACGAAGAACCACTACCTGATCTTAACCTAGCCTACTCTCGAGTAATCCGAGCTGAGCAACACATCCTTACCATGCGAACCACTGAACAAAAACAAGATGTACTCGGTTTTGCTGTCACGTCTGAAACTCCTACTACAGCGGGCGTTGCAACAAACCGCAGTCGCGATCCTAACCGCTTCTGTACTCACTACAATCGCAAAGGTCACAAAGCTTCAGAATGCTTTCTCTTACATGGTTATCTCGACTGGTTCAATGATCAACAAAGGAACAATCAATCGTCTGGACAGTCTCAAAGAGGTCGCGGTGGACGAGGAAACAGTTCACGAGGTTGTGGTCGCGTTAATGCCTCTCGTTCTGCACCGTCTACTTCTTCGGGAAACTCCATTGCCTCTGCGGACCAGATTACCGCACTGATCAATCTGCTACAGAACCAGCAGTCTCAACTGTCTACTGATCGTATGTCCGGTAAACCTTCTTTGACTGACGTTATAATTGACACAGGGGCATCCCATCATATGACTGGAGACATATCACTACTTCATAACGTTCGAGACATTGCCTCATCGTCTGTTACCTTCCCAGACGGTCGCACTTCTCGCGCAACACAATCGGGAACTCTGTTTCTCAATTCATCATGTTCTTTACTAGATGTCTTATACGTTCCTGATTTTAACTGCACGCTTATATCAGTTTCTAAACTTCTGAAGCAGACTGGATGTATTGCGATATTCACTGATACTTTGTGTGTTTTACAGGACCGTTTTACGAGGACCCTGATTGGAGCCGGTGAAGAGAGAGAGGGTGTGTATTATTTCACGGGTGTAACGGTTGCACAGTCTAATAGAGCTGGAAAGGAAAAGATTTCTTCTTCTTCAGAACTTTGGCACCGACGACTAGGACATCCGGCTCACAGTGTTTTATCTTCTTTACCAGTTCTAGATAATGTTGCTTTGGATTTTGGTCACACCAAGTCGTGTGATGTGTGTTTTCTTTCTAAACAAACACGTGAAGCTTTTCACGAGAGTTTTAATAATGCTATTGAACCTTTTGCACTAGTACATTGTGATGTTTGGGGTCCCTATCGTACTCCATCCTCTTGTGGTGCAGTATACTTTCTCACTATTGTTGACGATTATTCTAGAGCAGTGTGGATTCACCTTATGCTCGAAAAATCAGAGGTTCCTATCCTATTACAAAACTTCTGCGCCATGGCAATTCGTCAGTTCGGTCACTCAGTCAAAACGTTCCGGACAGACAACGGTACAGAGTTTTCAAAACTCAAACCTTTCTTACGCCAAGAAGGTATCTTACATCAAACTTCTTCGGTTGACACACCACAACTGAATGCACGAGTTGAACGTAAGCATCGTCATATCCTTAACGTCGCGCGTGCATGCTTATTTCAAGCTAATCTTCCTGTCATGTTCTGGGGACAGAGTATCCTCACTGCAGCTCACCTGATAAACCGCACACCATCACGGCTCTTAGGTGGAAAATCCCCATATGAGTTGTTGTATGGGTCGTCTCCTAACTACTCTTCTCTTCGGGTGTTTGGCTGCCTCTGCTTCGCACAGAAACGACCAAAAGACACAGACAAGTTCGCTGCTCGAAGTCGACGTTGTTTATTTGTTGGTTACCCCCACGGCAAGAAAGCTTGGAATGTCTATGATATCGACAGCAATGAGTTCTTCACCAGCCGCGACGTGGTCTTCTTTGAGGATCAGTTCCCTGGATACAAAACTCATCAGCAAACTACTCCTTTACCAGTCTCAGTTGATGTCATTACTGATGACTTTCCCACAATTACTACAGTTCCTCAAATGGTAACAACTCCGGTGGTAACTCCCACTGCGACAAATACACCAGATGTCACTGTCACAACTCCTTGCCCAGAACCAGTAACATCTGAAACCCCCTACAACTCCTATTACTGACACTATGTCTTCTCCTACATCAGACCAACATGCGAGTAATACTGAACCTCCATCACCTGGTCTTCCTGAGCTTCTAGGACGCGGTCATCGCCATCGACAACCGTCTGTTCTTCTCAAGAATTATGTAACCAATGCTGCTCATAAAAATATACACACTCCTCTCGCTCTACCCGACTCTTCTCTTGGTTCTTCTACTACGGTCTCAGGTAACAACACTTTGTATCCCATCTCGAGTTATATAACTGATGACATATACCCAAAGACCTATGCACAAGCTGTACAAGATGAAATTTGGCGCGACTCTATGGTCACAGAGCATACAGCTCATATTGAAAATGGGACGTGGGATGTAACTACACTTCCTCCAGGAAAGAAGCTGATCGGTAGTACATGGCTTTACAAAACAAAATACCTCTCCAATGGACAAATCCTCTGTCGCAAATCCAGACTTGTGGCACAAGGAAACCGTCAGAGAGAGGGCCTCGACTATACAGACACATTCGCTCCAGTCGCCAAACCATCTACCATCCGTATACTACTTGAAATAGCTGCAGCAAAACAATGGGAAGTCCATCAAATGGATGTCTCGAATGCCTTTCTTCATGGAGAGTTGAAAGAAGAGGTCTACATGAAACTTCCCCAAGGATTTCAAGGTCCTGATCTGACTAAAGTGGCTCGTCTACGAAAGTCAATCTATGGTCTCAAACAGTCTCCTCGTTGCTGGTTTTCTAAACTCAGTGATGCACTAATCAAATACGACTTCATCCAGAGTAAGCCAGACTACTCACACTTCTCCTACATCCGTGGCAAAATCAATCTCCACATCCTCATTTACGTTGACGACTTCATCATAGCCAGCAATGACTTATCTACACTTCAGAAATTTAAGAACTACCTTTGCAAGTGCTTCAAGATGAAAGATCTAGGCAAACTGAAGTACTTCCTTGGTATTGAAGTTGCTCGCAACAATGATGGTATCTTTATCTCTCAGCGTAAGTATGCCCTAGACATCATTGCAGAATCAGGTCTCCTGGGATGCAAGCCATCAGCAGTACCTATTGAACTCAACCACAAGCTCGCTTTGTCTAAAAGCCAACCACTCACTGACCCTGCTCCTTATAGACGGCTTGTAGGACGACTAATCTACCTAACTTTTACTCGTCAAGAACTCTGCTACGCAGTTCACATCCTGTCCCAGTTCATGAAAACACCTCGCAAAGATCATTGGGATGCAGCTCAACGAGTTATACGATATCTCAAGGGATCTCCATCTCAAGGTGTGCTCCTACGATCAAACTCCTCGCTTAAAGTGACTGCATTCTGTGATGCTGACTGGAGTGCATGCCCGCTGACTCGTCGCTCCTTAAGCTTCTACATTGTCCTTCTCGGTTCTTCACCGGTGTCGTGGAAAACTAAGAAACAAAACACGGTGTCTGCCTCCTCTGCAGAGTCAGAATACCGTGCGATGGCCTACACGTTACGAGAGCTGAAATGGGTGAAGAGGATTCTAACGTCCTTTGGCGTGCAACACAAGGAATCGATGAAGCTATTTTGTGACAGTCAATCGGCCATATACATTGCTAAGAATCCTGTCTTTCACGAACGTACGAAACACATAGAAAATGATTGTCATCAGGTTCGAGATGCTGTTCAAGACAAACTCATAACAATGGAGCATATCTCAACGAAGGAACAACCTGCTGACCTACTCACTAAGTCACTGCCTTCCACTACATTTACGTATCTTTTGTCCAAGTTGGGGATTCAAGAAGTTTCATCGCCCACTTGAGGGGGGTATAGAGATAAGGACTAGAGTTAGTGATAACGATATACTTTGATGTTGTAGTTATCCATATCTACTTATACCTAGTAGTATTAGGAGATGATACCGTGTATATATACGTAGTCATGAACATCAATACAAACAACACTTTCATATTATTTTATATCAGGATGTTGCGACTTCTATAGAGTCATGTTCCAGAGGGAGAAGTAGTGGATGGCGAAGATGATGATGATGGTGATTAAGATGTTCAAGATTTGCAAGACTAAATTATAGACATCTATTTTTAGCGGGTAATATTTCTTTTTGTCTGGTTTGGTGCATCTTTTTGACAATTAATTAGTGGCTTAAATGCCAAATCTTCCACTTGGATAGTTGCTCTAGTCTAAGCTTTATATATTGTTTATTTTTAAACAATATGCTATGTCCTTCTTGATGATACTTCTACAAAACTTATTCATCGAGTTTTGTCCTGGATTAATGTCTGGTAA
Source organism: Brassica rapa (assembly GCF_000309985.2). Classification (NCBI taxonomy): domain Eukaryota; kingdom Viridiplantae; phylum Streptophyta; class Magnoliopsida; order Brassicales; family Brassicaceae; genus Brassica; species Brassica rapa. The sequence continues at coordinate 17,393,162 of NC_024796.2, read as the reverse complement.
TTAAAAAAAAATAAGTCATTTATAAAGAGATTATAAGAACCTCTAAAAATGTTGAGCATAAATGATATAAGTTGGGAAGCACTAATATAAATGTTTTTGCTTGCCAACTTTATTTTCACTATAGACGATTTTAAACTAAAGTAATTTTTTTTTTTTTGGCAACAAACTAAAGTAATTCAATACGTACATTTTTGAGTTAATATATGGGAAAAGCTTTTAATGACGTGATATTAACTCATAAAATTAATATTTTATTCTTATGCCAACTTTCCAAAAATTGGATGAAACAATGATAAATAAATATTATGAAAAACAAATAAAAAGAGTACATATAGCGAAACTTAAATTAAAAAAAAAAAACACATAGATTGTTCACTACGCCTCTGAAACCATTTTCTTTTGCCTTTCTCTGACCTGTCAAACACAAAACATGTTAACATATATTGCCAAAATAATTATAAATAAATTGAATATATTTACGAACATTTTTTTGAACGTTGTAACTGCTTCAATTAATGGATTGGAAATTATCTCAGAGCATCCTTGAATGTTGGTAATCTCTCTATATCCCCCTATATATTTTATACAAATATGGACCATTGTATCATACTGTCAATATAAAATATAGTGGAATAAACATATGATCTGTTAAATTCTAACCGTCTAGAACGTCAATTTTCCAGAATCGTAGCACGCAACCAGAATGTATCAACATGTCCTGCCATTTTCCCATATGCAACACAAGTGACTCGTTCGAGGCTAAAGGTAGGATTGAACAAACACACAATTATATAGGAATAATATAATTTTATAAGCATAATTATTAAAATAAAAAACATTGATAATATAAATGTACACTTACTTGTTATCAGTTAAGGCTAAGGATATCATACTGATAGGGTTGAGAAATTCACTTCCAACGTTTTGGTTAAAGCCCAACTCCAAATTTCCAACTGATATTAGAGCCCCTAATATGTCTAATATAAAGTTTAAGAAACGTTAGTATACATTTTTATTCAATTGTAATATAATAAAATTACCTAAACATACGATAAGGATAGAGTTATAACCAAATGAAAATTTTGGGATGAATTAATCCCATTGTATTTTACGATGAGAATTTTCCGGATGTCTCTTCTTGAAATATGAATTTAACGCGAGTAGTCTTTGAAAAACAAATATGATACTTATGACGAGTTACCCTGGTAATTCCCATAGAAGGGGCTACTTTAAAATTAGATAGTCTAATCTAGCAATGCTTATTAGTATATAATAGAATTTAAGCATTAAAGAGTTCTTAAGGGTTGCTTGAATCATCTGCCCCTATAAGAACAAATCGTATGGTTAGCAAAATATTATAATATACAATATAAATTTACTGAGTATTGTATGTATTATAACCAATACTCATATTTGCATCCATCAGTATCATATGACAATTGTAACCGAACATTCCATTCCTCACGGTCCATTTTTGAACTACTTGGACTCGTAAAGAAACATTCAAAGATCGAGTGTCCAACCTATCGAAAGATATAATAGCTTCCATGATAACTATGTGATCAATGAATGAAATAGCAACCTTATATACTGGAAAAACTACGGCAAATGGAAAATGAAAACTAAACAATGCAAATAATAACTTAACAACTCGATTGAAATATTTGATTATTAATATTATACTAAATTTAGGAAATCGTAATAATTATAAATATACAGATAAATAGATTTAGTATGAAATATATAATTTTATCCGAGAATATCCGTATTGAGATTCTAGTTCTTCATCCTGTCGAATTTATTGTCTCTTAAATTCATATATTTTCAAAAAAATATCATAAAAACGTGTTTACAAAGTAGCATAACAGAGTTTCCTTATTTCTGGTCGAGATTTTTCCATTCTGGTTGAGTTTCCTTTTTTGTCGACCATGCTTTCAGAGCCGTGCTTACCCCTTGTTGAAAAAGGCAATGGCCTTAGGCCCTATAATTTTTAGTTAATATTTAGGGCCCCATTTTGTATATAAATGCATTAGTTAGTGTTATATATGTTTACATACATACTGCACAAAAAAAGGTTGATTGTATATATCTTTTTTTTTCTAGAATTTAGTTTGGATTCTCTTTTTAGATTTCAATTATAAACATAGTCACTATATCTACTATTTTAGTTTTATGTGAACAGACCAAAATCTTAAATGAAAATATCATTTGAGAAAAAAACTGCCTCAAATGTTGTCAAAAGAAAAAAATTGCCTTAGGCCCCTGAAAACGTTCTCACGACACTGCATGCTTTCAATTTCTTTTAAAAACTTGCTTGCAGTCAACTTTTTCCTTTTATTCCTTTTCACTTTCTGAAATTTATAAACCCGAAAACTCAAAAAAAAAGTAATTCGTATTTGCCTCTTTCCAATTTTTTTTAAAAAAAGAGGAAACCTCATATTTCCATTTTATCTTTGTTTTTCTATTTTCGTTCTTCTCTTATTTACTTGTTAAGAACTAAAGTCCATATTCTCTTGTACCATGGGAGAAGCAACCAAACAAGCTACCATGATGCAGATTCTTAATGCTTTGAGAGAAGACATGAGGTTCATGCGCCAAGACCTTGGAGATAGACTGACTAGGGTTGAGCAGAGGCCTCCCTTGCAAGCTGACCGGAATATCGATAGGATTCTAAATCCCAACCAACACAATCCCCCTCCAACTGGTCAAAACAACAGGAGAGATGGTGTGCGCATCAACGACAACCCAGAGACTAGTACCAGGAACCAGCAGACTCATGAAGATACGGGTCAGCAGTATGCTCCCTATCAAAACCAGAGAGAAAGGCTGCAACCAGATGACTATGGTGAAGAAGGAGATGAGGACTACTTACCCCCACCTAGAGCTCCACGCCGGCAAAACCGTAACCAAGGGTTTGAGGAAGAGGACTTCTTGCCCCTACATAGAGCTCCACGCCAGCAAAACCATAATCAAGGGCAGGAACATATCAAGATGACTGCTCCAGGCTTTGCTGGAAAGGTTGATCCATAAGCTTACCTTGATTGGGAAAAGAGGATGGGTCACATCTTTGCTTATTACAACCACCCTGGTCCCAAACGAATTGCCTTGGCAGTTGATCAGCTCACTGACAATGCCCTTTCCTTGTGGGATAGACTGTGTTCCAACAGAAGAAGAAGTAACCTGAGGCAATTAGGCTCCTGGTTAGACATGAATGACGCAATGAGACAGACGTTTGTGCCACAACATTTTCACAGACACTTGCATAGGAAGTTCAGATCACTTGAGCAAGGAAGCAAGTCAGTGGAAGAGTACTATGAAGAGTTTGAGAAACTAAGAAACCGTCTGGACCTTAATGAGGATGAAGAGACTACTATGGATCAGTTCATAGATGGTTACAAGACAGAATAAGCTGTAAGGTTGAGAGACAAGTTTATACCGACCTCAAAGACCTATTTCACTTAGCTGTGCAAGCTGCGCAACGCATCAAGAAGAAGGGCACCCAAAGCAAGTCTCAATCTACTTGGAGCTCAAACAACAGCAACTACAATAAGCCAGTAGATAAAGGAAAGGTTATTGAAGGAGACACTCGGCCTAAACCCCACTACACTGAACCCAATAAGGATACCAGAACCAAGCCAGCCAGAACTACTAATCCTCAACAAGCCAGAGACATCACATGCTTCAAGTGTAGAGGTCGGGGAAATATGGAAAGAAAATGCCCAAACCAGAGGGTTAGGATGCTCACTGATGATGGCGGTTATGAGTCCCATGATGAAGAAGCACCTGAGGTTCAAGAGGAGTATGGAGAGATTTAATATTCAGATGTGTGAGAAAACTTGATGATCATGCGCGTGCTTAGTGTCGTGGTGCAGCCAGCTGAGACCATCCAAAGAGAAAACATATTCTACAGCCGTTGCACCATAAAAGGCAAGGTATGTAATCTTATCATAGATGGAGGGTCTTGCACTAATGCTGCTAGTGCTTACATGGTTAGAAAATACTAAGCATCCTCATCCATATAGATTAAGATGGCTAGATGATAAGGTTGAGCTTAAAATTAAAGAACAAGTAACCATTCCATTTAGCATTGGTAAGTATCAGGATGAAGTAGTTTGTGATGTAGTACCTATGCAAGCTGGACATGTATTGTTAGGAAGACCATGGCAATGGGACAGAGAAACCAAACATGATGGTCGATCTAATATGTACACATTCATGCATGATAAGCGTACGATAAGCTTAGCACCTCTCACACCAGCACAATTTCATGAAATACATTTGCAAATGGTTAAGGAGAAAGAGAGATCTATTAAGTCTTACTGTCTTATCCGGCCTAGCTATGTAAGAAAGGCTGTTGCTACCAAACACACAGTGCTACTAATGATCTTTAAGGAGCTTTTGAGTGCAGGTTCTGATGAGTTCCTTAGCTTTTGGCCTCTTCTGGGTTTACTCTATAAGCTTGTCTGTTTGTCAAAGCAGCTCATGGTATGAAATCTATCTGATGTTCTATAACTCGGAGTGGTGATAAAATATGTGGGATCTCTTCTGGAAACACATCTTTGAACCTGTCAAGGAGCTTAGTAATCTTTGGGTGAAGTGTAAACCTCAAGAAGTGCACATTGTGCACTGATAAACTTGCTTTTCTAGGTTTTGTTGTGAGTTCACAGGGATGACAGGTTAATTAGGAAAAGGTGAAAGCAATTCAGGACTGACAAGAACAAACAAACATCAGTCAAATCAGAAGTTTCCATGGGTTAGCCAGCTTCTACAGGCGTTTTGTCAAAGACTTCAGTAGCATAGCTGCAACTCTTACTGCTGTGGTGAAGAAGAGTTTTGGGTTTACTTGGGGAAAGGTTCAGCAGGAGGATTTTCAGGCCTTGAAGAACCGTTTAACTCATGCCCTATTACTGGTTTTACCCGACTTCAACAAGACCTTTGGAGTAGAGTGTGATGCATCAGGGATTGGGATTGGAGCTGTGTTGATTCAAGAAGGAAAACCCGTGGCTTACTTCAGTGAGAATCTTGGTGGAGCAACTCTTAACTACCCCACCTATGATAAAGAGCTGTATGCCTTGGTGAAGGCTCTAGAAACATGGCAACACTACTTGTTGTCTAAGGAGTTTGTGGTGCACACTGATCATGAAACTCTCAAGCATCTAAGAAACCAAACCAATCTCAAGAGGAGACATGCCCGCTGGATGAATTTTATAGAGACCTTTCCCTATATCATCAAGTGCAAGTAGGGCAAGGAGAACATTGTAGCAGATGCACTCTCAAGAAGGCATGCCCTGATTGCAACAATGGAGGCAAAGGTGATGGGGTTTGAATTCATCAAAGATCTGTATGGAGGAGATCCAGATCTTGCTGATATCTACTCATCAAGCTGTACAAGAGGACCACAAAGAAAGTTCTACTTACATGAGGAGTTTCTATTCAAAGGCAGGAGACTGTGTATTCCTCAGTGTTCATTTAGAGACTTAATCACCAAAGAAGCTCATGGAGAAGGGCTTATGGGACACTTTGAAGTAGATAAGACCCTGGCTGTAGTTAGGAGAACTTTTATTGGCCGCATCTCAAGAAGGCAATAGAGTCTTATTGTGCAAGATGTGTAACTTGAAAGAAAGCCAAGTCTAGAGTGCAACCTCATGGTCTTTACATGCCAATGCTGATTCCTACAGCTCCTTGGATGGACATCTCCATGGATTTTTTTATTAGGCTTTCCAAAGATTCAACACAAGGATTCATCTTTATTGTGGTTGACAGGTTCTCCAAGATGGCACACTTCATACCTTGTTCCAAGGTGAATGACGCGTCCAAGACAACTGAGCTGATCTTTAAAGAGATTGTGTGCTTACATGGAGTACCAAGGACCATTGTATCCGACCGAGGCAGCAAATTAATTAGCCAAGAACACTATCAAAGAAGATGGGTATAAAGTTTTTATTCACCACTACTTCTCATCCCCATACAGATGGCCAGATTGAAGTTGTCAATAGGACACTCACTACGCTGCTTAGGTCCACTATTGGGAAGAATATGAAGAACTGGGTGGACTGGATTCTCTTCATAGAGTTTGCATACAACCGGACTCAGCACTCAGCTACTAAGATGTCACCATTTGAAGCTGCTTATGGTTTCAATCCGACCACTCCTTTGGATCATAAACCCTTACCTCCAGTAGAAATCGTCACTCAGCACTAAGCTACTAAGATGTCACCATTTGAAGCTGCTTATGGTTTCAATCCGACCACTCCTTTGGATCTTAAACCCTTACCTCCAGTAGAAATCGTCAGTTTAACTTGTGAAGCTAAGGCTGCTTATGTCAAGGAGCTCCATTAGAAGGTTAAAAAGAACTTGGAGAGGAGGACTCAGCAGTATACTAAACATGCCAACAAGGGCCACAAGGAAGTTATATTTGAGCCGGGAGAGGGGGTTTAGTTACACAAAATATAGTTAAAATATACTCAAAACTCCAAAAATACTTAAATAATTATTAATTCTCTATCCAAATATTTAAACCAAACCAATTTAAATGTTAAGTTAGGTACTCTGACACATGCTATTCAAATTTATATATAATATTTTCTATTGTTTATATTTTTTAAAAAAATTAAAGCATATAATAAATTTTAAATTTTTAAAAATAATTTAAATTGGTTATCTAAATCCGAACCAAATCCTAAAAGATCTGAAACCGAACAGGAAATCCCTCCCATACAGACTCGAAAACGAACCCGAACGCCCACCCCTAATCACTATTATATATCCTATATGTGTGTCATCATAAGTTACAATAATATGTGTTATCATATTATTAATTATATTTTATACGTACCATAAAATAAGTAATCTTATAATTAATAATATTTTATACGTACAATTATATAAATAATCACATATATCTATCTTATATTTTAATGTGAAATATAAAAACCATAATTTAAGTTGGTGTTTGAAATTGGGCTTTGTATTGTATTTTTCTTATATATATTGATAATAATTTTATAATGGTTATTGGAAAATATGTTAGTAAAAATCAATTTTTGAATATATGTATTTTTTTGGATGAATTTTTTATATAAATTAATTTTAAATTATTAATGTGAATATGTGTATCAAGTGACATAAGTCCATTACTTTTTAATATAGTGTAATGGACTTTCAATTTTTTTTAATAGCATAATCCCATTATTTTTTTCCTAATTTACTGTTATCCATGTTTCCAAACAACATTATATTTATTTTTTACTACTATCCATGTTTTCAAACAAAAGCTTAGGAGGTGTTATTGGTTTATATATTTTGATTGATTTAAAAATTCAAGTAGTATTTATAAATCCAAGTAAAATATGCTGATTTTAAATTATTTCGGATTAGTATATACAAATCCATAGGTTTTCCCTCGGATTTGAGTCTTTGTATTTTAACAAAAAAATCCAAACAAATCATTTCAAATCCATTATAAAATCAAATTTATTAGTAAATCCGTACGATTGAATAACACTTAATTTGATATAGAATTTATGAATCATTAAAACAATAAAACATGATTTAATACAAATTTGAAAATTATAGAACCAATAACACTAGATTTAGTTTGGATTTTCAAATCCATTAAAATACAACAACCAATAACCCATACTAAAGTACTTCTACTTTAATAAGGTAGATATTGTTTTCATAATTTACTAGTATCCATGTTTCCAAACATCATTATATTTATTTTTTACTATTATCCATGTTTCCAAAGAAAAACTTAAAATACTTCTACTTTAATAAGTAAGACTAGATTTTGATCCGCTCACCCGCGCGGATGTATTTAAAAAAAATATGATGCTATTTGTTTTGATGTCACTATTTAGGATTGAGCAAAAAACTCGAATTCGTAGATCCAAACCGATTCCAATCCGAATAAATAGTACCAAATCCGAACCAAAATTGATTAAATATCCAAATTATTCAAAATTTTGGTATTTGAAGAACTGAAACCTAATATGATCTGAATCGAAGTATTTTGGGTATCCAAAATAGATTTATATACTTATATATATTAATTATTTTTAGATTTAATATATAAAAACATCCAGAATATATATATATATGATACTTTAAGTTCGTTTAAATATTTGAAAATATGTACAAATAATCAAACGTAAATATAGTTAAAATATACTCAAAACTCTAAAAATACTTAAATAATTATTAATTCTCTATCCAAATATTTAAACCAAACCAAATTTAAATGTTAAGCTAGGTACACTGACATATGTTATTCAAATTTATATGTAATATTTTTGTAATATTTATATTGTTTATAGATTTTTTAAAAATTAAAGCATATAATAAATTTTAATTTTTTTAAAATAATTTAAATTGGTTATCCAAATCCGAACTAAATCCTCAAAGATTTGAAACCGAACACGAAATCCCAAACAGACCCGAAAATGAACCCGAACGCCCACCCCTAATCACTATTATATATCTTATATGTGTGTCATCATAAGTTACAAAAATATGTATTATCATATAATTAATTATATTTTATACGTATCATCAAATAAGTAACCTTATAATTAATATTTTATACGTCATATAAATAATCACATATATATATATCTTATATTTTAATGTGAAATATAAAAACCATAATTTAAGTTGGTGTTTGAAATTGAGATTTGTATTGTATTTTTCTTATATATATTGATAACATTTTTATAATGGTTATTAGAAAATATGTCAGTAAAATTTAATTTTTGAATATGTGTATTTTTTGAATGAATTTTTGATATAAATCAATTTTAAATTATTATTTTGATTTGAACATGTGTATCAAGTAACATAACTCCATTACTTTTTGATATAATGTAATGGACTTTCAAAATTTTTAATAGCATAAGCTCATTATTTTTTCCTAATTTACTGTTATCCATGTTTCCAAAACCTATTATTATTATTTTCATAATTTAGTTTTTACTATTCTCCATGTTTCCAAACAAATCTTAAAGTACTTCTACTTAATAAGGTAAATTTAAGTAAGAAAAAACTTGCGCTTTCGATCAAATCTAGTTAGGACTCTTGACATAATCTACAACATTCGAATTGGATTTGTTTCACCTTTTTCTAGCGGCACAAGGTCATACATGGATAATCTTAAATCGTTTTTTTCTGGGTCAAAAGATAATCTTAATCTAGAACCTTAAATTCCAAGGGTCTAGAGTTTCTTTCCAAAAACTGTTTCAACGTTAGTTTCAAAAGTTTAAGCAATTGATCAACGTCTTTACGAGGTGTGTAATGAACTAAAAAGAAAGCCAAAAAGATAATAAAACAACAAAAAAAACATAAAACATAAAAATCAAGAACTACATACAGATTTGTCGTGGTCAACAAAATCCATCAAGAATCGGTGATTAAAACGTAAGAAATAAAAGTTGGTCAAGTACAGTGACTTGATTTCTCAAGCCTTAGATGTCTCCCAATGCCGAGTGGATCAACCTTAAAACCAAAACGAATACAACAAATAATTAGAATAGGAAATTAGCTTCGAGACACATGAGGATAGAGCAGTTTACAAAAAAAAAAAAAACAAAAAACACATGAGGATAACATGAACGTATAGTGCTTTAAGATAGAATTTTACCAATAAGATGTGATAAAAGTGCAGAGAGCGATATGACCAATCTTGTAAAGTCGTTTCTTTTGCTCCCCTTTATTTGTATTGTGCATCTCTGTAACGTCTGCCAAATGTTCCTTTTTCATGTATCTTTAACCGGCAATAGAAAAAAAGACAATATTCAGTTAAACCGGATATGTTGAATCGATTACCCTGTTGACTTCGAAAAATTGACCAATATGAGGATGTGTGAATGATTTACTTACAGTCTAATGTTGTAGAAAAGGTGGGGAAGAGACAAAATCGCCATGAACCAATGTCCGGTTAAGACATAATACACACATAGAAGTCCTTGCAAACAGAATTCCGGTAGAATCACCCGGTTTATTTTGGTAGATGAATCGTAAGGGTTTATGTGATCAGCCTCTAGATCCGCCAAACATGTCAGCTACATTACAAATAAAATGATTAATTAATGACAAATTTAATCGAATTACAAAAACCTATCATCTGATTCAAACTACACTCAGAAGATCGAAGCCAAATTCAATAAAAATGTCAATATTTTTTTAATTTGTTCTCTTTAAACTACGGTATAGTTTAATTTAACCTAACAATATATTTAGGAGAAGTAAAAACCTGGTAGATCACGATGATGAGAAGGGTAACGAGGAATAAGAAGGAGATAATCCAATCGAGTAAATCGCCCATCTTTAGCCGTGGCGGGAAATTCAATATCCGTCGTTGCTACCGCCTTGCTCTGACTCTGTATTGTCGAACACGGACGGTGTTTTGGTCAAAGCTTTGGGAATTGCAGGTACAATCTGATTTATAAACGGAATTTATAAGAATTGGTTTTTAAAAAAACTATTAAAATCCCACTGGATCCGGTTGGATTATCTTCTTTTTTTTGTTTAACCCGGTTGGATTATCTACTTGTATATATATGTGATGCACACTGATTAATACAATATTCTGATTTAGAGCATATTTGGAAGTTTGACATTAGCCACAACTCTCAATATTCTCCATTTGTATGCAAGTAGCCAGTAAATAATGATCGTGCCTATTACGTGCTTGAGTTGCATACTAGGCAAAGAATATTAATTTTCCGTCTGTAAACTAATTTTCCTATATTGTTTGAATACTTTATGTTATAAACTCGAAGAGATTAATGTGAATACAACGCTCAAACACACACAAAACTAAAGTAATGTGAATGATATACTTTTTTTTTTAACGCTATATTTAAAATAACTGCGATTGTTTGTTTTTTTGACTGCGACACTGTCCAATGGTTTCATTTAAAAAAAATTTATTTGACTATATAAAATAAAATTTTATTCGGGCGGTGGCCCTACATTAACTGAGTCAACCGACCAACAACTGGCTTTTCGAATAGAAATTTGATATAAGAATATCCTTTATCGAAAAGCATATTCTTCCCTTAGTGTAATGTGATTTTCTTAATGTTTCAAAAATAACTAAAACCATCTCTAAAACATCAAAAATGAGAAAAAAACCGTTTTCATCATTTTGTGAGAAAAAATAGATTTATGAATAGTGTTCACTTAAAAAATTTTTTTTTTTTAAATAAAATATATATAATCTGCCGATGAATCGGAAATCAGATATGGTTATAAGCTTGTTTGGAACAAAATGTCGAAATCAAACTATTACAAGACTAGCTTCGCTCACCCAATAAATCCGGCATATTCCACTAGTTTGTTTTTCGAAATCCTTCGATATCTGTAGCTGTTCTCAACCATCAACGCGATTTTCACGAAAGTGAGATTCTCCTCGTTGCCTCGGATGCCGGGATTTCCTTTGACGTCTCTGGAGTAGCTAGTTCCCGATGATCTCCACAAACATGTAACTTTCTCTATCTATGAAGCTCAAGATGACCGAAGGGGAGGTTTCAAAAACTTACCAAGGCTATGCAATGCCACCAAAGCCGGAAGGAAGTAACGCCACATGACGTTTGAACCACATCCCTAAACGAGCAAGCACTCGCTTCTGCCATCCAGCGAACCTGCATAAAATCGGGTTGAAACCATCGCCACCTCCCGAACAGCAGCCTTAGTACCCACGCAAGAAAGTCCGCAACACCACCGCAGATTGGGACAAGACCAAGACCACGGAGCCGGGATGTGAGCTAGGACTAGATGTTGACTCTGAAACGACTAATGACTCCCGAGAGCCGTCTCCGCATCCACATTCTTTAAGTACCAAAGAACAATTTCTTAACCACGAAACAAACAATCCCGAGAGCCAACGGAGAGTGATACCACAATGAAGAGCGAGACTATATCTTGAAAGTAGGCCGTCGCCTACACACGGAATAAACTGAACGAGAAGCCGGGAAAGAGAGCTTGAAGGAGTTTTGGGGCAACTAGGAAAGCCCTTGTAGCCATAGACGACAACTCGAGACAACACCAGAGGCAAACACACGAGAAACAACACAAGACACTTCCACCACGGTCACATCCAACTTCAACCCTCGCCTCCAAAGTTACAAGAACCCGGAGCACTCCTGATTACGGTGCGCAAGTACCGGAATCTCTCCGACCCGAAGAGACCCTAAATAGCTACCACTATAACCGACACAAGCACAAAGCCACAGATTCGGAGCAGCAGAGCACCACCGAACCAGCCTTGACACGAACCCTCGCTATCTGCCCACGACAACAGAGATCATGAGCGTTCCAAAAAGGAAAAAAGGAGCCGCTCCATAAAGGAAAAAAGGAGCCGCTCCATAAACCCTAAAATCCGACTCAGATCCGCCCCACCTCGCCCAGCCCTCGCCGTAAGTCCGGAGAAGGAGCCACCTCCACCAAGTGTAGACTCCTCGCGACTGGAGCTTCCACCGGAAACGCGAGCCCCGACCTAGAAGAACGCACATATCGGAAGGGGAGAGGAAGAGACGATGGAGAGCAAAAAGAGAAAATCAGGAAGGGAAAGAGCTGTTAGTGCAAAGATGACACCACAATTGAGTAATGCAGAAGATAAATCAAGAGACAAAATAGATACAAGCAACCAACTATGCTTTATTAGAAATCACCTAAACAATCTATTACAAGACTTGCTTATCAGCTTTTACACGTCAGTGTTAACACCCTAACACACGTTACTGACAGATTCCTAATCTACCCAAACATGTCTCTTTCCCATCAGTACTTTAGCATCTGCTTCAGCACGACCCAAGAACACCCCTAAGGGATTTTCACCCTTACTCTATAATAATAGCTAGTGTCTTAAGGAATACAGACGATTCCATAGCTCTTTTATAGTGATCTCCACGTTCCTGAAACCCTAGTCTCCAAGGAACATGAATATGGACAACTTCCATATCAATAAGTACACTTTCCTTTTCTTGAAATGTACTTATTCCTCAAGGCATAAACTTGCTCCCCAAGTTTATCTCTTGCCTTTTCTCCACGGTATAAACTTGCTCCTCAAGTTTATCCCACGCCAGCTTAGCATCTTGCGTCCACATGGTCTCTACCACTCCGCATGCCTCCTGGTTCACTCTCTGACACACATTGCCTCAACAACTACTTCAACGACTACGTCAAGACATAAACCCTCAGTTTATCCTTCTCCATCTCAACATATCTTGCATCCACATGGTAACCCACCACTCCGCATACCTTATGTAGTAACGACTAATGCATCCAGCATCAGTGACTTCGTCGCCTAGTTAGTCACGGAAGACCATTGACATCTACAAGCTCCACTTGCATCTTCAAGAGCCCCACCGGCCGCAGCACGCGCGCGTACGCACTGCCGTTCGCTGGAGGGAGAGCACAGACGGTTGGTTTGGAAACGAAGGGTCGGGAGAGAAAGGAGATAGAGGAGAGAGAAACTACATTAAATTGCTAAATCTTTATTTTCGTGTTCATTCAAATTTGTGAATAAAAAACCTTAACACCAAAATGAATTTGTGAATAGTGTTTTCTTTTCACTCAAATTTGAGAGAACACTGTTCACAAATTCATTTTTGTGTTAAGTTTTTTTTATTTAGTCTTTACACTTTTATATAATTTTGTTTTATATCTAAAAAGATTCAATATTTATATTTTATACTTTAGAGAAATTATTAATACTTTAGTAATTAGAAGTTTCTATAAATCATTATGTTTTTACAGAAACTAAACTTATGTATGGAGATTTAGTTAAAATAAAATTCTATTTGGGTATAACTTTTGAATTTTATGAAATAATAAGTATTCTAGAATTAATAGTACGTAAAAATAATATAATATATTTGAAATATTGTTTTCGAAAGAAAATGAGAAAAACCGTTAGAGTAAAATACAAACTTGTTTGGAAGAAAAAAATGAGGTAAACTATTGGAGATACCTAATATTGTAACAAATTTATTTTCTTGTCATCTAGAATTGACTAGGTTAAAAAAGAGTTTACAAGCAAATTATAACACTGAAAAATCTAGATAATAAAGCTAAAAGATTTATCAGAAACAAAATAAGAAAGTTTTGCATATATAATATATTGTATAGGCAACCGTCACTAACTAAGAGAAATAACTTGGACCAAATATATTTTCTATTTTTTCATTTTGTTGACATATATTGTCAGCAAATATAATTCTGATTTTCTGATTTTATTTTTGTTGTCATCAAATATATTTCTGATTTGATTCTATTATATATACTTTCATCATTTATAATAGAAAATGATAGAGTATTCTTGATCATATTATGGCTTAACAATTGAGTTTAGGAATTGGCTGAGTGTTTTTTTTACAAAATTTATATAATGTTTAATATATTCTACATTCTCTAAAATTGCAAACTTAAATTTGTAGGTTTTCAATGTCTCAGTTGTATAAATATAATTCATTCAATCATATTCCCTAATAATATTATTATTATTTTCTTAATGAATGATTATTTAATTATATGAACTAGACGATTCTAAGTGGTCAAGTTTAAAACCAGATTAAAGTGGAATCAAATGAAATCAAGTAGAACCAGATTGTCTATATCAGGAGTTTCCTCTTCAAAATATCAAAGTTTTCACGTTTCAGTATCTCTTACCGTTACAATTTCTTTGGTTACTAATCGCCGGTGACGTGCTTCGCCCAGGCGAATAAACAAACCAAACCAAAGTGATAAACATAACGAAAAAGATGATTTCATGTATATAATAAGTTTCCCCGCCAACAACCAAAAAAACAAAAAACTTCACACTGCCAAAAATATACAAATGTAAAAACTGTTCTATTTACAACTCGATTTTTTATAAAATGAAATTTTCGAGTAAAATTAGAGTACAATTACATTCGAATGTATATAATAGCTATAGCTTATATGTTACAAGTCTTTTTTTTTTTGGATCAGCTATATGTTGCAAGTCATAAAGTAAATAAGCTTACAAAGAACTGATTCTCTTTTAGAAAAGTTGAGCTAACACAAGTAAATATTATGTGTAGCTCCAAGTGTAAAACATAACTAGAACAATACTTTGTTTCTGTTTAAAACCGGTTTTGTTGTTCACTGAGCACATACCAACATGTTCCATACCTTCCTTGTCCTCCTCACAATTCTCCCAATCTTTTGTGCGATAAAAGATTGGAACAAGTTCGATGAGGACGGAAGATTCCTTATCACCAGAATCATGTTTTCAGGTTCTTTCTTCCTCATGTAAAAGCTTCTACTACCTATTTCACCAATTATTTCGGTTTTCTCCAAACCTACAAATGATTATTATCATTTTTTTTTGTCAACACCTACAAATTATTAAAATTCAAAATCAAGAGTTTAAACATTTAGTTAAGGTTGTTGAATTATATAGCTACATTTAACATATCTAATAGACGAAGGTCTTGTTCTATGATTTGACCTAAATAGCTCGAAAACTTCACGCTTTTGTTCGGTTTCTTAGCCAAAAATTTGTATAGCTTACATTGGATACTAAAGTGAGACTGATGCAGTTCAAAGGCAAGATCTTCATCGAGTTTCGGTGTTCGTCCTTCTTTGCGATACTTGTCCACAACCATCTTGATCGTTTCTTCGACGCTGCAACTTAGCTTAACCAAAATCCTTATAGGTCCTGGACTTCCTTCTACTAATACATTGATCACAACCTTTTCTGCTTCTCTCTTGTAAACCTGATTTTATAATCAAAGAAATATAACCAAATGGAATTTAATATATAACATAAGGATGGGTTTAATATATAACACTCTAAATTTGTGGCTTGAATTAATATATAATTTGATAACTGAAGGACTGAATAAGGGACTTTAATTTGGTCAATGGGTTAATTTGTAACATCTGAAATACTTGGCTCTAACAGCAAAAACTTCGAGACATGGAGGACTAAGTAAAACAATTCATTTGATGATGATTACCTGTTGGTTAATCGGAGAAGAAGAGGGTGAAGAGAAGCCAGATAACGACGGAGCTGAAGCGAAAACCTCCGAACGGATCTTGGAGAGGTAAACGATCTCCTCCGGGAGATCTACCACCGGCGTAGAGCAAAGTCGATCACCATCATCTTCAACAGCGATGCTTTGGTGGAGATTCGGCTCCGAGAAACTTCGGCTGAGGATTTTATTAGACTTTGAACGAATCTTACGACGAGAGACTTGGTGCTTCACCTTACGTCTAGTGGTCCTGGAGCTCCGGCCTCGGTATAAGTCCGATGACGTGAGTTTTCTCCGGTGAAATGAATCTGACATTTTTGGTAGTTTGTCTCTGCTCTAGGAGGAAGAAGAAGCTGAGCAAGTTTTGTTGGTTTGCTTAGGAAAGACGTGAAATGGAGGATTCTCAATGACTTCGGTTCTTTTTCTTTGTCTTTCTCAATAATATATACTAGTCCTGGATCCGCGCGACCGCGCGGGTATTAATTTTCTCTTTTAAATTTTTTGTTTGTACTAAATGAAAGTAAATAGAATCAGCAAAGTTATGATGTCCCTCATATGGTTGTCTGAATTCGTTGTGTTTCTTTGACTCTGATATATTTATTTTGTTTGTGTTTGATTCCAGAAAAGTTGTGTGCGAACATAGAGATGAAACAACTATTGTGAGTCATGTTGCTCAACAAAAAAATACGAAGGTAAGCGTCATCACATATATATTTTTTGTATGTATTAATTTAGTTTGGTTAATTCTTGCTCGAGCCGGATGATGAAAAATTATCATGTCCGGTTCCCTCGGGGGATGGATCCATAAGAATTCACCTATCCCAATAACAAAAAAACCAGATTTGAATGATCCTGTATTACGAGCTAAATTAGCTAAAGGTATGGGTCATAATTATTACGGAGAGCCCGCATGGCCCAATGATCTTTTATATATTTTTCCAGTAGTCATTCTTGGTACCATTGCCTGTAACGTAGGCTTAGCGGTTTTAGAACCATCAATGATTGGTGAACCTGCGGATCCTTTTGCAACTCCTTTGGAAATATTACCTGAATGGTATTTCTTTCCTGTATTTCAAATACTTCGTACAGTGCCTAACAAATTATTGGGTGTTCTTTTAATGGCTTCAGTACCGGCGGGATTATTAACCAGTGAATATATATATATATATAACTTGGAAACATGTTTTGTGTCTGATTAGAGTTGAGAGATTTGCAGTTCTTGAGCCACCCTGCTTTAGGTGAAGTTTTGACAGAAGAAGACCAAAAAATTTGTGCAGAAGGTAATATATTGTTCAACTGTTTGTTTTGTTACTATTCTTACAATCTTGTATTTGTTTTCGGGAATAATATACTTCAAATACAAAGATCGAGTGTTTCATTCTTCTATGAAGAGCAACTTCACAGGTCTATATAAAAGATAAGTATATATATTATTATTTACGTAAATATAATAGCTACCAAAAATTTAGGCTATAGTTTCTATATTTTATAGATATAATAAAGATTTGAAATTAATTATAAGTTTGGATAGACTAATAAATTAAAAGATATTCTGTTTTGATTCTGAATTTATTGATTTGCTAGTTTAGAAAGATTAGAAAATCGATTGTATAGATGATTTGAATTTTACATAAAGAAATAAATATGTATATATCTTTGTTATAGGTTACAGTAATATATCTATGACTATGAGAACGTGACTGAACATTAACTTCCGGAAGAATAATTATTAATATATGTATCATAGCAATGACGATTTGAAGTCATGAATTTTAATTTTTTTTAAACTAAAGTTATCCTCCATGTTCATCACCTATAGATGAAGAAGAAGGCTGCAGACTATAGTTAAGAACTATTGAACGATTTCATTTTCCTAAGATTTTTTTACACTGTAGTTTAAATAATAAAGACAGATTACGTTCAAGTCATTGTTTCCCGTTTTTGTTGGTAAAATTAGAAATAGGAAATACATTTATTATTTGTAAAAGACAATATTACTAAAAGAAAGGATCATTTATTACTTCAGTGGCATTGGAGTGTAAATAAAATGAAAAACTAAGGGGTAATTTATATTGGTACTTCTCTTTTAATAATATAGATTTTTACTTAAATAATTAGATATATAAATTTGTAATTAAATACTAGATGTTTGTCCGTAAATTTGCGGGTAATTATATTATATGATGAAATATATATTATGTTTATATTGTTATAATTTTTGAATAATAAGTAAAATTTTAATTTTTAATTTTAAATAGTTGGATAATCAAAATTTTCATTAGACCTTAGTCAAAACTCAAAAGCAATATTTAAAATAGATCAACAACGTAAATCTTAATCATTACAAATATTTCACTTACAGAAAAATAATATTATAATTAATTCAGATAATTGGTTGTAGAATTACTTTATATCTTATTTTAACAGGTGAAAAATTGAGAATACTCTAGCTTTCAAGAAATCAAAAGAGAGTTTGTTGTGTAGAATCAATACAATGATCAGATGCTTTTATTATGAAAATATTTTGTAAATGTTTTTGTGTGGTTTTTAGAAAATAAAAAGTTCAAATAATTTTTTACCTGCAAATCTAATTATTTTATATAACAATATATAACCATTAATTTTTTAATATTAAAAAAAATTAAAGTATTTTATTTAATTATATATAAATAATTGATAAAGAAAAGGAAATTGATAAAACATATATATTATTTCTCCAATTCTACAATTAGTTACCATAAATCATTATTTGTAATATTACAAGTGTTATTTGGTAATTTATATTAATTAGTTCTATAGTTACCTTTTATTTTTTAGATTTGATTAAAATAAATAACCAATAAACGTCAACAACCAATCAAATTATAACTATTTTTTTAAATTCAACCTATTAACAATACATAAGAAAAATATATTTAAGTGACTTTTCAATTAATATATAAAATGATTTATCTCTTTAAAACCAAGGATATTTGGTTAATGTAAACATGAAAACATGTATTAGGAAAATGGTAGCCTAAGTAATTTCTCTCATAATTTTGTCAAATCACATATCACACTTTCTCACTCATTTTTTATTTAGTGTTTAGCATAAAACTTAAATGGGTTAAACAAACCATTTCTTCTTTTGAAACATACCCATTTAATTAAATCTGATTAATTAATAAGAAAAAAATAATTTTCAAATTTTTAAATAACGAAATGTTGTTATTTTATACATATATACTTAATATTAATGTGAGATCCAATAGTATTAATTAAATTTGTATAAAATTTGTTAAAATTTGTGAAAAGCATGTGAAAAATTCTTTGATTAATTTAATTTAAATGACCTACTATATAATAATTTTAAATGAATTACCATATAATATAATTTTAAGTGACTTACCATATAATAATTTTAATTCATTTGTTTATATTAATAGATGAATTAAATAACATTTCATGATTAATGTAATTTTAAATGACTTACCATATAAAATATAAAAATATTTAAATCATTTCTAAAAGTGATAACTTATCTATGATATCACATTGTCATTAGAAAATGACAAAAAAATTTAAAATTATATATTTGACTGTTTTGCATTTATTTGAATCATTTTAGAATATATATAGTGAATGAGTGAGTTTAATTAATATTATTAGGTTTACATTAATTAGTTTTCTAGAATCTATGATTTATTATATTCACTACTAATATAAATATATTAAGAACTGTTTTTATAATTTTTTCCGTAGTATCATATGTATTTAAATGTATATGATTATTTTATATAATGTAATATATGATATTTAAGTGTTTATTTAAATAAATTATATTAATTCATCTATATTTAAGATGCTTAATTTTATGTTTGGATACATATATTAGATTAGGTAATTCTAGAGCTAGTTTCTTTTTAAAAACTTTAATTAAATAAATAATTAATTAAAAACCATCAACCAATCAAATTATAACAATTATTTGGAAAGTTCTGCTATGAGCAACACATCAGCAGAAATCACTAAGATTGTTAGAATGTTTCTCAACAGAATTTGCTATACTTAAAAATAAATTTATATTTATATTTGTTTTATTATTAATGTAAATAATAAAATATGTCATATTAAGTAATTTTTTAGATGGTCGTAGTATGACTTATTAACAATAGATAAATAATAGGACCATGTTCTTATAGATTATATATTTTGATGAAATAATTGTCATTTATAAATAATTTAATGTTTTATTTAAAAAATTTAAAAACACAAGTAAAAACTTATTATGCTGATTTTTAAATTAATAAGACATAAATTAATAAGTATTTCTGATTATGTCCGCGTTCGCAGACAAAAGACATAGTTTTGATGTATATACAAAACATGGTCGGCAAATAGGTAGATAAACATAAATTTTTTGTATTTGAAAACCTAGAGAGTGTTGATGGAATGAAGTTTATATCCCTCTTGCCATTTGTCAAATCTATTAACAAATAGTAATTATCAGTATTCTGCCAGAATAAAAATCATGTTAATGTGTAGATGAGAGTGGAAAGATATTTTAAATGAGTGGCACGTGTTGTTTTTTATAGGTATTACACACAGCTAACTTCAAAAATATCAAAAATGAAATGTTAGCTGACAGTTTTTCGCAAGTGACGAAATCTGATTGGAGTCCAGAAACTTGAATGAAAAAGTGTTGTTAATGTGTTTGTACTTTATATTTGTAATAGATGTAGTTTTTGTAAATTTTAATTATCGTATATTACAGAGTTAATCTACATACCACATGTGATAGTCACTAAATATATCCATAAAAAAGAAAAACACAAATGCTAAGTATGTACATCATAATGTGAAATTGAGTAATTAAAATATACAGAGTAGTATAACCGGATATTGATCTATACTATTATTTGAGAAGTGAATTTGCTTATTTGTCATATTCTCCACGATTTTAGGATTAGTCATTAAACAATTTTAATTTTAATTTGACTAATTAAAGTTTTAATATCTAATAAATAAACTATATAATTCATTATTTAACTGATTACAAACTAATATTATAAAAATATCTCAAAAATAAATGGAAAACATTTTTGAAAAAAAAAAGATGATAATTCCATGTATTTATTTTGTGTTTATCTACATCTTTAATTCTTATTTATTTATTTTTATAATTAGTATTATATATACACATATCATAATTAGATTTATCATTATATGAAAATATTATAAATAATTTTATACAAAATAAGAAAAATTGATTTATATATTTTTTTAAACATAATATGTCATGGCATATTTTTTAAAATTATTAAATTTATTTTAGTATTAAAATACTAAAAAGAAGTATATAAACAATAACAATAAATTTGATGTATATTTGTTTGTTAACGTGATTTTCATGATATTTTTATTTTTGTTCTTATCATTCAGTTGCAATAATAACTTGTATTTGTTATTTAAGTTGAAAATTTAATATTTCTTTGTTTTTATTTTTACTAAATATTTATTGTTATCATCTAATTTCAAGAATAACTTTCAACAAAGAATATTTTCAAAATATTTTTTTTGTTACAACAAGTACCTTATATTTATGAAAATTGAAAATTTACTTTATTTAATTTTAATTTTTCAAGAGTTTTAAAGAATTATAACTTTGTTTAAATTAAAATTTTCTCAAATATACATTACATATTAATGTTTTGTTTGTCAACATAGTTGGTCTGCTTGAGTGTTTATTCAATTATTATAGGAAGTATTTCACAATATAATTATACATATATCAATATTCTTATTTACTTTGACTAATATAATATGTAAAGCTAAGTTTGGTTTAACATTCTTGTGATTTTGATTTATTTTGAGATTTTGTAGGTTATGCTAATTCCTAGAATTTGGTTTAATAACATCACTTTATATTAACAATTATATATTTGTTTATTTAATTATATCATTGTTTATAAATTAATATAATAAAAATTTGTTCAAGATAACAACATATTTACAAGATATTAGTGTTGTTACCCAAAAATAATGTTGTTAAATCAATAAAGATTAGGAAATTAAGAAATTAAAATATTCATAAAATAGTATAAATTTAATGTTTTATTTAATTTTTTTGATCTTTAAACTAATAATATATTTATTAATAAGTATTTGTTAAATAACTATGCTCGCATGTGGGGTAAAACTCCTAGTTAAACTTGTAATAACCAACAATATCATTCCGTTAACAGAGATTTTACATGTCGGTTAGCTCCAAACAAAAATCGAAATGTTTGGAGTATTTTAGATAAGGAATATACTGACATGGATATGAAGTTATCCATTATTACATAGTTAATCCAGATAGCATGTGTAATAGTACACATCTTTTTTTGTCAAAAAGAAATAGTACACATCTTTCCAAAAGTAAAGTATAATGTTCAAATATATCATGAGACTAATTTGAGGAATTAAAATATATGGAGTAATATTTATATGTATCTTATAACCTGATATTGCATTTTTATTTTGGACTAAACTCGTAATTACCGTCACTAGAATTCAGATGCCAAAGGCCCAACACCTTATGTGGCTCAAGGAGGCCCTGCTTGGTTAGATCATACCATTCGAAGAGAGGCCCTGCTCCATGATCTATAGCCCCTAACAGTCGGTTCTGTGATCTCTATGGGTGTGCGAACTATCGCCTTTTAAGCACCTATTGTGTCTTTCCCTCTTTACTGTTTTATCTTATGTCTCTACTCTCTGTTGTTTCTTTCTTTCTTTCCTTCCAATCCTCTTCTGTGAGGTGTGTGTTATCTTTTTGGAGGTTTTTTCTTTTTACAATTTGAATACAACCTGCTTCAAAAAAAAAAAGGCCCAACACCTTTAATCTTGAGAAGACCAAACATTCAGACGGTCATCATTCTTTCTTATCACTGGAATTTGTGTAGCTTCCAATATAACCGAAATTGAAAGAAAAAAAGAAATATCTAAAAGTGAACAAGTCAGACCCGTTCCTTCCATAAGGCCGGTAAAGTAGCTGATTTAGGCCACCAATTAATGAAACAAAATTTGGGCTACGTATCTAAAATATGTATAGCTCAAGTGACTTAATTTTCTAGTTACTGATGTGTTCGATTATATTGTTAAGGAGATGGTTTCACACTTTTTGTTTTGGTTTATTTTCTTTTTCTCAATTATACAATTGTCTCCTCAACTTTAAAGTTATTTAACCAAATTATTTTTGTTCTCTTCTTTTACTCCATTTTTTTTTGTTTTTTTGTCTCATTATAGACATGGGTTTCAACCTATATGGAAATTTTTAGTTTTTGAAACCAAATTTTCCAATAAAAAAATCCACCAGTATATTACTAGATTATACTTAATACACCGTAAAACCAAGTAAAGTCAACATTTTCTTCTGAAAAAAGGTTCATGCTTGGAAAATTATAAAACCAAAATTTTAGCTTACCCAAACTACCAAATTTACAAATATTAAATAAAATCAATTTTTTAGTGATGATTTATATATATTATATTTTTTATTCAAAATTTCAAAATATTAATAAAATATGTACCATTATAATTTTAAATAGGGCCACATATGAAAATAAATATGCTTTAGGCCACTAAAATGTTAGGGACGACACTGTGAACAACTATTGATAATTGATAATCCAACAACATTACTTGAGCGGGAACTTTCATGAACACGATAGTGGAGGCGGAGGCTTGCAAGATATACATTATGGGTTTGAGATGATTATTATAAGAGATTTTGTAATATGTATGCATGAGTTTTAACCTGATATTACTAAGTTAATCCGAATAAAAGTTTTAAAATCTGGCAATATAATTATGTTTGTAAAGATTTGAAATGTCAGTACCTCCAAATAAAACCTATATTTTAAGAGTATTTCAGATAACAATTAAATTAAGATAGATATGCATATGTGTTTTCTTAAAAAGGCTTCATAAAAATCAAAATAAATAAAGGATGATAGGAAGACGAAGACTATAATGGATATGTAAATTTGTTTTCTTCCGGCTAGTCGTCATCCTCCATGTCTCCTCCTGCAAATAATAGGTTTTGAGTACAAATCTAAGAGAGTCCAAATCTAAGACAAGAGAATATTATTCCTTAAAAGTTTCGAACTTTACAATAGTATTCATCGTAAAGGAAGAAAATTTGTCATAAATGTTGGAGATTTAGTAATTTGGACTAACCAGTTACGACATTCATACAAGAACATATTTGAAAAGAAGAGGAACAACAAAGCTTCTTACACAAAGTTCTTGTCTTTTTCCTGCTTTGTCATAATTGTCTCAATTTAAAAAAGACATGAAAGCAAAATCTAGAATCAATGGAGATAACTCACAACATAAACCATACCTTTTTCTCTATGGATTCAAGAAATTTCAAATCTGTTATTCCTTTGTTCTGACTCTTTCGGAGAAATTAAACTTCGAAAAGCTCAAGTTTTATTGTCATCGTGTTTCTCTAGCGAAACACTGGAGAAGAAACAAACAAAAAAGAAAGAATGGATAAAATATAAATAACCCAATCACATCATTTTATAAACCCTAAACTCCTTTCTTGATTCCTCTTACGCTTCGATCAAAACTGATGTAAATCTTTTGTCAATTGAAGATATGATCTAACAGATGATGGTGATGAAGAAGACGATACATAGCAAATGAATAAACTGGAGTGTATTAATTTTTTTTGCCTATTGTGTTGATTTATTGCAGTCTTAAGACAGTCCTACATAGTTTTTTTGGATTAGGAAAAATAATTGCAATGGTGTACATGCATGATTTACTCTATATTGCTATCAAAACTTAAATAGAAGCGTAGAAATAGATATATGCATGCAATTAGTATTATTTCACAATGATGAAATGAACATTTTCCATATCTTTAATAAAACTTTCTTTTTACGTTTCTTATGAAAATTCCCTATTTCTTATGTGTATTGTTATTTTGTTAAATATAGTTAATCCATATTTTATTAGGTTTTTTGTTGTTTGTTATATGATTACTACTTTTGTGGTGTTTTGAAGATTTGTATAATGAGTTGAGGTGAAATATATTATGAGTTTATGAGTTTATATATAGTATTGAAGATATATGTAAATATAGATAGTTGATATCCTTATGTGTAATTAATTTAGACCTAGTACTCTCTTCTAACGTGTATAAGTATTGTACAAGGCCTCTAATAAGAATCATCACTTTCCATAATCTATATGGTATCAGAGCTTACGCTCCTAAACCTAGCTAAAAATTCTCTAAGCCGCCACCATGAGTTCTTCATCAAACACCAATGAAGTCATCTCCATCGTCAACAACAACACTACCGTTCTTCACATCAACATGTCTAATGTGTCCAAACTCACAAGCACCAACTATCTCATGTGGAGCATACAAGTTCATGCTTTGCTGGATGGTTATGCCCTTGCTACTCATCTCGACACCTCTGCTGTGGTTCCACCGCCAACACTAACCGTTGACAATTTCGTCTCTGACAATCCAGAGTTCACTCGATGGACTCGTCAGGACAAGTTGATATAGAGCGCGCTTCTTGGAGCCATATCCACCTCGATTCAACCTACCGTGTCTCGCACGACAACTGCGTCTCAGATCTGGGAGAAACTCGCCTCCATCTATGCCAAACCTAGTCGTGGTCACATCAAACAACTCAAGGATCAGCTTAAGCACTACACCAAAGGCAACAAGTCGATTGATGAGTATCTTCAAGGCGCCATCACCAAACTTGATCAACTTGCAATCCTAGGCAAGCCGTATGATCATGAAGATCAAGTAGAAGTGATTCTCGGTGGGTTACCAGACGACTACAAGACGGTTGTGGATCAAATTGAGGGCAAAGATACTCCTCCAAGTATCACTGAGATACATGAACGCCTGCTCAACCATGAGGCCAAACTCCTGGCCAACCGTGATGCTCCCTCTGCTGTGATCCCTCTGTCTGCGAATGCAGTTCAACATCGACAGCAGCAGCACAACTTCTCCAACAATCGCAACAACAACAGCAAGAGGTACAACAGCGGTGACAACAACTACTCGCAGTCTTCCCAGCGCTATGAGCAGCGTCAGTCCAAACCCTACTTGGGTAAGTGTCAACTCTGCAACACTCAGGGTCACAGCGCACGTCGCTGCCCTCAGCTCCAGCAGCAACTTCAGGCATCGACACCAACAAACCAACAAGCAAGTCCCTTCCGACCTTGGCAACCACGCGCAAACCTTGTGGTTAACTCCCCATACACAGCAACGAACTGGCTTCTTGACTCAGGTGCCACTCACCACATCACGTCGGACCTAAACAACCTCTCTCTCCATCAACCTTACCAAGGTGGCGATGATGTTCTCATTGCTGATGGCTCAGGTTTACCAATATCACACACTGGTTCTTCTACTCTCTCAACTCCAACTCGGAATATGTCTTTACAAAACATTCTCTATGTTCCTGATATTGATAAGAACCTTATATCAGTGTACCGTTTATGCAACACTAATCGTGTTTCGGTTGAATTTTTCCCTGCCTCATTTCAGGTGAAGGATCTCAGCACGGGGGTCCCATTGCTCCAAGGCAGGACTAAGAATGAGTTATATCAGTGGCCGATTCAACACTCTTTTCCAACGGCCATGGTGACCTCATCAAATCCGAAAACATCTTTCTCTTCGTGGCATTCTCGGCTCGGCCACCCTTCTTTTTCTATTTTAAACACTATTGTTTCTCAGTTTTCTCTTCCAACTATTGCTTGTTCTTCAAAACACTTATCTTGTTCTGATTGTTTGATTAATAAGAGCCACAAACAACCTTTCACAAACTCTTCTATTGTTTCTTCTCGGCCTCATGAATATGTTTTCAGTGATGTGTGGTCTTCTCCTATCACATCCATTGACAACTTCAAATACTATGTTGTTTTCGTTGATCATTACTCACGGTACACGTGGCTCTATCCACTCAAAAAGAAATCGCAGGTTCAAGAAGTGTTCATTGCTTACAAAGCTCTTGTTGAAAAGAAGTTCCAAACCTCCATAGGAACACTCTTTTCAGATAATGGTGGTGAGTATGTTGCTTTGAAAAGCTTCCTAGCAGCTCATGGCATCACACATCTCACGTCTCCGCCTCACACTCCCCAACACAACGGTGTGTCAGATAGAAAACATCGGCATATAGTTGAGACAGGCCTCACTTTACTATCCACGGCCTCCATACCAAAAGACTACTGGACGTATGCCTTCTCCACGGCTGTTTACTTGATCAACCGGCTTCTCACACCCACGCTGTCATGTCCCCGATCCTAGATAGGATCGGCCGGACGGGCCATGGTGCGGGGAGACGCACCAGTCAGGTCATTAGACCTTGAGACAAGCGTATCATGGCCCTGAATGAAGGTTAAGGGCATCAGTCAGCTGAGACTTAACCAGGATACGATGGAAATAAGGGTAAAGGGGCTGGGTGAGTGTTTAGGCAGCTGGACGAGTGTTGGTTTGAGTTCAATCAGCTCGGTTCAGCTGGTAATCAGTTCACCATGATCTGTTCAGCTCACAGGAGCTGGTGGGCTAGCTCAATCAGCTGGGAACAGTTGGGGGTCAGCTCAATCCAGTGAACGGTGCGTTCTGGTTTGGATCAGTGTGGGCGAGTCCGGGACGGTTACTGGGCGAGCCGATGGTCTGGGTGCAGGACGGTTCGACCAAATGGGTCTTAGGCTTGGGATAGGGAGCGGGCAAGCTCCCAGAGTGTGAGCTGAGGCTCAGTGATCGATTTGCCAAAGGAAGAAAAGGGGAGAAACCGCCAAGGGGCGGTTATGGGACGGTTATGGGACGGTTTTGGGAAGAAAGGAAGGGATTTTGGTAACTGTTCGCCCAGGCGGTTGGGGACAGTTTAAATCGTCTTCTCTCTCTCATTTCTGATCTTTCTGGTCGGTTTTTACTCATTCCACACAGAGAGAAACACAGAGAAAATTCAAGAGAGAAAGAGAGACAGAAACTTTGGATCGGCCGATTTGATCCAAGAGATTGTTCTTGAGTGTTCCTGGTGTGTTTGGGCGTGTGATCAAGAGGATGGATTTGAGACAGAAAGACAAGGAGAAGGCAAAGGAGAAGGAGAAGGAAGTCGCCCCTGGAGACCGAACTCCTAAGGTGAGAGGTGTGGCCAAGAGTAACCGGACAAGGCCGCGGATGATGGCCGTGTGAGCCTGGCCGGCTTGGATCGATTGGCTACTCCTTACTCTGACTTCTTCTACTCTGTTTCTTCTTATATGTTGTGCTATGGAATGTTTTATGTTGTTACAGGAAAGATTCATTGATCCTAAGGCCTTGGCCTGATCAAATTCCCATGAAAGTCCCTTGTTCTTGTGTGGGCTGTTCATGGCCGAGATCACTATGATCTGAGCCGATTCTTTTGAATCTGTTTATGGGAATATTTTTCTTATGAATTATCATGAATTATCATGAATTTTATTTGGTATTTGGATCTCTTTTTAAAGGGGTCAGATTTGACATTTTTGATGATTGTTCTTGACTAGATTGGATCCGACCATGCAATGTGATTTGATTCTTGTTTTGTAATCTAATCTTGTGATTGTGTGGTTGTTTGTGTTGGATCCAGGACCAGAAATGGACCGTGGTAAGGGAAAAGCACCATGAGGACCGGGGCCATGGGAAGATGTGTGGTGATTGGGTTGATTCTGAAAATTGTGTGATTATTGTAGCCTATTGTGCAACTTGTGAACTTATGCGATTCTAGTATGTATTCTATTATTTAGGATGATGAATGATGTATGAACCTTGGTTAATATCTAAGAAGTATCTATTTTCATTAGTTGATGCTTGATTGTTTAAGTGTGAATGTTAGAACCTCAAAACTCTGAAAAAGACTTAGAATTATTTAACACTTGAACTTGAATATGAAAGATGGAATTGGTTGCATTGTTTGGTGAGGCCGCGGGCTGGTTCGATTGAGGAATCCAGGATCGGGTCTTACAAGTTGGTATCAGAGCATTCTTGATTTTAGGATTTGTTGGGTTATTGGTTCACCACACACTTGGCCGTTTGGACTCATGGTGAGATAGTTGGGTTCTAAGTAATCTTTTCTACTGATTAACGTAGGAGTGATTGAGGTTTGTGTGTTCAGTTGTGGACTAACCTTTTGTTTGTGTTTGTAACTCCTAAGGGAGCAAGAAGGTATAAATCTCGGAAAGGAAAGGAGGCGACTGGGGCGTCTGGAGCAGTGGGGCAGGATGGTGCTGAACAGACCGGAGTGTTACCAGCTGGAACCATTCCAACCACAGTGCTACCGGCTCTGGTGGAGCAGGTGGATAATGCCACCGGACTCCCAGTGGGTCCAACTCTTCCTACTGAGGTTAATGAAACTAATGTGGACGAGCAACAAGAGCAAGTCCATGGAGAAGATACTGGGTCATCCAACGTTGGTGCTGGGAGTGGCCAGAATGTTGATGCAAACAATGTTCGGGTCACTGGTGCTGAGGAGGTCATTGAGCCGACCATAAGGGGCTTGGTGGAAGCTATGCAGGTCATGGGAGCTCAGATAGCCTCCTTGACATAGGCGTTCACACCATTGGTGAACTCGTCCGTAGGACAGGCTAATCCCCCGGTTCGGGTTGCTGCTGGAGTGACTGATGTTGGTGCTGGCCGTGTGGCCGAGGTGATTGAGATAGACCCACCGGTCAGGCAAGTGCATGGTATGGACTACCTGAAGGTGCTGGAGCATACCTCCAAGTTGGGAACCAAACACTTTGCTGGAAGTGTTGATCCTATGGAGGTGGACGAGTGGAGAACCCGGTTGGTTCGGAACTTCAAGTCCACGCGTTGTCCTGAGGACTACCAGAAGGACATAGCAGTACACTTCCTGGAGGGAGATGTACATAACTGGTGGTTAGCTTTGGACAAGCGTACCAATGGCACCATTGAGCATTTTGCTGACTTTGAGGTTGAGTTCAACCATAAGTACTTTCCTGCTGAGGCGTGGGATCGTTTGGAGTCCAAGTTCCTGGACTTGACTCAGGGACGGAGGACTGTTCGTGAGTATGAAGAAGAGTTCAACCGACTCAGAAGGTATGTGGGAAGAGAACTGGAGGATGAGAAGGTTCAAGTCCGAAGGTTCATCCGAGGCCTAAGGGTGGAACTTCGAACCTACTGTTCTGTTTGTAAGTTCCACACGGTTTCTGAGTTGGTTGAGAGGATGGCCTTGCTGGAGACCAACCTCACCGAGGAGGGTAAGCAGAAGCTGAAGAGTGTGGTGGTATCCTCGGGTCAGAGTGGTGACAAGAAGAGGAAGAGGGACTCGACCGAGGAGGGTAAAACCTCAAGTGGTAGGTCAGAGTGCCCTAAGTGTGGACGATACCACGGTGGAGAGTGCTGGAAGGCCATGGGTGCCTGCACTCGATGTGGTAAGATGGATCACTCAGCCAAGGATTGTCCAAGTCCGTTGGGTGAGTCCAGGACCTGTCACCACTGCGGCCAGAAGGGCCACTACCGCAGGGACTGCCCTAAGTTGCAAGGCAACCAAAGTAAGGGACGTGGGGAGGCTAGCAGGCCAGTTCAGGGACGAGGCCAGACCTCCACACCTCGTGTGTATGAGCTATCCAAGGATGTGGATGGGGCACGGCCTTTCCAAGCGATCAATGGTAACACTCTAGACTACTACTTTTACAATTCCAGTAGAATTGCATGGTATGGAATCTAGGATGGATAGATATACTTTGATGGGTCTTGTGTAGGGACCTTAAGTATTGGTGGTGTGGAAACACACACACTATTTGATACTGGAGCTACACATAGTTTTGTGAGTCCAAGTATGATAGGAAAAGGTTTGTTCCAGTATGGAACATGGGATGGTCCTGAACGAGTGAGTGCGGCCGGAGGGCAAGTTATGAACTCACTCGGTCTGGTTAAGGACATCCCTGTGGTGATCTTGGATAGGCCGATGCCTATAGATCTGATTGTTGTCCCCCTCAAGCATCATGAAGTGATCTTGGGCATGGACTGGTTGGGAAAGTATCGGGCAACTCTAGATTGTCACCGGGGAAGGGTGCAACTTGAGAATGAGTTTGGACCCCCGATCAAGTACCAAGGAATCAAGCCAACCTCTTGTAGTTTGGTGGTTTCAGCAGTCCAAGTAGAACGGATGCTTGGAAATGGTTGTGAGGCCTTTTTGGCTACCATTTACACTGATGAGGTTGTAGGGGCCTGTGACCCAGAGGGTATACCGTTGGTTCGAGAATTTCAGGATGTGTTTGGGGCACTACAGGGCATTCCCCCTGATAGGGCTGACCCATTCATCATTGAATTGGAACCTGGAACGGCCCCGTTATCAAAAAGTCCATATAGAATGGCACCAGCTGAGATGGCAGAGCTGAAGAAGCAACTTGAGGAGTTGCTTGAGAAGGGGTTCATACGCCCTAGTGTATCACCTTGGGGAGCACCAGTCCTATTCGTTAAGAAAAAGGATGGTAGCTTTAGGTTGTGCATTGATTATAGGGGTTTGAACAGGGTGACTGTGAAGAACAAGTACCCTTTACCCAGGATTGATGAGTTGTTGGACCAACTCCGTGGAGCCAAGTGGTTCTCCAAGATTGACTTGGCCTCTGGGTATCATCAGATCCCCATTGCACCAGGTGATGTGAGGAAGACAGCATTCCGAACTAGGTATGGTCACTATGAGTTTGTGGTCATGCCGTTCGGACTGACCAATGCACCTGCTGCATTCATGAAGATGATGAACGGCATCTTCAGGGAATACTTGGACGAGTTTGTGATCATCTTCATTGATGATATACTCGTGTATTCCAAGACAAAGGAGGACCATGAAAGACACCTTAGGGCGGTGTTGGGCCGCCTGAGAGAACAGAAGCTCTTTGCTAAGCTAAGCAAGTGTAGCTTCTGGCAGAAGAGCATTGGATTTCTTGGGCATGTGGTGTCTGATAAAGGAGTCTCAGTGGATCAAGATAAGATCAAATGTATCCAGGAATGGCCACAGCCAAAGAATGCTACGGAAGTGAGGAGCTTCTTAGGGTTGGCTGGTTATTACCGGAAATATGTCAAGGGGTTCTCGAGCATAGCTCAACCTATGACTAAGCTGACAGGCAAGGACGTGAGGTTCACATGGTCTGAGGAGTGTGCGAAAAGTTTTGCAGCACTCAAGAACATGTTGACTAATGCACCTGTCCTGGTGTTGCCTGAGGCTGATCAGCCTTATGTGGTGTATACGGATGCATCCATAACTGGTCTTGGTTGTGTTTTGACACAACATGGGAAGGTGATAGCCTATGCTTCCCGGCAGTTAAGGAAGCATGAGGGTAACTATCCAACCCATGATTTGGAGATGGCTGCAGTAGTATTTGCATTAAAGATATGGAGATCATATCTTTATGGTGCCAGGATGCAAATACTCACAGACCATAAGAGTTTGAAGTACATATTCACTCAGCCTGAGTTAAACTTAAGGCAGAGGAGATGGATGGAATTTGTTGCAGATTATGATCTGGACATAGCTTATCATCCTGGGAAAGCTAACCTAGTGGCTGATGCCTTGAGCCGCAGAAGGGCTGAAGTGTCATCTGAGAGGGAGGCGGATGAACTGGAAGGGATGATTAGGTCCTTGAACCTCAATACCTTGGTTGGTTCAGATGAGCCACTGGGATTGGAGGCGGTGAACCAGGCCGATCTCCTGACCAGGATCAGGCAAGCTCAGGGCCTGGATGAAAATCTAAAGAAGGTAGCCGCCAATGACAAGACTGAGTACCAGACAACTGACAATGGTACCATCTTGGTCAATGGTAGGGTCAGTGTTCCTAATGATAAGGAACTCAAAGAAGAGATTATGAGACAGGCTCATAAGTCCAAGTTTTCAGTTCATCCTGGACTGAACAAAATGTATAGGGATCTGAAAAGGTACTACCATTGGGTGAGGATGAAATCTGATGTTGCAGAGTGGGTGGCTAAGTGTCCCACTTGTCAACTGGTGAAGGCAGAACATCAGGTTCCCAGTGGTCTACTTCAGAACCTACCCATACCAGAATGGAAATGGGATCACATCACAATGGATTTTGTGACTGGATTTCCCACGACCAGGAATAAGAAAGATGCGGTATGGGTTGTGGTTGATCGGCTGACCAAGTCGGCTCATTTCCTACGCATCAAGAAAGGGGATGGGGGGATAGTGCAAGTGTACCTAGACGAGATAGTGAGGTTGCATGGTGTTCCAGCAAGCATTGTCTCGGACAGGGATCCAAGATTTACATCTTATTTCTGGCAGGCTTTCCAAAAGGCCTTGGGAACCAGAGTGAATATGAGCACATCTTATCATCCTCAAACGGATGGGCAGTCTGAAAGGACAATCCAAACCTTAGAGGATATGCTAAGGGCATGTGTGTTAGACTGGGGAGAGTCTTGGGAAAAACACTTACCTTTAGTGGAGTTTGCTTATAATAACAGCTTCCATACAAGCATTGGTATGTCGCCATATGAGGCTTTGTATGGTAGGCCGTGCAGGACACCCCTATGCTGGACCCAAGTGGGGGAGCGTAGCATGTTGGGACCTGAGATTGTAGAACAGACCACTGAGAAGATCAGGATGGTCAAAGAGAAGATGAAAGAGGCGCAGGACCGCCAAAAGAGCTATGCGGACAAGCGTAGGAAACATCTTGAGTTTGAGGTCAATGACCTGGTGTATCTCAAGATGATTACCTTTAAGGGTAGGACCAGGATTTCTGGACGAAAGAAACTGGACCCTAGGTACTTGGGTCCATTCAGGATCATAGAGAGAGTGGGTGCAGTGGCATACAAGTTGGACTTGCCATCGGCAATGGATGCATACCACAATGTGTTCCATGTATCCCAACTCCGGAAATGCTTGTCTGAACAAGACATTGTCTTGCCTGAGGTTCCTGCTGACCTTGGTAAGGACCTGACTTTGGAAACCTTGCCGGTTCGGATTGTGGATCGGTCAGAGAAAGCTATGAGGAAGAAGACAGTTCCCATGATCAAAGTGGTGTGGGATTACAATGGTAAAGACCTCATCACTTGGGAAACAGAAACAAAGATGAAAACAATGTATCCGGAGTGGTACAGACAATTTCTTCCTGATGAAACACTTAACATGGATTCGAGGACGAATCCCAAGTTAGTGGGGGAGACTTGTCATGTCCCCGATCCTAGATAGGATCGGCCGGACGGGCCATGGTGCGGGGAGACGCACCAGTCAGGTCATTAGACCTTGAGACAAGCGTATCATGGCCCTGAATGAAGGTTAAGGGCATCAGTCAGCTGAGACTTAACCAGGATACGATGGAAATAAGGGTAAAGGGGCTGGGTGAGTGTTTAGGCAGCTGGACGAGTGTTGGTTTGAGTTCAATCAGCTCGGTTCAGCTGGTAATCAGTTCACCATGATCTGTTCAGCTCACAGGAGCTGGTGGGCTAGCTCAATCAGCTGGGAACAGTTGGGGGTCAGCTCAATCCAGTGAACGGTGCGTTCTGGTTCGGATCAGTGTGGGCGAGTCCGGGACGGTTACTGGGCGAGCCGATGGTCCGGGTGCAGGACGGTTCGACCAAATGGGTCTTAGGCTTGGGATAGGGAGCGGGCAAGCTCCCAGAGTGTGAGCTGAGGCTCAGTGATCGATTTGCCAAAGGAAGAAAAGGAGAGAAACCGCCAAGGGGCGGTTATGGGACGGTTATGGGACGGTTTTGGGAAGAAAGGAAGGGATTTTGGTAACTGTTCGCCCAGGCGGTTGGGGACAGTTTAAATCGTCTTCTCTCTCTCATTTCTGATCATTCTGGTCGGTTTTTACTCATTCCACACAGAGAGAAACACAGAGAAAATTCAAGAGAGAAAGAGAGACAGAAACTTTGGATCGGCCGATTTGATCCAAGAGATTGTTCTTGAGTGTTCCTGGTGTGTTTGGGCGTGTGATCAAGAAGATGGATTTGAGACAGAAAGACAAGGAGAAGGCAAAGGAGAAAGAGAAGGAAGTCGCCCCTGGAGACCGAACTCCTAAGGTGAGAGGTGTGGCCAAGAGTAACTGGACAAGGCCGCGGATGATGGCCGTGTGAGCCTGGCCGGCTTGGATCGATTGGATACTCCTTACTCTGACTTCTTCTACTCTGTTTCTTTTTATATGTTGTGCTATGGAATGTTTTATGTTGTTACAGGAAAGGATTCATTGATCCTAAGGCCTTGGCCTGATCAAATTCCCATGAAAGTCCCTTGTTCTTGTGTGGGCTGTTCATGGCCGAGATCACTATGATCTGAGCCGATTCTTTTGAATCTGTTTATGGGAATATTTTTCTTATGAATTATCATGAATTATCATGAATTTTATTTGGTATTTGGATCTCTTTTTAAAGGGGTCAGATTTGACATTTTTGATGATTGTTCTTGACTAGATTGGATCTGACCATACAATGTGATTTGATTCTTGTTTTGTAATCTAACCTTGTGATTGTGTGGTTGTTTGTGTTGGATCCAGGAC
This sequence comes from Brassica rapa, assembly GCF_000309985.2. NCBI lineage: Eukaryota > Viridiplantae > Streptophyta > Magnoliopsida > Brassicales > Brassicaceae > Brassica > Brassica rapa. Next base: position 17,357,670 of record NC_024796.2, on the reverse strand, counting down.
CAGAAATGGACCGTGGTAAGGGAAAAGCACCATGAGGACCGCGGCCATGGGAAGATGTGTGGTGATTGGGTTGATTCTGAAAATTGTGTGATTATTGTAAGCCTATTGTGCAATTTGTGAACTTATGCGATTCTAGTATGTATTCTATTATTTAGGATGATGAATGATGTATGAACCTTGGTTAATATCTAAGAAGTATCTATTTTCATTAGTTGATGCTTGATTGTTTAAGTGTGAATGTTAGAACCTCAAAACTCTGAAAAAGACTTAGAATTATTTAACACTTGAACTTGAATATGAAAGATGGAATTGGTTGCATTGTTTGGTGAGGCCGCGGTCTGGTTCGATTGAGGAATCCAGGATCGGGTCTTACACACGCTCTCTATGAGGTCACCGTATCAAATACTCTTTGGAGAGCCTCCTAATTATGAGAAGTTAAGGGTGTTTGGTTGCCTGTGTTTTCCTTGGTTGAGACCATACAACAATCACAAGCTTCAAGACAAATCACAGAGGTGTGTCTTCCTTGGTTACTCTACTTCGCAGAGTGCATATTTTTGCCTTGAACCAACTACACAACGTATCTACACGTCGAGACATGTTCACTTTGTGGAATCAGAGTTCCCCTTCCCCTCCATGAATGCAGCTCCTCCACAAGAGCCAGAGAGCACGACATCAGCTCCAACCTCTGTAGCCACACCTCTCACTGCTATACCTCAACGAGATATGGGACCCTTGCGCGAGACTCTTCACCAACACTCACCTCCGCAGACCAACACTCACCCCCGCAGACCAACCCTCATGTATTGCCTTCTAACCCTGAACCTTCATCTCCTCTCCCTCCAAAAGAGCCCACTGCTCCTTCTCAAAATGAATCTCACCCGATTCAGACTAACCCCTCTTCCCATGAGCCCACTGCTCCACTTCAAAATGAGTTGCAACCCACAACTCAGAACACAAACACACCAAATATATCACAAACCCAACCGGCCTTGTCTTTGCAACCTACTGAACCACAAAATCCAGTCACTGAGACCACTCAAAATGTCCACAAAATGAAAACTAGAGCCAAAAATAATATATCTAAATCTGTTCAGAAACTAACTCTTACTGTTGCAGGAAACAAAATCACTCCCTCTGAACCAACGACCATCATTCAAGCCATGAAGCAGACTGAATGGCGTGAAGCAGCTATCACAGAGTTTGATGCACATATTGTGAATCACACTTGGGATCTTGAACCTCCCGAACCAGACCAGCATGTCATTGACTGCAAGTGGCTTTTCACCACAAAATACTTGTCAAATGGTCAAGTCCGTTGTCGCAAAGGGCGTTTAGTCGCCAAGGGTTATACGCAACGGTATGGTGTAGATTACTCGGAAACCTTCAGCCCGGTCATCAAGTCTACTACCATCCGCTTAGTCCTCGAAGTTGCAGTCATACAATCTTGGCCTATCAAGCAGTTGGATGTAAACAATGCCTTTCTTCAAGGGGAGCTCACTGAAGTTGTGTATATGAGACAACCTTCTGGTTTTGTCGACAAAGATAAGCCTACTCACGTATGTCGTCTTCGCAAACCAATCTATGGTCTCAAACAAGCTCCCCGCTCTTGGTACCTTTCCCTGCGACAACACCTTCTTGAGACAGGCTTCATCAACTCCACGGCTGATGCTTCTCTCTTTGTTCATCGATGTGGAAGCACCATCACATATGTTCTCGTCTACGTGGATGACATCCTTGTGACAGGAAATAACTCGATGGTCGTTGATAAAGTTCTCAAATCCTTTGCTGAAAGATTCTCCATAAAAGACCCTGTGGATCTCCACTACTTCCTTGGGATAGAAGCTATCCGGACATCACAGGGACTTCACCTCATGCAACAGAAATACATCAATGACTTGTTAAACAAGCAGAACATGACTGATGCCAAACCGGTCACCACTCCTTTTCCTACGTCTCCGAAACTGACTCTCCACGGTGGCACACCTCTCCTCGATGTCGCTCCATACCGTTCTCTTGTTGGCAGTCTCCAATACTTGGCATTTACGCGACCTGATATCTCATATGCAGTTGCACGTCTCTCACAATTCATGCACAAACCAACAATGGAGCATTGGCAGGCGGCAAAACGGGTCCTCCGGTATCTCGCAGGAACTCGCAGTCATGGAATCTTCTTTCACAAGAACACTCCTCTCACCTTACACGCTTACTCTGATGCTGATTGGGCCGGCGACATGGATGATTATGTTTCTACAAACGCATATATCATTTATCTTGGTCGCAATCCGGTCTCCTGGTCGTCCAAGAAACAGAAAGGAGTTGCACGCTCCTCTACAGAAGCTGAATATCGAGCTGTGGCCAATACAGCTTCTGAGGTAACCTGGCTCTGCTCGTTGCTCTCTGATCTTTGCATCGACATACCCACCGCTCCGGTTATATATTGTGACAACGTGGGTGCCACTTATCTGTGTGCAAACCCGGTATTCCACTCCCGCATGAAACATATTGCACTTGATTATCACTTCACCAGGAACATGATTCAGGCTGGCCAGCTCCGTGTCTCACATGTCTCTACACGTGATCAGCTCGCAGATGCCCTGACTAAACCACTTCCGCGGAATCATTTTCAACAAGCTTGCAACAAGATTGGAGTGCACAAGTCCCCTCCATCTTGAGGGGGAATATTGAAGATATATGTAAATATAGATAGTTGATATCCTTATGTGTAATTAGTCTAGACCTAGTACTCTCTTCTAACGTGTATAAGTATTGTACAAGGCCTCTAATAAGAATCATCACTTTCCATAATCTATATATAGCACTTATGAGTTTATAAATAAGACATGGATCGATTGAGTTACAAATATGGATTGATCAAGCAAATATTGTCAAATGATATTTTATATAGATAATATATTACAATGGCTCATAATTGCATTTTGTTTTTTAGCAAAGCAAGACTACTCTAGATTCTCAAATGTTAAGGAATGCCAAACAAGATCAGATTAAAGTAGGTATCTCTTAATACAAAACTCTAAAAGACAACTCAACCAATATTAAACGTGCTATCCGTTCTCATGAGTAAGTGTTGTACTTGTTGGAAATCGTTTTTGATGAAATGGTTTATGACTATTTTTAGGTTCTCACCGAAGGGACACGAGAAAACTCAACTTTCAATTCTTCGAGTAAATACTTTGCTAATTATATCACAGAACAAAGATTGACTTTTCCACAAAATGAAACTGAAGATGGCCAACAGAGTAGAAAAGCCCTTAGACTTGATCAGCAAATCTAGTATACCAGACTAATTTAAAAATAGAAGAGAAAGAGAACTCTAGACCTAAAATAGAATCCGTAACCGGAAAATAATATCCGCGACGGAAGCAAAACGTTCGAACACATCAAAAGATATACACACCGACATTAGTCAAATAACAAAACGTAACCAAAAAGGGTGATACCTGGTGGCAGATGAGCCACCGCCGGTCACCAAACGCAGTCGGAAAAATAGTTTTTAGAGAGAAGCGAAAAAATTTAGAGAGGAAGAGAGAGATAGTTTTCGGTTTGATCGTGCTCCTACTTAGGAATGTCAAACAGGTTGATCCGTCCCGTCTCGTCCAGTACCGCAGCGGATTCGTCTTCGAGCGAGTCACGGCAGGTCAGGTCCGCGCAGGCTACGGTCTTCAAAATGACTGATCAAACCCGTACCGTAAAACATGTAGGCCTTTTTGGATCGACCCACCGGACATAGAATTACAAACGGACATATGGCAACGCTTCAAAACATGATTCATGACGCTTTATCAGTTTCATGACGCATCACTAAGTGAGTTTAGTCGAGGATTGAATTGGATAAGACAATACACTTGTTAGTTGAAGATTTTAGTTGGATCAAAACACTAGTTTATTTACTTTTGTTAGACTCCAAACATTTTGAAAATAAACAATACTTTAGTTGCTGAATCCAAATATTATAACTCATAAGTTCATAACAAATGCTTTAGTTTTCTGAATCCAAAATTAAATGAAACCAACACCAAATCAAAGATGCTAACTCCAAAAATAAATAAAAAGAAAACACCAATCACACTTCTTGTTCTTCATCTTTATCACCAACAAGCGATAAAAAGATGAAAATTTCTTTTCTTCACCATCAACTTCATCTTCTGCAAATAAGAATAATAGAAGTTAGTTAAAGATATATTAAAACCTAAAACTCCAAAATGTATGATAATGTGAACAAATACATATAGGCAAAACTATTAAGAACCTATGGCGGGAACTAGATCTTCTTCTTCGGTGGAAAGTGAGTTGTCAAACTTCTTATGATGACTCGAAGAAGCTCCACCGGTGCAGATCGAAGGCTCTCTCTCTCTCTGTCTCTCTCTGTCTCTCTCTCTCTCTCTCTCATCTCTCTCTCTCTTCTCTCTCTCTCTCTCTCTCTCTCTCTCTCTCTCTCTCTCTCTCTCTCTCTCTCTCTCTCTCTTCTCTCTCTCTCTCTCTTTCTCTCTCTCTCTCTCTCTATCTCTCTCTCTATCTATCTATCTCTCTCTCTCTCTATCTCTCAACATTTTAGGCGAAAATAGAAATAGGGACTTAGGTGTTGGGGTCAAAAACGGTCACGATGAAGTTAACATCCAAATCTCCAAAGAAATCAGTACGAACATTTTTTACGAAAGTTACTCTTCGTAAAAATAATCTTTACAAAGAGTCTTGTGGTAAATTATTGTTCCAATCTCAACCGAACCACTAAATACTAATTTTCCGAAGGCAACGGACACATATCCAAATCGGCCGCGGACAAGCTCAAGTATGGCCATCGGACCACGCACAAGCCAAGCTTGGTCGCTACGTTGCAACCGAGCATGCACACAGCTCGGTCGCAACGTAGCGACCTGGCACGTACACGGCTCGGTCGCTACGTAGCAACCGAGCACGCACACGGCTCGGTCGCTACATAGCGACCGAGTTCTCACCAAGCTCGGTCGCTACGTAGCGATCGAGCTCTCGCCATGCTCGGTCGCTACGTAGCGATCAAGCAAATACACGGCTCGGTCACTATGTAGCGATCGAGCACGTACACGGCTTGTTCGCTACATAGCGACCGAGCTCTCTCAAAATGTCGATACTACACGAATCCATGCATTCTCGTCTACTCTTTAATGCTGGCCCCCGTAGGCCATGGCTAAACAATTCTTTGTTTCTCATAGCTCGAAGTCATCAATAAAACTTTACGACAAAAACCGCAGGAAGTTCATTTTTATCGAAGAAACCGTAATAAACGTTTCGAGTCAAAGACGGCCCAAAGAGACCTAAAACGCAGCTCGAAGCCCACTTACGATTTTTTAACCGAGAACCCATAAGCCTTATGATGGTTTATGCTTGGTTCGTAAGACATGATAAATATCAAGTTTCCGCGGATAAGTGTAAAGTTTCCGAAAATAATCACGAAGATCGGGAAAAATGGAATATCTCTATTTTTGAGCTATGCGGCTTAAGGGCAGAAAGGGGAAAGTGCAAACAGACCTAGGAACAAGTATATAAGGAGTCCTAGGCGAGAGGCAAAAGGGGAGGAACTCTTTTAGACTCAAAATTCCCTGTACTTAGAAACTTTAGGCTTTATTCTTGACAAGTTTGGTTTCTGTGACTGGCACTCAATTACTAGACGGACTCGCCCAGGCAGTTCGATCTCTTGTCCAGCTCCAGCAATTGAACTACGTTCGGCTTGATCCTCGAAAGGGGTATGTAAGCAGCTTTTAATAAGGTTCAGTTTGAAATCAATCAAAAACCTTTTTTGTATCTTTTTCGTCTTTTGTTATCGAGCTGCGACTCAACTAGGTTTAAGGTCTTAGGTCGCCAGAACTAGGTAACTCTCAAACAGCCTTTACGGCCAAAGCTTTTATAATCTCTTCTAATGATCGCAACGCTCTTACGCAGATTTGAAATAAGATCTACTATTTTCTCAAACTTCCTTTTGTTATCTTTTCATATTTTCTGCATCTATTTGGTCACTTGTCGTTGGCTCCGCAGAGATCCGGGACCTCTGGAAAATTAGGGTTTTCTTAGTTTTATAATTTAAACAGAAATCGACAGTGCAAATTTCTGTTCTCACAGTTTAGCGCTAGAAGGAGGGGTACGGATTACTCTATCTCATAGCCGCAAAACGGTTGATCAAAACATTGTCTGGAAATACGAAAGACAAAATTGCAGTTCGCCACAATGCTGGTAAGACCACTCCAACCGCCACTGCGCCTATGGCCAACGCCTACGCAAACGCCGCAGTTCTTGAGAAAATCAAAAAATCTAGCCGCGACTTTTCGCCACAGGAAGTGCTACGAAACGAGCTTGCGATTTCTCTGTCTAAACATAAAGAGAAACGATAAATTTTATCAAATCCCGTAAGTTTGGTTCATTTCCGAGCTAAAGAAGTCTCAATGCGTAAGGGTTTTACCAAAACTTTTTGAAAAAGTAAAACTAGTTCTCCCATAAACCGCGGAAAACCCCTAGGTTAATCGCGGAAAAAGAAAGCGTAGCAAATCAATTACACAGCTCGGTCGCTAAGTAGAGACCGAGCTCTAGCCAAGCTCGGTTGCTAAAAGTTCGGTCGCTACGTAGCGACTGAGCACGCACACAGCTCGGTCGCTACGTACCGACTGAGCACGCACACAGCTCGGTCGCTACGTAGCGACTGAGCACGCACACAGCTCGGTCGCTATGTAGCGACTAAGCTCTAGCCAAGCTCGGTCGTTACGTAGCGACCGAGCACGTACACGGCTTGGTCGTTACGTAGGGACCGAGCACGCACACAACTCGGTCGCGACGCAGCGACCGAACTCTCGAACTCGCTACGTAGCGACCTGTCAGGCCTCAAAAAGATCCTCCTTTGCATTCTCTTTTGAATCCCGATCGAAACACTTTTCATTTCGTCTCAATTGGAATTTCCGTTGAGATTTTACGACGAAAACAAGTTAGACTCGTCTAAACTTCTTAGCTTGCTCCTACTCGCTACATAGCGACCTGTCAGACCTCCAACTCGCTATGTAGCGACCTGTCAGGCCTCAAAATGGTCCTCCTTTGCGTTCTTTTTGGAATCCTCATTGAAACGCTTTTTGTTTCGTCTCAATTGGAATTTCCGTTGAGATTTTACGACGGAAACAAGTTAGACTCGTCTAAACTCCTTGGCTTGCTCGCCCTTACCTCCATCTTTGCGTTCTCCTTCGAATCTCAATCGAAAAATCTCTTGTGTTGTCTCGATTAGATTACCATTGGAACTTTACGAAAAAAACCCGCAAAGATTTGTTTTTTCGCATGGATTCAAATTAAATGTATAAAACGGCAACGGTTAACTTAGCACCTTAGCCGCCTCAACTATACGATTACATTGAACCTTTTTATAAAAATTGACGTTGTCTCTAAGGAGAAGATAACAGTCAAGTTCGGAAGATAAATGGCAAGTTTCAAAGGATAAAACACCAATATCGAAAATGGCGAACATACACGAGAAGAAGAAGGGAAAATAAGCAAGCAAAACTGAGAAGAGACAAAACTTCATCTTAGACTCAGAAAGGAGAAAGTGCAAACCGACCTAGGAGCAAGTATATAATAAGTCCTAGGCGAGAGGCAAAAAGGGGGAACTCTTTTAGACTTAGAATTCTCTGCACTTAGAAACTTTAGGTTTTATTCTCGACAAGTTCGGTTTCTATGACTGGCACTCAATTACTAGACGGACTCGTCCAGGGAGTTCGATCTCTTGTTCAGCTCTATCAATTTAACTACGTTCGGCTTGATCCTCGAAAGGGGTACGTAGGCCGCCTTTAATAAGGTTCAATTTGAAATCAATCAAAAACCTTTTTTGTATCTTTTTCATCTTTTGTTATCGAGTTGCGACTCAACTAGATTTAAGGTTTTAAGTCACCAGAATTAGGTAACTCACTGACAGCCTTTACGGCCAAAGCTTTTATAATCTCTTGTAATGATCGCTGTTACGCGGATTCGAAATAAGATCTATTGTTTTCTCAAAATTCGTTTTGTTATCTTTTCATATTTTTCGCATCTATTTGGTCACTTGTCGTTGGCTCCGCAGTGATCCGAGACCTCTGGGAAATTAGGGTTTTCCTAGTTTTCTAATTTAAACGAAAATCGACAGTGCGAATTTCAGTTCTCACATTAGGGTTGCGGATCTTCAGCAAGTTAAGCCCATCCCGCTTTCGATCCGTCCTGCTTTCGATCCGTCCTGCTTTGAACCCGTCCCGCGAGATCCGCAATTTTGCGGACTTACCAGATGGAGGTCCAATCCGACCCTGCAGCAAACTTTTACGGATCAGGCCCACGGTTCAAATCCTTGATTGCCATGCCATCCCTACTCTTAGTATCGTGTCATCAAATGAATTCAACGAGGTTAATTTTATCCCCCTTTTTTCAGAAAAAGAAAGTGGTAAAGACTTTTTTTTGGTTCGTTATAATGTTAAATCTTTACTTTACCTTTCTCTTTAATTTTAATCATTTGTAATTGAGTAAACCGGGATAAAGATGAAGCGAAATGTAATAGTGACGCACCAATGATTTGAAAGGTCGAATCATATCATAGTTCATAGGTCTACCAATATTTGATCTTTGTCAAATCAAAAAATCCTACTATATAAAAGGGACTAAATCTCTCTCTCCTAAACCTTGCCACATAGGCAAAAAATTGAGAACCAATCAATATGCCATGTCATTTTGGACTGGACTTAAAATTTAAAAAAAAATCAACATGGCATATTGGTCGGAGCCCATTACATGTTCTCTTGGTTTTACGTATTGGTCGGAGCCCATTACATATTCTCTCCCTCTAAAAGTGTCCACATGGCATATTTTGGGTTCCACAATTTTTTTAATTTTTTTACAACATAAATTGTTGACAAAAACCTAAATAAGCACGATGATGTCATAGTCATCCCGCCCCTACGTTTACCGTTTCAGTTAGCGAAGATAATCAATCCATATATCAGCCTTTAATTCTAACAACTACAACTAAACTTTCATCGATACGTTTCAGAAGCTTCTCAGTTGAATCCTATAAATATACGTCCACATATAACACAATCCCCATCTCTTAGAGCTGCCAGAATCAAGAAGTACTCAGCAGCAGAAGAACACGGTAAAGTTTCCGCTTTCGCCTTTGAATTTCAAGTCGTAACTGATTCTGTAGATCGGATTTCGGCCTAAGAATTTTTTTTATAAGGAGATTTGCTCTGAGCAAATAGATTTGCACTTGATCCTCTCGACATCTATGATATCCTTTTAACTTCGGTTAGATTAGTTTTTTTTGATATTTTTCTTTTTTTTGGATTTTTGAGCTATTTAGGATTCTTTGACGAAAATAGACAAAGTATGTAAGAGACATAAGAGATCTGGAACACCCTTACTCCTTGGAGCAACTAAGTGTTCTGTCTGAAGACTCCATCACTCTCGATGACAAGCTTAATCGCGTCCAGTGAGTATTATTAGTCCTCTGTTTAATGATCTCACTGTGTAGTCCCAATGATAGTGAGAAAAAAAAGTTTAATTTTGGATCCAAAAGTGTGAGGCTTTTTTTTGTGTGTACATGATCTTTAATGATTTGTGAGTTTGTGGGTTTTGGTTATGTGATCAATTCACGATAACGTTTACACCGACCATACGGATTATATGGCAACTATATTTGGTATGCGTTTGAGAACTAAGCTTAAAGAATGCTTGCCTCTCCACTATAAGGTCAACTATCCTTTTAAGTAAAAAGACAAGTTTTTTCAATGGTCATTTGTTATATATGTGTGATTGTTTCTGTTTCCTTTTACTTATGTTCAGGTTGATATCAGAGTGTCTCCCGGTTCTCATGCCGATGAACATTCAGGTAAGGAAGTTAGGAGATGGCTTAAGTCACTTAATTCATTTGTGGTCTCTTTTAAAACCTTAACAACTGTATAGTTTGCAAGAGTATGGATGATATGTCAAGTGAAAAAAAATTAACGAATGTAACGCTCATGGATTTTGCTATACAAATTCATTTGTGCTTTGTTATTGCAGATGCTTCGTGGATTTTATTTGGTTTGGATAATTGCCCATGTGGCCTGTGAATGCATCCATGCAGATTGGAATGTTTTTATTTTATTTTAAACAGTACAGATCAGAGCAGAGGGTCTAAGGCTGAACAGACGTGTGGGGATCGAATACTTAGCAGTGTGGCTAACACGATCAGGATCTGTCCCACGCTATAACCTGATGGAAGATGCGGCTCCAGCTGAGATAAGTCGTGTCCAGAACTGGCAATGGATTAGGTATGAAGTGGAGTTGGACGGAGATGGGCTTGGAGTCAGGGTGAACAAAGAGTTGTTTGAGAGAGTTGTGGAAGAAGAGATGGAAAGAATCGAGAAAGAAGTTGGTAAAGATAAGTTTAAGAAAGGAATGTATAAGGACAACTGCAAGAAGTTTACAAAGCAATGTACTGCAAGTGAGCTTGATGATTTTCTTACACTTGCTGTTTATGATCATATTGTAGCTCACTACCCAAACAATGTGTCAAGGCCCTGAGAGAAGAAAAGAAGATGCTGGGAGAGAGAGTTTGAGATATGAGTGTTGTACTTTTGTCTTCTATGTTTGTTTCTCATTTGCTTTTTTTCTATATGTCTGTATATTGGATGAACTTGATGTTTTTATCTCCAATATGAAATAAATGTTTCTATAACATCGCTTATAATGTGTAAGGGGCTATATAGCATTGTTTATTTTGATATTAAACAATCTATAGAGTTCAAAATATATAAAATACAATTGGCTGTTTGTTATTTCTTTTTCTATTTTTGATCTTCTGATTCTTTGGAGCTGCTAGGTTTTTATTATAACCGTGAAAAATATATGAATGATAAATGTAAAAACTTTGCAAGTTAATTGCCTGATTATTGAAGTGTTGTCCTGACTCTTGAGAAAGAATATCGTAGAAAGATGACTGTTGATGACATACACAACATAATATTTTGCAGGAGAAGAATAACGGATCTGAATAAGCAACAAAAAAACAATAACACTATATATATATATATATGTGAATACATTAATCGTAGCTCAAAATGTACACAAATTAACCAGTAACATACACACATTATCTTTCAATTGCAAGCATAATGAACTGCTGTAATACACCAAACACAGATCTCCGCGCTTGCGCGGAGTTGACGATTCCTAGTTTATATAATAGCATCAAATAGTTTTAAGTTTTTTACATACCATTCAATAAATATTTACAAATGTCATTTTAATATATATATATATATATATATATATATCTAATTGTTTATCTTTGTCAACTATATTTTGCAGCCATTTGTTTTGTTCCATCTTGTTTTTTCTTTATTTTTGCCGAGATGGACCAGCTATAAGGTTTTATGTTTATAAAATCTTTTAACCATTCTAATGATATTTATAATTTAGCAACAACAAAAAACATCTTAAATACTGGTTTGTATTAGTGTTGCAGGTATCAAATTCGATAGAAAACATTGAAAAACTTTTATTTGTAGATGAAAGATTGTATAAGAATATAAGATTTTACTGAATAGTTTCATAATTTTAATAATGTCTACTATAATTTTATTTTTTATAAATTAAGGTTTGCCTTCATCATGAAAACTTTTATTTTTTTATCTCTGTTTTTTTTAATTTAAAAAAAAACTAATTAAGTAACTATTCCTTTTATAAGTGGTATTTTTTTCTCTTGATTTCATTGTATTATGTTAAACTATAAATAATACAAATTATCCTTTTTAAAGTGTTTCTAGCAATATACATGTTTTTGCTAATCCAGTGTGATTCCTTCAGTTTCCCCCATATGCGTTTAATTCAGCATTGTCAGGTCAAGGTGAAGCTTCTTCTCAGTCGGAGTTGATTACTATTAAAGCATCGAGTTGGGTATTAATGAATCTGATAAGCAATTTAATTCGACAATACAAAAGTTAATTAATTTAATTATTTTCACAATAAATTTTTTTTTTGTCGGCAATATCTATCGCGCTACAAAAGTCACATTGATGGTCCAAAGGTATTTGACCAATAATTATGAACAGAGTAAAATCACAGTTTCGCAATTTGCATGCGTAATAGAAAATCGTTTTAGCCGCAAAGAGATATTCGGATTATTACGTTAATCAACACTTTAGACCAGTTAATGATTTGCGTGGTTCGGTTGAAATTCAAATAGGGATTCGAATAAGCGTGACGACAAATCAATCATTGAAAGGAATTTACATTGAACCTAATAGTTATTATCTTAGTATAACAACACAAAAATTTAGTATGTACCATCAAAGATTCATGATGCAGACATGCATCAAGTATCAATGTTTAAACGACAATTATTTTAAATCGTCATTTTTAATTTTTTGTCACAAAAATAGTTTTCAAACAAAAAATAACCAAAATAACTTTTTATTTTAAATTTTTAATGTATTTTTTTTTAATTTGAAATTTTATCTTCAAAATCCTACCACTTAATTTTAAACTTTAAGTCTAGATTAGTTAACTCTGTGATATAAATGTATTTTTATTCTTTGAGTTATGTGGAGAAAGAAATGAGACGAGATACCACATTTTTCTTTGCATGTCCTTACACCTATACAGTATGGAAGATATTGGATCGGAATCTTGTAGGAAGTGGAATAAATCCGGACTGGCAGTGGACGTTGCAGCGCTTGCAGAGAATGTGAGTGAAAGGAATGGATTCATGTCTGGCTAGACTCTTTTTCCAGACTACAATCTATCATATTTGGAGAGAAATGAATGCTAGAAGACACCAGAAGCCGAGAGCTTCCACAGACAGCTTGTGAGGGGTCATATATAAGGCAATGAAGAACATGATTTGTTCACTCAAGTACAAGCCAAACCGTAAGCTAGAAGAGTTATTGAAAAGATGGTTTGAAGTAACAGCATAGAAGTAGATATCATATTTATAGAACAGTTTTTTTTTTTCAGTTCTTAAAAGGGTTTGAGTTGTACATAACATTCTTTTGATAGTTCAATAAATTTGAAATTTCATCCAAAATAAAATGTATTTTTATTCTTTAATAAAATTTATTTTGGTCATTTTTCTTTTTGAAGACTATTTTTTTATAAAAATAAACTAAAAGGGCTATCTTATGAAATTTTTCATGTTTTTTTTAAACATGTCTATAAGAACTTGTTTTAATTTTTTTTTTTATCTCAAACCACCTTTTTCCAAGAAATTGAAAAATGTTTTTGGTGACCATAATCTAATAATTCAGTTGATGTAAAAAAATTACGAGCGACATACATATTTATAAAATTACCAAATCAATATAATAACTTTTGGAGGGAAAAAACGTCCTAGCAATTTCAATGGCTAAACACATGGAAATCGCATCGTTTACAAGAATGAGTCACAAATGTAGAGAGAGAAATTATGTATCGCCTTGCCAACTTAAAAGGGTTTCTCTGTAAGGCTTAATCTAGACTTTGAGCTAGAACATGTAGATGTCAAAACTGCCTTCTTGCATGGAAGCTTGGAGGAAAGGATTCTAGTAAACCAACCAGAGGGTTTTATCAAAAATAAGAGATGAGAACAAAGTGTGCTTACTCCAAAAATCACTGTATGGATTAAAACAATCTTCTATAAAAGAGAGGGAAAACGCTAGTTGAGAGCCAAACTTTCGCATGGAAAGAAGAGAGATACACGAAGTGTCTAGACTGATCTCTCTCAGTCCCGAGAAAGAAAAAGAGATTTCATAGGCTGTCGGCTTAAGAGTTGGGCAGAGTTGGGCCATGTTGGGCTGCATCAAAATAGTGGATATTTTGTGTGTGTTCCAGTCAGGGCCGGCTTAAACTTTTACTGGTCTCCTGAACATATTTTTTTAATTAATTATAGATGATTAAACATAATATTATGGGTCCTTGCTAGAAAACAAAAAAATATTGGACCCGTTTCTATAATTAAATTTGTTTGATTTTGGGATGGGCCCTGGGCCATTGCACTGCTGGTCCTCCCTTTTGAGATGGCCATGGTTCCAGTGTCAGCCGAATAAAAAACAAGGTTGAACCTCATCTTTAGCTGTGATGGCCCAAAACAAGGTTTATGACATCCCAGTCCGAAACTCATGCATGTAGTATGGGTTCTTGAGTAAATTAGGTAAATTGAAACATGTAGCAAAGAAAAAACTTACAAGTATGACACATTAGGAACCAGACAAAAAGCATAAGAAAAAATGAGACAACGATATAATAGATAAAATAGCTTGAGCCTAAGTCTAAATCACAAGGTATCTAGTGTGTGTAATCTCTTTGATTTATTGAAATTTGGAATAGTAGTTCTCCCACGAAATATACTGGCTATAGGCTGAAAATTCATTAAATTACTTGTGTTTTTCTGTACTTTAAGTTTAATCTAGGTCTAAAGTGTACTTGAACAGAAAATAATCTTAGGTCAATAATCTCTACAAAGAAGTATATAACGAAAATGTTTCTTCACTTTTAAAATTTTATTAATTTAATTTAATATAAGAAATATAAAAACAGTTAATTCATAAACAAGCAAATAAACATGTAAATGCTGTATTCAGACAATTTCTACCTATGCATACTAATTTTTCATTTTACATCAAAACGGCATACTAAATTTTCATTTTACATTAAAAAAAACATTTTATAATTCAGGCTTGAGTTAGTTTGGGTAACCAGACATGCATACTAATTGAAACATAATAAAGGTACATATGTATAGGAATAGTGCATATATGTTTTTCAATAAGTCAGAAATAATTGATACTCTCTCTCTCTATAACCTCTGCCTTCTCTCTAGAAAGTCACAAAATCAGATCTTCGTTCTCCGACTCCGGCGGCGTTCACAGAGCCGGAGTCAGGTTTAATCCTTTTGTCTCTTCCATGATGATCGAGGATGATCTCTCCTTTGCCTCCTTCTACTTAACAGTAGATCTCTTCTCCGAAGGGATCGAAGTTGGAGCTGATCATCCTGCGTTTCAATCGGTTGTTGGTGCATGCCCTTTCTAATCATTTTAGATGAGATCTATTTTATTGAAGCCCTAGCTTCGGGTTGAATGATTCTGCATGTTGGTTTTGAGGTATCTTTGTATCGGCTTTGTATCGATCTTCTGCCTTTCGGTTGAATACAGAGTCGATTAGATTGGCTCCTTGTCATTTATCTTCAGATCTGATCGAGATCTATCCTATTGTCAAGCTTCCTTGTGGCGTTGCATGTCGTGTTATCCGACTCTGTCTCTTCCGGTCAAGCGTAGGAACAGTATGTTGTTCTGTCTTGCCGGTGATTGAAGCTGTGTTCTTTGAAATTTCTGGGCTATTCACTATAGGAGGTCCTTCTCGGTGGTTTTGGTCCTGTGGTGACTCCACCGTTTGTGTTTCACAAAGGTTTTTCTTTGAATCAACATGCGTAGTTGTTCTAAGATGTCTGGGTTTCTTTTGATCTTCATATATTTGAATTAGTTTTGGGTTTTGTAGCCTTTAAGTTTAGTTGTCTTTCAAGTTGATTTCCATGTGTGGGCTTATGATTCCGGTGACTGATGTGTTTGTCAGCCGGCTTTGATTCCGGGATTAACTCAATTTCCGGCTTATGTAATCTGTTCAAGTTAATGTAATCAAATCTTTCAGTGTTAAAAAAAAGTGCATATATGTTTTGAATTAAAACGGTGTCTAAAGTAACTTACAAATTTTTCTAAAAAAAAGGAAATCAATTATTTTAATTTTGATAATATAGAAAATTCGCTTATGGATAAATTAGAAGAATATCCACAATTCCCAATTTATTTTCTTTATAAATAATAACCTTAATAACCAACAATGTAAAATATGTTCATTCCTTGTTAGAGCTGTGCACATATCAAATAGTACCGTATTTGTTTAGTATTTGTGAACTTTGTATTTTACGGATATCTAATTATAGATACATCTATCAGTATAATTAAAAATGTTATAGTATTTCGGTATCTACAATACCGTATTTGTTTAGTATTTGTGAACTTTGTATTTTACAGATATCTGATTATAGATACATCTATCAGTATAAAATCTACCAGTATAAAATTTAGAGCAGATCAGATATCTATTAAATATGACATTTTGTAAATTTAAATTAATGTAGCCAACTAAAGTCCGAATCTGAAACATTGTCAATGATTTCTCTTGACTGGCTACAGCTTCGGGCTTTAATAATGGCTGATAAAACATTGTCAATAAGCATCTTCAATTATTCCAATCAACTGAAATAATTGTGTTGAGCTCAAAAAGCATAATAACATTTTAAAACTGAGGTTTACAGTTCAGTGACAGAAATAACTACAATTTCGTGATAAATAAACGATTAGCTTTTTAAAATTAAAAATGTTAATGCTTTTTTATTGTTCTCTTATAAAAGTCTAGGAAACTTTGGGTTTCGTCCATAAAATCGCGGTTATAGATTACACTTCCCAAATATAGTTAAGGGACTCTCACAATACACCAATTTGTTAATGTTGTAGTTCTAATTTGGATTTTTAACATAAAAGCCCCCCAATTAAGTTTATTCTGGGTATAAACCCCTGAACTAAAAATTCATTAAAAAAACCCCCAACCTAAGATTGGCCCCTCCGTTACTCGTCACTTTAAAACCAAACGCCGCTTTTGGAAATGTCTTAAAACAATATGATTTGTCAATAAAACAGTACGATGTTTAAACAAAATGTCATGTTGTTTATCATTTAATTTTACATTCTTAAGTGTCTTAAAAATTCCACGAGAGAATAGGATGATAAACCCTAATTGTTTAAAGAGAAGGGTTTTGAGTTTCATTTGGTGATTGTGAGAGTTTGAGAAACTCTAAGTTCGGGAGAGGGTGACTTATAGTCTGGTGACAGAGTTGAAGTTATGTATATATATGGTTCAAAACTTCAAATGAACTTAATCCTAGTTACACTTTTGATCGCCACTGAACTCACATCACCTTAGCACACTTGAAGTTGGCTCATCTAAGAACTTGCTGTTTTTCTGTTTTTAATTTTGGAACTCAGCTTTAGAATCTATGTTTTGGTGTTTCAGATTAACTACGATTAAGTTCATCTGTACCATGTTTTACCATGTTTTGGTGTTTTGTTATAGCTCAGGTTATGGTCGTTAGAACCATTAAAATGAAGTGAACTATGTTTGCTTGTTGCTATGTGTCTTGAAGGGTCATTTTATTTGTTTCTTCCAACGACAAGTGCAAGACATATTTTCTTACAGGGTCATGTTGTTAATCAACTCGTCAAACACAACAACAGTAGAAAAACAAGTTAAAAACAACACTTGAAACACTATCAAATGTCATAAATACCAGTTAAAAACGTCACTTAAACCACAATGATGATAGTCCTAGAACAAGCTACTGTTGAACTTTTTCTCTTGGCTTGGCCTCTCACACTGCATAATTCTCACGGCCAGCCTCTCTTTCTTCTCTTGTTCATACTTGGTGAGCTTCTCTCACCCTCACTCTGTTTTACATCACTCACACTCTGTTTTTGTTTACTTGTGTTTCATCTTAACACAAGCTTGCTCTTTCTCTTTACTCTTTCACGTTTCTTTTGTGTTTATGTAGAGAGAGAAGAGAGTTTAGTTGGCTTTTTCCTCTTCTTCTTTCCTTGGGTGGTAAGCAATCTCTTGCTTCCACTTCTTTATTCTTTTTCGACGGGACTCCTTGGTCAATTCTTCTTCTTGTTCATTTTCTTGTGTGGCAAGCTTCCTTGCTTCCACTTCTTCTCTTGAAGGATTTAATCAAAGTTCAATCTTGAGAGCTACGACCACAATGACAGTCCTTGAACCACAATGATGTTAAAAGACGCAAGCTACAACACGCAGTATCACTTTTAGACTTGGTTCTAAAACTCTCAAGCAACATAAACTTTTCGAGAACAAAATCAGTTGAAACCAACACCGTACGTTTAATTAAGAAAACTAAAACCTAACTGGGGAAGATGAAAACATAAGCTTTAACTTGAGGAACAGATATAAACTCAAATTTTTTTTTTTTTTTTTTTTTTTTTTTTTTTTTTTTTCTAGGTCCAATTTCCATTGATTTCTCCCAAAAGGGGGTTTTACAACAGAACATTACAACTCAAAATTGAGTAAAATTGGTACAACCATGCTTTGTAGTTACGAATCCGAAAGACGACACAGTCGAGTTGTGGCTAGCAACCCCGGGCCAGACATCAACTTCACCACTTAGCTTGTTAATCCAGGTTTGGTGCTTTCGCAACCAACCTCGCCTTCTTGCTGTAATGCTGTCACTGTGAAGTTCGCAATGGAGGAAGGGATTAGGGTCATACCAAAGAGCCAAATCCCGCTAAAAGTGGGTTTGCTGAGGAAGCTGTCATGCCAAGATGGGAGAGTACCTGCACTAAAAGAAAAGGTTTCATCCTGGCAAAGCAGCCATAAGACCGCTACACCACTGGGATGGATGAACACCAAAATACGCCACAACCGAGGAACTGACGGCTCCGACGACTCGCGAAGCAAGACCAGACTCCACACGTATTCTTACCCTAAGAACTAGAGTAAGTTCTTTACTGAAGCAGAGAGAAGAAGACTCCGTCGGAAGGAAACGGAGCCAAACACCACTTGAAGACCAATACTCGAACCAAGACACCGGGTGATGCGCAAAACCCGGAGGAGGAACACCATTAGACAGGACCGCAGGAGAGGCAAGACAAAGATCGGGAGAAGAGATGGAAATCCAACGCCTGAGAACCATTCCCCGAACGCCGGAACAGACCATATCCTCGCACACGACAGAGGGATTTGTCAAGTGACACCGCCACCAGAAAATACACCACCGCACGTCTTGGAGAAGAAGCGCCAAGCCCACCTTGAGAGCAGAGAGAAGGTGCGCCCACGCCGAGACACCAAGGCTAGGGAGAGAAACCTTCGACTGCTACACCTCACCAAGCTGGAATCAGAAAGATCCGGGCCGGAAGAGTCAATATCACTACCCACGCGCCACCACCGCCGAAGGCTACGACCAGATCTAAAAAGGAAAAAGTAGATCTGGCGAGACTCCACCGCAAAAGCCGACTCCAGCCATCTTGCAACCCTCTCCGCCTCGTCTCAGCTCCAGATCGGGCCTTAGCCACCGGATCTATAACCCCCCGGGAGGATCTAGGGTTCCGATTTCAAAGTCGTACCAGAGAGTTGACATGTCGAAAGAGAAGAGAGACAAGGGGATGAAGCAAAATAAAAACGAGATGTAGGAGAAGAAGCACCTCCGACGCCCGGAGCTAACGCACACCGACGAAACACCGGTGTCTCCGAACGTCGGAGCAAGGAGGAGGAAACTTTGTCGGAGCAAGGAACGACGAAACACCGGTGTCTCTCAAAATTTTGAAGAACCCTAATTTATATTTGGAAATTTTCGAGTCTCAGATATGAAGAAGAGGAAAGACGGGTCGTTTTTCTTTTGACACTAAACGATGTGTTTCAGACTAACGGAGGTTTTCAAAATTTTAACGTGGCTAAGCAACAGAGGGGCCAATTCGTTACCATTTCTTAGGTTGAGGGTTTTTCCGTTGAATCTTTAATTTAGGGGTTTATACCCGAAATAAACTTAATTGAGGGGGTTTTATGTTAAAAATCCTTCTAATTTCAACGGAAAAATATTGGGGATATTCTGATTATATGCAAATTTGATATTATTTTAAAATTTTCTTCAAATGTCAACTATTTTCATAAATACTTTAAGTTTATGATTAAAAAGACTAAACTAATAATCTATTATTATAAAAAAAATTTTGCTCACTCCCAAAGCCTCCACCTCAGAAAGTCGAAGTCTCTTGTGTCGACACGTGTCCTTTATATACAAAACACAACGCTTCATTAATTCGCGACTCAATGTGTATTGAGCTTTATCTATTATCTTTATGACGATGAGTTTATGGGCTCTGGAAACTGGCCCAATAGGCCAAATGATTCAGCCGTAACTGAGCTTTACGCATGAAACTTCTCTGTCATTCCACATCATTGCGTAGCTTGAGTTCTATGAGCGTTATTTCATCTTCTTCCTTATCAATTCGAACAGCTACCAGTTACAGATTAAACCCCTTCAAATCCTTCTTAAATCCATACACTATTGTTGGGGAAAAATACTCCGATATAATAATTTCCCAAGTCCTGGGCAGGACATCGGCCTCCAGGTCCCTGTTGAGCAGGGTCCAGGTCTCTACCGAGAAAGATCCAGGTTTCAGCCCCTGCTTTTGTCCCTGTCTCCAGGTAAAATGAAAGTTTTCTACTAAGATGGATTCTTCCATATTTTCGAATATGAAAGAGTTTAACCTACTTTGACCGACCTATACAAGATTATATAAAGGGAGCCTATACCCTAGAACAAGGAATCGACATTCAGAAACTAAGAGATTAGAGCTATGCGGCTAGAACTAAGGTTTATACACCAAACGTTGTAGTTTCTACTCAATTCATCAATAAAATATCTTTTAGTCTCGATTTCTCTTGATTTTCTCTAGTTCTTCTATTGTTCTGTGGTACTAAAAGACTCTTTTATCATCTCCTGATTCATATGACATTTTGGTAAATTTATATGCTTTAATGTTCTAAATGCTATCTCAAATCGATGTCATATAGATGTTGCTTTATAATTCTAAAAAAAAATACAATATATTGTTTTCCATGACAGAACAAAAAAAAGAGAAAGAAATCATCACTTAGTCTGACTATTTGTGTCATCTTTATATTGTTTCCTAATTAAAAACAAACTTTTGACAAAAGGTAAACTTTATATAAATTTACAAAGATGGAATTATTCTGAATTTTGTAAAGATTTTTTTGAAGAAGTTAAGATATCTGGAAAAAAAAGTCATTGGCTTAGTTCTAAAGCATGAACAAAAAATATATTAAATTTTAGTTACTTATTGGTTATTATTTAGCCCATTTTTAAAAATGTACACCAATAAATAAATTTAATTATTTTCAATTTTACCATAAGAAAGTATATATATGTATATCAAATTATTAAATCTCCAATGGAAAAATAACATTTGACACAAAAGGAAATCCAATTTAAAAATATTTGTGGCAATTTAGTTATTATAAAATAACTGATCACGTCTTCAATCCAAAATATTCGCCAACTATATAACAAACAAACACTCTCTTCTTCTCATCTCTCAACCTCCCCTCCCCCAGATCATAAAATCTCCACGTCAGCAAAACTCCGTCGCAAACTCGCCGGAGAAACCGAGAAACTTTACCATCATGATTCCGTACGGAACGGTTGAGGAAGCTTCCTTCGCGCTCGGAAGAAACCTCACGTGGTTGGAGACAGTTTGGTTCGATTACTCCGCCACAAAGTCCGACTACTATCTCTACTGCCACAACATTCTCTTCCTATTCCTCGTCTTTTCTCTGGCTCCTATCCCTCTGGTTTTCGTCGAACTGGCTCGATCCGTTTCTGGGTGGTTCGACCGGTACAAGATCCAACCCAAAGTAAACTACTCCTTGTCCGACATGTTCGGTTGTTACAAAGACGTCATGAAGATGTTCATCCTCGTCGTTGGTCCATTACAACTCGTTTCTTATCCTTCCATTCAGGTTATCTTGAATCTTGAATCTGATATTGACAGAATCCTGAATGTTTCATCACATCATTTACGTTCTTGTTCTTGAAATACAGATGATTGGGATACGATCTGGGTTACCATTACCAACACTTTCAGAGATGCTGCCACAGTTGTTCGTCTACTTCTTGATAGAAGACTACACAAACTATTGGGTACATAGATTTTTCCACAGTAAGTGGGGATACGAGAACATTCATCGTGTTCATCACGAATACACAGCTCCTATTGGATACGCTGCACCTTATGCACATTGGGCTGAAGTGTTGCTTCTTGGAATCCCAACGTTTATGGGACCAGCGATTGCTCCTGGTCACATGATAACCTTTTGGTTGTGGATAGCCTTAAGGCAAATTGAGGCTATAGAGACTCACAGTGGGTAAGGGCGTGGTTTTAAAGAAATCAAATAACAAATCTCTTTTCTTTGCTTTGTTTTTTTTTTGTTGTTACTTTGCAGTTTATACACTTTTTCTTCGTTATATTAATAAGTGACTGCATCATATCAGTTGTTTCTTACATCTTTCCTTAGTTAGTTTATGTATATATATATTATATATAAAAGAGGCCACGCTGTGGTAGATACAATAGTGGATCACCTTTTTACAACTGGGCTAAGTTAGGTATTAGGTTTTTTATTCTAACTTTTTAGGCTTTCTTAAGTTATTGTGAATTGTCTGGTGAACAATTAGATAGGCTCTATTTTTCTATAATTAATTTTGTAAGTAACCCAAAACATCTAAAGCAAGAGACAAGTGCGGTAAGAGGAAACTCGGCTCACTTAGTCTCTAGGATTTACTGAAGTGTTTTCTTGCTTGCTTGAAAAGTTTGCAATGTATCTCGATTGACCTTAAAAATGGCGTTTGTTTGTATTTGTTGGGTAAAAATGTTAAGTTTTGGGGTTTGTTTGTTGTCATTGCAGATATGATTTTCCATGGAGTCCAACAAAATACATCCCTTTCTATGGTGGTGCTGAGTACCATGACTACCATCACTACGTTGGAGGACAAAGCCAGAGCAACTTCGCTTCAGTTTTTACCTATTGTGATTACATTTATGGAACTGACAAGGTAAGTTTTTCAACGTATACAAAATTAACCAAATTGATACACCAATTCTAGCTTTAAAACATTAACCATGTGGTAACATCTTATTCTTCCTCATTAGGGTTACCGATTCCAAAAGAAGCTTCTTGAGCAGGTAAGCCCAGTTGGTCTTTTCCTGACCTCTAGAAGAAGAAGCTATATAGACCGTATTGTTTTATCAAAATATGCTTTGTTTGTAGATCAAAGAGTCGTCCAAGAAGAGCAACAAGCATAACGGAGGAATCAAGTCCGACTAGTAAATGAAAATATGGTTCTGATGAAGAAGTTACGCCTGGAGAAGATATAGGTAAATCTAGTCAGCTTCACGTAAAAAGAAAGATAAGGGGAGTAGTAGTAGCGGTTAATTAATATTTTTCAGGCGTGTGTGTCTTATCTCTTACGTCTTCAAACTTGTTACTAACTACTTTTTTTTCTTAAGCTCACATGAAACCTGCTGCTTCCGACAAATGTGGGTCATGATATATAAGTGTGTCGGGACCGGGTTTTGCTCTTTTCTCGCATTTTATTTGGTTTATTTTGCTTCGTGTTGGAGAAGGAAGAATATGTCATCAAAGCCGTGTGTGTTCTTCTTATTAAAATGTATTTGATTAACCTTTGCTCGTACTTAATACTTATCACTACTTTGCTAAATAGTAATAGTAATAATATATAAGTTATATATCCATAACAATCATCAAGCCCGTCTAGCTCAGTTGGTAGAGCGCAAGGCTCTTAACCTTGTGGTCGTGGGTTCGAGCCCCACGGTGGGCGATACTCTTTTTTGCTTTGATATTGTACCAAACTTCGAGAGGGCTTCAAAAAGGCAAATCCATTATAGGTTGTTAAGGATTGTGTGAACAAAAAAAGAAAACTATCCTTGTAAGAATCCCAAACTCCGAGAGGGCTTCAAAAAGGCAAATCCATTAGGTTGTTTTAACTATACAAGGGTAGTTTTGTTTTGGCAAATGACATTTTTGAGTTCCTGAAAAGATAGATTAACCCACAAATATAAAGAAGCAAACATGTTACTGATTTTTTTTAAATACAAATACAGTTTATAAAGTGAAAGAAAGATGTGAACTTGACCCATCACCTAGTTTTAGCGCAATTCTATACTATAAGTAAATCGACATCAAAAGTGGTTATAATTGCGAGGTGAGTTCGATTTTCGAATAAAGCTCGCTATACAAATAAAGATCGAGGTCACTAAGTTTTCTTTTATTGTCGAAGGCTAGATCGGATAATACAAAAGAAACCTCGCCGTCTTTGTTAATGAGGTTATATATTCAGTCTTTTTCAGGTGAGGTCATATATTTTCTAAGATGTGGGTTTAGTTCGTTTCGTCCCAAGGAATTTGAACGTGAATCACTCCATCTTCCATACTCTTTGACCAGTCAACATGTCTATCTTGAGTATATATGGGCAAGAGCTTGTCGTGTCGCTTTCGCTATCTTGCTTTGTCCTTCAGCGAACCGGGCTTTCTCGGTTTGAAGGTCAACAAATTAAATAGGTTTATCCTGAAACTGGGTCGGACATTGATAGGAATGTAAAACTCACCTCCAACCGATCCATTTCTCTCCGCAAATGGACCAACCATTATTTACTCTACAACACACACACAACATAACAATCAATCAAACAAACATTTAATATATTTGTGACAGTTATCAGGAAATACCCTAGGAATAACCAAAACTGAATCAACCATGTGACACTGATGAGTTATCATGATGATCATTGTAATTAGATAATGACGGCGGCACCAGATCTGGGGTTTGATTCCCAAATGATGAAATTTCTTGCAGATTATATAGGATGCAAACTTGTTGGAGGTTTTAGAGTTACGTATGAAGAGCCGTTCGTTTTGATCTTGTGCTGCGGAGATAGCCTCTCCATATATGATGTCATACATCCAGAACTGTACATCGATCCAAGAGTCACGGTTAGAGCTTCATCGTGAAATTATCCGTAAAGTTGCTCATCATTATCGCATATGTTACCTGTAGTTTATCATCATTTTTAATAGAGATTATATAATAATGTACTCAGTGTTAAAAAAAGAGAGAGATAATGACGGCTACTGTCAGGCGTGAACGTTGAAAGGCATTGAATAACTTTATCTCGGAAGTTATGTTAGATTCCTGTTATATATTTATATCAATAATTTTGACTGATCGATCGGAGTATCGGATTTGGAGATAATCTCCGATCTCGGTGTGAAGCACGTTCCTCGGCGCCAGGAGATTATGTCTACTTCAATCTCAGGTTCCTCTTCACACGATTAATGTATGTCTCTTGTTCTTCTAATTCCTCGCTTTGACTTTCTTGAAATTTTGATTTTTGCATTTCCTAAGTTTATCTCAAGGACCAAATACTGAAATGCCCTTAATGAGAAAAATATAATCTGAGATACTCTTACTTATTCTATATACTCTTAATTTTTAATGAATTAAGATAATTTGGTCCAAATTTACCTTTATGTTTTCCCTCTAATTTCAAAATTCAAAATTTAAATTTTGACTTTAAAAATTCTGATTATAATTTTATCTTTCTTTGTACAACTTTGTGAAACTGCAGCTTAGTTATACCAAGTTATACCTTTATCCGAGTAAAAATTGGTACAACTAAGTTGTAGTAATACCAAGTTGTACCATTTGTACGAGTACAACTTGATATAACTAGAGTTTAGTTTTACCAAGTTATACTTAGATAAAGGTAGAACTTGTTATAACTATGTTTAGTTTTACTAAGTTGTACTCAAAGAATAGTACAATTTGGTATAACTTTGTTGTAGTTATACATAATCGTTTTATAATGTTTGTATCTGTTTAGAGAATCAAACAAAAAAGAGGAAAAAATTGAAGAATAAAATGAAAACAATCGAAGAACAAGATGGAACATAAAGTTCTTGGGTGAAATCAAAGAAAAAAGTTCAAAAAAGAACAAAAGAATAATAACGAGAAGAAGAGAAAATCGAAGAGGAAAGAAGAGAAAATAAAAAAAAACAAGAAAAGAGAAGAAGAAGAAAAGAAAGAAGAAAAGAAAGAAGAGAGAATCAAAGAACAAGAGAAGAGAAGAGAAAATCGAAGAAAGAGAAGTGCATCGAAGAAAATTAAGGAAAACATCGAAAAAGGATGAAGAAATCGTTAAAAAGAGGAGAACGAAACTGAAGAAGATAAAAAATTCATAAGAAGAATATAGATGAAAATGAAAGGAGACATAAAGATTTTAGGTTTAAAGTAGTAAATGGCATAAACCGTAAATAGATATTTAGTTGGGTTTTCACCTCGGTTTTAAATTAAAAATAAATAGAAAGAAAATGAATTTTCGAGAAGAGTATATGGGAATAAAAATCTGGAGGGAGGACTATATAGGCAATTGATTCTAATCTCAAGCTCGAAAGGTGAAACAATATGTTTATTTTCGTTTATGGGTTTTAATCGTTTATCGTCATCATACATATATGGGCTTATACAGCTGAAATTTCATATAATTTGGTTTTGAATTTAGGATTGAAACATTTTATCAAGTTATGAATGTTCTTTCTGGTTTTACTTGACTTGAGCTTTTGTAAAAGGGAAGTCTTGTTTAGTATATTCAATTAATACTTTGGTTAATTGTCTACATGTTAGTTTTAGTCAAATGTTATTGTGAGGGAAAATTCCAACTTGACCTTGTATCAATCAAACAGCTATCACTTGCTAGTTCTGATACTACTTGTTAGGTTTACCCATACACCTAACTTCCCTACCCTTTGAGTGTTAAAATTTGGATCTTTGTGATGAAAACAGAAACTTAAAGACACAAGATTTTTCACTCAGTCCTTTGCGGTACCTCTCGGGTGGGATCTCTCTCCCACAACTTCCACTAACAAGCAAAGATTACAAGTTCAAGTCACTTTTCACTTCTTTGAGGATGACAAAGGAGATTATAGAAGGAGAGTACAATACCAAAACACTCTAAGAATACAAAGATTCGAACTTTGTTTATTTTCTTGTCTTTGGTAGCTTCTCACTCTCTGACTACTTCTCGCTTGTCTCCTTTTTTCTCTTTGCTCAGCTGCAGATTCTTCTTGACTGCCTTTGAACCTTTTGCTTGCCTCTCTCTAGATCTTGTGGAGTTTCTCTTGTCTTCTCCATACTTCATTCAAGCTGAGACTGTCCCTTCCATACTTGAGAGTTTCCTTTAGCTGGTCATACCTTTGGGGCAATGAGCTTAGCATCAGAATAGCTTGGACTTCATCTGACACATCTACACCCAGATTGTTCAGATCTGCTACCAGCTTGAGAAAGTTATCAACATTCTCATCTATACTCTTCGCATCATTCATCTTGAAAGTATAGAACTTCAGCTGTAGATATATGTGATTTGGCAATGAAGACTCCATTTACAACCTGTCAAATGTTGACCATATGGCTGCTGCTATTTCACAGTGCTTGATCTTCCTTAGCACTTGATTTCCCACATTCAAGACAATCAGATCTTTAGCCTTTTCTGATTTCTCGAGCTTTACTGGATCTATGCTTAGACCAGCATCTAACACCCCTGCTAACCCCTTCTGTGGATCCTTCATAGCAGCTACCAACTCTTCCCGTTCACTAGGTGAATCCTTTAACAACTTCTCATCTGTTAGAATATCTTTCAAACCTAGAACACCAAAGTGAGCTAGAATGCGAACCTTCCATAAGGAGAAATCCCATGTTCCATCAAACATATCCACCTCTATCCTTGTATTCGCCATTGAATCTTCAAGGAGAATCTTCTAACACTCTTTCTCTGAACCTGGAGCTCTGATACCACTTGTGAGGGAAAATTCCAACTTGGCCTTGTATCAATCAAACATCTATCACTTGCTAGTTCTGATACTACTTGTTAGGTTTACCTATACACCTAACTTCCCTACCCTTTGAGTGTTAAAGTTTGGATCTTTGTGTTGAAAACAGAAACTTAAAGACACAAGATTTTTCACTCAGTCCCATGCGGTACCGATGGGGTGGGATCTCTCTCCCACAACTTCCACTAACAAGCAAAGCTTACAAGTTCAAGTCACTTGTCACTTCCTTGAGAATGACAAAGGAGATTACAGAAGGAGAGTACAATACCTAAACACTCTAAGAACACAAAGACTCAAACTTTGTTTCTTCTCCTGTCTTTAGTAGCTTCTCACTCTCTGACTACTTCTCTCTTGTCTCCTTCTTGCTCTTTGCACAGCTGGAGATCCTTCTTGACTGCCTTTGAGCCTTTTGCTTGCCTCTCTCTAGATCTTGTGGAGTTTCTCTTGTCTTCTCATCTTTCTTGGCTTGGCGTAGCTTAGATTCTTAGGTTTAGAGGAGGCACAAGATATATATAGTGGTATCTTGTGTTCCCAAAACCCTAGCTCTAATGGGCTTCGAAAATACTGAGGCCCGAACATAACAACTTTCCTAGAGCATCAATGTGCAAGATGCAGTCTTTCTGAAGTGGTCACTTCAGTGCTCTAGGCAACTTCGCCGATTTCCCTATAACAACAAAGTGATGAAGACATGTTTATAAAGTGGGCACTTGAAAGCCGTAGATGAAATACAGACCAAATGCACATAACCAACAGTTACTATGTTCATATTTGATCTGTGAGTAGCCTGAGATGCACTTAGTGCATTGTTTAGATTTTCTTTGAGATCTATAATCATGATGTTGTGATTCTTGTTTCATTTGATAGAATGGCTCTATAATTCTGACATTTTCTAGAGTTTTAGTTGAGAAAGTCATGATATGTTAAGCTGGGTGCATCTGTTTCAGCATCAAAGCAAATGGGAATTTTTTTTGGGGGGGGGGGGGGGGGGGGGGGGGGGGGGGGGGGGGGGGGGAGTGTCATTTGCTCAGAGTATGACCGGTCTTACATCTTCTAGACTTATAAGTGTGCATTTTAACCACACTTTGGGAAAAAGCAATGGCGTTACTATGACTTATTTGTACTGATCTCTACGCCTTTTGTGATGCACCTTCAGATCAACCACCAACATTTCCAGAAAGTTCAGGAAACTCAAATAATCCACCTTTACTTACAAACACTATCAAGTTGCAAAAGTTAATAGTAATGCAATTGATCACTGGTGAAGTTTATCAGTCCTGTGTGCTTTTCACGTTGTGTTACTGTACATTGGTTTTTGGTTTGCGGTGGTTTCATCTCCAGACAATCGGTTTAGTGTTTCTATCGAACTGAAATGAATTAATGTTTTCATCATCCAAAGTCAGTTACATCTTACTTAAATATTCCGAATAAGCTAAAGGAAACTTAAACCAGAATGGTTATCTCTTAACCATAATAAACCGACATGCTATAGAGTATGACCGGTCTTACATCTTCTAGACTTATAAGTGTGCATTTTAACCACACTTTGGGAAAAAGCAATGGCGTTACTATGACTTATTTGTACTGATCTCTACGCCTTTTGTGATGCACCTTCAGATCAACCACCAACATTTCCAGAAAGTTCAGGAAACTCAAATAATCCACCTTTACTTACAAACACTATCAAGTTGCAAAAGTTAATAGTAATGCAATTGATCACTGGTGAAGTTTATCAGTCCTGTGTGCTTTTCACGTTGTGTTACTGTACATTGGTTTTTGGTTTGCGGTGGTTTCATCTCCAGACAATCGGTTTAGTGTTTCTATCGAACTGAAATGAATTAATGTTTTCATCATCCAAAGTCAGTTACATCTTACTTAAATATTCCGAATAAGCTAAAGGAAACTTAAACCAGAATGGTTATCTCTTAACCATAATAAACCGACATGCTATAGAGTATGACCGGTCTTACATCTTCTAGACTTATAAGTGTGCATTTTAACCACACTTTGGGAAAAAGCAATGGCGTTACTATGACTTATTTGTACTGATGTCTACGCCTTTTGTGATGCACCTTCAGATCAACCAACAACATTTCCAGAAAGTTCAGGAAACTCAAATAATGCACCTTTACTTACAAACACTATCAAGTTGCAAAAGTTAATAGTAATGCAATTGATCACTGGTGAAGTTTATCAGTCCTGTGTGCTTTTCACGTTGTGTTACTGTACATTGGTTTTTGGTTTGCGGTGG
Source organism: Brassica rapa (assembly GCF_000309985.2). Lineage (NCBI taxonomy): Eukaryota > Viridiplantae > Streptophyta > Magnoliopsida > Brassicales > Brassicaceae > Brassica > Brassica rapa. The sequence goes on along the minus strand of NC_024796.2, from coordinate 17,327,880 downwards.
TTTCATCTCCAGACAATCGGTTTAGTGTTTCTATCGAACTGAAATGAATTAATGTTTTCATCATCCAAAGTCAGTTACATCTTACTTAAATATTCCGAATAAGCTAAAGGAAACTTAAACCAGAATGGTTATCTCTTAACCATAATAAACCGACATGCTATAGAGTATGACCGGTCTTACATCTTTTAGACTTATAAGTGTGCATTTTAACCACACTTTGGGAAAAAGCAATGGCGTTACTATGACTTATTTGTACTTATGTCTACGCCTTTTGTGATGCACCTTCAGATCAACCACCAACATTTCCAGAAAGTTCAGGAAACTCAAATAATCCACCTTTACTTACAAACACTATCAAGTTGCAAAAGTTAATAGTAATGCAATTGATCACTGGTGAAGTTTATCAGTCCTGTGTGCTTTTCACGTTGTGTTACTGTACATTGGTTTTTGGTTTGCGGTGGTTTCATCTCCAGACAATCGGTTTAGTGTTTCTATCGAACTGAAATGAATTAATGTTTTCATCATCCAAAGTCAGTTACATCTTACTTAAATATTCCGAATAAGCTAAAGGAAACTTAAACCAGAATGGTTATCTCTTAACCATAATAAACCGACATGCTATAGAGTATGACCGGTCTTATATCTTCTAGACTTATAAGTGTGCATTTTAACCACACTTTGGGAAAAAGCAATGGCGTTACTATGACTTATTTGTACTGATCTCTACGCCTTTTGTGATGCACCTTCAGATCAACCACCAACATTTCCAGAAAGTTCAGGAAACTCAAATAATCCACCTTTACTTACAAACACTATCAAGTTGCAAAAGTTAATAGTAATGCAATTGATCACTGGTGAAGTTTATCAGTCCTGTGTGCTTTTCACGTTGTGTTACTGTACATTGGTTTTTGGTTTGCGGTGGTTTCATCTCCAGACAATCGGTTTAGTGTTTCTATCGAACTGAAATGAATTAATGTTTTCATCATCCAAAGTCAGTTACATCTTACTTAAATATTCCGAATAAGCTAAAGGAAACTTAAACCAGAATGGTTATCTCTTAACCATAATAAACCGACATGCTATAGAGTATGACCGGTCTTACATCTTCTAGACTTATAAGTGTGCATTTTAACCACACTTTGGGAAAAAGCAATGGCGTTACTATGACTTATTTGTACTGATCTCTACGCCTTTTGTGATGCACCTTCAGATCAACCACCAACATTTCCAGAAAGTTCAGGAAACTCAAATAATCCACCTTTACTTACAAACACTATCAAGTTGCAAAAGTTAATAGTAATGCAATTGATCACTGGTGAAGTTTATCAGTCCTGTGTGCTTTTCACGTTGTGTTACTGTACATTGGTTTTTGGTTTGCGGTGGTTTCATCTCCAGACAATCGGTTTAGTGTTTCTATCGAACTGAAATGAATTAATGTTTTCATCATCCAAAGTCAGTTACATCTTACTTAAATATTCCGAATAAGCTAAAGGAAACTTAAACCAGAATGGTTATCTCTTAACCATAATAAACCGACATGCTATATCATCTAATAGTTTCTTTATTATTTTATTACTTCTTTTTCACTTTTGGGTTTCTTGATCTGTTTTGTTTTTTTTTTCTTGTATTCCCATTTTGTGTAAGTTGACAGACAAAGCAAGAGTTCTTGTTTCTTTATATTATGGCTGGGCAAATTAGGCCTAGGCATTTTACCCGGACCCGAAGACCCGACCCGAAACTGACCCGAAAAACCTGGTTCGGGTAGGAACCGACCCGATCAAATTACCTTATCGGGTCTTTTTGCAGAGGATCCGCGGATCTTGGACCCGACCCGATCCAAACCCGAAACCCGATGGGTACCCGAATTAATAATGTAAATTAAATTAAATGCATTAAGGAGGAATCGAAGACGGGTTATTTGTCTAGAGAACATGGGGGTCAACCACTAGAAGACAACGAATTGTTGTTGTATCTCGCATAGTTTAGTATATATACACATTTTAATATAATAAAAACACAAATTTTGAATAAAATTTTGAATATTTTCGGATATATAAATATTTTCAGATATATTTTTGTATTTTTAGGTCTTTTTTATATCGAACCCAAACCGAAACCGACCCGAAACCGAACCGAATCCGAACCGATAAATTCTAATTACCCGAATGGGTCTAACTATTTAAGACCCGACCCGACCCGGACCCGGCACGACCCGGACCGACCCGAAACCGAAAATTTAAAATTACCCTATCGGGTCCTAAATTCTTAGACCCGAAAGATCCGGATCCGAAAGGACCCGACCCGAATCCGACCCGACGACCCAAATGCCCAGGCCTAGGGCAAATAAACCGAGCCCAAAAATCCAAACCGAACCGATCCGATAAAAATGAATCCGACCCGAATCCAACATAAATACCGAATGGATCTTGTTTTATGATATTTTCGGATTATGGGTATTATCCGAACCGAACCCGAATTAAAATGGATATCTGATAGAACCCGAAACATTCAAATCCCAAAATTGAAGGAAACATGTAATAATTAATGAAGCATTCTTCAAAGTGTGTCTGCAGTAATTTTATTTCTTATTCAAAACAACATATGGTTAAGGGCTGTGTAACATTATAAAGATAGGTCTGGATTCACAAGAAACAAGGTAACAAAGTAGATTGAATAACTAGAGAGTGTATATGCATCAAAGTCCAAGCTACCGTATTCTTCCAACAATATCCAAAAGACGAGTTTCCACCATTGAAAAAACATCCAAGTCCTGAAGCTGTACATTGCTCAAAATCTACTAACAAATAAATGAAGCATAATCTAGCAACACAGTAACAATGCAGATAGCTTTATCTTGAGAAAAAACCAAATGTTTGTCCATTAACAGTGGAGCCAGCCAGCTAGAGCAGAGAGAGTGAGAGATCTCTCACCAAGAACTCTTCTTCTTCGAGCCTGTGTAAAAACCCATGTACCATTTCACAAACTTCTTCAAACCCGTCTCAAGATCAACCTCAGGTTTATAACCAATCTCTGTTTGCGCCAACGTGATATTAGCATGAGTGAACTCAACATCCCCATTCCTCGGTAAAGGCATGATCTTCCTCTTAGCTTTCATCTTCAAAAGCTTCTCCAATATCGTCACAAGCTTAGTAACAGGAACAGGAGAAGTATTCCCCAAATTGTAAATCCTAAACATGGCAGGACCTTTCTTCTTCCCACCACTACCAGTACTCTTCTCAGCAGTATCCAGCGCACCTAAACAGCCTCTCACAATATCATCAATGTAGGTGAAGTCCCTAGCAACACTACCTTTATCAGGAGACTCAAACACTGTAATCGTCTTCCCTTTGAGTATATCTTTAGTGAAGAAGAAGTAGGCCATGTCTGGTCTACCCCAAGGTCCATAAACCGTGAAGAATCTCAAACCGGTTAAGGATAAACCGTAGATATGGTTATAAGTATGTGCTATTCCTTCACCAGCTTTCTTCGTAGCTGCGTATAAACTCGCCGGCTGATCCGTAGGGTCTTTCTCGGAGAAGGGTACTTTAGTGTTGAGACCGTAAACAGAACTAGACGAAGCCCAGACAAGCGCAGGCTGAGGACTCGCAGCTTTCGAGACTTCCAAGAGATTCACGAAGCCAGCGATGTTGCTGTTCACATACGAGCCCGGGTTCTGCATCGCGTAACGCACACCGGCTTGAGCGGCGAGATGCATGACGTGTGTGAAGAGGACGACGTCGAAGAGCTTCCTTAGCAAAACGGCGTCGTTTACGTCTCCTTCGACGACGAAGACTCCTGATCTCTCTAGAAGCCCTTGCCTCGCTCGTTTCAGCTTCGGGTCGTAGTATCGGTTGAAGTTGTCGAGACCCAGGACCCCGTCGCCGCGTCTCCGTAGCGCGATCGAGACGTGGGTACCCACGAATCCGGCGGCTCCGGTGACTAGAACCGTTAAGCCGCCGCGAGACCTCGGACGAGCGGATTTACGGACTTGTTTCTCCCAGTGAGAGCCGCCGTACTTAACGGATGAATCGTTGAGGCTCCGGCGAGAAGGAGACGCCGGAGGAGATAAGACGAGGTAGAAGAGGAAGAGGGCGAGGAAGAGAGAAGCCCAGAGCGTGAGTTTCGAGAGGCGGAGGTAGCGGTGGTTGTGGAGAACCCCGTACGGCACAACTTTGTACTTTCCGGGAGTGGAAGGAAGATCGTCAAGGTGAGACATTTTCCGGGGAAGAAGAAAGAGTCGACCTTTTTTTACTTGTAGTGATGAAAAGTGTATCTTACTTGTTTTAATCTTGAAGTCATGGTAATCAGATAAGCTGTCAGAGATATAATAGTAGTATCTATTGAATCTTGATTCTATTTCAAGGTGTTTCTAGATTGTTGACATATGTATTCCTATCGCATTCTATAACTGATCAATCAATCGATCATCCATGTACCATTAACTACTATATTTTGTATTTTCTTGACGGAACTAAGCGTGTAATAAATTAAAGATTGCTTTATTTTTGTTCATGCTTGATATATCTCACCTAACTAGTATTTAAAAAAAAAAACTATTGGATGAAATGAAAGTTTCTGTTTTAATAAGACAGACTAGTAAAACTAATATTGGCCATTCGTTTAATAATATTGCAACTGATATATATCAACTTATATTGTTAAACTTGACTCTTTTGTATCAAATCCTTAATGTATCATATCATTTATAGCAAAATCATTTATTATGCCATATCCAATTGATCCTAGTTTACCTCTGGTAGATTAGTGTGGATCCTAAAACTCACACTGAGTATTTGATAGTGTTTAATGTAAAAACTAGAAAATAAAAAAGATGTGGACAACAATATCTTTAGAATACAAGATATAATCAGATTTCGGTTGACAAAAATAGATTTTTATTGATTAAGCAGAGTTGAATACAATAAAGGAATGAGATCGAGCCTACAATTGAGATCGAATACAAGAATGAACTATATCGAGCTTATGGTGAGGTCGATGTGTATAGCTAGGTCTCTCTCTAGGGTTTCACGTGTCTCCTCACCTCGATCCAGCTTCTTTCTTATAAATCTAGCTCTTCCGGATCTTCTTCAACTACTTCTTTGGTTGTTAGGAACTTCGTTGACCTCATCTTCTCTTGTCTATCGGGTTCTCCTCCCACTCTCTTTGCATGAAGAATTAGAGCCGGACCCGTCGTTTTTATTGGATAAAGAAGGTTGATGGGCTTGAGCCTTCTGTCTATTTCATTCCTAATTGTTTCTGGGTCCAACAATTAGGATATCAAAATCAAGATTGACTTGCAATTTGTTTTTCTGTGATAGCGATTTTAATTGTAACTGTTGGTGTTATTTTAGAATTATTCTTTTGACCCAAAAAAAAGAGAAATTGCACTCTGTACACAATTTTTTTTCTTAACTAGGTGAATACCTGAAATTCCGTACATGATGGTACTTTAATTGTTAGACACCAAAGTTTACTGTTATAGGTAGATTGTTAATACCCATGTTCTTTTTGTATTATGAGCCAATTGACTCAGAAAAAAATTTAGAACTATTTTTTAAAATAATTATTTTTCAAAATTTTAAGTATCAATTCTTTTTACTTTTGGTATTATCCTCATTTTTATTCATTTTGACTCGCAATTACAAACTACGTATAATTTTATATTAAAAATCTAAGACAATGATTATTTGACACATAGAAACACGATTAGAAGAGAGAATCATTTCGATTTTTACTTCTTATCAAACAAATATCTTTCAAAAGGAAAGAATTGAATTTGTCTCTTTTAGAAACATATATAAACTTTGATCTATGGATCGATTAGAAGTTCCGTCTAGCGGATTATAATCTTCGAGGTGGCGATCTTTTTGTTTTGTTTTGCCTTGTATCTCTTTCGAGTGTTTAAACTTTATCCCAAACTGTCAATGCGTTATTATCTTTCTATTAAGGGCATCTCCAAGAAGACTGTTTTTAACTCTATAATTTACACTAAAATAAAGTAACTATATTATAATGTAACTTTTGCGTCAATGGTGTTACTTTATAATAGAGTTATTCTATTTTAGAGTGAAATATAGAAGAATATCATATTTTACTCTATATTTGGAGTGGAAAAGTGAGATTCATCTATATTTCACTATGTAATAGAGTAACTCTATTATAGAGTAACACCATTGGAGCAAAAGTTACTCCATAAGAGCATCTCCAAAAAGACACTCTATTTTGAAGTTTCCAAAACTCTATATTTGAAGTTTAAAGGTGTTCTACTCCAAAAGCAAAACTTCAAAACTAACTTTAAAATTATTTATATTTTATACTATGGTCTTTATATTTGTCATAATTAATTTGTATTCATATTTTTTTTGTAAATAACTAGCACATATATAAAAAGATTAAACAATATTAATTAATAAATATTATATTAAATATAAAATTTTAAATATAAATAACATAATTAATAGTATTAAACTTTAAGTAAAACACCATATTATTCCAAAAATTATTTATGTAATTCATATATGATCAACTAGTGCACTTCAAAGTTAAAAAATGATTCTTTTCATTTTAATTTGTAAATTACGAGATAAAACTTGTTAAAATCGGGTGATATTAATACTTGTAAATATATTAGATCTGAAGAAGAAAGTAAAAGAGGAAAATAAAGTAATGCTAAAATATTTAACTTCTAACGATGATATTAATACTCGTGAGTACATTCAATCTGAACAAGAAAGAATCAGACGAAAAGACATAAAAAAAACAACAACAAACTTTTTCGGCTACACAAAAACTTTTGGACAATATTTAGGAAATTTTGGATGTTCCTGATCAAATTTACCTAACTATTAGTGTTATTGTAATATTTAAATTTTTTTAATAGTTATATCTTCATGTAACTTTAAAAAAAGTCTTAAGTTTCTTTTGTGTATTGTTGTTGTTAAATCTAGTTTTAAAATATTTTAAATCTTATTTTAAGGTTTTATGTATAAAACTTAAATTTATAAAAACAATTTGAAATATTCATGAGATATAAAAATTTTAAGTATTAAAACTTAAAATATTTGGGAATTATAAATGTAATGTATAATTATAGGGACCAAAATGCAATAATAATATGAAACTTTTAATTTGAAGTTTTGGATAGTGAAACTTCAAATATAGTTTCATACTTCAAAACTTCAAATTTGAAGTTTTGAAGTTTCGTTTTAAAGGACAAAAAACTCCATATTTGAAGTTATAGAGTGTTTTTTAGAGATACTCTAATAGAGTTATTCTGTTTTGGTGTAAATTTTAGCGGAGAAAATGGAGTCCCATTGGAGATGGTCTAACGATATACTTTAGTTCTTTTCTTTAGGATATCAGCTTCACCGGTTTGAAGGTTCCCTGGAAAAGTGGGTAACAAGGCGAAGCTTTCCGAAGGGAAGGATGACGATGGTGATAGATCAAATCCAGTTTTCTCATAGGAGATTTAGCTGAATTTGGCACCTCATAGCGGTCCAACAAAAGATCTTCTTTTGTATCGACTAAGTGATCACTTTATTAATATCTGAAATAGCAAGAGTTCAATTAATTGACGTCGAAGAAGCAAAAGAGGATTTTGCAGTGGGATCAAATCATCTCAAAGACAAGGAACCAAACTACAGAAGATCAACTTCGGAGGAGCTTACGGCGGAGGAACATTGGCGGTGGAAGAAATTGTTGATACTGCATGATGACCACGTGTTATTACACGTGTCACAGAAATGCTCTTGCCGTCAAGCATGTGGACTTGATGAAAAATATGGAGTCGATTAAGTTTTGGGTTTATCTTGTACTGAATCTTCTTTATTTTTTCTGTAAACATGTTTCGATGTACAAGTCCATTGGACTAAAGTTCACAAAAAAAAGAAACATGGTTAGAAAGAATTTTGTTTTTACTAAAACCATATCCAATAATTTGCTCTATATTTTACTCTAAAATAGGGTAACTCTATAATAGAGTTTGAGTTTGCTCTAATAGTACTCTATTTTAGAGTTGAAAATAGAGTGATGAACAAAAAAAAAACAAGTTACTCTATATTTAGAGTAAATTTATTTTTCACTGTATAGAGTGAGAAATATAGTATCATTAGGGCATCTCCAACCTTACTCCATTTTCTATTCTAAACACTATTTTGGAGTAAAATCTTTTCCAACCCCACTCCATTTTCAACTCCATGGAGTAATCTTACTCATTACTCTATTTTGGTGTAGAACTTTTTTTATTTGTGAAATGATCCTTTAAATCTTTAATGTTTTTATTTCTTACTTAAATAATATTTTAAAATGATACAATAACATAAATTAATAAGACATTCCATTATTTAATAATTTTACATAAAAATATATACTATAACTAAAAAATAATAATAACAAAAAATAAAGATAACATAAAAGGATCTACAGTTGTATTTTGCTATTGTGAAAAGACATGTTCGGTTTTGGAAAAAAAAGTGTTACATGACGTAATGACTATATGTATAATTTTACATAACATGATAATTGAGGATGAGTGTGAATTTGATGCACCAACTGAACTTGGAAGAAAAGCTCCACTTCCAGATACCGAAATTGTAGAAGATGAAAATGTCCGATTTCAAAAAAAAAATCGATTTAGAAATATCAAAGATACAGAAGCTTATGTTTCATTACGAAATGCATTAGTTGATCATTTGTGAGAAAAATATTCTAATATCATTATTAAATCAACTTATATATAGTCTTTTATTTTATTTTATGATTTCTTGTACTTTTAATAATAAATGTTTAATTTAAATAAATTATATTTTAAAGAATTTTTGTAAACATAAACTAGTTGGAGTTAATTAGTAAATTTTTGTAAGTATAAGGTATTATTACAATTATTAATAAAATATATTATTTTTAGAGTAGAAAATAGAGTAATACATTGGAGTAAAATTTTACTCTATTTTGGTGTTGCACCATTTTAGAGTAAAATATGGAGTAATACATTGGAAATGCTCTTAGAACATTTTTACTCTAAATTCTATTTTAGAGTGAAAAATAGAGTGCGATCGGAGATGTCCTAATAAAAGGAGTAAATTAAACTTCTGAAAAGTAACCTTCTCATGACAGTGGGCATTACTAATTAGTATCGCTTCTTTTCTACGCAACCTTTGATTGATGTTTAAGTTCTTCTTACCGTCCTTTTCTGTTTTGTCCTCCCATGCACCCAGTGCATTCATAAAAAAAAACATTTAGCATTGCCATATAATACGTGTTACATTACTTGCATTGCAACTACTCCTTTCTTATTCAGTTTTCGAAAAATGTAATAATGGTCATATGACTCAAGTGCCAATATCAATTAGTCTTATTGACCTGTTGCTTTAGTTGAACCAATGGCCTGTAATATTTTAGTTTATAATTACTAAATGCCCACAATTAATTGAAAATAATGTCTAAATAAAATAATAATAATACTTGTATATATAAATGGTCATAGAAAGAAAATAAAAAGGAAGAACATAACTTGGTTTAAAATCTAAACTAAAAGCATCTTCAATGTAAAACTCCATTTTTTTCCTCTAAAATGAAGCAAAAGTAAAAATGGAATAAAACTGCTCCAACCCTAGTTTATTTCTCACTCCATAATGGAATGATGAACAAACAAAAAATAGATTATTTCATTTATGGAGTAATTTTATTATAGAGTGTGATATGGATTTGAGTTTGAGTATTTCTTATTTCATATTCACTTTTACTCCATTTTAGAGGAAAAAATAGAGTGGGGATGGAGATGCCCTAAAAAAAATTTTGGTCTCTAACAATGGTTCAAAATTCACATGAAACCTAAAAAACTTCTACAAACTTAAGTTTCGGCTAGTAAAAGCAGTTCAAGCATTGCAGATTAAGCAGATCATGTAGATCTAGCAGAACAAGTGCATATCAAATGGATCATGCAGAAAAAATACAGATCAAGTGTATCATGCTGGCAAATCAAGCAGATCAAACAATTATTATAGTTCTGAATAATAAAACAGTTGAAATAAAATAAATATATATTTAAATAACAAAAATTACAATAAAATATATCAAAACACATAATATAGCAATATAATACATAAATAAATCTCGCTTTAAAACTATGTTACTACAATTTTGAAATCAAAATATAAAAACATTAAAATTTAGTGAAATATATATATATATATATATATATATATATATATATATATATATATATATATATATATATATATATATATATATATATATATATATATATATATATATATCTTCCACTAGTATACATATTTAAATTATACTACTATACTTTGCATAATACATATTATAATTAAACAAATATTCTTTCTGTTTTATAAAGAATGTCATTTTAGTTTTTCTATTTTTTTTTTAAAGTGTATTTTACATTTCCAATGTAAGTTTCTCATTAAATCACTTTCTTACCTTTTTAGATGACCAGTAGATCTTAGTTAAATATTTTTATTTAAATAATTGTATAATAAAAAATGATAGATTAGTATATTTTGTTAGTTTTTTTATCTGCATGAAATGTGTCTAAGTGACACTTATTATGAAACAAAGAGAGTATTATATAAATATAATAATTTAAATAAATGTAAAATTATATGAAAAAATAGAAAGAGAAATATATAGTCGATGATAGTGTTTATATTGTTAAAGTTGTAAGTAAAATTGAATAAAAATATTGTACTTATAAAAATAGATAAATATATTTTAAAATTAAATATTCGCTCGGTGAGATCTGCTGTTTTTTTCAGAAAAAAAATAAACTGCATGCAAATCTTCTGCTATCTGCAATGTAAAATCAGAAATAGTTGAATGGTGAATGCAATGCAGAAGAATTACATGTACATATGATCTGCACTTTCTTCGCTAGACCATTCGAAGCCTTTGTTAACCAGATTCTCATGATTCGGTTGCAAGCAATATATTAGTTTAATAATGATAACTTCAGTCAAAATCAAAATTTATTGCATCGGAGAAAGATAACTTCAGCCCGAAAAGTAAATTGCAGTTTGATGTTAACTTCTGAATATCTTATTAGTTTAAGATCAAATTAGATTGCGCGGGATCATTTTTCTTGTAAATCTTCATATAAAATAATGAATATTTGTAAAATATAATATTTTCATAGATTTTATGTTTGTAGGCAATTTCAATATAATTTCCCTTTTTCTTTGTTATTATTTTAATTATAAGGTTATGTGCTAAATATTTGATAACTTAATATTTTGTAATTGTCTTGATATATAATTTTCTTAAAATTGTCATAAATGTGGAGACATAATTTAAAATTCTGTATTTATATACTAATATTTAAGAACTAATTTTGAAGATTTATTATTTATAAGTTCATTGTATTAGCGTTTTAATTAATTTTAAATTATTATATTTACAAATATATTACCAAATCTATTTCTCATACCATATTTTAATATTTTTGAAGGAAATGAATAGAAATAAATATTTAGATAAAATATTTCTGTTTAACATTTTTTTTTAAATGGCCTTTCTACTGTTTAGTCTAAAACTTAATGGGTTTCAATTTGAACAACCTACAAAATTTATAGGTTTGTGAAACCCTGCCCAACAAACAACAACTTCCCGATCTTTGGCCTTAAAAAAAAATAAAGAAAAGGAAAGTAAACAAAAAAGCGTATGTCAATATAATAGGATTAGAATCGTTTACTTAAAATTTTGGGCGATATTGTATAAAAGTGCCAAGAATATAAGAATAACTAGTGGTTGGTCCGTCTTACGGGCGGGTGAATTTACACTAAAACTATAATATGATTGGTTTATGTAATTTAGCTAAAATATCTTAAATGTAGTGTAACCCTTAATAATCTGAAAATTAAAATGAACTAATTGGATACATATGCACCTTCTCTTCTTCACGTTTCAAGGATGTTGCAAATTTAAGATCCTGGTAGTAGAATCATTGAGTAATATGCGACGAACAACTATTATTTTCAGTGGCGGAGCCAGCCATAAGATTCACCAAAGACAATATAAAGTTCAACCTTAAAATCATGGGGGCATTAAAAGAAATTTAACACTTAATTATAAAATTTTCAAAAAATAAAATGCAAATAATCTTTTTCTCAATAATTCATATGGGACAGCTGCCCCCTTTTCAACCTCTCTACACCTGCCACTGATTATCCTCCAGTCTTTTTCCACTGAAAATAAAGATAATTTGTTGCGTCCGGAGTGTTTCACAGAACTGCAGAATCTAATTTTCAGTATCACTACTCTCCTGCCAAGGCTGGGTTCTTGGTCTATTGATTATGTCACAGCTCCCTGAAACACTTTAGCTTCGTCGGTGGTAGAAAGTGTCATCCTCTGTCACCACACTTGTTCCTGCATCTATTTTAAAAAAGACTTGAAATGCTCTGACTTCGTTGAACTTGAAAATAAAATTAATAAACTAATGCAAAGGACATGTTCACATATCTTTGCAAGTTCAGCTCCCCTTGTTCTTCTAAATTACTCATTGTGTTACTTCTTTCCAAAGGATCCAGCTTCCTTCTATTGTGCATCATCGCTTCTGTTCCTACAAAGAAAATACTTTAATTAGTTGTGTTGTTTTATATGATGTTATCGTGTGTACCATCTTAACGTTCTCCTTCTTTATTTTATTGTAATGAACATTTTTAGTTTATGACATTGTCATGTAGTAGCAGAAAATACTGGTTTCTGGTTTTGTGGTGATGAGAATACATGTAAAGTAGGACAATTCAAGGCGTGGCGTGTATATGAAGGAAGTAAATTAGTAATTTGTTTTAAGAAGGCTTGTATTTATGTATTTGTGTCCTATACGTATTATGTTATTTAACTTTTTTATAAAAAATCATTTTTCAGTTGTTCAATAGTTTTTGTGATGTTGAATGCGTGAAATCACATTCGTCAGTAGGTGTGGCCCGAACGTATCTAGGGAAAGTGATATTTATTGTTCACTAATCTTCTTCAGGTTATTCTCTTATACTTGTTGTTTATTATTCATTTAAGAAATTATATGTTTTCAATATTAAAAATATTTTCATGATGTAATTATTTTAGATTTTTAAATGTTTGTTTTATTTTACTATAATAGTAAGTAGGATGGAATTTTTTCACATTTTATTTTCTTTTCAAATATATTTTTAAAAATTTATTGGTACTTTTACTTTTTATACATTTTAATAATTACTAATTTAAAGAATGAAAAAATAGATGTAAAGAAGATTATTTTAAATTTGGTAGACATAATGAAAACATAATATTTGTTGTTACTACTTGGGCAAATATATGAATAAGTGTATTATATATTACTATCTTTGAAAAAAATAAACCATACTTAAATAACTTATTAGAATTTTCAAAATAGGTGTTATGATTAATTTTAAAATATATATTATTTTATTTTAACTCCCTTAAATAAAATTAATTTATTGTATATTTTATGAAATTACTGCGTTTTATTAATTAATACTTTTTATTTATTATATTTTATTATTTATCCAAAATTTATTATTTATATATAGAGATAACTTGTTAAAACAAATTTTTACACTGTCTCCACTTTCTGTATCTCTTTTTTTTTTTCTTCATCCTGCTAGACATTACTAATACCAATATAATCTCTTCTTGAGCGTCGGAAACCCAAAAAATGAACTATCTTTTAACACCACACAACTATTTTTAAAAAATATAGCTATAGAAATATTAGAATTGGCGAGTATGAGAAATCAGTTATGTACATGAAATACAACATTTTTTAGAATTTGCAAAGAGTGTTCAAACTTGATGTAACAATCGAACAAACATATATAAAACGGTAGGAAAGGCCACCTGTCTGTTGATTGTACGTGCATGAAATAATTGGTTGACTCAGAAGAGAAATGTAAATAGACTTGCCTTTATTTTATTGTTGTCATACAGTGTCCATTAATATACAGATTCATTAATGGGAAATTGCATCCCATAACCAAACAAAAAACTCAAATTAGCTAAGTAACTAAAATCCTCATCTCTCTCCTCCTTTCCCTTCCTATCTCTCTCACCCCTCTCTCTAAAAATTTAATTTTGGCTTTTTTTTGGTTATTTCACAAATTCTCCCTTCATTAATTATGTTGACAAATAATCTATATTCTTGTTATTTTCAGAAGAAGATAAAACTTGGAACTTCCATATTGGTATTAGGATTGGTGGGGGAGATGTGTTTGCCACTTGATGTGGCATCGGATCAGCTGAAATAGAGAGTTGACGACTTGTAATCTCGGTGAGTAGCCCCTACCTGTAAGCTTGGTGTTCTATTATTCGATTATCAGAAAGAAGCTGTTCTTTTGCGATTCCCCTTTTCATCAAGTGTTAGAAAGATTTCAAAAAGAAGAGCACCGCAGTAGATGTATTAAGCTGCCTGAGAGTAAAAGTGTTTTCATATACACCTTTTAATTTCTTTACAAAAACAATATATGACCTTGAGAAATTTGGCTTGATACACATAAACTCACTGTATGGATAAATTGAATAAATTGATGAAGTAAGAAGATGGCATACATAGTTATTACCGAGGATTATAACTTCTTGCTACATATCGTCCTTTCTCTGTGGTAATTTGAACAATAAGACCTAAAAGGCCTGTAGCATCATCTAAACACCGTACTTGCAAGATATAGAAAATATAATGTAGTTCCACGAAACAAAAGAAGTATAACAGAAGCTTTCTACGACTATAAGAAGCTAATAAACACAGTTTATAAATGCAGATGATCTTTTTATTACTTGACACGGTGCCAAGAAGTAGTCAGCTAAATGTGTCTCTGTGGATAGTTGGCATGAAACTGACAAGCGGTTATATGTTTTAGCAATTCCAAAAGCAGGTGTCTTTTATTTATGGTATGGATCAAATGTTGAAGAGAGATGCAAAAGTTTGCGACTGAAGATTCTTTGCTTAAACAACTGGAGGGCTCATTGCCTATAATATTTTCTGCATAATTGCAAGGCATATTGAAGCCAGGTTCTGCGATTGCATATGGCCTGCAGGTGAAACCATCATTCCATAAAATGGTGTTACAGTTTTGCAAGAACCTGGTGCTAAACACCTCTAAGAATGACTTCCTTCTCCTCATCACCCAATCAGTTTCCAAGTCCAAGAAGAGGAAAGGCGTGTAGCTACACTTAGCGCACTGAAAGCAAACAATAAACATAAATAATCACCATCCTTTTCAAGTAAACAAAGCCACAAAAACATTAGAGAGTAGCCATAAAAGGTTTCAGAAAGGTTGAGTCTCTTTCGATTTGGTGTATATAAAACGTAAGTATCTTGCTATCAAACTCTGTTACAGAGTCAGTTTCGCAATATTAATATTTTAGCAATCAAAATGAGAAAAGATATCATGGATATAATGAAACTTACGGCTCTTCTTTTGATTAGATATAATGTTTATGCTTATTAGATACTGATGATCAACACAACAAATCACTCGAATCTGTAACAGAAAAAGGATGTTAATATTAAAACGAATAGGATTAAAAAATTAAGTGAACTAAAATAAGCTTACCAAAAGTTTTTGAGTCAAAGATTCAATGCAAAAGTTATAAGAAGACCAAGGCACGTTCATCGTAATGATTCGTTGTCTCTTCGCTGGCGGCAACAAAGTTGTCTGGAACTCAACTGCCGATCTAAACAGAGATCCGCAACTCTGCTTAAAATCGATATCCTTTTAACTCTATAATCCTCTCATGAACCTGACTGATCCTAATTTTACTCTATCTCCTCCTGTCCTCTTCAACGCCATGAGATCACTGTTTCCTCTCGACTCTATTATGAAGATTTCTCTGTTAAGGCGTTCACATGACTCTTCAACCTCTTCTCTTTATCATGAGGTAGTTATCCTGAAATAAAATCTCTCTAATTATTGTTCCTTCTCGAGATTTGTAACCGATGACGTTTTGTTTCTTGTAGTCGGCAGCAGGAGAGTCATCCGGCTAGACAGCAGAAGGTGGAAGAAGAATGTTTCAGAAGCTATATGGCTTTTCGAAAACAATAATTAAACCCAATAGGACATTATAGAGACATTTATAAGCGAGCGAAGTTTTGTGTGTTCGTTCTAAAAAGGAAGAGAACGAAGTCCGGTTTTTTGTTCATGAAAAGCTGAGGACACTTGGCATGATTAGCCCCTCCTTGTTTGCTGACGTGGACGCATGATGAAAAAGACAAGTCAACTTTATTATAATAGATAGATAGATAGATAATCAATACTCCTTCCGTTTCTAAGGGCCTGACTGGTTCAACCGCAGCGGTTGCGGTTGCGGTTGCGGAAGTTTGCGGATGCGGGTGGTTGCGGTTTCAAGCGGTTTTAAGAGATTTGTACGACTGGTTCTGCGGTTAGAAATTGGTGCGTTTGCGGGATACTTATGACTGGTTAACTACCAAATGCAGCAGCGGTTAGATAATAAATTAACAATATTTACATTTTATACAATTATAAAAATATCAAAATTAATAATATTATAATAAATATAAAAGTTATATTTAGAAAGTTATAATTTAATTTTTTTTAAAATATAGAAAATATTTTTATTTTAGAGTTTTATAATATTAATTAAAATATAATAGATATATTTTAGCATTTTTATAATTCCAATTTATTTTTTTTATTGAATATTTTTATTTTTGTATTTATATTGTTTTGGAAAAAAAGAAATTTTTTTTATCCTCCCGCAACCGTCCGCAACCGCAAACGCTAGCTGGAACCAGCTTTTGAATTTATGAGATTCAGAGCGAGTTAGAGCGGTTTGGAGCGGTTTGGAGCGGTTTGAGCGATTGTTGCGAAACGCCAACAACCGCTACCAACCGCAAAAGCTGCGTTTGCGGGTGGTAGCGGAAAAACCAGTCATACCCTAAATAAGTATCACTTTGACTTTTTTCACACAGATTAAGAAAGTGACGAAAATATATGTAAGTTGTTATTAATTATATGTTTCTGACATTAGTATTTGAGATAAATAAAATTATTTATAAAATCAATGCAGTTTTTATTAATTTTCAGATAAAAATAAATATAATTTGTATTGAAATTATAAAATGACATTTTTTATAACAAAAAAAATGTTAAAATGACACTTATTATGAAACAGAGAGAATAAAAATCTTTTGATCGAAATCAAAACCATATATGGTTTCAAGTTACTATAAAATAAGAAAATGAAATCTCTACTAATAAAAGGGACCTTTTGAGGCTCCATAGAGCGTCCACATCAGCAAAAAAAACTTCTCTCGAAAGATGACACGTGGCATAAAATATTACAAATTTTTTAAAATTATAAATAATATGTAAACATACAACACAAAAAATAGAAAAACTACATTAAACATATGTAAGATTACCATTTTTCACTTAAAAAAAAAGACAGATTATCTCCATAATATAACATTACCGTTTTATAAAAAAAACAAAAAACATTATATATAATTTCAAAAATAATAAATATATGTAAACATACAACATAAAAAAATAGAAATACTACATTAAACATATGTAAGATTACCATTTTACATTTTTATTTAAAAATAATAATATGTAAACATACAACATAAAAAATGGAAAAACTACATTAATTAAACATATGTAAGATTACCATTTTTTACTAAAAAAAAACGGATTATCTCCATAATGTAATATTACTATTTTGTAAAAAAACATTATATATAATTTCGAAAATAATAAATAATATGTAAACATACAACATAAAAAATGGAAATACTACATTAAACATATGTAAGATTACCATTTTACATTTAAAAATAACAATAATATGTAAACACACAACATAAAAAAAATAGAAAAACTACATTAAACATATGTAAGCTTACAATTTTCACTAAAAAAACGGCTTATCTCCATAATGTAACATTACCATTATATAAAAAAAGAAAAAAAACATAAATATAACTATTTGACTATTTGTCTAAGTTCTTCTATTAAACATTGCCGCTTTACACTAAAAATGGAAAAATACTTTAAGATTTAACCATCTATCTTAAAATATAAAATATATAAATTAACTAAATATAAAGTATAAGAAAGAGAAATACTCAATATATAGAAAAATAAATAATAAGTAAATATTATAAATATACAAATTATATATACAATAATAAGTAAATGCACAATTTATAAAAAATGGAAAGAGTATATTAAATATTAAACATCTATCTTAAAATGCAAAATATAGATATTAAGTAAATAGAAAGTATAAGAAAAAGAAATACACAACTTAAAAACAATGGAAAAAGTATATTAAGATTTAAGCATCCATCTTAAAATGTAAAATATAGATATTACGCAAATAGAAAGTATAAGAAAAGGAAATACACAATTTAAAAAATGGACAAAGTACATTAGTATTTAAACATCTATCTTAAAATGTAAATCTATCTTAAAATATAAAATTATTAGTAAATAGAAAGTATAAGAAATAGAAATACACAATATAAAAAAAATTAGTAAATATATAATATAAGTAAATACCCAATTAAAAAAATGGAAAATTACATTAAGTTTTAAAAATATATCTTAAAATTTAAAATATAGATATTACGTAAATAGAAAGTATAACAAATGAAAATATACAATTAAAAAAAAATGAAAAACGTACATTAAGATTTAAACATCTATATTAAAATGTAAAATAGAGATATTAAGTAAATAAAAAGTACAAGAAATAGAAATACATATACAGGAAAATAAATAATAAGTAAATAATAAGTAAATAATGTAAATATATAATATATGAATTATATATATAATAACAAGTAAATACACAACAAAATTTAAAAAATGGAAAAAGTTCATTAAGCATTAATCATCTATCTTAAAATGTAAAATATATAATATAAGGAAATACACAATTTAAAAAAATGGAAAAAGTACATTAAGATTTAAATATCTATTTTAAAATATAAAATATAGATATTACGTAAAAAAAATAAGAAATGGAAATAAACATTTTAAAAAATGGAAAAAGTATATTAAGATTTAAACATCTCTCTTAAAATGTACATCTATCTTAAAATGGTAATAAATTATATAAAAATGGAAATACCACATTAAAAAAAAGTATAGTTTTACATCAAGAAAGTCCCTATAAAACTCATTATACCATCAACATCAACCTCACACTATCAAGGAAAGCTTCAAAGCACTCGAGTAAAAAAATGGTTCCACCATTAACTCTTGCCGTCCCAAAAACTTTTAATGACCTTGAAGGAGATTTTTTATAAGAACGAACTTTTTATTAGGTGGATTCATTGTTGGGAACCCCACAACTTCCAAAGGGCAAACTTATTCATGGGAATTGAATTGTTTTTCATAGACTCAAAGGTATTCTTACAAATTTAAATTAATCTAATCCATAATTTTATTGTTAATATTCATACTAACTCTTTCATGATCAAACCATTACAGTTAATATCCATTCAAGCGTTTATCACGGAACACTTCCTTCCTCGCCGAATCAGGTATTAGTTCATGTTGGTTTAGTATTGTTTTTGGTTTATTAACCGGTTTAGGATGGTCCTATTGTAAATATAATTTAAGTTGATTTAGCATATATTATGCTTAAAATAACTTAAATTAAATAATAGTAATTATGCTTAAAATATAATTGTAGAGAGTTTTCAAATATAGTTTACAGAACATTATAGGTGATGAATTTAATTTATTAAATTCATTTATTACTTCAAACTAAGTTTTTTTTAAGCATACTGAGTTATAAATATCAATGATGGATTGATGAGTATAACATGAAGACAAAAATATAATTATTTGATTTTCAAGATAAGAAATTCAGATTTTATTCAGTTACTCAATATATAACATCTTAAATTATTTTTTAAAACATACACATAATTCATATATATATATATATTAATCTTCCAAACTTAAACTATTATATTATATATGAATAATGTTTTTAAATAAAAATAATTTCTGATTTAAAAAAAAATAAAAACAACAAATGGTTATTTTCAAATAATGGATGTAATTTACATTATAGTATCATTTAACAAGTATTAGATACATTTTGATATATCATTATTTTTTATTTCTAGAAAATAATAAATTGTTAAACATCAATATCATCTAGGTTAAGTATACGAACAAAACAAATTCAAACATCACAAAAAAATATTTACATAAACATTATAATACAATAATTTAATCAAAAAATACAATTCAAAAAGAGAATATCCAAAAGAATACTTATATACTTAATATTTGAAAATCAAAGATATTTTTGCTAAAATTGTACTTACCTGGCCAAGGAGATCGACCATCTTTTTACGGGTCGATCGATTGTTGAGTATGTGATCGATCCGAAAATACTCTGCAGTTTAATTAAATATCTAAAACATTTATTCCAACACTCAACAGATAGTTTTGCTAAATATGATAATTAGATAGCCAACAAAATTACAAAAAAATATTTAAATAGTAAAAATATGTTAATTGAACGTGTTAAAATTTAAAATAAATTTTAATTATGACATGCATCTTAAGATTTATAAAAAATATATATCATAACCTAAATATAAATAATTTAACAACTTAAATTAGAAAAAAATAAAAATCCCGGGCGTAGCCCGGGTTAATCCCTAGTCTTTATATATAAAATAGGCTTTGTTTCTCTCCCAAGGTGTCCACCTCAGCTGCCAGCGCATAAATTCGAACTCCATGGTGTCGACACGTGTCCTGAAAATACAAAACGCAACACTTCATCTAGGCTTCTTTGCTGCACACCGTTTCATTTAATCGCTTTTTATGTTTGTTGGGCTTATTCATTTTCCCGTGTTTCTTTTACATTTTTATCCCAATGGACCCGGTGGACCATTATCGATCGTCAACCCTAATTGTTCTTACGGGAGGAATCTAGGATCAGGTTCGTCTCTCCTCTTCTGTTCTGCTTCCCCGATCTCTGAAACGGCCCGATGGCTTCTGTGATTAATTCCATTAACTCGATCGGCCACGATGGGGTCTCTTAAATGTGTGGTTCACGTCGGCAGGGCGGTGTGTTTACGGTATAAATATGTCAGTACTTAAGCTCTTCGAATCATCTTTTCTCTCATCTCTTTTAGTACCAGGTAGATTACTCTAATTGAAACGGCCTTTGTATATATATAGGCTTATAGTTTTATAGATTCTATTGAAACGGTCTTTTATATATATATATATATATGTGCTTAGAGAGTTTTATTGATTAATATTGTTTTATCCATATGATGTACTAATA
The DNA here is from genome assembly GCF_000309985.2 of Brassica rapa. Lineage (NCBI taxonomy): Eukaryota > Viridiplantae > Streptophyta > Magnoliopsida > Brassicales > Brassicaceae > Brassica > Brassica rapa. The sequence continues at coordinate 17,306,574 of NC_024796.2, read as the reverse complement.
GTGGTTATCTTCTCACATATGTTATAGAAATTACTGTAGTAAAAATTATTGGTGAAGCGGCCTTACGACCACTGCCGTTTAGTGTGAAGCGGACTTCGTCGGAAGTGTATGGCGAAGATTATCTGGGAGGAGATGGAGTTGAGATGAGGATGAGAGCTCCTACTTCTCTTTGAAGAAATTGATCGACAACTCAAGACTATTACTCGGTTAGCGACGGTGCTCATGTCGAAGGAGCTTTCGTGATGTTTGGTATGCTCGCCGATATTTGTAATCGGAAAGGCGACAAAAACGTATATCTTCTCACCTGAATGCAGTGCCCGACTAATCTCTCTCAATCTATATGACTATCTCTCAATCTTTATATGAGTATCTCTCAACCTCTTTCCCTTTAACTCCATCAATGTCTGCTTTTGTAGGAAACTCATCACTTAATCTAACTGAAAACTGAAAAGATAAGTTTTTAACCTCTCCTCCAATTCTCCAATCAAAAGAAAGCATGATTTTTTTTTCCTCTGTTATGAAAACTGGGTCATTAAATCATCTATGTTTTAACAAGATAGTGGAAGGCTCTTCTCTCTTTATCTCCCTCTTGAAAGTTGGTCAAACTATTAACTAATTACAAAAAATTCCATTGTAAAGAAGACAGAATGGTGTTTCAAAACTAAAAAAGACAGAATGAGAAGATGACTCGAGACGCCCATTGGTATACCACCACTAGAACCGATACACATCCAGTCTTGGATCTTTTCGATTTTGAAGCAAAAAAAACTCGCCCAAAAGTTCCTACATACATTAGGAGACAAACACCTGATCATTTTTACAATGATTCTACCATGGTAATTATTTTATCAAAACCTTAACAGCCTCTTGGATAAAGAAAAATAATATGACCATTCCAAAGATCTCATGTAATTTTGGTATATCTAAATTCGGGAACTAATGTTTCTTGGTATACCTTACAAGAATGATAAGCAAAACAAGTGTCCAAACACATGCCCTCTCAACTCTAGAAAACGATTACCTGTCCGATGATGTTTGGGTTTCCTTTTTTCTTTTGTCAAACCTCATATGTTTGAGTTTCCAAACGTAGATTACATGAACATTTTAAAATATTAATCTTACAACAAACAAATGAAAAAGAATACAATAGAAAGGAGAGACAACCACAAAATTGTTTACTTACAAAAAGAAAGAACAAAAAACATTGAATTAAAGCATAAAGAAAATACATAAATCTGAGAGTGAAACATGGCAGAATTAAGTTACAGATAATCAATCTATCTATATATATATATATATATATATATATATATAAATATGTTGGTATCTCTCCTGCTTTACCACGTGGAAAGTCGTTCGCTGCAGACGCGACACGTGTCTACCACAACATTATTTGAGTTTCAGACAATTATAAATTTTAGGCCTTATTCAACTCTAATTTAAGTGGTAAAGTAGTTTACGATGCCGTGGATTTTTTTTTTTGTTATCTATCTATAGATAATTGATTACTGTTACATGGAAGTCGTCTAGAAGAGTTTAATATTTTTAGCGGGAAATTAAATATTTTTAGCGGGAAACTAAAATAGAAGACTTTCCAGACGACTTACAAGTAAGTCGTCTGGTTTAAATTATTTAAGCGGGAAAATAATTTTTTTTAAAAATTTTAGGCGGGAATATTTGGACGACTTACATGTAAGTCGTCTGTTTTAATTTCTTCACCAGACGACTGAAATGTAAGTCGTCTGGACCCTAAACATAACCCCTAAATTAGCTTTTATATGTCCGGTAAATGATCCGGTTAGGTTAAAACGTACATTGGTAAAATTAAAGGTTTGATACGATGTGGATGACTGAAATATACGTCGTCCGAGTAAATTATTCAACAGACGACTGAAATATAAGTCGTCCACACCCTAAACATAACCCCTAAACTTAATTATCTAATTAAACACTTCATAAAATCAAATCAAACTTGAAAAGTGTTTACTATACACAGAAATAAACACATATATGTGAAAACTAATTTTTGAAAAAAACATTTTAGTTTTCCAAAATCTAACCCTAACAATGCATACAATACTACAACATATGTTTGCCAAACTCCTAAACCAAGAATATCATGATTCACTACTTCCACTCATCTATCTTCAAAACAAATCAATTTTATCATATCTTAATTTATATCACTTAAAACTGTTTATAATTACTTGATTTTTATTTTTCACGCATCAAAATATTTTTTTACAAGATTTATAAATAATTTTTAAAATAAACTGGTACCAGACGACTTACACTTCAGTCGTCCAGACGACTTCCAACATCTCAGACGACTCAGACGATTTACTGGGGCTATATTCGTAAAAATGGCTTCTGTTTTTTTGTTTGGTCACAAGGGGCTGAACTGTAATTTCACTAGGCTTTTAGGTTAGTTTTGCATTTGATTCAAGTTTGAGTATAGGTTTGGGGTTAAAATCAAGTTGTGGGTTAGTTTTGGCAAAAATCCCTAAATTATTTGTCGGTCTCTTTAGGCTCTATTATTTATGACTCTAAACTTTGATTTGGGTCTATACAATAATATATATTATTCTTACTATAGTCAACTAGCAAATGAAAAATATATTTGATTCATCCGCCAATTTATTTTTCTAAGTTAATATATGGTCAATAATTGTATCCCAACTTTAATTTATAAATAAATAGAATGACGAAAAGTTTGAGATCAAACATTAAAATCGATGTGTCGTTAACCAGTATTACAAAGCTCTGCACACATGAAATTAGCCATGTGTTTACCCGTAACTGAAGAATCGAACCTTACCAAATAAAAAACAAAATCGAAACTAAACCAAATTTCATAAATCAGGTAATTTCTATATATCATGTATTCTATATTTTTCTGAAACTAAAATATCAAAAACAAACCCGAACCGAACTAAAATCAATAAGTATCTCAACTTGAAATATAATTTATAAATCTAAAATATTAAATAAACTTAGTTTTACAGTAACAAATATCAAAAACTTATTATTTATAAACTGAACTATCCAAAATGAATTATATGAATACCATTTCCCTAAATTATTTAAAATTATATAAACTACCTGATAATTTATCCAAAAAACTTAAATCACCTGTTTTTTTTCCTGGCAAAAAACAATTTATCAATAAAATTTTACTCAAATTAACCAAAATAATCTGAAACGTCTGTAACTGAAAGAGACCCGATTTTGTTTTTGATATTAGCTGGTTCTCCACTTTGTTGTCCAAACTGAACCACAAAAACAAACTATCTGAACGAGAATTGAATCAAATTTTATAAATAACCGAACATATCTTATATCTGTAGAATTAAAAAATAAAATAAACAAAAAAAATTACAAAAAAATAATTAAAAAAATTATGAATTTTAAAAAAGTATAATTCAAAAACATAAAACAAAATATGTTTTTTATTTAAATAATTATTTGTTATATATATATCAAGAACAAAGATATAAGAGTCTTATGTCACTTATTGAAAATATATTTTTTAAAATGCCCTTTTAGTGATGGTAAAGATCAATAATGGTATCATGAATGTGGTAAACATGAAATTTCACCTATTATCTATTCAAAGTTAATATTTTCTTTTATTATGTCAAATTGAACTAAGAATAATATATATATATATATATATATATATATATATATATATATCATATTATTCTGAATTGAATTTTGCTAATTTTGTATTCTCTGAAAAAATAGAATAATGAAGGATATTGTCATTTTAATTCCAAACCAAAAATGTTTATTAAAATAAAGGCATCCGCATCGGTTGAAATTCATGAGTCTCTAACAAATTTAAAAATATTAAAAGCTGAAAAAAAGAAAGAGAAAAGATAAAAAAAAAAAAGAGCAAGAGTGGTACCTGTGAGAAGAGCTTTCATACATTTCTAAAGAATCGGTGAATACATGTGACATTATTTTACAGGTTTTTTTATTTTAATTTTTAAAAGTATTAATAACTAAATTATGTACAAAAATAATAATAAAAATATTAATGAGGTACTCTACTTGCTATTTTACCACTAATGATGCCCTAACAATGTGATCTCGGAATTCTATTCATTATTGTTTTTAATAATATAGTTTTCAATTTACCATGATTTTTAAATGCTTCATAAAATTAGTATAAATTTATATAAAGCAGTTTTTATTATTAACTTCCCGCCCGTAGGGCGGGCCGATCCTAGTATTTAAATATTATACTCTTAACTAATCATTATTACATCATGTAGTTAATTCATAAAGTGTTGCCCAAATTGAATATGTAGTGTAATTAATAAGGTATTTGTACGATTGATTGAATATATAGTTAGCAAAAAAAAATTAAAATATTCCAAAAAAGAGAATGGCATGGTTTGTAAATAACTTCAAAAAGTAAGGACAAAATCCTAGTAGAAATTATGCTTTAATAGTATAGACTAGGTACGGTATGCGCATAGTGAAATACTTTATTATATATTCCAAGGTTCTAAAAATCGGTCTAGGCGGCGCCTAAGCCCCCGCCTAGGCGACAAGTCGGTCCTATACGAAACGATTTTCTTAAAATCTGATTTATACCGATTTATATTATTCAAATTTGTTTAAACTGTTCTAAATCAGTTAAAATTGGTTAAAATCGATCTAAATTATCTATATATGTTAAATTAAGTAATAATATTATTACAAATCTACAAATTTATCTATTTTTTTCTGTTTTGTATATCTAATTTGATAAATCATCACAATAATTTTATAATTAATCTTAAAAACTAAAATATGTCATAGAAATGTATAAAATATATAAAATAAATAAATAATTTGCTAACGCCTAGGTCTCACCTAGGCTCCGAATAATCCGCCTAGTCGATAGTCTTCTATGAAACACCTAGTTACTGCCTAATAATTTTTAGAACATTGAATTATATCCTATATATTAGTTGAGAATCATTTAAAAAGATATGACCTTATATGTTGTATTATTTACATTTTAATCTTGCTAAGTTGTCAGCTAATTACAACTCTAAATTTCATATATGGCAGTACTACAATGAAATTGAGAAAACATGGACCAATCTTTTATTTTCTAGGAATTTTTTTTATCCCCACGTAATATAACAGCGACTAACAATATGTTTGGTACCACCTAACCAAAAAATATCACATGATCTTCCACTCACGATTTATTACGAACTCAGCCTTCAATGATATGTATATGTATTGTTATTAAGTAATATATACACTTCGAACTCAGCCTTCAATGATATGTATATGTATTGTTATTAAGTAATATATACACTTTAACTCACATAATTTTAGCAATTTGATCAGATGTTTGATCCTGCTTATTTATCTAACATATTTTATTGCTTCCTCGAATATTAATTGTTTGTGTATCATATGTGCACCTATCAATACTATTAAAAGGAAAGGAGTTTTAATAAATCTACATAAAAAAGTTGTTTGGACTCTTTCTTTTTTTAATTTTCTTGGACTTCTCCTATATATTATAACTATATGTGACAAGATATTTTACCTATATATAAGCGATTTTTACTCTAACTATCAAACTGGATACATTATTATTTATTCTTAACCATTTAAATCATCGATTGCCAAACCACCCTACCCAAACAAAATAAATTACATGAACCAAAACCAAAGCACAACCTATTATAACATAACTTTATCGAAATATTCATTCTCCCACTTATAAAACCATCGAAATATTCATTTCATCCACAAGGAGCATAGTACCATCGACTACACAATTAATTTCTAACACAGATAAACCCCAAATTAATAAGACCAAAAATTTAAACATAATTAAATTGAGACCCACATTAAATTTAAAATAGAATAAAGCCCAAATACTTAAGAACATAACTTACAAAAATATATGTGAATAAAACATTCTTTTTTAAATCTAACTTTTAATAATGGAACATATGTCTACTCTTATAAAATAGTAAATTGTAGTTTAGATTTACATTATAGACACTTTTATATAAAAAAATTAAAAGACATACAATTAAATGTAACATAAATCGTTACTAATAACACTATATTTATCCCAGTTTCAAATTGTTATACTATTTTTACACACAAATGAATCTTCAAACAAATTTCGTACAAACTTCAAAAACGTAAACACGTGATCGAATTTCATACAAATTAATTGTGCTTACGCAAATGACTTATATATTAGTGATATAATCTTCAAAATTATATGATTCAAACCCTAAATTTCATAATTATGAAAAGGAAAACAAAATCAAACCCACGCTTTCAAGCGCGGATCAAAATGTAGTTTACATTATAACAACACTATAAGAATAAATTGTTCAACCATGTTAGCACGTCTGTGTATGTCATTTTAACAATAATAAATAATTTTAACACGTCTGTGTATGTCATGTGCTCGGAAAAATCTTTGAACAGGAAATATATTATGATCTGACGGTTTTGATTGGTGTTGGAGAGTCTACTATCATTGTTCTTCGTCGAACTTATAACTAATTTGTACCAAACGTTATATATATACAAAGAGTCATGCTCACATATCTTATACTATGAAGTAGAGAGGGACTCTCTTTTTGAGAGGCCACGTCACTAAATCAATGATTCTGGGCGCGCCACGTGTCAATAAAATCAATCTGCATCGTTTCATTTAGTCGAGAGTGCAATACATGTGGGCTTTTGTTTGTATTTGGGGCTTATTCTTGCTTAAAGAACCCAGTCCCTCTAGGAGTGTTGAAACGCTACGTTTCTGTTTTCAGGGTTCAACCCATTTGGGGCCGTATCCGTCCCGGTGCAACATAGGCTATGCTTTCCAGAGTTTGGCTTCTCTTAGTGTTCTATATTTTTCGTATATACTCACTGGAAACACAACCTGTGTGTCAGGAACTAAACAAATCAATAGGTAGACAAAAAAAACAAAATTCTATCCTATGATAATCAGTCTTTTTGGAAAAAAATTCCACAAAAAAATATAGTCTAATTTTTTTAGACAAAGGGGACTTAATCTAGGTGTTTTGTTTTGTTTTCAAATATTTTCTAATCGAGGGAGATATAAAACTTTTAATCCACGTTCAATGAAAATCAAAACTTGTATTAAGAGTAAAATCAAGCTAATGAGTGACATAGACTTCTATGAAGATAATATATTGGCTCTGGTTTTTAAGGTAAGGATTTACAAATATGGGAAAAAAAATATTCAACTTAATTGTGCAATTGATTCTTTTGATATGGGGCATAAATCAAGGCATTAGATATTATTTGGTAGCACTAATTTGGGTCCGGTAATTTAAAAAAAAAAGTTAGTACCATGCTTTTAACGTGAAACTCATGCTGATTCAAAAAAAGTTAGTACCATACTTTAAAAAACAAATTGTTTTCAAAATAGATTCAAAAGTATGAAATAAGCGGAATTAGGAGAAAGAGTCAAACAAAAGCCAAAAAAACTGGAAAGCTAAAACAGATAAGTGTAGTAAAAGTTGCATTCTTTGCCACGATGAGAGGCATATTAGTTCCCATCTTTAGAACGTTTAGCGTTGCCTATCTCAACACCATCACCCATCCTTTTCAGCCCTACCTCTGCAGAATCTTGAGGGCTTTTGGATGGCTCAATAACGTCATACCCAGTCGCAAGTGTTCCATTACCAGAGCCACTAATTTGATCAGCAACTGGATCTTGTGTAGATGGTGGAGCAGATTGGGACAGGACCTTCGTCACGGTTATTACCCGCGTCCTGCCTGAAAACATTGTGCTCAGTCACCTTTACATTGAACTTGTGTGTTTGCCCTATGGTGTTGAGCAAAACTTGCGGAACGGGCACCTCGAATCCATTTTCTTTATTTCTATTGGCCTGGCATGTTTTAAAATAGTTGTTATCTGAGACCGTAAGTGTGTAAATAATGAGTTTGTACCTCAAAATAATTGCTAACCAACTCCGACGCATGCTTCCCTGTTAGCTCACGACCGGCATCGCCAAGGAGAACAAAAACAGCCTCATCACTCTTATCATAAACATAAATCTTAGCTAGGTATCTGACATTAAAATATTAGCAGTTAGTCACCGCTAAACTAAAATTGAATCAAGGGGTTAGAGTTCATACTGTGGTTCACCGGCAACATCGTTCTTGCCACATTTCGCGCACATAAGGGAGGTTGGCCCTTTGGTTGCCTTTGTTTTGCACCCACCGCATGCTATATAATATCAAGGAGAGTCGTGGACAACATCATCGATTGTCGCAGTGCACACAAAGAAAGTATCCTGAGACAATGTGTAAGCAATTAAGATAAGTACAAATATGTTAAACAATGAATTAGAAACAAATATAATTTTTTATACCTTCACAGCTCCCTGCTTCATGTAGGAGAATATTTCTTCAATAGTCAATGTCTCAGTTTTTGTAACCACATCTGCATTGACCTGCTTGGCAATATATGGATTTCTTCCCAACCTGCTCCAACGTTTGAAAACATTTCATAACTCAAACTGATTGTAACTGGCAAGGGTTCTAATTATTATATACTAAATTTTTAAACATACCAGCTGATATACTCTTTAGTTGGTTGGACCTTGTAGTCAAAAAGACCCGTGAGGAGGTCATGGATGTGAGAGCAAGTGTGCCTGTAGTATTATGTTGTCATAGACAAAGGCAAATGAAACAGAAAATATACATATTAGTTCTTTGTTTATGCTTTTACTCTCTATGCAATATTTATAAAAATTAAACAACTACAAAGAACAAAGCTAAACGACTGCGATGACACAGAGGTAAAGTATATGGGCTATACAGAGAATTTAAGATTGTAAGGTGCGATTCAGTCTGAGATAGTGAAAAGCGTACCTCCTAAACGTTTGGGGTAAACAGTAGTCACCAAAATCACGGAGGGAGTGTTGTCAGAAGACTTGAACTTCTTGCAGAAATCCACAGCAGCTTAGTCCCAAAGATAGAGCTTCATAACAGGTCCCCTGCAAATGATTAACATTTTCAGTTTTGGAAAATACCATAGTGTACTGTGTGATTTGGACAAAAAGGTAAACGTAAACACTTACGCATGCGACTGCACATGCACTAATATACGCCGAGTGGTTGCGAGCTCGGCATCGTCAATGAAGGGACGCATATTGAGGCTCTAGCCGTTAACCAGTTTCAAGTGTCCAATAACATCTGGTACAGGTTGAGAAGCAGAATGTTGTTGAGAAAGCTTATAATTAATAAGTTATGAATTTAAGATAACACCCTAATCTAAAATCAGATACTGTTTTTTGTAGATAGTTAGCTACTAATTGTGAGATATTGTGTACAAAATAACAAACCAAGTATGTGGAAGCAACATATTACTAAATGATAGAAAACTTACCGTAAAGATCACCTTTCATATCACAGCCAGCTTTGAAGTCTTCATAGGAATGGAACCGGAAACGGTCCTCCTCAAAGTCCACAGGACTGTTCTCAAGGGGTGCCAACTCGGAAGTGTGGGAGAAGGAGATTGTCACGCTGTGAGCAGCAACCCGGAACACCTCTTTGTTTCTGAATCCGTAGAAGTTGGTGAGAGTGTAGAGACCGCCTTGTCTCATATGTGGCATGAATTTTTTGATTCTTCCCGGTGGGACAAAGCCTTGAATAACGGTCTCCTGCAAACAAATGAAGTTCGAGCGTAAGTGAAAAAAAAAAAGAATTAACATAATTAAAATTCAAAAGAAGCTCTCCAAAGCGGTTTCAAAGTTAATCAAAAGAGAGTTTAAGTTTGGGGGAGAAGAATGAATGAAATACCGATTTCACAGGGCTTGTTTCTCTGAGTTCGATTATGTACTCAGCCATCTTCTCTCCAATCCCCTGCGAGAAAGATATGAAACAGAGCCATGTGAAGAAGTTAAACCAATGTTGACTACGGAAGCAGAGATTATGTAAATTCATGCGGCTTTACGTTATGTAGATGTATTTACCCATAAATGTGAAGCATCTGGAGTTTCTCCACCAAATAAGTTCCTGGCGCTCACAAATGCGTTCCTGTGTACGGGTACATTATGAGGGAAGAGGTTCTAGCATATGGAACAATTAATAAACTCAACCATTCAAAGGGGTACCTCTGTTCTTTGCTAGTAAGTTTAGCATTTTCTGCAACGGCTGATCTATAAACTCCGAGTTTCTTGACCCAACTTTGATTTTTACCTATCAGCGGAGAACGTATAGCCATCATCCTATGCGAGCTTTTCGTCTTGCCTTTTGATTCCAGCCAAGCTTGCAGTTTTGCTTCCATGTCTACTTTAACCTTGGGGGTCTCAACCTTGGGATTCATAGACACAACGTTTGAAATATTGATACTAAATATCTTTGACAGTAACAAAAGCAAGAGGTTAATCACTTAAACATCATACGAAGAACATGATACTAAATATCTTTGACAGCAACAAAAGCGAGAGGAAACATGCGTCTTGCCGTTCGCTTTAACCACGGCGGATTGAACGGGATCTATGAAAAGGCATCTTCGTATAAATAGGGATGAAACAAAGAAAACGAAACAAAACTATCAAGGGATGATTGAAACAAAGAAAACGAAGCAAAATATTGACATGCTTAAAGTTTATCATAAAGGAGAAATTGATTGAAGTAAAGCATAGATCTGAACTCATTCTTCAAGTTTTTCAATCGGAGAAAACGAAAGGGCATAGAAGAAGATGCCGAGTTCGTTTGTTAATTTGGAAAAAAAGAATCAGGTCCAAACGTGAATAGCAGAAGCAGGACGAAGCCCACATGTTGAGGTCCATCTGATGTGTAAAAAAAAAAGAATATGATTGGTTGATTATTTTGTAATACGTGGCATAGCTATATGATGAGTATATCTTCCTTTTAGTATAGTATAAATTTACATATAATTTTACATTGACTAATTATATTTTGTATTTTAGACCGACATGGATATCATATAAACTAATTCCATATTTATAAACGATTTAGACTTGTATTTATATGTAAATATTATACAATTAATCTATTCATAGATTATTTTAACTTATATTTAATAGTATATAAACTGATTATTTGATGTTTATTATTTTAACTTATATTTAGTAGTATATAAATTGATTATTTGATGTTTTATTACTTTAACTGTATTACTAATAGATAATATGAAATATTTAATGTGTTAAGGTTTAAAACAATATTATCTTATAAGCTAGCGTGGGCATTATGTGTATCAATTCGGTTCGGTTTGGGTATTTTGAATATCAAGTAATTCGGGTAGGAGGATAGAGGATCCATTTATTATTTAACAATTTTTTGTTTGGGTTCGGTTCGGATAGCTTTGGGTTTGGTTCAGATTGATTCCGATAGTAAAATTAGGAACCAAAAAATACCCGAAATGTTTTGGTCCTCATTCGGTTTCGGCTCTGGTTCGCTATTTCAAGTAGTGTAGGTTAAATAACATGTATTTTAAATAAAATAACGAATTATTAGGATGATTTAGATTAAAAAATCTGATATTTTAGTTACTTTGGATAAAAATATCTGGATAGTTTCGGATACGTTCAGATAGTTCAGATACTTTACAATAATTTAGTCTTTTTCAAATATTTTAAATATATTTTTTAAGTATATATATATATATATATATTTAGCTATGCTATATGTATATATATAATTAATATTTTTTTATTTGGGTACCCCTTCGGCTCGGTTCGGTGATTTTTAATATATAAATTTTGAAACCAATTCATTAATTAAGAGTTTGGTCCAGTTTCAGATTCAGGTATTTTGGTCGGTTCTTCGGTTATGATCTTTTTGTCTAAAGCTTTTATAAAGCCATAGTAAATGAATAATATACTTCCAAATCTAATATTAAAAATGTTTTTTTTTTTCTTACACTTTGGTGTAATATTAAAAATGTTGCAAAAATTTATATTATATAGCAGTTTAGAAATTAAGAGAGATATACAAACCACTTTACTGAATTAAGATCATAAGAAATAGAAAACTCTGAGTTGTATTGTGTTAAACATAAAATACATTACGATAACATATTTAAAATCCACTGGTGATCTCAAAGATGCATTCAATATCTTTGAAAATATTCACTTTCATGATATAGTACGTGTATATTTTCCTGACGTAAAATAGGAAGTCAGTTCAAATATAATTAATGTTGCCGATTTTTATAGTTGATAATCAATTTAGGAAATGTATTAAAAACAGGAAAAAACAAAATAATAAAAGCTAAGTTTATTAATTAATTTGATGGCATTAGATTGTAAATATTTTGCAAATCTAAAGGTTCATTTTAAAGTGTACTTCTATTTTAATAAGATATACTATATTTTGATATGGACTTTCAAAGCGCGGGATAACTTTTCGGTTAAAATTATTTATGAAATGAAAAATGTAACCCTTTGAATTTTAAGATTTGAGTTTGACGTCTATAATTGAGAAATTATTTGATTTCAACGTCTCATATTTAATTCAGTTCATTATTTTAAATTTTGTAAAAAAAACTAAATATATATTAAATATATATTATCCACAAATCTCGTATCTGTTATATACTTCTAAAAAATATAGTAGATAATAAATATGACTTACATTCTCATCTACAAAAATAATCACTAAATTTTGCTACTTTAAAATTTTGATAACATAGTGAAGTGTCATTTTCAGTTTTGTTATAGATGTTAAGAGTAGCTTTTCAATCTTAAATTTTTGAACATAAGCTGAATACTTAATTATAGATTTCAAATATATTTGAGATTGATTTTGTAAATAATAAATTTTGAAACAAACTACAAATTTACATCTACAAGTATGTAAGATGTACAAAATCTCTTCACAACTGTCACCTAACACAAGCAAAAGACTAAGCTTTGAATCAACCTATACCACAAGTGTCACTTAACACAAGCAAAAGACTAAGCTTTGAATCAACCTATACTAACAACATCACAAAGTTCGGTCTTATAAATCACTATCCCTTCCTTAAACTCCACTGTCGTAAAAGATTCTCGCATAAAATTAAGTTACCACCACATTCACTCTGGCCACTTCTAAACATACCGGCAAGTTTTCATTGAGGACTTCCAGTAGAATATATATTAAGCAACAGATATTTTATATTCCAGTAGAATAGGAGAATTTTAGTTATTAGAATTTTTAATTTTTTTTTTGTTTTTGGAATATTCTTTAAATAGAGGAGAGAATAGTATATATGGAAATAAGTGTGTTTAATTTTTGGTCAAAATTAATTTTTTTAAAATCTAAATAAGAAAATGGAATATCATTGTAAATAACTCCAAAAACCAAGAGCAGAATCCTAGTATATATTGATAGATTACTAGCATATCTAGGTGTGTATGGGGATTTCTCTTTGGGAAGAAAGAAAGACACAGTTATCCGACATTTTTTTGGACAGAACTTGGGTTCACCCCCTAAAGTGAATTATACAATTCACCTCACTTCCCTAAACCAATCAAACTGCCACATAAGATTAATGAAAAAATGTATTATTTTTTTTTAATAAATGAAAAATAGCTTTGTAAAAAAAAGGAATTAACGTTGTTACGGCTCCGTTAAGAGTTTTGATCTGATTTCTCCTTCTTCTATCTTCGACGTCTTTTTCTTTTTCATCCCAGGAACACCCAAATAATTCACCAAGTAACTTGCAGGTTTGAGCTACTTCATCACTCAATTAACATAATTATCCCCAAGTTTAATTATTGTTTGTTATATATATATATCTCTTGATCGTGTAATCAAAATTCATAACTAGAGTTACTAGATCTTTAATCATGTCTATGTATGATCATATTTGATTTTCTTTTAGATATTCTGATTATCACGTTTATATATGAACAAGCAATAGGGATATTGAGTCAATTAGGTTATTCTATGCTCTGGACGTGGCTCCTCCTTACCTAGACCTTCGCCAACTTTCTGAACAAATTGCACGTGCATCATACCAGTGTTTTGATAAGTAGGATTAACCACTTTAAGTTCAGAAATCACATTATCAAGTGTAGGACTTTCTTGCGCAGCAAGGTTGGGTTCTTGTTCCTTGATTTCCATGTTAGTACCTGAAACATTTCCAACCTTTTGGGCACTAGACAAGTGTGTTAAGACAGTCATGGTATTACTAGAAACAGAATTAGACCCAGCTTTAATCAAGTTGATAAGATCATCAAACTTTTTATCTATTCTAGCGAAGGAATTATCCAAGCTCAACTACTCTCGGCCAGCCTCTTCATCATATTTGTTTCTTTTGTTTACTCACTCTTAGTCTCTATTTTTGTTCTCACACTCACGCTTCTTCTTCACTCTTCTGTTTCTTGCGGCTCAAGGCTCTTCTTCTTCTTCCTTCTTTGTATTTTCTTCTCTGCTACTCTCCTTTGTAGCTTGTTCTCTGCTACTCTCGTTTGTTCTCTTCTTGGGCACTTCTTCTTAGATCCAATTTGTTTGTAGATTTAATCAGAGGTTCAACTCCAAAAAAAACTTACTTTTAAATCAATGCTCTTCCTCTCCATCTTCTTCTTCCTCTTGTTTGATACTTTCTCAGTACAAAATCAGTGTTCGTTCAAGCCTTTGAGGATGTTCAAATAGCACGAAGAAGAAGAAAATTGATGGATGAACATGGCTTTATTTGGCTTGGAGAAGGTTAAACTGAAATAGGATTTTGAAAGCATAGATTGGAGATCCGAACTTGACAAACCCTTGTATTATTTTTTGTGAAAGCTATTAGAACGTTCAAGCAGTTAACAAGAAGAAGCCGTCTACGGCAACAGCGTTAGTTTCTTTTTTTTTTAAGTTATACTAGGTGATCGGTCCGCACCCTGTGCGGGCATAAGAACATGATCGGTCCGCACCCTGTGTTCTCTTTCGACTCGTACCTCACGAGAGGGAACACAGTAATGTCAGTATGATGAGGTAGATATTGTGTGTATGTATAATTGCAACGTCACAAAATATTTTATGTGTTTACGAAAATAGTTTCATTCAAAAAATGGAATAAATAGTGTATAGTTTTAGAAGTAACAAATTTTATATTATCATTAATTAGAATTTTAATGTATATGTTTCGTAATTCTTTATTTTAGGTGAATAATATTATTTTTCCATAAATAATAAACAAACATTTATGTAGATATATTAAAAGAAAATATAATAAAAATCAAAATATTATCCATAAATAATATAAATTATGAAGTACATTTCTCGATAAAGAAAGCAAATTCAATTAGAAACTTGCAAAAAAATTAAATAAATTTTGTAAGCAATTTGACGGGTTAACATTATTTGATAGATTTATAAATTTCTAAATTTTATTGAACATGAAATAATATTAAATTGACATACCGTCATCGGTCTCCTAATTCATCACAACCCATCTAGCAAATACAAAAAATAAATAATTGCAACAGTTTATTCATTTTAAAATTTGTATTTGAAAAAAAAAGTAGATTAAAATTACGTACCGTGACTACGAAATATTCTGAAAAACTTGTTTGTAGATAAC
The DNA here is from genome assembly GCF_000309985.2 of Brassica rapa. Lineage (NCBI taxonomy): Eukaryota > Viridiplantae > Streptophyta > Magnoliopsida > Brassicales > Brassicaceae > Brassica > Brassica rapa. The sequence continues at coordinate 17,291,039 of NC_024796.2, read as the reverse complement.
ATTCAATATTTTTGTCTGCGGCTTCCCTTCTTTACCAGTTATTAGGATTTTTAATCCAGATCTCGACTTAACTCTTGAAAGTGAAACTTTGCCTTGCATTTTGTAAGCATTTTATAAATTATTTTAAAATTATGATAAATTTATTCTTTAAACAACGATACATAATTTAAAAATAATATTAATAAACATTTTTGGATTTTGTAATATTTAAAATAGTTATTATATAATTATATTCGAACATAATTCATCAAGTAGAGTATAAAACTATTATAATTATCTTATATAAAATTTCGTTCATTGTATTTTATAGTTTATAAATATTAAAAGTAATAAATAAAAAATTATTAATATTTCTATAATACTTCCAAGGTAAAGTGGGTGGCAGAGTCGATGAAAGTGGGTGGCAGAGTCGATTCATCAAGTAGCATATAATACTTCCAAGGTAAAGTGGATGGCAAAGTCGATGAAAGATGAGGAGCCTTTGCGTCTAAACACATTTTTCTTAGCACACAAGCAGCATCGTCGTCATACCTTAATAGTATGAGAGGAGAGATTTGTGAATAATACTTTAAAGAATGAAAAGAGAATGTTTGTATTTTAAGACCATGGGTGTCTCATATATATATACAGTCGATTTATTTCTCATATTAATGACGCACAATATTTTGCATAATAAATAATGAAATCGTTTAAATAAAGATATTAAATGTGTATTGTCAAAACATGATTTGCATATGATATGATTTTAACTTGTGCAAGTAATCCATATTAGAAAGGTAAGTTATTAAAAACAAACAACCTAATTAGAAACATTAAAATATTTTGTAAGCAATGTAATAAATGTGATATCAACATGCGCAAGTTTACCGTTTGAATAATATAATTTTTTTTTAATATTTGTCTTAATTCTAAATCTTGCCCAAGGATAAACTAAATCGATAATATTTAATGATTTCAACTTGCGAAAGTAATCCATATTGTGAATAAGTGATTTGCATATTTAATGATTTCAACTTGCGCAAGTAATCCATATTAGAAAGGTAAGTTATTAAAAACAAATTTTGTAAATAAGTTATTTGCATATTTAATGATTTCAACTTGCGCAAATAATCCATATTAGAAAGGTAAGTTATTAAAAAAATAGGGGTGGACACTTTATCCGATATCCGAAATGGCACCCGAACCCGATCCGAAAATGCATGTCGAGTTTTTTATTTAAAAAATTAACAAAAAATTACATCAAATTTTTTTAAAAAAATAACTAAATTAATGCTTTTTTAGTTTTAAATTTTTATGTCTAAATCTATTAACCATTCAATCTATTAAAAATAAAAATTAATTAACTGAAAGTTATATTTTTAAATATAAGAAACTTGAGAAATGAAAATTTTAATTTTTTTTTTCAAAATCTAAATATTTGAACCCGATCTGAAATAATCGAATCCGAACTAAAAATACCCGAACCCGATACCAAGTACAGAAATACCCGAACGGGTTCAACACCTCTATACCGAAATACTCGAAAATCCAAAATACCCGACCCGAACCCGAACGGGTACCCGAACGCCCACCCCTACTAATTAGAAACATTATAATATTTTCTAAGTAAATGTAATTAATATGATATCAACATGCGCAAGTTTACTGTTTGAATAATAAGAAAAGTTTTTAATATTTGCCTTAGTTCTAAATCTTGCCCAATGCTAAACTAAATCGATAATTATTATCCCCTAGCTATATATGGGCTTAACGAAATCGACAATAGTTTTGGGCTTGTCTACATAAGCGATTGATTAAAATAAATGAAAAATAAAATTCAAAAAAATCGACCAATAGAATTATAACAATTTTTCTGAGAAGCTCTATATTAATGCCATGTCAGTAGAAATCACTAAAGTGACTTCTCTTTTAATGTATAGGAGGATTGTATATGTGTCGTAATTCTTTATTTAGGTGAATAATATTATTTTCCATAAATAATAAACAAACATTTATGTAGACATATTAAAAGAAAATATAAAAAAAATCAAAATATTATCCATAAATAATATAAATTATGAAGTACATTTCTCGATAAAGAAAGCAAATTCAATTAGAAACGTGCAAAAAATTAAATAAATTTTGTAAGCAATTTGACGGGTTAACATTATTTGATAGATTTATAAATTTATAAATTTTATTGAACATGAAATAATATTAAATTGACATACCGTCATCGGTCTCCTAACTCATCACAACACATCTGGCAAATACAAAAAATTAATAATTGTAACAGTTTATATATTTTAAAATTTGTATTTGAAAAAAGTAGATTAAAATTACGTACCGTGACTACGAAATATTCTGAAAAACTTGTTTGTAGATAACTTTCAATGTTTTTGTCTGCGGCTTCCCTTCTTTACCAGTTATTAGGATTTTTAATCCAGATCTCGACTTAACTCTTGAAAGTGAAACTTTGCCTTGCATTTTGTAAGCATTTTATAAATTATTTTAAAATTATGATAAATTTATTCTTTAAACAACGATAAATAATTTAAAAATAATATTAATAAACATTTTTGGATTTTGTAATATTTAAAATAGTTATTATATAATTATATTCGAACACAGTTCATCAAGTAGAGGATAAAACTATTATAATTATCTTATATAAAATTTCGTTCATTTTATTTTATAGGTTATAAATATTAAAAGTAATAAATAAAACATTATTAATCTTTCAATAATTTCGAGAATAGTTTTCATAAATTGTTATTTGTAATATTCGTTAGATTATATGGCAAGTGACGTTAAACGTCAATAAGTTAAACAATTCTTCCATATTTGAAAAAATATATATATATATATATATATATATATAACAATGACAAATTAAATGGTATAGTATGTAAACACATGTTTTCTACCAGCGTGAGTTAGAACACCGCCGTATTTAAGAATCATAAGGGCCTCTACAGGTCTTTATTCTTTGCTTTCACCATCCCACTTCAGCGGCTTCAGTTGAACCTTCCTGTATATTCCTGAGAAATTTCCTCCCTGCGCCATTCCAAAAAGTTCTCTGCTGTGAGAAAATGACCTTATGAATTGAATAAAAAATGCATAATGCTAGCTTACTTATAAGATAGTATGTTCAACAAAAAAAATGATATAAGATAGTATTACTAAATGATACTATGTAATACTTTCCGGGACAATATTCAACAAAGAGAGAGAAATTACTAAAGAACCTCTTCAAGAACTGCTTTAACTTGGCGAAGCTTCTCAGCATGTTCAATCAAGGTTTTCTGGATCACTATCACTCTCACGACCTGGTCTACATATAAAAATAGGAAGACCATATTGTCGTTACCAGTATTCAACACATGGAAAAGATAGACCAGACATGCTTTTTGGAGACAAGACACAAAGAGTTGAGTTCAGGGTTCTAAAGATGAGGAGTATTTGCGTCTAAACACATTTTTCTTAATACCTTAATAGTATGAGAGGAGAGATTTGTGAATAATACTTTAAAGAATGAAAAGAGAATGTTTGTATTTTAAGACTTTGGGTGTCTCCTATATATATACAGTCGATTTATTCTCATATTAATGATTTTAATATTTTGCACAATAAATAATAAAATTGTTTAAAGAAAAATATTAAATGTGTATTGTCAAAAAATGATTTGTATATGATATGATTTTAACTTGTGCAAGTAATCCATATTAGAAAGGTAAGTTATTAAAAAAAAACAACCTAATTAGAAATATTAAAATATTTTGTAAGCAATATAATAAATATGATATCAACATGCGCAAGTTTACCGTTTGAATAATAAGGAAAGTTTTTAATATTTGTCTTAATTCTAAATATTGCCCAAGGGTAAACTAAATCGATAAAATTTAATGATTTCAACTTGCGCAAGTAATCCATATTGTGAATAAGTGATTTGCATATTTAATGATTTTAACTTGCGCAAGTAATCTATATTAGAAAGGTGAGTTATTAAAAACAAATTTTGTCAATAAGTTATTTGCATATTTAATGATTTCAACTTGTGCAAGTAATCCATATTAGAAAGGTAAGTTATTAAAAACAAACAACCTAATTAGTAGGGGTGGGCACTTTACCCGATATCCGAAGTGGCACCCGAACCCGATCCGAAAAACCCGAACTGAAATCTGAACCCGAACAGATAATACCCGAACCCGAATGGATATCCGAAGATAACCGAACATATGTATAATTAATCTTATATTTTTAGTTTACATCTCTCATTTTATATAAAATATTTATATTGATACTACACATACTTTAAGTTCATATGATATACATACAATTACGAAAAAAATGATTTGCTACTCACTTAAAATGCATGTCAAGTTTTTTATTTAAAAAATTAACAAAAAGTTACATCCAAAATTAAAAAAAATAACTAAATTAATGCGTTTTTAGTTTTAAAATGTTATGTCCAAATCTATTAACTATTCAATCTATTAAAAATAAAAAAATAGTTAACTGAAAGTTATATTTTTAAATATAAGAAACTTGAGAAATGAAAATTTTAATTTTTTTTTTCAAAATCTAAATATCCGAACCAGATCCGAAATAACCGAATCCGAACTAAAAATACCCGAACCCGACCCGAAGTACAGAAATACCCGAACGGTAGGGAGATTTCAGTAAAAATTACTAAAGTGCCATCTCAGTAAAAATTACTAAAGTGAGTGCCATCTCAGTAAAAATTACTAAAGTGACTTCTCTTTTAATGCATAGGGAGATTTCTTTTTTTCTTTCTAAAATTAATACGTTTTTTCATTAATCCTATGTGGCAGTTTGATTGGTTTAGGGAAGTGAGGTGAATTGTATAATTCACCTTAGGGGGTGAACCCAAGTTCTATCTCATTTTTTTTGCATAGTGTGGCTCAAACCGTTGAATTATTATTTTTAATTGTAAGAAGTTATGCACCGAAGTCTATCGTCTTTTTGAAATAGGAATAATAGCTGGTTGTTAAATGAGACTCTTTGCAGCTACGGAGAGTACCTTTAACAGTGGATTCTAGAAGAGTTCTCAGCTTAAAAAAAAAAGAAATAGTAACAAAAATATGAGAGAGGATGAACAAAAATCATGTTTTAATTTTTTCAAAAAATTTGCTTAGAACTTTAGAAGACTGATATCATTCAAGTAGGGGGAAATAGATGTTTTGATTGGTTAAAAAAATAAAATGTAATTGACATATTATAGTACTAATATATTCTTTTCTTTTAGAAACTTTCTAAACAATGGAGCCGCTCTGAGATTCGAACATGGTATCTCAAGTTTTAAACATTAAGCTTTACCAATAGAGATAACAATCTATGATGATTTTGAACATTTAATCTACAATTTAGGAAAACGTTTTAGTTTTTTCTTAAAACTTTGCATAATATCCCGATATAAAAATATTTTAATTAATCTTTATGAAATTTCTTCTAAATAATTATATATTAAATTTTTCTTTCTTCTAATTCCAGAGTAAATAAAATTATTCATGATATGGATGGATAATACTCCTACCATATACACACTTTTTATTCATCACAAAAACAAACTAAAAATTTATATCAAATATCCTTCATTTTTTCTTTAAAAGTATTTTTTGTCATCAACTTAAATAGACTCATACTGACTCTGTTAACCACACCAGGAGCTCCGCATCCATGTGAACAACGAAATACAGTTGTATATTTACACTGCGTGCTAGAAAAGCCGCCTTAGAATTGTGCGTTCGTAGTACATGAATGATCTCTGGGCTGAGGAAGCTTGCTTTCAGGGTCTTTATATCTTTCAAATAATTTGCAAAAGCTGGCAATTCTTCTGGTTTCAAAACCATCTTCACCAATTGAGAACAATCCGCTGCAAACGTGACCTAAAACTGTTGTAAGTTCCTCATCCACTCAATTGCCTAAAGTAGCGCTTCCACCTGTGCATGAAGAAGAGAGAGACTCGCCCTGACATTTCGTGCCTCCAACAAACCATCAAAATCTTCTAGAGTACTATACCAATCTTGTCCTGAAAATAAATCATTTTCTTTCTAAGAACCATCTGTAAAACACCATCACCCTGGAATTGACGGTAGATTTGTAACCTCTACATGGTGTGCTGCCCTTTGTATGTTCAACGCTTGTGCCTCAACACTTTCCCAAAGTGTTGATTCTGTTTTCGCAATTTTTTTCCCTAAAAGTAAGTCTTCAAAATGTAGTGCTCAAACATGATTTAGCACAAATAATCCATGCAATAAAGGCTTAACTGAAACATGCCAAATTGACAATGAAAACATGATCTAACGATGAAACCCAACTATTTGGGCCCAAAGGGCTGCCTCACAGCTTGAAGTAACGAGCTCCGAGTCTACGGATAACAACCAAGACCTGGTCACCTTGCCATCAAGTGGTTACTAGCAAAACAAGATCTCTAGAGCCAAGCATGACACGTGCGCCTAAATACACGGAGTAGTTAAGCGAGCTGAGCATTATAAAGGACGAGCCAAGAATCCAATCTAAGAAAAGCCAGAACAAAATGGATCTCATAACCAGTGATACCAACCGTAACGATGCACCGATTCAAGCTAATGAAGTCATTACGACTCAGTAGAGCACCATCAACATCGGAGAGCTGAGCCATACTTCCATCAAGCGCGAATCTCAGTCATCCGCTCAAGATAATCCTTCAACAACTATATGACTCTCCCAATCGTTCCCTCGGTAGAAAACCTGAATCCGGTAAGTTTTCCTATTGATCAACTCAACTCTTGGATACAAAACAAAACAATGGTTTGTCTGCCGCCGTAGCCAGATCGAGTAAGTGACGGATCTCTGTTCTTCCGTCTTCATCGAACAAGCTAGTAAAGATCCAAGGGATGCTCATCTCACTCAAAGATCAAACGCATCGACATGAGACAGCTGCTCGAACCTTTGAGGCTTGTCTCAAGAGGCACGATCACCATCTACAAAAATCTCAATATCCAATACTCCAAAGCGGGACAGTCGATGGAGCTAGTTAATTGGCCGATCCTAATTCTCCTTTTCGAAAACATCTTAACCTATCTTCCATGGCATCACAAACAGGAAGTAGCATCACTAAGTATCAGCATTCACATCAAACTCACACGTTCCACATCAAAACCCCGCTTGAGAGTTTGACCCTCAAGACAACATACCACCTCAGGTGACCCATGAGGAGCTGCCTTATGCAACTCTGATTAACGGCTGAGTACTTCAAATCCACTGCCACATATCAATGGAACATGGATCGACTGACTTCAAATCTTCTTAAAGATATGTCAAGCAAACCAACACTAATATAATGCAACTGAACTAAGGGATCCATATGGACACTAGTTCAGCGCCCAAACTAAATCACATAATAGAATAGCTGCGTCAAACTTAGTTTATAAACCGGATAGCCAACACTCGTCGATGAGACAATGGGAAAACAAAGTTCTCATAGTTCTTAGGGAGATCCGACCCTAAGGCTCACATACGCACTTTTAAACTTGTGATAGCCCGAGCCCACCTCAAGGATGAGGAGAAAGAAATAGGTCATTGTAGGATTTTTGTCAAAAATCTCACTGAACCCGTGCTTGCGTGGTTTGCTTGCTTAGAAGAAAAATTCATAGATAATTTCACACATCTATAACCACCTTTCTGAAACATTACTCCTTCTACATGGAAGAGAAGGTCTCGGAGAAGCCCTTTCTGCAAGAATATAAGGGCACAATGAGATGCTTAGGTCCTACATCGATATGTTCAAAGAGGTAAGATATCGAATCATGAAACCAAATGATAGTACGGCCTTAAGAGCACTAAAAACCGGCATCCGGTTCACATAGCGATTTGCGCACACCGTGATTCATCCTTCTGCTTCCTAGAAGAAGAAATCACTGGTCTCTCTGCAAGACACAGACGAGACCCGTGGGAATCTACCTCTCGCAAAAGTGATGTTTCTACGGCTTAGCTTATGCATCGTCAATCTTTAAGGATAATCATTACTAATCCGACAGATGAGATTGAAGAGTCACGTCTTCAGGTGTTTCCGCCCATTAAAGATGACTATGTGTCAGTTAATGGGCTGGGAGCAACTGTTATAGCGGGATTTTGCACACAAAATCTTATCCAGTAAAGACCCAATTGAAACAAGCTAAATTGGTAATGAACCCCATGATCCATTGGTGAAGCCCAACTATTCCGGTCCAAAAGACTACTTCGCCGCTGTAGTGAGCTCCGAGTCTACCGATAACAACCAAGATCTGGCCACGTCGCGGTCAAGCAGTTACATAACCAGCCGAGATCTCTGGGAAAAGTACGATTGCGTCTTAGATATATAGAGTAGTTGAACTTAGATGAACATTAATACCATCATTTGATACACGCTTTTTGGCTTTCTCACTTGAGACTTAAAAGTTTTTATCTTGTAATTTGTTCTTTGTATTTATTATATTTACTGTCAATAATATTAGTCTAATTCTAGCAAATTATTTTAGAGATTTCACATAAATCTTTTCACACCTTTTCCTAAGCTTTAGTATGTAATATGAATTTGTATATTTGTGTTTCGAAATAGTATCACACAATTGTATCTTGATATTCAAATATTTTTATCTCCTCGCCTATATTTGTTTCCCTAAAGAAGTTCAAAACGTTTCTATATATTATTATTTTAAAATTTTGTTGTGATTTAGGCGTCTTAAAAACCTCTTGGACCCTCTAACTTTTTAGTACGGTTTTCAGTCTTACAACAAACGGGCCTTGATCATATTTCATGTTAAAACAATCTACGACAAAGCCCGTCTAACGATCCACCATAGTTTATACACTTTTCACTCATGCATGTACCACACTACCACGGCACAGTACATCACACTGAAAGTTTCAATGTGTGGACGAATTTTGTTTGTCTTAATCTTCCATCGTCAAAGATAAGATCCTACTTCCTAGGGGTTCGATATTTTATCTTTTGGACGATTTGTCTATTTTCAATACTGGTGATCAGTGACGTAATTAACTAAGCTCACTTGTTTCCTTTTTTTCTTCTATATAATGCGATGGCTACTTTGATCTACCTCACTAAAGAAACAAAAAACAACACATGGAGCCAAAAACTTTCTTCCGTTTGATTTTTCTCATAGTCACCGCCGGTTTCATCATCTCTTTCACTTCCACTAACTTCCCCCACGCGCCGTCGTCTACCACGGGGCTTCTTGACTGCACCGACTCTTCCTCTTCACCTCTTTGTGCATCAAGAAACTTCCTCTTCAACAAACAAAAACCACAATTTTCTAAACAAGATCCTAAACCAAAACCCAAGAACCATGACCACTTGTCTGACACATTAAACCACCCTCTGGACCCACTCACTGTCATGGAGTTTAACAAAGTCCGATCTCTTCTCTCCTCTGACGCGCTCTTCTCCACAGGCGCACCACACGCGTTCCACTCCATCGTTCTTGAAGAGCCGGAGAAGAATCTCGTTAGAGCATGGGAAAAAGGAAACCCACTTCCTCCGAGAAAAGCTTCCGTCATCGCACGCGTTGGCCCCGACACGCACGTGCTAACCGTTGACCTTTCTTCTGGTCGGGTGGACATAGTGGATAGTCCGGTTCCTGTTTCGGGTTACCCGATGATGACTCTAGAAGAAATGAACGAAGTGACGTTCGCACCGTTTTCAAGCGCTGATGTGAACCGTACGATTGTTTCTGGTGGAGTTAATCTGACGGATGTGTATTGCTTCCCGTTATCAAGTGGCTGGTACGGTAGAAAAGAAGAAAATAAAAGGGTTATTAAAAGTCAGTGTTACTCAAGCCAAGGTACTGCTAACTTCTACATGCGACCCATCGAAGGTTTAACTATTCTTATCGATTTAGATACAAAGCAAGTGATCGAGATAGTTGATACCGGTCCGAATATTCCCATACCCGGTTCAGCCAATACTGAATACCGCTTCAAAAACCTAGGGACCACTGACAAAACACGAGGTCTTAACCCGATCTCGATCGAGCAGCCACGTGGTCCAAGCTTCGTAATAGAAGACAACCATCTAGTGAAATGGGCAAATTGGGAATTTCATCTAAAGCCTGACCCGAGAGCAGGTGTGGTATTATCACAAGTTAGAGTACATGATCCTGACACACAAGAGACACGTGAAGTGATGTACCAAGGGTTCGTGTCGGAGCTTTTTGTTCCGTACATGGATCCATCGGACGCGTGGTACTTCAAGACTTACATGGACGCAGGTGAATACGGGTTTGGTTTACAAGCCATGCCACTTGTACCGCTTAATGATTGTCCACGAAACGCAGCCTATATGGACGGAGTTTTCACGACGGCTGATGGAACGCCGTTTGTGAGAGAGAATATGATTTGTATCTTCGAGCGTTACGCCGGAGATATTGGTTGGCGTCACTCGGAAAGCCCCATCAGCGGTTTACCGGTTAGTCCATTTGCTTAGCTGTTTATAATTCAAAATTTACGTAGAAATAATTTATGGTTATAATGATTCAATTAAAAAACTTGATGGTGTTACTTACACTTAAGATAAGTTACATTTTGATTAAATAGATAAAGGAAGTGAGACCAAAGGTGACGTTAGTGGTACGAATGGCAGCTTCGGTAGGTAACTATGATTACATCATTGATTATGAGTTCCAAACTGATGGGCTAATCAAAGCTAAGGTACTATAATTTCTACTTTACAATATCTTTCAAAAATAAAGATTTTTTTTAAGTTCCGTGGAACAATGAATATTCGTTTTTGTCACAAACCACACAAATGTATGGACAATGACTAGGTGGGACTTAGTGGAATTCTAATGGTGAAAGGGACATCATATCAAAACAAAAATCAAGTGAATAAAGATAAAGAAGGTAACGAAGAAGAGCTTCACGGCACGCTTCTGGCTGAAAATATAATAGGAGTAATTCATGATCACTATGTCACTTTCTACCTTGACCTCGACGTCGATGGCCCGGACAATTCATTTCTCAAAGTGAACCTCAAGAGGCAGATGACTGAGCCAGGCGAGTCTCCAAGGAAGAGTTACATGAAAGCGGTTAAGAACATTGTGAAAACCGAAAAGGACGCTCAGATCAAACTTAGTTTGTACGATCCATCTGAATTCCACGTTGTCAATTCTGCTAAAACCACCCGGGTCGGTAACCCCACGGGTTACAAGATCGTCCCTAGAGCCACGGCGGCTAGTTTGCTTGACCATGATGATCCTCCGCAGAAGAGAGCAGCTTTTACCAATAATCAAATTTGGGTGACACCGTATAATAAGACCGAGAAATGGGCTGCCGGTTTGTTCACTTACCAAAGCCATGGAGATGATACTCTAGCAGTTTGGTCAGACAGGTAAATTAAATGAAAGTTTTAATTATTCATCATATAGTTAAGATTTGATTGTTTTGTTTAATTTAATATTGGTGCTATGCAGGGATAGAGACATAGAGAACACGGATATAGTTGTGTGGTACACACTCGGATTCCATCACGTTCCATGTCAAGAAGACTTTCCAATAATGCCTACAGTTTCTTCGAGTTTTGATTTGAAACCCGCAAATTTCTTCGAGCGCAATCCAATCCTTAGGGCCGCTCCAAACTTCGAACATGATCTCCCGGTTTGTGAAGTTAAATATGTATCTGCTTGAAATGAGTGAAGTACGGAATAAAACTTATAGATTTTTCCTTCTGTATTTTCGTGGTGCTTTAATTAGTCAAAACAATGTTTGTTGCGAGATGTAAACTGGAAACCGGATGTATATACGTATATCAGTATATGCAAATGTATATGTGTGTGTGACCTTTTACTATTATTTTTTTTTCCCAAATTGAAATTCATTCATACGATAGTTTAGTACATAAGCTGGCGAATAACATACATCTCCAGAGACAAGAATCCAAAGAACAGGCAGCTAAAACCCACTCCGGGGTAACTTACGAGTTAAATTGAACACACAGATAAATACTATAGTCCGCAACTAAAACAGGAACAAAAGACATCCATCTACTCAAAGACTATGACAACTCCAAGCATCCAACCAAACCTATAGCAGCAAGCAATGATTCAGATTAATCGCTGCTGCCCTCGGCAAGCCCAACGATTCCATCCACTTCTAGTAATCCAGACTCCAAGTCTTCTTAACCCGGATCTAACGCTGCCGCCTATGGCCTGCCAAGCGATAGCATCCTCAATAGTAACCAAGAACCAAGACTTCATAACCCGACAAGAAGAACCGCTTCACGATCCACCACATCTTCCGGATACGATTACGACGCACTCCATGACGTCTTATTTTTTAACCTAGATAGAAGCCATCATAAAACTCCACAAGAAACTAAGCCTCGTCGATCGAAACCACCATCAATACAGTCAAGAACAGATCAAATCAACAAGAAATCATTGCATCCACCACAATAGGAAAGAAATTCTGCAGGAGAAACTGTCAAACACTAATCATAGAGAACTCTTAAACCTGACTACAAAGAAAGAGATAAAACCCGACAAAAATCACTCGTTGAGAAGAGGAGAGATCAAAGCCCAAAACAGGATATACAAGGACCAATGAAATCAGGCTATGAACAGCTAAACAGCACAAATCAACAGATCTGGCCAAACCAATAAAGACCCTCACCAATCGAAGCATATCTGCCCATTAAAACTTCAAACCCAACAAATCAAACGAGGACCAGCGGGAATCTCAGATCTACAACAATAAAAACAGTAAAGCCTAAAAACAACACTACCCACAACAAGGAACCGACGCCAGCGCTATCTAAGCCGCCGCACGCCGGTCCCCACAAAAGAGCTCGAAACGGAAGGGATTAAAGTAAAGATTTTAATAATTGTTGATATACTTTTAAATTTAACTTTCTATGGGACCTTGTCTCTTTTGATATTTTGAATTGCTGAAATGATAATTTTTGTAAAAAAATTAACATTCTCAAAATACCTATTTGTTCCTTTTAACGTTTTTGGTAATGATTGTATCAGAAAAACTTTAACCCAACCGATAATTTTTAAATCAAACACGAAAGACAACTCCGACTATTATGCCAAATTTGGTGTTTTCAATGCTAAATTTAATGTTTTGGTGTTATATTTTATTTTTTATTTTCAATCATTACACCAAATTTTCACATTAGAAATAATATTATTTATTATTTAAAATTTTAATTTTTCAATTTGGTTTTGTACGAGATCGGTTGAATAATTGAGTAAATGGATGGAATTTCAAGGTTTTTACTAAGGGAAGAAAGAATGTGATAATAAAATCTGTGGTAACGGTTTTACCAAACCATGTAATGTTCTGCTTCCGCATATCAAAAATGGTGATGAAGAAGCTAACAAGTCTAGTGGCACAATTTTGGTGGAGACCAGGGGAAATACCAAAGGTATGCACATGAAATCATGAGATAAACTATCTATATTATTAAAACAGAAGTACTTTTTGATACTGTTTGGAAACATAGATAACAATATAAATGAGAATTGTTTAGAAACATGGATAGCGGTATAAAATATATATAATATCATTTTAGTAATTTCATTAATATAAATACATTAATTGTTTTTCATATTTCACTGAGTTTAACAATTTTATTAATTATATTATCTTAACAATAGATCAAATCATTAATTATATTATCATAATAATAATAGTAGATTTTTATTTATTAGTTAATCAACATTAACTTTGTGCCAATTATAAAATAAAAAATGTAAAATAAGTGGATTCTTATATGGTTAAACGTTCTGTTTAATTTGTTTTAATAATTTTTTATTTATTTTAGTTTCAATCGGTGTAAAATTATGTAGTCAAAAATATAATTCAAAGACATGTTTTTGTGAATAAAATAATAACTTAAATCAAAATAATAATTATGAGTGTTTTGGTAAGTTTTTATGTCTGATTTTTCTTCATTTGGTAACCTCATGTTGCATAAAGTTCATACCTTTTACCAAGTTAAAACTTTCCAAACCCACTCTAATCTCTTTGACTTAAAAACACTAAACTTTATCTGAATTTTTTATTTTTGACTCATGTCTTTCTCACGAATATATCTTTTTGTTGCAGATTTTTAATCAGATGGTTATCATCTTCCCCTTAAATATGTACTTTGTGTGTTCTATATAAGTATGTCTATATAATTTTCCACTTATTTTCTATATTTTAAGCCATTTGAACGTTTTTTGATATGATATACATGTTTTCATATCTTGGTTTGATATATATGTTTTTCAGATCTGGATCAGACTTTGGAAGACCTATGGAAAGTCTTTTCGGAAGTCTTCTCGAAAGTCTTCTAAAATATAATGCGCTAGAAGACTTCCAGACGACTTCCAGGAAGTCTTCTGACGGGTCTTCTTCCATATCAAGTGGAGTCTAAGCATGTCTTTGTAGAGGAATGATCTATAATAGTTTTGTTTGTGGTATGATTTGTGATTTGCATGTGTACTCCTTTAGTTGTGATTTTTTTTTTTTGTAAGTTTGAAAATATATTAATGAAAAATTTTGGTACATATGTTCATTTTCCACAATATTATCTTGCTTAAGTTACTTGACATAATTGAATTTATTGATACAACTTCAATAGAAAAACACAATAACACAAAAATTAATCAAATTTATTACAATTAATGGAGAAGAATTCTCAAGAAAACTTAGTCAAATTCACAAAAAATAAAACATTACATAAGTTCAAAGCTATAACACTTTCATTAGATACATAAGTAAAAAGTATATCTTATAATCTGAGAAGACACATTAAACCATGTTACTTGATATTCTTGAAATTACTTAACACTTTTGAAAATTAAATAAACATATCTTAAAGTTACTTAACAAATTTACGAAAACTAACATAGAAGACTTCTACAAAAGTCTTCACAATTAGGTAGAAACTTCACTAAACATGAATGTTGGTAACCTCATAAATATCACCAATTAAGTTATAAATTTCATTCAGTAGCCCCAATATTGATTAATATACATGAATTAACAAAAAAAAATTAAAAAGTCTTTATAGTTTTAGAAAAAAAGAAAGTTTATTAAACATTGGCGCAGACGACTTCTACGTAGATCGTCTAGTAGCGTCCATTTAGGTTAGTTTTGCAATTGATTTTTAACCTAGACGACTTACATGGAAGTCGTCCATCTTTGTTTGTTAAAAAAAAAACTCGAGACAACTTACATGTAAGTCGTCTAGGGAAAACGGATTAGTTATGCATTTCACCGGATTGTGTCAAAAATTTGACTTTTCCTGGACGACTTACACGTAAGTCGTCCAATAGAAGATTAAAAAAACAATATTTTTTTATACCTAGACGACTTACATGAAAGTTGTCTCAGGTTCGTTTTGCAATTGAAAAATGAAACAAAAAAAATATTTTTTCTAGATGACTTACACGGAAGTCGTCCGTCCGACGACTTACATGAAAGTCGTCCAAGATAAGCAAGGTTTGACCAGAATCTCGAAATAAAATCATGGACGACTTCAATGTAAGTCGTCGGACGGACGACTTCCATGTAAGTCGTCTAGAAAAAAATATTTATTTTGTTTTATTTTTCAATTGCAAAACTAACCTGAGACGACTTCCATGTAAGTCGTCCAAGAAAACTCAAATTTCTGACACAATCCGGTCAAATTCAAAACTTACTCGTTTACCCTAGACGACTTACATGGAAGTCGTCTCGAATTTTTTTTTAACAAACAAAGATGGACGACTTCCATGTAAGTCGTTTATAAAAACACAATTAAAAGTCAATTGCAAAACTAACATCTGCATTGACCAGAAGACTTCCATGTAAGTCGTCTACAACCAGACGACTTACATGTAAGTTTTCTGGACGAACATATCTGGGAAAAAAAAGCTGATTTCCTAGTTTCAACCAGTGAGATAACTTGTTTAGCACACATAATTCTTTTCCAAGCACTCATGATCTCAAACAAAAGTGAGCCACCAAGAATCGTAAGCTTCAATGGCTCTATGAACCATAAAAAAATTTAGAATCAAAATCTTGGGTTTTTTGGATGAATATGGAGAGAAAGTGAAAGAGATATTGTTTTTAGTTCATAAGAATTGACAAAGAAAGAGTGTAAATCAATTTTTAGGTGCATTAAGAGCTTCAAATTGGTTGTTCATGGTGGTTGGTATATTGATGGCAATGGCAATATTGTGAATACTTGAGGAAGATGAGGGTGATAGAGTAAAATATGCATTTTCAAAAAAAAAAGAAAAAAAAGTGATGACATTTTCATGAATTATCTGAACTTTGGGGATGAAAGAGGCAAGTCAAAGTTCAAAAAAAAAATATAGGTTGGTTTTATGTTTGACTTCAAATATTGAGTCATATTTACAAAAACCCCATTTTTCATTCCATATAATTATTTTACTAAATTAAAAACCTTTTATATTTCAATTAATTTAGCCAAAATACGTAGAAAAAGTCATTTTTATTAGTTTATAAAATCAATTAGGCATGACCATTAGCTATCCACTTAGGTACGTGTTGTTTTTATTGGGTATCATTTTTTTTTGTTATAAAATTAGGCCCCACTTGGATATTATAAATTTATGTGTGGATTTTGAGTTGGGTCCTTCTGGATCTAGATGAGTTTGGTTCTGATGTATATGAACCTAAAAATATCTAAATAAAAAATGTATCAGAAACGGGTTCAGATATTTGTACCAAAATAACCATATTACCCGATTCGATCCAGATCTTTTGAATACAATTAGTTCTATTACGATCTATTTAAAATATATAACACTAATTATGAAAAATAAATATCAATATATAAAAATGTAAGTACCAATACTCGTGCGGGTGCGCAGATCAATCTCTAGTATAGTCTTAAGGACGAAAGAGGTTTAGGGTTTAAATACCTCGCGGACTTTAATACAGCTATGCTTAGTAAGCAATTTTGGAGTTTGATAGAGAAAGCGAACACATTTTTCTCTCGTGTGTTGAAAGGAAGATATTTCAGGAAGACATCAGTCCTAGAAGCAATTAGATCATACTCGTCATCCTACAGCTGGCGCAGTATTGTCTCTGCTAGATCTCTTGTTAGCGAATGACTAAGTAAAAGGGTGAGATCAGGATCATCTATCTCAGTATGAAACGATCCTTGACTCCCATCCACTCGCCCGAGACCAGCAAATAAAAATCAACACAATCTTTACCTGGATCTTACAGAAGATTCTCTCATCAATGGAATTTACTGGTAATTCGGAATCAGGTGGATCCTGATGTGAAAATAATTCGGAATCTGGTGGATCATCATGATGTGAAAATAATTTATAGTATACCACTAAGTCGAATATCGACAGTAGACCGTGAAGGATAACATTTTACTAATAATGGTAATACACGACTAATCAGGATATCAAATAGAACAAGTGTACCCAGATAGAGAAAGAACGCTACCAGAGTTTGGTCATTCGGTCGCTCCATTGAAGGCTTTCTGCTGGAAAGTAGATGTCCACCTAAGATGAAACACTTTTTATGGCAATTGGTATTAGGATGTATAGAGGTTACAAAAAAAAATTTAAGAGAAAGAGGCATACAATGGGATACGACTTGGAAACTCGGTTATAAACATATTATTCGAAGGAGACATTTTTACAGTTATGAATCTTCTTAAGAGTCAAGAAACATATCTGAATATCAAACAATATCTCATACGATCTCTTTGTGGAATAACGGCTCTGAAGAAATTGAATTTAGGCATAAAAAAGACTGGAAATGGATGTGCAGATGTGTTATCTAAGTCAGCTTTACAAAGTACTATTCAAAGTTCATATATCATTTATGTTCATCCTATTTTTTTTGTCCATCATTTTTTAAACATCTTGAAATAACTGATGCTAATTAATAATAAACTTTTGGCTGGCAAAAAAAAAATCAAATTTGTCTAATTATCGCTTAAATATTTTATTAATATTTTCTAAGAAGCTTTCAAGTGATATCATAGTTTAATTTTTATTAGTTTTTTTGTTAATTTATAGAGTTTTTTTTATTTAAGATTTTTTTCCATATTAAGCTTCTATTTCCATATATATATATGTCATAAAAATTACTATCAAATCAGTTTTACTTATTTATTATTTTGTTTTTAATGAAAATACACTTTTTAAATAATTTAATTTAAAATAAAATTATATTTTAATTTGTTGTATTTTAACAATTTGATTGATTTAATTAATTTGCGTTGGTGGATAACTTAAAAAATGTTTATATGAATCGGGAAAAACAAGCTTATGTTGTTATATTATATTTATTTATGTATATAGAATCCATATACTCCCTCCGTTTCAAAATAGATGATGTTTTGGAGAGTTTAAAATGTTTCAAAATACTTGATGTTTTGATATTTTTATATTACTTTTAATTTTACAGAAAACTGTGCCACCAATGATGTTTTATAGTTATTTTTATGATTGGCTGAATTAGTTTTACTTTATATTTTTAATGTTACTTTTTAGAAAAAAGAGTATGCCTTAATTCTTGTGTATTCACTTAAAACATCAAGTATTTTGAAACAAAGGGAGTATAATACTAGTGTAATAAAGAAAGAACATTATTTTTTGTAACTTCAAAAAGATAAATTATTAAAATTTGAAATTAATCAAAATTGTATAAAATGGTAATTAAATATTTGTAAATCTAATTGTTTTTTTTATCTTGTTTAGTTAGATTCTCATGAAAAGAAATCGATAGGTTAAACAAGTGTTTCTAATTTTTTTGTGTTATTGTTTTGTCTATAAATTACAAAATTTACTGAATTGATATATTTAATTATTGCATCCTTAAATAATAAGACATTAGAGAACCATGGCTTGAGTTGTTTTGTCAAAATTGTACAAAAATCTATGTATTTTCATATTTGTCACGAAAATTTATATGTTAAACTTACTTTTACAAAATTCTTAACTTTGTCACGACAACAAGAATCTATGCTTTTTCATATTTGTCAATGTTCTCACACTTTCAAAGAATATATTAGCTTAATCACTTACTTATTTTTCTTTACAAAACAAAGTATCGGAGTCTTGAAAAAGTTGAATTCATATTATTGTAACTGTACATAAAAGTTTGTGATTACATACTTAGTGATTCTTGTATATGTGTCCAAGAAAGTTTAAATGGCTTAGTGGTAACTGCCATATATTTATGTCATACTAACATGAGTTCGATCATTTCCTTCGCATTGTTTTTTCATTTTTTACGAAAAAATAAATGAGATGACGTGGCAACTTCGAGCTTTCTTATTGGTTGATTTTCATATCCTACGTGGACAACCTATCTGAGACTTATATTCTCCTTTTATTACATAATAATAATAATAATAATAATAATAATAATAATAATAATAATAATAACTAGAGATTTTTCCGGGCTACGCCCGGGTTTAGTTTATAAATTGTTACAGTAAAATCTCTATAAATTAATATTGCTGGGATTTTGAAATTTTATTAATTTATAAAAATAATAATTTATGAAAAATTTCTTATTCAATTTTTTTCTATTTTTAAATATTTTTATTTATAAAATAAAAAAATATTTGACTTTACCATATGTACATTATTTAAATTTTAGAAATTTAAATTTCATAATAATTTTATTATTTTATTTGGTGTATATTTTTATATTTCATATAATTGTTACATCGTTTTAGATATAATTTTACTAAATATTATCAAACTACTGTAGTTGCTTTTATATATTAAGTTATTTATATTGGTATATTTAACTTATATATATTGGAAACAATGACAAATAAAAAGTATTAAAATGAAGTTTAAATTATTAGAATGTAAACGTAAACAATAATAAAAACACACATACTTATTCAAAATAGTTTTACATCAGAAAAAATCTGGTTTAATACATTGATAAAAGGTAGACAGTTAATTGCTTGTTGTATATTTTCTGAAAAGTTGAGAAAAATAAAATGGTTTTCATGAAGTTTATATGTCTTGAATACCAGATATGTCTACCAAATGTTATTTTTCTATATGTTGTTCTCAGTTAAATATTATTTTTATGAGGTTTTTTTTCAGGATTTAGGAGTTCTAATGAGTTCGTTTTCAGCATTGATGTTTAACAATTCTTTTTTTTTTCCACCAGCAGTTGGGTTTAGTAGAGATATGTGTTGATGGTTATGTGCCTGTTCTCTGGTTGGGTTTAGTGTTTCTTCGAGCTAGTTCTGATGCCATGAGCAAGAAACCATCCATGGAGTCTATCTGAAACCAATAAAAAGAAATGAATAAAGAAAATGTGGTATTATATAAATTGTTATATTGAGTTTGGCAGACATAGAAACAGAGAAAAAGTGAACCTATTAGAGTTAATGGCAGCCAAAGAGGTACTCTTGTCGATCATAGCTGATAAATACAAATAGCAAACGAATTCATATCTGAATTTTACACTGAACTTTCAGAAAGAGTAACCATGTTGTTCCATTATTTGGTTGAGCATTGGAGACATGTCTCCGCCATATGAAGCATAATGGAGAATTGTACTCTTAGCACCTTCAATACAAAACGAAAGAGACAAAGGGAAACAATAAGCTAGAGTTTAGCCTCTCCCTTCAGAATCTCAGCATCAATCGGGTAATATGATAATAACCTATAAGATCTATTGTGGTTCCATCTTCCACAGTAAACTGAGCAACAGAAGTTCCCAAATTCATGAGTAACTGCAACGTCTCTTTGTGTGTTGTTCCTCCATCTGATGCTCTAAATATCACTTTGTGGTTAAAAGACATCTTCAGCTAATCATGAGAACTGAAGCCATAAGCTTTAACTCTTTCTAAACACTATCAAAACCTTTTGAACAAATCCAGCAACTAAGGATTTGTTATCCATCAACGGGCTCCAGCAATTGAGACACTGGTATACACTCGGAAAGCAATATCCTGCTACATCAAGGATGTCTATTTGAGCCGCGAGATGCAGAGCAGTACCTTTGTATAGGTAATCAGATCTGTGAATCTATCAACCCAAAAAACCAAACACAATCACTGTGTCAATCTGTCAGAATAAGAGTTTATCAAATGCTTACATTATCTGGAGAGAATTTGCTTTAAGTAAAATAAGTTCAACTCAAAGTAAGTTATGTATTTCCAACGGGTAAAAAACGAAAAGATTATGTTCGGATATGCAGAAGGAAATCCTAGAGAAGTACATAAACTTAAGCGACATAGATAATGGCAGAACTAAAGCAACATGGAGCTGAGATTTGACAGGTATTAGCTACTAAATCTTGGATGCTTGGCTTCCTGCTCCACTTCACTGTCATTAGTTGGAACACTTCCACCATAAGAAGACCCAATGTAAAAGGTTTCACCAAAGGCAGAGTTACATGTTACAATTGGCCCAGAAAATTGCTCACCTTTAATGTCTGCGGTGACTGATCTGCACAGGTGGTTCTTACATCTGGCAAGACTGGAGGACATACAACCTTTGAAACAGTTATGGTATTTTTCAGTGAAGCTGCGGTCAGAAACCTTCACTTTGACATTGTGGGTTTGGCCAATTGTATCCAACAGCCACTGTGGAGTTGCCATCTCATGATGAGGATCCATGGTTATAAAAGGCATGCAGTTAAAAAGGTTACCTGCATTTGGTTAAGAGCAAGCACTAATTATAGTAAATTTTGATGGTTATTTGTGTTGTAACAGTTTTCAAACTACCTGAATAGGTTCCTGTCTGAGGAAGGCATCGATCTCACCTATAGTAAGGGTTTCAACCTTGGTGACCTCTAATGCAATAAACATGGAAGCAACATATGGGTCCTCACTTCTCAGCCAACCTGGAACATGAACTCTGAATCAGATAAGAGTTTTGAAGTGTAAAATTCATTGCCACAGAAACACATACCAAGAGAGGTAATCAATTGTCGGAGGCACATCCTTGTCAATGAAAACTCTTGATGAAGACATGGGGTTCGGTGCAACATTGCCACTCTATTTGGAGGGATGGTTAACACATAGACATTAGCAACGTCTGTTGGTGTTCCAAGCATATTTTCTATTGAATTATCTATGATACTTTTTGAATCAAAATGAACCTATTAATTCTAGAACTCAGTATATCATAAGCAGATGAAATCAGCAAAGACTACAACACGTTAATTATGTGAAATTTTAATATCAAAATATTAGGTGTATAACATAATTGAGAAACAAAAGGATTTACCCAGCAATAATTTTCTTTGGATAATTACTGCAAATGTGAAGGGGAAACACATGATATAATAATTGATCGAAAAACCAAGCGGTAGTAAAACTCAGAATGATACTGGAAAATACTCATTTAGGGAAAATTGCACCTGGACCATTAATCATGCTAAATGAATTGTTCAACTAAATAAACTCACATATGTAATTAAAGAAATTGCTAAATACTATTAAACAAAAATAAACTGAAAAGAAAAAAAAAAGAAAAAATCAGACAACAACAAAAAGAAGCAAAATAATTCAAATCAAACCCAACATCAACGTGTGATTGATATTGTCACGGGATGATATTAAAAGCCAGAACCATATGCAAGGAACTATTTATAGAAACATAACTAATAATTTCATATATAGGTACAGGTGTAAAGAAGTCAGTACCCAAAATTACACGACATTTGAAGACCTTACAAAACGTATTAACATGAAGCAACATAGTGATCAGTCTCTCACCTGAGATTGCTCAGCATTAAAAGATAGAATTTCTACAATGAGTTCAATTAAAACATAGTTATTATGCAGAAATAGATTTGTATAGCGTGTTTTTTTCCTGACTCAATAACAAACCCAGTCCAATACAAATCATTCTATTGACTAAAAGATATGCATACACCAAGATTAGTACGCACATGTTCCTAAAAGTAGCCAGGAGTACCCACAGCAGATTAAGCAAGCTCAAAGTAACCATCAATACTCAAAATCATTTATTTCAAAGGCTGCAGAAAAAAAAACATGTGAAGCCCATATATTATGAAAGGATCACTAAACAGATTGTACGATGCAATACCTCTTTCTCGCTTCCGGTTTCCAAACATGCAAGATCGTTTTGCCTCAATCGAAGTCACTCCTCGTGACGGATCACAAAAGGATTTGCCATGTTTAAGCTATTCACGGTACACTCAGATGAGGAAGATCAATTGTAGTGTTTTGTCAGTGGAGTTTCTCTGGATACTTCATAGGAAGGCTGCAGTCAATAGAGCTGTCGGAGACGGGAAACTTTACGGAGACGAAGGTAGACTTCACGGTAAATCTAACAGATTTTATGGCCATGATTTTATCTTCTTTTGTGGAGGTAGTAGGTTTTGGTTTCACCAAACATTGGACGAAGAGACTTAAATAGGAGGAGAAACAAAGGAAGATGGAAGAAATCATAAATAATAGAATAAAGAATATCATTGATTATGCAGAGATTCAAAACGATGATGATTGACTACGAAGCGGAAAAGTCAAGCTTGCGACCTAGTTGAATGGGCCTATTTTGAAATCTTTAGCATCTACACGAATGGCCCGTTAAAGTGAAAGATAATTTGACATGGCAAAAGGAATAGTTCTATTTAATTAAGTGACGTGGACAGTCTATATGTTGAGCATATTTGGCTTTTAGTATTATGATAATAATAATAATAATAATACTAATAATACTAATAATATATATATATATAGAAATAGAATCACATATATGGTTATTGTATGGATTTTTTTTTGAGGCATATACTTTACAAATTTTAGGATGTATTACAAATTATAACTGGAGTGTTATTATATGACTAAAACGGTAAAACCCATACTTATAAATATTAGAATGAGATCTAAGACACTGACATTAAATACTTATAAAGAGAGTGAACTCGAAATATTCTCAAACGCTGCTTAGTCCTGACATTGACAATAGTTTTTTGTAACCTAATGGTAGTGGTATCCAATCTCCTTATCCTTCAAATTATTTTAACTAAACAGTCCATAGTTTTCCGGGGCTTGTGGCCCTTATATTCACTGGGCCCGCACTGGTAGTATGCATTCTTCAGTTCCTTTCTTTACAAAGTTCATAGATGGAAGTGCCAAAGCCAAAAGGCTTCTTTCTTAATACCTTGATAAGTATTCTGCATTACAAAACTTTTATAACGATAGTATATTTGGGAATAATATATGAATTACCAAATGTAACGACCTTAGCTTCTATTGATAAAGATTCGAACCGGACAACCTAGGAACGGGCAAGGCAACAAGAGCGGTCTTGAGCTTCAAGACAATTCCAAACTTCTCTTCCAGACCCAAAACTTGTCCCTCTGGAATCTTCCAGTCGAACGAGTGTAATAGGGTGGCGAGAGTGTACAAAACCATCCTCTCAGCGAGTGCTACACCCGCGCAAATTCTCCTGCCTGATCCAAACGGAAGAAAGCTGTAATCGGTTCCACTGAAATCACAAGATTTATTATCAAGAAACCTCTCGGGACAAAACTCCGTCGGATTCTCCCACACGTTTGGGTCTCTTTGAATAGACCAAACATTGATGAAGACCTTAGTGTCTTTAGGGACGGTGTAACCTCCCACCACAGCAGTTTCAGTTGGACGATGAGGGACTAACAAAGGAATGGTTGGGTGAAGTCTAAGTGTTTCCTTCATAATGGCTAGTATGTACGGAAGTCTAGTGATGTGCGATTCTTCGACAATGTGTTCTTTTCCAACAACTTCGTCTAGCTCTTGTTGCGCTCTCTTCATCAACTTTGGGTTACTTATAAGCTCCGCCATCGCAAACTCTATTGTGTTTGTAGATGTCTCGGTACCACCAACTACCATATCCTTCACATATACAGTATATAACAAACACTTTAATCAAATCACTCTCACGAACAAAAAACCACAAACATATATATATATATAAATTATATTTTTGGTATTTAAAGAGCTATGATACCAAATCACTCTCATGAACTAAGTAACGAAACTGAAACCATTAGTTACCGCGAGTACGGCTTTGACATGGTTAACTGTAATGGGAACCTCCGAATCGCCTTCTTGGTCCTTTAACTTCATCAAATGTTGCAAAAAGTCTTTACATTCACCATCGTCGCTACTTCTTAGCTTATGCATCTGTTCGATAGCTCTATCGAATATGGCATCAAGCTCGTGAGCAGACACACGCATCTTCTTCACAAGCCCTTGAAGATCGAACCTCGCTAGCCACGGAAAGAAATCAGAAACATTAGGCTCACCCAAAAGCCTAGTAATCTCAGAAATAACTCCTTTAAACTCTTTTCCAACACTCTCCATATCCTCTGCTCTTACCGACCCTCCCCATAACATATTCATCGTTAGATTCATCATCGTCAAGAACAACTGGTCTCCGACGTTCACCGCCGATCCTTGTTGACTTTTCTCGTATAAAAATCTCGTTCTTTCTCGGATTTCTTTGCGTCGAAGCTCGTAGAATGAATCCAAAGTTTTGCGGCTAAGAAGCTTGAGAACACAAACTTTTCTAAGCATCCTCCATTCGGCACCGTATGGTAGCCATACAAGGTCGAGGCCACCGTAGGTAACGATTCTTGCCGTGAGTGGGACATCATGGTTTGAGAAGTTGATGTCTTGATCTTTGAAGATCTCTCGAGCCAGCGATGGAGAGTTGACCACAACAGTTAGTTTTGAGCCAAGATTGAGTTTGAAGATTGGACCGTGTTCATGAGAGAGGTTTGTGAAGTAGGTGTGAAGGTCTGGGTCAAGAAACGGGAGGCTTCCGACAATAGGTAGGCCTCGCGGTCCAGGCGGTAGAGGCGGTTGCGGCGAGCGTTTGAAGAGGAACCAGAGAACCGTAAATATAGCAGTGAGGATGAGGATTGCATAAGGAGTAAGAGTGGCTGTGTTGTCGGCGAGGAGATCCGATATCAGAGACATTGTTTCTACCGCTGTTCGTACGAACTATGAGATTGTCAAGACTGGTATAATGTTTTTATATACGGTTACAGCATCATCTTATTACATACAACAAGAAGATAATTTATTATAATAATAGTGGAAATGAATATGATAACATCTCAGCGGATATGCTTCAACACTCACCATACCATAACTTTGGAACAAACAGCAAAAAGCTGATTACAATAGTAAAAAAATTCCAGAAGTGGTCAAGTTTCACGACAGAATTAGAGAAGATAGAGACGATGCAGATTTGTTTCCCGGACTTTGAAATCACCTATGTGCCACGAGTGCGCTATCAGTTTTCAGATTTTTTAGCTAAGACTACTAAAACCTTTCGTAGGGAGTTACTTTTTATTGGTTGTTGTATTCCGGTCTGGTTATCCAAACTACCTCAAGTTTGAGTAATAGAATGATCGTTCGACGTCAAAAAAAAAACATTTGAGCGGATAATATTAGTCTCCATTGTCTTTTTTTTTTAATCAAAAGTTGCAATGTATATAGTTGTGACAAAAAAAATTATTTTTTTATTATAAATGTTTTCATCCCCTAAATATTAATTGATAATCATTTAAAAATTGTAACTTTAAATTTATACTAATTAAAAAGAAACCTTGTTTATGTGTCACTTAACTAGAATAACAATTGAACTTACGTGTCAACTTAATAATCAATTGAAAAAGATATTGGTCCAAAATCTAATTACTAGCGAACATTATATTAACCCAAAATATAAGAACCATGTATTTTTTCCTTAAATAAAAGCTATGAAGTTACCTATTATGATTAACATATATATGTCGATTAATAATTATGAATAATAAAAATTTGATAACAATTTTTGCATCTTTCCTCATTTTTGTATAATTTTATATTATTAAAAGAAATTAAACAATCACATTAACCATATAATAATAAAAAAAATTAGATTTTTTTATATGTTATATTTTGAATTTTTAAAACAACTTTAAATTACAAAAATGTTAAAAATCCTTTTGAAAATTTTGTGGTCAATGGCTTAATTTTTTGTTATAACAAGATCAAAATGATCATACAATCGTATTAATATAAATTTTTTATTTAATAGATATTCGTGTTAAATATATATATATACATATTATCGTTTAAATTAAACTATGTACCATTTAAAAATACAAAAATAAGTTAATTTTGAAATTTGCATTGAAAGAGTATTGAGACCTTAATATTTTAATTTTAAAATTTGCATCGAAAAATACCACATCGAAGATTTTGAAATTAATGGTTTAAATTTTTTGTTACATCAAATATACAAATGTTAATAAAACCATATAAGTAAGAAGTCTCAATAATAAATATTTATATTAAAATATACTATATATTTATGTCAATATATTTGAAATATAATTATATACCATAAAAATAAATAAAATAATTATTTTGAATTATTTACCATAAATATATTGTAAATAAACAAGATGTACTATTTTGATTTATGTGATTACTATAATCTCCTATATATTAATTGAGAAACAATTGATTACTTTAGCAAATGCAAGATTTTATTAATTAATATTGTTCAAAAATCTTATAAGAGATCGATATAACTAAGGTTTATTTAGAAGTTATTGAAATCAACCTAGCGAGAACATGGATTGCACAACAAATATTCTTTCCTAACCTAATCCCCTTTCTATTCGTCACAACACCGACATATAATATTTGGAAGTCTCGATTGACAATCTGAAATGGTAACGTTTTTTTAAAGTTCAGCCCATTGTTTTTCTTAAATGGGCCACAAACACTTTTTAATAATTAACTAAATGGGCACATACATAGTAAAATGTGTCTTGGTTTAAAAATTGTTGCATACCTAAAATCAATATGAACCATCATCATTTTCGTTAAAATTTTGTCACAATAATAAAAATAGGGTTCGACAAAAAATCATAACCCAAAAAACCGAACCAAGGCCGATCCAAAGAATAGTACTGGACTTTAACCAAAATTGGTTAGATATCTGAATGGGTTTAAAATTTTGGTATCTAGAGAACCAGAACCAAACCTGATCCAAACCGTAATATTTTAGGTATCCAAATATATCTGAACAAGATTTATATACTTAAATATATTAATTATTTTTAAATTTAATATCTAAAATAATACACATATAAGATGTTTTTAAGTTGTCCAAAATACTTAGAAATATATACAAATAGTTATAAGTACATGTTTAAAATAGCTAAATGATACTTACAATACCTAAAATACTTAAAATATCTATTGGTTTCCTATTCAAATATTTAAGCTAAACCAATTTTTATGTTAAGTTTAAGTTCTTTGACATATATTATTCAAATTTATATGTTATATATTATTTTTATTTTTAGATTTTGAAAAATTTAAAGTATATATGAACTTTAATTTTTGAAAAAAATTTAAATAGGTTATCGAAAAACAAATCGAAACCAAACCCGCAAAGATCTGAACCGAACCAAATCTTCAAAGATCTGAATTGAACCAAATGGTACTCGAATGTTCACTTCTAATCAAATGTAAACTAATTATCTTGAAAATTACACTATGATCTGAAAATGTATATTATTTATAATATTTAAGTACAATATATTTAAAAAAAATCACTCGATTATCATCTAATTAACTAATTATCTTGAAAATTACATTATGATCTGAAAATCACAAATTACTAAAGCATGAAAAAGAGAAGAAATACAAAAAGTTGGTTTGACCAAAAAATATATATACAAAAAGTTGGTAAAAAGAAATACAAAACAGATTAAGAGCATATTGAAAACAGAAGCTGAGGCCATCTATACTATTAAAGCAGAATCCCTAATAGGATTATACCCTTATTTTTTGAAGTTATTTACAATAGAATGCCACTGCCATTTTTAGATGTATTTTTAAATATTACAATTATATATTCGACCAATCATAGACAAGACGTTTTAAAATCCACGATTTTCAACTTGGGTAACAATTTAAGTATTAACTACACCATTAAATACTGTAGGAATATTTAAATTAAATATCGCTGTTCCTATTTTATAGTAACTTGAAACCATATATAGTAGTTATGATTTTGCTCATGAGATTAGTATCAATTATTAGTTTTATATTTTAAGCTATTTTAAAATATATTGTATCACCAATAATATAGGGACTTCCTAAACTAAATGATTCTATTCCTATAATATATTGACCATTATTTTAAGAAAATTGCACTGAAGTCTCTCTCTATATAAACACATTCATCGATAGAGGATTATAATCAAACCCACAAAACATATACAGTACTTACAAAAACATATAGAAGGGCAGTGTTAAAATCTTCGATATATTTTCTATCAATGCTACACGGTTCTTTTAATGGAGGTGCTGACATAGAATCTCCTGAAGACGAATCAATTAAATATTTACCAGGAAGAGAGAATGGAAGTGCTACAAGCCTACAATCATGATTCGTTCTCATTTACTGCAGGTAAATGACCCTTAACTAACTTCCAACTTTCATTTTTTTGTTTCTTGATCAACGATGAAAACCCTTAATTAATTTATATGTTTCATAGTAGTGGAGTTGAGGTTCTAAACCGCGAACCGAAGTATTTTAAGAAAAGAACAGTGAAGATGAGCATATTTTGGAATCACATCTCGGACTTCTTCAAGAAGATCGAAGCAACATTCACCGTCACTCCTACGGAAGACATGAGACCTAGCCGCAGTGCCATGAGAATGATTTTAGGACTTAAAGGCAAGTTTCAAAAAAAAACTTATTTATAACTATATATAACTTATATATATATATATCATTTTCACCAAATACACAAATCTAAAACTGTTAAAAATAATTTTATAATATAAATATGCTTATATCATATAGATAAAATAGTTAATTTCAGAAAGTGAATTAGTTGAACTCTCCTCGAAGTGTTTTTTACAACAAAAAGTCTAAACCATTAAACTATAATTTTTAAAAATTTGTGACCCCAAAATAATGCATGAGAAGAATGACTTTTAGGCATGGCTTTGTGTAGCCGTTGAGAAGATTAGCTACCTATGACATAATAGAACTTAAAATTTTAGAATTTATAGAATTTGAAAAGGACATAAATCCCGCCCTTTGAAAGGGCGGGTCAAAATCTAGTAAACGTTTTAAAAGATCATCTCTGGAACTCTTTGAGAAAGTTTTATCGGACGATATCTCAAAAAAAATTATAAGAAAAATCTTTTTAAATCATAAAAATTAAATGCATCTGTAGTTCTGTACATATGGTCACAAATTTTGAAACTTTTTAAGGCCATAAAAAACTCTCTACGTGGACCCAGTCTGGAAAAGAGACTTTGTATGGCAAGATTGATTGCTAGTAAAAATCAGGCTTGCTTTTTTGGGTAAAAATCAGGCTTGCTTTTTATTAACACTTTTTATGTTCATCTTAATGACAAAAAGGTAATATTTGGCGATGGCGACAAAACACTAGGGTTTTTCGATGCTGTTTCGAGGATGGGATCCGGGCATTCTCGGGGACTCAAGGACTCGATCGGGTGTTTACCGGAAAGATACGATCATAAGGATATGGATTCCAAAAGGAATCTTGGAAAAAAGTTTAATTGAGGATTTGCAAGGGTTTATTCGGGTCGGGATTGGCAGGATTCGAGATTCACCAAGCTCTTCGAAAGGGATGCGGAATCCAGAGGATCTTGTACAAGATATTCGAGGTACGGTTTTCGTTTTCATCAACGCGAGACCTCCCTCGATTATTTTAGGGATTTGGGTTAATCAGATCCGATTGATTCATTATGATGAGGGGATTATTGGGTTAATGTATTTGATTTTTGGTGGTTTTTTGGAAAGTTTGGCTGGTCTTGTTGAATCTGGGATTATGATTTTTCGAATCACTGATGGAGGATATTGCATTCATGGTTTGGATTCTTTACGTGGGGATGTGGGTCTCGGGAACCAATATAAAAGAGATCGTGAGAGTATTGAGCGTAGCATCAAACCTTCCAATCTATTCTTGCAAAAGTTTAACAATCTTTTCTGTTCTCTTCTGGTTTTGGTGAGGATGTCTCAAAGTCAGCTTCTTGGGAATGGCGGTGATATGAAGAATGGGGAAGGAAACCGAAAACGACTGAAGATCTCCGATAACTCTGACCTGATTAAGAGTTATTCCAAGACCTTGAGAGGGAGGTGCATGAACCCGATGGAGCAAGACGTCAAAGCGCTTTTGGTTACTGGTGTAGTTTTACTTGAGTTTTGCGATCACTTCAGGTTATATAATGGGAACATTGGTGTAGGAGTTTGCTCGGGTACCTGGTTAGAGATTTGGATCGATTGGCTTGGTCAGTGTATTATGAGGCTTGCTCCTAAACTGGTCTCTTCCAACCAGTTACAGAAAGCAGAACTGGAGATGAACAGGGCGTTAGGTTTCGGTTATTTGGGTAAGCAAGTGGTTGAGAGGGTGTGGTTCAAGGTAGCTGTGGTGAGGAGTGTTACGAAAGTTCTGTTCATGGTTTGTTCTACAAAAGAGATGGCAGTTGGCTTGGGAAGTTCAGGGAGGCTATGGTACAAGTTTCTTGCAAGTTGGAGTGGGCTTACCTATAGTACGATTTACTTTGGTCACGGGAGTCCTAAGGGTTCCAGATATGGGTCAAATGTTTTAATAATGGTGGTGAGACTTGAGAAATGTACTTTTACTGACGTTGTGAATTTTCATAATCCAATAAAAAATATTGAGGATAAGTCATGTAAAATTGCATCGTGGTTGGTTTCAATAGAGTGTACTCGGGAAATTAAGGTGTGCTATTTTATTAGGGAGTTAACTATGTTATCTATGGTTTGTGACGTTAGCTTCGATCAATATAGATTTATAATTATCATTATAAGGCCTCGTTACGTGAGATGGCAGTGCTGTAGTCGATGTGTTTTATTGGTGCGAGTTATAAACTATTTGAGTATTGCGGATTTATTTAATTATGTGGGTAGAAGGGAAGTCGCTTTTGCATTTTTATTTCGCTGTGTTCTCATGCTTTGGAATAATAATGTTTCTTGGTTTTCATGGTGTTTTGGTTCTTATGGAGTCAGTGGTTTAGTCGTTGGTGATGGTTCTTATATTTGGAAATTATACTTTGAACATGCTGGTGATTCATATAGAGGGAATGCTTTTAATTGTAATATGGAATCAATGGTATGTGGACAATGGAAGAGGGAGATATCTGTAACCATAAACGGAGTTTTGTTTCAGCTTGTATATGTTCGTAGACACTTTGTCCTTACATGGCAGGAGTCGAGGAGAGTGGACAATCTGTGGGTAAAATTCCACAGGTTACAAAGAAGGATTGTAGGAAGAGGATCTGTGGGCCAATACGTGGATGTGGCTCTGATATGGTGGTGGTGGGGTATTGATGTTAGAATATTATTGGGTCTCATTAAACCTGTATTCTATGGCTCGATAGACCATTTCAAATTTTTTATATATGAAGATACTAAGTTGGAATGTTAGAGGACTAGGAAGTCATTGGACAATAAGTTATCTTCGGGAGATTTGGCATAAACATAAACCAGAATTTTTATTTTTATCTGAAACGAAACAGGATTTTGAATTCGTTCAAGGGGTTCAGGCACACTTTGGATATGATTATTTGGTTACTGTGGACCCTAATGGGAGGAGTGGTGGTTTAGCTCTTTTCTATAACAATGAATATCAAGTTAAAATCTTATATTCTAGTAATAGGATGATAGACATCGAGGCGGTGGTCAAAGGAAAGCAAGTTTTCCTTACTTTTGTCTATGGAGATCCAGTACAAGAATTAAACATGTATGGGAGAGACTAACTCGGTTTGGTTTATCACGATCTGATCCATGGTTTATTATTGGCGATCTTAATGAGATTACGGGGAATCATGAAAAGGATGGGGGAGCCCTAAGATGTACAACTTCCTTCATTCCTTTTAACAACATGATAAGAAATAGTGGTTTACTGGAATTTCCGGCTCGAGGTAATAAATTATCTTGGCAAGGAAGGAGGGGTAAGGGAAAAGGAGCAGTGATGGTCAGATGTCGACTGGATCGAGCATTGGCAAATGAGGAATGGCATACACTTTTTCCATGCTCTTATACAGAGTACCTAAAGATGGTAGGTTCTGATCATCGTCCTGTAGTCGCTGTGCTGGAGGATAATCTATCACAAAAGAGGAAGGGACAATTTAGATTTGATAAGAGATGGGTTGGACAGGAGGGTCTTATGGAATCAATAGTGGCAGGCTGGACAGAAAATCAAGGAGAACAAAGGGTGGATATAGTTACAAAAATTACCAAGTGCCGCCATGAAATATCTTCATGGCGAAAAGATAACCAACCATATGGGAAGGACAAAATTAAAGATCTTCAACAAGCACTGGAAGAAGTTCAAATGGATAATAATAGAACACAAGAGGAGATTCTTGAGGTTTCCAAAAAGTTACAAGAGGCTTATAAGGATGAGGAGGAATATTGGCACCAGAAAAGCCGAAATATGTGGTATTCATCGGGGGATCTTAATACTAAGTTTTATCATGCCTTAACAAAGCAACGTAGGATTCGCAATAAAATTGTGGGCCTACATGACGAAAGGGGGAATTGGGTAACAGAGGAGAACGGAGTTGAGAAGGTGGCGGTTGATTATTTTGATGATTTGTTTCGTACTACTAGCCCAACGGAATTTGATAGTTTTTTGGAGGAGATAGTTCCATCTATTTCTCCTCAAATGAATCAAACTTTATTAAGAGTAGCAACGGAGGAAGAGGTTCGGCAAGCTCTATTTATGATGCATCCGGAGAAAGCGCCATGGCCGGATGGAATGACAGCTCTCTTTTTTCAACATTCCTGGCATGTTATTAAGGAAGATGTGGTGGAGATGGTTAATAATTTTCTGGTTACAGGAGAAATGGATCCTCGATTAAATATTACTAATATTTGTATGATTCCGAAAACGGAGAGACCTACAAGGATGACAGAGCTTAGGCCGATTAGCCTGTGTAATGTTGGATATAAGATCATCTCAAAGGTTTTGTGTCAAAGATTAAAAATTTATCTACCAAGACTAATCTCGGAGACACAATCGGCTTTTGTGGCAGGCAGGTTAATATCGGATAATATTCTTATTGCGCAGGAAATGTTTCATGGATTGAGAACCAATAAGTCTTGCCAAAACAAGTTTATGGCGATCAAAACAGATATGAGCAAGGCGTATGATAGGATAGAATGGAGTTTTATTGGGGCTCTTCTGCACAAAATGGGTTTTGATATTCGATGGATTAATATAATGTTGGAGTGTATATCGTCAGTTCAATATAGGGTGCTTCTCAATGGGCAGCCACGAGGTCTCATTACTCCCCAGCGGGGATTGCGGCAAGGAGACCCTTTGTCTCCTTATTTATTTATCATGTGCACTGAGGCATTAATTGTAAATATTAAGAAGGCGGAAAGAATGAAACAATTAACTGGTTTGAAGGTAGCACGGGCTTGTCCAGCAATTTCGCATTTGCTATTTGCAGATGACAGCCTTTTTTTTTGTAAGGCAAATAAGGAGGAATGTCAAACCATTCTCAGGATTCTAAAGGAATATGAAACGGTCTCAGGACAACAAATTAATTTTCAGAAATCCTCAATTCAATTTGGACATAAAATTGAAGAATCCAACCGTCAAGAATTGAGAGATATTTTGGGCATTCAGAATACAGGAGGAATGGGATCTTATCTAGGTTTACCAGAAAGCCTTGGAGGATCCAAAGTACAAGTTTTTGGCTTTGTACAAGAGCGTTTGAATAATAGGGTTAATGGATGGACCTTCCGTTTCTTTACTAAAGGAGGGAAAGAGGTGATTATCAAATCGGTAGTTATGGCATTACCAAACCATGTGATGTCTGTTTATCGGTTACCAAAGGCTACAGTGAAAAAGTTAACTAGTGCAGTAGCTAAGTTTTGGTGGAGTCCAGGAGGAAACACAAAAGGCATGCATTGGAAATCTTGGGATAAATTATGTGATCCTAAAGATAATGGTGGACTAGGCTTTAAGGATCTGATGGATTTTAATACGGCGATGCTTGGAAAGCAATTATGGAGGCTGATTGAGAAGCCAAATACTCTTTTTTCAAGAGTTTTCAAAGGACGGTACTACAGGAATGCTTCACCCCTGGAACCGATCCGTTCATACTCTCCGTCATATGGCTGGAGGAGTATGATTTCTGCTAGATCTTTGGTTTGTAAAGGACTAATTAAAAGGGTGGGAACAGGTTCATCTATTTCAGTATGGAATGATCCTTGGATCCCAGCCACTCGCCCGAGACCAGCAAACAAAAACCTTCAAAACAGTTACCCAGACCTCACAGTGGATTCTCTTATTATATCGGAATCCCGAACATGGAATTTACAGGCAATCAGGGCTTTGGTGGATCCTAATGATGTAAAACTCATAGAAAGTATACCTTTAAGTAGAATTACGATGGAAGATAGAAATGGATGGCATTTCACAAAAAATGGGAAATACTCGGTTCAATCGGGCTATCAAGTGGAACGAGTCTATCCTGACAGGGAAAAACCACCAGATTTGATTGGACCTACGGTGGATATATTAAAAGCTTTCTGCTGGAAAGTGAGGTGTCCCCCGAAGATCCAACATTTCTTATGGCAAATTATCTCAGGATGTATAGCGGTGATGAAAAATCTACAAACTAGGGGAATACAAGGAGATATATGTTGTGCTCGCTGTGGAGACCCGGAGGAATCAATCAACCATGTGTTTTTTGAATGTCCTCCAGCACGTCAAGTCTGGGCTTTATCTAAGATACCATCGAATCCCAATATTTTCCCTAGTAGTTCTTTTTTCGCCAATATGGATTATTTATTCTGGAGAGTCAATCCAAAGATGGATGACCACCAGTTTGCATGGATATTATGGTATATATGGAAAGGTCGGAACAACAAAGTGTTTAGCAATCTGGATATTGACCCAACGGATACATTGAAAATAGCAGAATTGGAATCGACACTGTGGGCTGAGGCACAGGTAGCCAAGAATCAAATGAGGGAACATCAGGTCCAGAACAGATCCACAGAACCGAACTTAGGACGATGGTGCTTCATAGATGGTTCATGGAAGGATAAGGAATTATTTTCAGGACAAGGCTGGTATAGCACTTTACCAGGATTTGATGGTTTACTAGGGGCCAGGAATGTAAGGGCATGTCTTTCACCTCTCCATTCGGAGGTGGAGGCATTAATTTGGGCAATGGAATGTATGAAGAATTTAAGACAGTTTCAGGTTACGTTTGCAACGGATTGTTCTCAATTGGTGAAGATGGTTTCGGAACCAGAAGAATGGCCATCATTTGGAAGTTACCTGGAGGACATAAAGCTTTTGAGAAGAAGTTTTTTCAACTCAGACATCGTTCATGTACCACGGACGGAGAACCTACGGGCGGATAGCTTAGCACGGAGTGCTAGGAAACAACCGTCTTTCGTCGTTCACATGGATGCAGAGTTACCAATTTGGTTTACAGGGTCAATATGAGTCTGTAAATGTTTGCTGTCAAAAAAAAAAAAAAAAAAATCAGGCTTGCTTTTTTGGGTAATAAGTTATCAGGACCTTAAAGTACTCAGTCTTGAAATAATTTAATTTGCCTACATTGTGAAAGACAATTTCTTGTGCTATATAGATACATGTCGACATTATTACTCCATATGTTTCACTGTAAGTATCATTTTGATTTTTTCACGGAGAATAAAAAAATTGTATAACAGACAAATATATATCATTTAATGTATGATTAATTAAATGAAATAAATTTAAAAAAAAATCTATTGGTTATTCAAATGGGTAAATAGTAAGTTTAATGTACAAATTTACATTGGAATTGTAAGATGACACTTATTTTGAAACAAAATAAAAAACATAAAAAACATTTTTATGAAACAGATGGAGTAATTTCTTTCTCAGCTATAGGGGCACAAGAAGTCGAACCCATATGCTCAAAGATCTTTGAAGAATGACATGCTATAAGATTCCCATAAATACAAGGCATTTGAAAGTTGTGACAAGACACATCTTTCGAAAATAAGATATTTTGCGAGAGGACTATGATTTTACTTGTCTGGTTATAATTAGTCGTAAAATAGGTATCGGTCGTTTTCTGAAGAAAAAAAATGATAATTTTGAAAAATTTATATGTAGTCCTTGTCTACAGAACATGTGATAATGGAGTGCTAATATATTAGATAAAAATATCATTCTTTGATAATTTGTGAACCGTGGTATCATATTCTAGTGCCTTACATCGCTGGATTATCATTCTCTGCGTCGCTGAGATTTGTTAACATGAAGATATGGATCACTTAATTACAACGTGTTGGTTTCATCCGAACCTACGGAATCCATAGTTCATCCCACACTCTAGTATCAAGGAAATTAATTTGATTTTATAGACATCTATCAGATTTGAATGAGAAAAATATCTTCCCTTGAAAACTCGGTCCAAAAGAAAGGAGGGATGATTAATTAAATACCTGAGTTGCTTCACAACTAATACGAGATTAAAAAATGAGTCATTCTTGAGTTCATCCCCTAGGGTGAACCTCTAAGTTCACCAACCAATAGGATTTCATTATTTCAAATTCGATATCTTTTAAAAAAGGAAACAAAATATTCTCAAATTATATTATGTTTTTAAAATAAAAAAAAATAAAAAAAGATAATAGTTACAGAAAAAAGAATTAAAAAAAAAAATTTAATGTTGTCAACAAAACACTAAACCCTAAATCCTAATCCCTAAACCCTAAATCCTAAACCCTAAATTCCTGGGTAAACCCTAAACCCTTGGGTAAATCCTAAACCCTTGGGTAAACCCTAAACCCTTGGATAAATCCTAAACTCTAAATAAAAAATGACTAAAACCCTAAACCTTAAACGCTTGAATGTTTTAGTGTATAGTGATTTTGATTTAGAGTTAAGGATTTATCTTAGAGTTTAGGATCTATCCTAGAGTTTAGGGTTTATCCAAGGGTTTAAGGTTTAGGATTAAGGGTTTAGGGATTAGAATTTAGGGTTTAATGTTATGGTGACGACGTAAAATATTTTTTTTTGTAATTTTTTTTTTTATCTTTTAATTTTAAAAACATAATATAATTTAACAATATTTTGTTTCCTTTTTTAAAAAATATAGAATATAAAATAAGACAATTTTATTGGTTGGTGAACCTATAAGTTCACCCTAAGGGGTGGACCTAAGAATAAGTCTTAAAAAATTATAAGGTTTGGAAAGCCCATACGATTTACTTTGTTAAATTGATAGATACATAGATAGATATATTGTTATACAAACAACAAACTAGTCTCCAAGTCCTTCTCCTGGTCAATGGCATTGAGTATATTGTTTCACCTACAAGGCTACAACTTTTTTGAATAAAATTAATCTCATGAATTCCATCATTGTTAGTGGTTCTTACATATCTTTGATGGTAGTTTCCGACATCATCATCGTTAAAAATGACGATAGATATGGCAATAACGATATTTTCGACAACCATCATTTAAAATGGAAAATATGTCAATAACGATGTTTTGACAAATAAAAATGTTTTTGACAACCAGCAAAGCCACATTCCATCCTTTAAAGTTAGTGTAAAGCATGTGTTATGCATATCATCGTTGACGATGAGGGTTGTTAAAAATATCATTATTGACATATATGCTGTCATTTTCAATGAATTGTAAGAGATATGTCAAAAAACTTCAT
Source organism: Brassica rapa (assembly GCF_000309985.2). Taxonomy (NCBI): domain Eukaryota; kingdom Viridiplantae; phylum Streptophyta; class Magnoliopsida; order Brassicales; family Brassicaceae; genus Brassica; species Brassica rapa. The sequence goes on along the minus strand of NC_024796.2, from coordinate 17,252,323 downwards.
TGTTAAGGGTTATGTGAGAAACCAACATAGTCAATAGTGATATGTCAGTTTTAAAAAAAAAATATGATAAAATTATATTATATTGATAAATTTATAAATTTTATTTTCGTAAATATAAATATTTATATTAAAAATATAATACGATGACAGAACAACTTAATATTAGCAAACTATATAATACATGTATAAAAATTAACATATCTTAGACCGTTGTATATACAAAATGAATAAATGTAGAAAATATCGCTAAAAAGAATTCAGTTTTGAAGGGCAGGTAAAAATTTAGCATAAATTAAATACAAATAATTTTCAAATATGTTTTTTCATGCACATATTAATTTGTTTGATAATTAAATTCAAATACAATAAGATAAATATATAATAAAAAGCAATAAATACATGTACCGATTTTAAACAATTGATTATTACAATATGTTAACTATAAAATTATTTTATTTGAAATAGTTATATAAAATTTTAAATATATGATTAACGTTAAAAATGTCTAAAATAAATATATATGTATGTATATAAAACTAAAAACAAATAGCGGCGCTGTAGCGCAGTTAAATTTTAAATACAAAACGTGGACCAACTCTTTTACACAATTATTTATTATCGGTTTAAAAACCAACTCTTAATATATTTTTCATCTATATGGTGCGAAATAGTTTCATTATACACATAAACTTATTTTGAATCCACAAAACATTATTGTATTCTAACCCCAAACACACAAATCCTTAACAATGTTCCTTTTTATTTTAAACAACCCTAAACCCTATTTATTGATAATTAAAATACTTATGGTTCTTTTTAGGATAATGTTTAATAAAATATCAAAATATATGCACAACAAATGAATTCTATTAACCTTTTACGAAACTCTTTGGAGTTGATTACAAAAAAAAAAATATTTGACATTAGCTCTTCAACTAGCAAAATAATTATAGGTTAATCAATGGAAATATTAACAAAGTTAACATTACTTCCTACTCCTATAATCATTAACTATTTATATAATAATTTTAAAAGCAATTTAGTTTCGATGTCTTTTTTTTTATAGAAATGCTACTTTGAAAGTTAAAACTTAAAAGTGATAGTCAAATAACTAAAGGTTTAAAATATGAGTAGTCAAATAACTAAAGGTTTAAAATATGAGTGCATTCCAATTTGAATGTATTTAATGCAATTTTCCCAAAACATAAATGCATTCAATCATTTTTTTTAATTTGTGAGAAAAATGTCAAAGTAGAACTTTTTGTGAAATTGAAAAGGTAAATTAGTGAAACTAACTTCACATTCATCCAAAAGGAATGGGTTTTGTCTTGGGTGGAGGCAAGCGATGGAATAGGAATGGGTTTTGTCTTGTTTGAACAGGAAGTGGAGGTATTAAGAGGCCGGTGCAAAGGACCACAAACAGAGACGCCACTACACGCAGAGGCCGAGAGCTTATGTTGGGCGATGAAAGAAGTAAACAACCGGGGATGCCTGCGCATAAACTTTGAATCTGATTGTCAACAGCTCGTGCACATAATACAACGGAAGAAACAGTGGCCTGCTCTAGAACCGGTTTTGGACGAAATTAAAGCTATGAATGCTCTCTTTAAAGACTTATCTCTTATGTTTATCTCTCGATCAGCAAATGTCCGTGCGGATACTCTTGCCAAAGAGGCCCGAGCACGCGAGCAATGCTTCAGCTTCTATGAAGTAAAGGATCCGATTAGGCTAGCTATAGAGGCTAGCTTGTATGAACCCTTTTAAGTTTGGAATGAATGTTTTGGATGACAAAAAAAAAAAAACTTCACATTCATCCAAAAAAAAAGAAGAAAAAAATTTAAAGAATTCAAGAGCACAGTTTAGATCTCATGAATGTAAATCACAGATTCTGCTTATTGGTTCCTCCTATTTTTTTATTCGAATGATAAAAAAGGAAACAAGTTCAATTCTTCTACACATTCATCTCGTTCTCTTCTTATCTCATAATGTTTTTTTTTCTTTGAATCTTTGTTGTCTCTACGTTTCCTTAGAACGCACTTGCTGTCTGAACCGGCGGGCGCAATCCTGGAATCTCATAACCAGACTGCTACATTTCAAAGGGTTGTCAACATTCTCCTCGTAGCATTTCTTCCACGCTTCGTGATCTGAAGAGCAAGGCATTGGTTTCGATTCCGGGATCTTAAACTCTTTCTCCCTCAGATCTTTGGCTCTCTCTGTCACTTCATGAACGATGCTCCGTTCTTGCCTCTCCACCTTCTCAAGAACCTTCTCACCCTCTCTCAAAATGGATTTTATCGATTCCAGCTCCGTGTTTGCCGCTGCTTGTTGCGGTACTGGGAAGAAGAATGGTGGCTGCGTCGGTAGTTCTGCTATTGGCTTTGGTTTCTCGGCATCGTGGTGTGTCTTCGCTTGGTCTGCGTTGCTCTGTGGTGAGACTTTGGGTTTGGTTTTCTTGGCCTTCCTCTTTGGTTGATTGTCGCCTTCAGCTAACTGATTGATCAGCCTTGAACTTATCTGAATTGTGTAATCGCCCATTTTAACGAGTTTGAACAACCTGGAAGATGAAATCCACATCACATCACACAAACTTAGTAAACAACAGTATATCGTCAAAATCTAATACTGACTCAAGGAGCATTTCAAGATCTTCAAATCGATGAAACAGAACATCGATACACGAAAGCAAATAGACATGAAATTAAACGATAGCAGCCTTTCATAGGCTAATAGCAATATGTGAATGTAACAACTGCATCGCGCAGAAACAAAAACGGGTGATTCTTCGAGATTGGAAAAAGAAGAAAGCTGTGGATGATACAAGGCTAAGAACCCTAGAATCTTACACGAAGCATCCAAAACCAAAATCGACATGGAAAACAAAGACGGAGACGATACCTGATAGTAGGAAAAGATCGACAAGGATTAGGGGAACGGCGACGGCGACGGCGACGGCGATCCTCTCGTCACAGCTGTGAAAAGGAAGACGAGAGAGGAACTTCGTGCGATAGGACGCTGATTCGAAAAGGCGTGGGCATATAATATTAAATTGAACCCAAACTTATTTTAATGGGCTTATAAGGCCCTAATTGTAGTTTTGGGTCAACTGAAAACATACTTTTTTTTTTAATGTTCGGTTAATTATGCTGTTACAACGATGAAAAATATATATAGATGAATCTACGGCTGACACTTCTACCATCGTTACTCTGAACCGCCCTATGAAATCTACATCTGATAGTACGCCATACACCATGTTGAAGATCTCTTGTAACATTTTTTCTCCGTAATTTGCACAATTTGTGTTTTCTGGGATTTGAATCCCAGAACTCCGGGTGTAGAAGCATTAGTGAACCCTTAGTCAAACCACTGGACTAAGGAGGGTTTCACGAAAACATAAATTATAATCAGATGTTTTGAATCTTTTGATATAAAATAGGATAATTTTCTCAAATATCAATAAAATAGATTTTTTTTTACCAAAAAAAAACTCACAAAATATCATCAATTTTTTTTGGTTAAATAGCCATATACATTTAATTTATAAATATAAATAATTATTTAAATAAATAAAATTAAATATTTTTATATTTTTGAAATATATATTATTGAATTTGAATTTTTTACTATACAAACTGTAGTGAGTCAGCACAAATCTATCTAATATACTCCATCTGTTTCAAAATGATAAATGTCTTAGAAGAGAAAAATATTTCAAACTTTAGTTCTTGATTTTAGTTCCAACTTGAGCCTATTGTTTCTCTCATTGATACAATTTTTGTTTCTCTGTTTTTGAATCAGACGAAAAATGGAATATTTGGTGTTTACCTCCAAGTCTATAACAAGCAACATCCCGACAAGCTATGTGATCATATCTCGACACTGTCCTCGATGATTTCGTTGAGTAAGACCCAAAGTCCCTTGCAATACATGTACCAAGACTAGTATGGTCATGGTCTTCCGTGAAATCACCACGAAGTCCTACCATCAGTTACGAGAAGATTTGTCACATCACGGATCCGAGCCCAATCTTGAATGAGAAGAAGGCCTATGATGATTTGGCTCATAAGAAAACCCTAAAGTTTTCTCTTTTCTCTTCAATAAAAATGAGGTAGCCCCTAAATGTTTTTGCAGAGAAGCAAAGCGTAGTAAAACCCAGCTCGAATGAAGAGAGAGTAGCCGTGATGGAGGAGAAGCAACCAGAGCCACCATGGGTCATCGGAGAACCGCCAGCCACCGTGAAGTCTCACCTGAGAGGAGATCTCGCCGTGTTTCGATCCCTTCTCGTCGTTTTTTTTCTGGATCCAGCTACTAGTGAAGGTAAGGAAACCCCTAATCACACTCTCTCTTTGTTCTTCTTTGTCTCTTTTTTCTTCTAGATCTCTGATCTAGGGTTTGGATGGAAACCAACCCTTGTATTTGTAGATCTGGTTCGTGCGGAGCCGTAGAACACATATCTACTCTGTTCATCCTTTGATTCGCAGATCTATGCTAAGGTGAGGTCTTATTGCAATCTTTATCTCTTTTTTTTTGCCAGGAAACAATTATTCTATTACGCAAACTTGAGGTGGTCTTAGTAACCAGACGGGAATAGAACAACTAATAAAACAAAGATTTATGTGAAATGAGCGAGCAGTCCTATCTAGCAAATCAACAATTTTGTTTTGCGCCCTTGGAATGTAGGAGATCTTGAAGTCCGGGAAGCATATATGAAGAGTTTGAATGACCTCCAGCTCTGTTGAGAAGTTTGGCTAAGCTTGTGGGTTCTTTATCATTGCAATCATGTCCTTGCAATCTGTCCCAAAACTTTGACATGTCGAATGTTGTAGCATGCTCTCCATTGCCCATCTTAGCGCTTCCAGTTGTGAATCCAATGCCGACTCACGGCTTCTTAAGTTTTGTGTCCCTATAAGCTGCATCTTTCCCATACTATCCTTCCATACCCATCTACTTCCACTGAATTGAGTTGTAGAGGTCCATGAACCATTCACCATACAAATATTACCCAAGCTTAAGACTTGCGGTTCTTCAACGATTTGTGCCTGTGGGGGAGCATGTATTTTTTCCTTTGCATTGTACCAAGCCTGACACTCACTCTCTTGAAAAGCTCCGATGGGTCCTCTGAATAGCTTATCATTCTTAGCCTTCCAAATATACTACATTATCCAAGGATAAGGATCTCTATCATGTTCCTGCTTTAGAATATTGTTCTTCCTCCAAAAAGATAGTCCATATTGGCATAGATACTCAAGATAAGGAATGTTTGCGGGCTTGATGGAGTAGATGATAATGGCAATGCTTGTAAGGCTGGTGGGCATTCAAAGATCGCATGAGTAACGATTTCTTCTGGCTCTCCACATCTTGGACAATAGTTATCACATCACATATTGCGGCGGACTAGATTCCTTGTGGCCGCTACATGCCCTGTAATTAATTGCCATATAAGATGACATATCTTCTAAGGTGCATTTACTTGCTAAGCAAAAGCTTGGAGTTTGGGTATACTGGGTCTAGAACTTCATTTTCTCCAAGAAAGTTATCTGATGGTGATGATAAAAGAAGATCCGTTCATCCGATGTATCACCGTTTCATCACATATCTGGGAAGCGGAAAGAGAGAAAGCATATAAGTTTGCATTGATTTTTTAGATCTGTAGATTTGCAATAAAAAAAAAAAGTTAGTTAGTGATAAAGAAAATAAAAGAGAAGATGAAATTATGATGTATAAAAAGAAATGATTTACAGAAAAGAATGTGATTTACATGGTAAAATAAAGAAGAAGCCAAACAAATTTGTCAAAAGGAAGAAGAAAAATGATGTAATAATCAGATAGAGAGAGAGAAGAGGGATAATCCAAGTTGCTGGACCATCTTAGTCACATGAATTAACTTAGTCAACAACTGTTTGGTTTTAGTTACAAAAAAATATCTTAGTAGCTGAAACTGCCTTATGACGTTGTAATAAAAACATGAAAACTGCCTCTAAGTGTTAATAACTCAAGAATAATCTCGTAAACAAAAAGTCAAAGAAAAGAAACCAAATTTTTTTTAATACATTAGACTAGATTTTGATTCGCGTTTTTTTTTTTGAATTATACAGAGGTATCCTGGCCCCACAGAAGTGATCCAGACTAGTCACATGTTGCCACGTGTCGGTCCTCTGTCCCTGGCGATGCCGAAATGTTAATTTCCCAGTGGTCGGGTTTCGAACCCAGGTGGCGGTACTCACAGCTGTAAGCCCTTTACCACTAGAGCTAGAAGCCCCGGTTAAAGTACATGATTACTTTATTTGTAAAATTCAATTATATTTCAAATTTACAATGTGTTACTTTTTATCATCGACAAAAGTGTGTGATCAAATTATCGAACTTCATATTCTTTCATGAATTAATTTGCTTGTAGACAGATAGAATTTGTCTTATTTATTTTTCAGGACAAGGTTGGTATAGTACTCTAGAAAGTTTTGATGGTTTGATCGGGGCAAGAAATGTCGGGGCTAGTCTCTCCCCTCTTCATACGGAGGTGGAAGCGTTACTTTGGGCAATGGAGTGTATGAGGAATTTGCGTCAATTTCAGGTCACGTTTGCAACGGATTTTTCTCAATTGGTGAAGATGTTTCAGAACCAGAAGAATGGTCGCTTTTGTAAATTATTTGGAATATATCAATGCACTGAAAAAAAGCTTCCTAAACTCAGAGATCATTCATGTACCACGAATGCAAAATTCAAAGGCGGATAGTCTAGCACGTACTGTTGGGAAACATACGTCTTTTGCCATTTACATGGATGCGGAGCTCCCGATTTGGTCTAGAGAGCTAGTATGAGTCTGTTTTGTTGATGACAAAAAAAAAAAACAAAAAGAGAAAATTAAAAAATAGTTCACATTAAAGAATGTATTTGTCTATCTGTACTTTTGCATTAATTGATTAGTTTTGGACATAATTACTTTTATAATAACAAAAATAATTATTAAAAATTGAATCTAACCCAGAAAAATATGAAAAAAAAATCAATACAACTATGAGAAAATGGTACATGTTTTGTCGTATAATAATTGAATTCAAAAAATAATTTATATATGTTAATGTAGATTTGTCAGAATATATATTATAACCCTTTTTATAAAGATAAAATATATCTTCCAATTTATCTTCTACGTTTTATGAAGGTTTAAAATTCGTATTGTAAAATCTTCTCAATAATTTGTCTAAATATAGAATATGTGTGCTTCGATTCTAACTAAAACTGTTTGTATTTCTAACATACAATACATATAGTAAGATTTTCATTTCTTTTTATGTTCTATCATTTACTCTATCATCTGTCGTAGATAAAACAACTAATTCTTACACATGTATACTATGCTCTAGACAAGTTAGAATTTGTATTCTAACATTATGTCAGTAATCTATCATTTTAGAATATGTATTCTATATTTTTGGTTACTTTATGTTTTTTAAACTGAGAAAATCTTGAAAGCAATCGTAACTAATTTTATTTAAACTTATCTTGATCTCGACGTTGAATTACACTGAATTATGTTGAATTCAATTTTTTTTATTCAACGAGGTTATATTCAGAAGTTGTGAATCAACTGTAATGGAAGATTAGGCAGACAGATGAAGATGATGACTGAGGAACGTAAAGGAATCGTTGAAGAGAAAGGCAAAACAATTGAAGAAATGAATGAGAAGAAGCGCAGGAACAATTCTTGAAAGAGGAGAAAAAAAAACTACTAATAGGAGAACAACGAGAGTGGCCGAAGATAGTTGGTCGGTATCGCCAGAGAGTTGACCAGAATAATAGATAGATAATCCAAATGCATAGTTTTTGAGAAAGAGAAAAAAATGTTTGTTAGAGAGAGTGAGAGGTTAAATATTTAGGATTCATTTTATTAATTAATTAAATACATACTATATGCATATTTAATTATGTAATGTTAATCTATTATTTATCTAATTAAATAGGGGTTAGAGGGTTAATTTTATATTTAAATTCAAAGGTGTTTTGTGATAATAAAAAAAAGATCCAAATGTATAAGGGGACAAGTTTAATTTGGATATGTCATAAACTCATAATTAGCCAATTTTTTTGAAAATAAGTTTTTGACTAAGAAATTTTAACTTTATGTGCTCATACATTTTTTAGAGAGAAGCTCAAACCAAATATTTTCTTATAAGTGTGAGAAAATAGTACTTTAACTTGTAGAAAATAAATTTCGTAACCAAAAAGTTGTGAAAATCACAATAAAAATAAGAAAAAAAAATTGAATAGAAGCCGAATCCCACAAAAACTCGTAATCTTGAATTTAAAAATCAACTTACAAAGCCATCAAAACGAACCAAACCAATTTTAACTTTTACATGGATATGTTAATAAAATAACGCAGAGATCATGATCAGGACGATTCCGACCAAACCAGTTTCTGCGGGTTTGCTTGCAGCATCCTTGTCAGTTTTGGGTGCACCTAGAAATCATGAATCAAATTTTAGTTACGAAATACTAAGTAGTTAAAGAAATATTTCTAAACCCTCAGTTTTTTATACTTTCCACCAAAATGAGTTATTTTGACACTTTTTATTACATTAAAAAGTGTTATTTTAAAATTCCAAGATAATTTATATTTATTTTAAATTTAATGCTCAAATAAATGATATTGATTAAATAAATATAATTAATTATTCTTAATTCATATAAAAATGTTAAAATGATTTTTTTTTGCGACAAGGAAAAAATAGAAAAAAATTGCTAAGATTATTATTCGTTACAATATTTATTAATTTTCAGTTGGAACGCCAGAATTGTTATTATACCTCCCCTCCCTCTCCTTAAAAAAAAAAACTTTAATTGTTTCTTACCTGAAGGTGGTGCTGTCATATGCGGCAATGGAGCTTGAGCTAGGAAAAAAAAGAAAGAATCAAATTGCCTATAGAAAAAATATATTATATTTTGATCTGATTATCAAGTATTATATCTTGGTTTTATTTAAAACACATTAAAATATATTCACAATGTATGGTTATTCAGTCTATATAAAAATCACTAAACTTTGAGCAGTTGAAAAAAAAAATTCATCTTGAATTGACAAACGAAAGATGACAAAACCGTGGATAAATAATATTTTATGTGTGATTTAAAGAAGGAAAATTGCCAACAATATAAATATCACATTTATATTACCACTTTTCATGTTTATACTAACCATTTTTATCTTCATTTTTAATGAAGAATAATCCTCTCAAATAGTTATTTTAAGTTTTTGCCACAAAAATGACATTCAATAAAAAAAATGACCAAAATAACTCATTTTTATTCTGAAAATTTTAATATTTATTTTTATTTTTAAAATTTAAAATCCTATCCTCAAAACTCTACCCTTTAACTCTAAATCATAAGTCTAGATTAGTTAACCCTAGGGTATAAATGCATTTTTACTCTTTAATAAAACTTCTTTTTTGTCATTTTTCTCATTGAGGGCTATTTTGTGACAAAAAATTAAAAAGGGCTATTTTATGGAATTTATCTTTAATGAATGGTAAAAATTATTTATATTATTGGGTTAATCTAGACTTAGAGTTTAGAGTTTAGAGTTGAGGGGTGAGGTAGAGTTTTTAGAATGTGAAATTTAGAATTCTAATAAATATATAAATAAATACTTAAAACAATTTAAAAAAAAAGCTTCAAAAAAAATTTTAGATTTTAAAAAACCAAATTGAAAAAAAAATAAAAAATCTTTACAAAAAAGTTCAAATTTGAAAAGTATAATTCAAAAACATCAAAAAAAAAATTTATTTTTTATTTTTAATTATTTATTATATATATAGAACAAGGGTATAATAGATTTTTTGCCACTTAATGAAAAATATTTTTTTTTTAAATGTCTTTTTAGTGGTGGTAAATATGAATAAGAGTACCAAAAAAATGGTAACCATGAAAATTTTCTTTTTAAACAAACATCAAGATATTAACGTTAATTGACTTGCTATCGGATCAAATAACAATAACGTACTTTCTCCGTTCATTTTAATTGTCGTTTTAGATTTATTCACACAGATTATAAAAATATTTAATTTTACATATTTTCAAAATAAAAACATAATTACCTATACACCCAACCATATTTCAACCAATAAAAAAATAAATTAGAAAATATTGTTAATAAATTTTGCATTAAAATTTTAAAACGATATTTATATTAAAACAAAAATTTTATGCTACAAAACTAATTAAACTCAGACGGAGGGAGTATATGTTAAGGATGCTCGAAAACTCTTTGTTACTGGAAAAAATGAGATACAGATTATTATTTTTTTAATAAACAGATTACTTGCGATTTTCCCGCAAGTCTTTTTTTTTTTTTTTAGCAAATAAGAGGGCTAAAGGCAACACTTTACCGGGAGTTTCTGAACACAAGTTGAGATTGGTATTGATTCCACAAGACTTGGAGATAAGAGCACTGAAGGCAGTGATATTGAAAGGGACCACTAGCACTGGGGCCTTGATAAAGCCGCAAAGACACGATTGCTGCGTTTTCACCGCCGTACAACATTCCTTCGACGGAGTTCCTCCTTGAGCAAATGCCGGCAAACAAACAGTCAAACCTGCTGCACAGTTCATAGCTTCGTTTATTGTAGGACTAGGAGCTACGGGACTAGGTGGTGTCTGTCCTGAAACAACCGTAGCGGGCACTAACAATGTGGCTAGGATGAAGATCACGGTGGTGGTTTGAGCCATGATTTCTGGCCGTAGGATTGTTTATTATTGTTCTGTTTTTTTGGTTACTCGGTATTTTATATATACAACACAACCGTGGAAATAATTATTCCGTTTTTTTTTATAATCAGTGTTAACAAATAATTATTCCTTTATTCGTGGAGTAACACTAATAGGCACGTACATTTTAATATTTCAGAGTTTTCTCTATGATGGATATGTATCCAGTGGAAATATTTGTTTGAATAACTCGGTCTACATATTAATTTATACTCTCTCATTTTCATAAAAAATGTCACTTTGACATTTTCCACACATACTAAGAAAATGATTGAAATGCATTTAAGTTTTTATTAATTACACTTATTCAATAAATAGTATTTTAGATAAATGAAATTAGTTATAAAATCAATGCATTTTTAATTAATATTAAGCTGAAAATTGTATTGAAATTCTAAAATGACATTTTTTTGTAACAAAAAAAAAGTTAAAATAACACTGAAACTGAAAGAGTAATAATTAAAAGTTTATTTATAAAAAAAGGAGAGATGAAGTTTAATTATAACTAGATTTTGACATGTGTCCGCACGAGTAAATGTTTACTTTCAAAGACCAAATTAAGATTGATCATAATTTTTGATTATGTTTATATTGTGTTAGTATATTGCTTTTAGATATTTAGACAACAAAATGATATGCATTGTTTTATTAATTGGGCCGGCTTGTTGGAATGGTTCAACCGTGATTGCTTTGTTTGGTTGGGTACATGTTGTTGCTAAAATATATTTTCTGTTTAGGTTTAATATTAAGTTTCCAAATAATTTTGAAGATATTTTCTAACCATAATATAAACTTAATTTTGAATCATAATATAAACATAATTTGGTTTGGTTTATGTTATGTTATGTTATTTCTTCTTAACATCAAAATGTCATTTTATTAATCAAAGAAGGGTTGGTCTAAGAAGAGGTGGTTTAGTTAATGTTAAAGTTTATTTTGTGTGACTGGTAACCATCATAGGAACAATATGAACGGATAGGAAAGGAATGAGTAGGAATAAAAGTTTAGGAATGATGGTTCTTTGTCAAAATTAATGAGGAATATATTTGTTCTATAATTCTCTACTAACAAAGGAATGAAAGGGAATAATAAGGAAAATCCATTCCTCATGAATGGTAAAAAAATTAAGGAATATTAAAGAATATAGTGTTCTTTCACGTTTCTTTGGTCACCAATCTAGTCATTTTTATAATTTATATTGAAATAATAACATTTGAATAAAAATAATAAATGATGGGACCTAGTGTTGACACTTTACGTTCGTATTTCGCCCGTTACAAGGGCGCATTCAATGTTTTGCCAAGTCAGCCGAACCGGACTTAACAATTTAGCCGATGGCTCCTTTGATTTGGTCGCACCAACAGTGGCGGAGGCACATGGAGTAACAGGGGGTATCTGCCTCCAACTCATTTTGAAAATCCCATGTAAAGTATTGACTAATTCTAAATATGCCCCTCTGTTTTAACAAATCTGTACTTAGTTTTATGAACAGTTTTAATTATGCCCACTACAAACTTTTTCTCTAGCTCCGCCCCTGCGCACCAATTAGGGTTTTTGAAGTAATATATAAGGGCTACGAGTGGACTTGGCCTTTCTTCTGGATGCTGCATTTTTTGCTTGCTGTTATTTTTTTTAATATATGGCTCGTGCTACAAATATTCAACTCCTTCGTCTCTCTCGTCTATCACTATGGCTGGCCGGAAAGGGACGCTTTACTCGTGAGTTTCCATCTTCTTTATACTCTGATCATGAAACATTTCTTGGGTTCCTTTCAAGCGTCTTTGAAGTTCTGAGATGCTATACGTTTCTTAAGCTATGCACACACTGGGGGGAATCTTAACCTAAAGATAATTAGGACATCCATAAGATTTTATAGAACCTTTTGTGATATTTCATTTCTGTGTAATTTTGTGAAAATTATCAGGTTTATAGGACCTGAAATGTTATAGAGATTCCTGACATTATATTGTTAAAACACAGTTTAACTCTGATCTGTGAACCCTTTACACATCACAGCTTTCAATTCGAGCTAACTTTGGTTTGCATAGATTTTTGTACTTGGATGTCTTATTCTTTACTCATAAAGATTAATAAAGCTCACTGTTGTCTTGATCAAAACCTCTTCCATAGGTCAACCGTAGATGTCAAAGGAAATGGGTTTCTTGAGCGCAAGAAAGTGAGCAAAGAAGCAGCAAATCCAAGTTTTGCTGACCTTCCATTATGCCTCCTGGAAGTAATAATATCTCAACTTGACTTAAAAGATAACATACGCGCCTCCGCTGCCTGCAAAATATGGCGCGAAGCCGGTCTATATGTCCGGTTAGTAGACAAGCCTCCTTGGCTAATGTACTTACCGAAACGTGGCAACTCGTTTGAAATGTACGACCCATTGCAAAAGAAGATGTACACACTGAATCTACCTGAGCTATCTAAATCCACAGTGTGTTACTCAAGAGACGGATGGTTACTTATGCGCAAGACCGCTTCACACCAAATATTTTTCTTCAATCCGTTTACCCGTAAGCTCATAAACTTACCAAAGCTTGAGTTATCATACGATGCAATTGCTTTCTCGTGTGCACCTACATCAGGTACTTGTGTTGTGCTAGCGTTTAAGAATGTTGAGTATGGTACCGTCACTACGAGCACTTGCCATCCGGAAGCAACCGAGTGGGTTACTGAAGGTTTAGTTTGTTATCTTCGTTATAGAAGTGATTCACTTAAGCACAGCAATATTGTCTATGCAAACCGTCGCTTCTATTGCCTAGACGATAAAGGACGCTTATATTACTTTGAACCGTCTTCTCGAGAATGGTCTTTTAGTTACACGTATTCACCGCCGTGTCCTTATATCTCTGCTAGATATGAGCGAAAGAAGAAAAGAGTTTTCTTGGCGGTGCGTAAAGGAGTGTTCTTTACAATATATACATGCGGAGGTGAGAAACCTATGGTGTATAAACTGGATAAATTTTCGGACTGGGAGGAGATCAATAGTACTACGCTTGATGGCTTGACAATTTTCACGAGTCTTTATTCTTATGAGATGAGAGTTAATCTCCCATGGATGAGGCATAGTGTTTACTTCCCGAAGGTTCGTTTAAGCAACAAGTGTTGTGTATCGTATTCGTTTGATGAAGAGAGGTACTTCCCGCGTAAGCAGTGGCAGGAACAGGAGGACTTATGTCCTGTTGAGAATCTTTGGATAAGGCCACATAAGAAAGCTATAGAGTACATGTGAAGCTAGCGCAATGGTGAGTGTCAGATCATTTCATTTATCTTAAGACGTTTCTCTCTTCTTTTTTATTGCTTTGGACCAGCTGAGATACTTGCTTTATTTATTATGTTTATCTACTTTTTTTAATCTAATTATAAAGATTTGATTTTTTTATTCTCTGAGTGATAAACTTGTGGTAATGGTGAACATATCCGTTTCTGTCCCTACCATTGATGGTAGACATAGAACCAGTGATAGTTCTGGAGTTTGGAAGTGATTTGAGCATGTTGCTTTTCTTGAATTTCCAAGGTGACGTCATGACCAATATATATTTCTACAAAGTTACGCAATATGCTATTTTTTAATTCACCACTAATTTCTGAAGCCGTTGTAGTGGATTTGACAATGCAATAACATACAATATTTAAAGGTAGTCTCCGACAGCTGTTCCCGTGTGAAGAAGAGACCTTAGCTTTATACCTACTACACACCCAATAACTCGTTTGTATGACTTCCAAATACAAACCACCTCTTCGTTTTTACTTTTTAAAACTCTTAATATTTAGACTATAAATTGTGGTTCTGTCAAATATGAATCGTTTGTTCATATAAATTTACGATGAGAAAAATCTTACTGGTATATATCACAATTTGTAAACTTGGAAAAGTTTGACACTACATCACTTACGGAACTATGAAAGTGTTTACTCAAAAAGTAGATCTCGGGTAGTATCAGAGTTCTTGTCTGAAATATAAAGCTGATATTAGAAGCACTTAAATAAGATACGAAAAGATGATAAAACATTCAAAAGCTATTAAAGGACCAAAAAGAAGACATGTGACCACCATATCCCCTATTACATATATTTGTGGTAGAGAGATAGACATAATTATTCTATACTGTATTATATTTTTTAACTTCAGAGATGAGTTTTAGTTTGCTCTGAAATAGATTAGTAATGTATCCCTCAGTTATTCCTCATCGTTTGATTTTTAGAGTATATTGATGATACATTTTGTAAATGATCTTACTCCCGAGTCTGGCCTGGATACTAACAGGATGGTGTTATTCTCATTGAAGTATTGCAGTTGATAAGATGAAGAGGAAAAAAATTTAGTGTTGCTATCTCAACTGGAAAAACATTACATGCGGAGCTTAAAGGTCACATAGTAAAGTGATGTTTGAGACAAAACTAATACAATTATATTACATGATGCGGTTGTGAAAGGTCAAAAAAGATATATTTATATACCCGAAAATATATACCCAAATATTCGAAATCTGATCCAAAAACCTGAAAATACATAAATTTTTTACTTGAACACCAGAATTTGATTTCTGAAAATCAAAAAATTTACCCCAAAGTATATAAAAATTAATATACTGAAATACTCAAATATATCTAATCTATATACAATAAGTTTAGAGCAGTTCGTGTATCCGATCGGATCTCAGATAGAACCTAAATCCAAACCAAGATATGCAGGTCTAAAAAAAGATGACCCAACATGTACTTTAGCATAGATCTAGACCTCTATCTGTATTATCGGATGCAGATAAAATGTTCAGGCCTACGTATAACCTTATGGTACTACAAAATCAACAATAAATTGTATTACACTCAGTTTATGTCGAGATCGATTGATATTTTAGAATAAAAGTAATTTTCTATATTAAGAAAAAAAATTAAAATCCTGATTAATATATTTTAATGGATCGTTTTTGTAAACACTATCTACAGAGAAAAACAATAGATGAGGCTCTCCTATAAATAAGAGTAGTCTATAAATAATACCACACACATGCCTTTAAAGTCTTAATCACTCCACACATTGAACGAAAAGCCCCACACACACAATGGAACCAAAGCTGACACATCTTTGCTATTGCCTTCTAGTTTTTCTTCCACTACTCTCTCAATCCGCCATAGCCAATCCTTCATCATCACCAAACCATAGCAACAATATCAACTTCATCGTATCCTCATGCCGCACCACGCGTTACCCTACTCTCTGCGTCAAATGCCTCGCAGCTTTCGCCAGCAAAATCCGCTGTAACGAAAACCGGTTAGCTCAAACCGGTCTAGCCGTTACTTTAGTCCGGGTTCGGTCCACGACGGCCTACTTAGCTAAGCTGACTAAAGCAAGACGTGTCAAACGCAGAGAGTACTTAGCAGTGAAAGATTGTGTGGAGAATCTTGGAGATGGCTTAACGATGTTGGCTCAGTCGATGAGGGAAATGAAACGAGTGGGTCGATCCGGTCGTGGTCGGGAAGAATTCTTGTGGCGGCTGAGTAACGTTGAGACTTGGGTTAGCGCTGCTTTAACAGATGAGACAACGTGTCTTGATGGCTTTGATGGGAAGTTTATGGATGGTGTGGTGAAAATGGCGATTAGAAGACGAGTGGTGCATGTGGCTCGAGTTACTGGTAATGCATTGGCTCTTGTAAACCGGTTCGCGTCTCGTCATAAATCATAGATTCAAGTAAAAAAATCAAAAGAGTATTCGGTCCTTAATTACTTTTTGTCATATCTTCCTTTTTCTTCTGTTTCGCTTTTGTTTCTTTATGATAGTTTGTATTTATTTGTAGTCTTGCAATATTATGCTTTTGTCATGGTTTGAGTAGAGATAACGATTATATATGTTGAGTTTATGGAAAAAATGGCCACAAATTAAGAGTAGTTTTGTTTACTTCTCACAGAAAATATTTCGATATTTAAAATACCGTTTGCTAAAACATTTTGTTTCCAATGCTACAAAGTGAGTGGTAAAACGGTTATTTCATATCTAATATATCGCAATATGTCATTTCACTTAATACTTAATTTATACCACCATGCGAAAACATATCTGAAATTTCAAAAATTTCAAATAACATACATGTTATTTATTTTTTTCCTGAAATCATACACTAGTCGACACATCACACGCTACGTCATCTCATTTTGCCAACGAGAATACCACGTGTACAATTTTTTTATAAAAAAAGACAAAATAATTAATTTATAAAAAAAAGTTATTAGAAAATATAAAATTTTTTATAAATTTATATTATTTAGTTAAATTAAAAAAATAAAAAATATTAATATTATACAAGCGGTATATTTGTAAATTTTATGATCCTATCACAATATCGTCCTTATAAGAATTATATATATATATTGTAATGATTCAAATGCAATGCTATTGGTTCTTCATAAGTGTTTTTTATGATTTTCTTAAAAAATTTAGATTTTACTTTGGGTGATCTGAGTTGATCCGATATAACCCGAATCCGAATAATATATGGTTACTTTATGATTTCTAAGATGTGGAAGAAAACCGATCCAAGCCGATGTGTTATATCCGATTTCGATCCATACTTACAAAAATATCAGTATGAGTCGTAGGATGTGTTACTTTATGATTTCTAAGATGTGGAAGAAAATCCGATCTGAACCTAACGGGTACCCGAACACTACATTTAATGAATTTATGATGTAAATTGATTATATAAGATTTACAAACATATCTCTCATATAAGATTAAAATTTATTATGTAGTTATCTTTTTGTTATTTCTACTAAATATAAAATTTTATAAATTTTACATTTTCTAATTTTTTTTCTATAAAACGATTATTTTTGTTATTTTTTGGAAAACGATTGTACATGTGGTATCATTGTTAGTAAAATTAGATGACTTAGCATCCACGTTAGCAAAATTAGATGACATGACAGCTAATGTGAAGACCTGTGTATGATTTCGCCAAAAAGATAAACAACATGTATGTTATTTTAAAAATTTTGAAAGTTTAGGTATGTTTTTGTGCAGTGATAAAGTCGGTATGAATTGAACATGTTGCGATATATTGGATATGAAATGGCCGTTTTCAAGTTATGTAATATAACAAGTTTACTTTTAACTAAGTCTGACTCATTACCTTGGCATTGAGGTCTTCATACACAAAAATGAAACATAAGAGGATACTCAATCCTACAAACTAGGACACATAACTGCACAACTAGGAAACATAATTGCACAATTTTCTTAATCTAATCGGTTTTATTCCATTTATATATTCATATTTGAGTTAACAATTAGAATAGGAATTGTAATCTCAGTAATCAAATACATATACTTTTGGATCTATGCAGAATGGAGAAATTTTTTGGGGACATGCCTAAAACTAACCTAAAACTCTCCGGGGGCTGAGTCGCTGAGATAAAGCCTGAACTCTATTGGCTCGTCCTCTAGAGGATATATACTTTCAAATGAACATATATGCTGGGAATTTTATATTTTTGAATCGTTCAAATTAACTATTTTTACCTTTTTGACCACCTCGAATGAAGCTAATTCTTACAACATAAAGAGTTTCGTTATGTTCACACGTTGCCAATAAGCATTTTATAAATCTAAATAGTCTTATATACAACATAGTTTCCTATTTTGATAGGAGTGAAGAACAAGTAATGTATTTACAATATACTATTGACATATATCACAAACTCCAATACCCCCCTCAAGTTGGTGATACGAAATCTCGGACACCTAACTTGGACATAAGCCTCTCAAATGCTGGTCTTGTAAGGGCCTTAGTAAACATATCAGCGATTTGTTCCTTTGTTGATATATGTATTGTTGTGATGAGACCTTCTTGCACAGCATCTCGAACTCGGTGACAGTCAGCTTCTATGTGTTTCGTTCTCTCGTGGACCACTGGATTTGCTGCGATATGAATGGCAGCTTGGTTATCACAGTAGAGAGGGACTGGATGAGAGTGATCAAAACCGAACGTCTTTATAAGTGCTTGAAGCCATTTAATCTCCCGAAGTGTATATGCCATGGCACGATACTCTGCCTCAGCTGAAGAGCACGATACTGTGTTTTGCTTCTTGGTCTTCCATGATATAGGAGAATCACCCAAGTAGACAATGTACGCAGACAGAGATCGTCGAGTAATGGGGCAAACTGCCCAGTCTGAATCCCAATAGGCTGTTAGCGTGAGTTCACTATCTGAACTGAGATGAATGCCTTGAGATGGAGAGCCCTTGAGATATCTTACAACCCGCAGGGCTGCTTCCCAATGAACCACTAAAGGTGCTTTCATGAATTGAGATAATATGTGGACTGCGTAGCTCAAATCAGGACGGGTTATTGTCATGTAGATGAACTGACCAACAAGACGACGGTATCTCTCTGGATTGTCAAATGGTGGGCTCACCGCAGAATTAAGTTTGTGATTTAGCTCGATAGGAACTGCTGAAGGTCTACATCCTAGTAGGCCAGCTTCGGAGACAATTTCAAGTACATATTTGCGCTATGAAAGACAAAACCCATCAGGACCACCACATACCTTGATTCCTAAGAAGTACTTCAGTTTTCCAAGGTCCTTCATATTGAAACAATCATTTAGATGAGTTTTGAAACGATCAATCACCCGCAGATCATTTCCAGCGAGAATGAAGTCATCCACATAGACAAGAATGTGTAAGATCGTTGCTCCCTTTTTGTATGAAAACAATGATGAATCTTCCTTACTTTCTGTGAACCCGAACTGGCGAAGTGCTGCAGAGAGTTTAGCGAACCAGCAGCGAGGTGCCTGTTTCAGACCATAAAGTGATTTCCGAAGACGACATAGCTTAGTTGTTTCAGAATACTTAAATCCTGGAGGAAGTTTTATATAAACCTCTTCCTCAAGATCGCCATGCAAAAATGCATTATGGACACCCATTTGATGAACCTCCCAAATTTTTGCAGCTGCTATACTTAGGAGATACCGAACTGTTGTTATTTTTGCAACTGGAGCAAATGTCACATTAAAATCAGTACCCTCTTTTTGCCGATTTCCACATACCACCAATCGAGCCTTGTAGCGTTCTAGTGTACCGTCAGCGTTCCATTTCAATTTGTACACCCATTTGCAATTTATAGCTCGCTTGCCTGGAGGTAGATCAGTAATATCCCATGTATGATTTGCCTCGAGAGCCTCAATCTCTTTCTGCATTGCTTCACACCATTCCTTAATACGAGCAGCATCTTTGAAATGCTTCGGTTCTATACTGTCGAGCACCACATCCATGAAAGCGATGTGATTTGCTGAAAAGCTAAAGTCAATTAAACACTCGGCAATGGGATAGAGGATCTTACCAGAAACCGTAGACGAGGAATTTGATAGATAGAAACCAGGTGTGAGAGCGTGAGAAGATAAGGAATGTACAAGAGAAGTAACATAATCTTTCAACAGAACTGATGGCTTCTTAGGCCGATGTCCACAACCCAAAAGTTCTTGTGCAGGAGCTGTATCTGAAGTAGATTCAAGGTATTCATCATCAGCAGATATGTCAGGAGCTGAAACCATGGTGGGTTCAACTGAAACTGGTGATGAATCAGCAGAAGGAGTGTCGGGGACTGTCTCAGTTAAAAAATTAGGCGTAAAAGAAGTCTGTACAGGTACAAACCAGTCAGTGTCGACTATCTCCAGAGAAGATGTATGTTTCTGTTGAGTATCGTGCTTCATGTCCATGTAAGGAAACATATCTTCCTGAAACTGGACATCGCGGCTGACGAAGAACTTTCCAGTCTCGATATCATATAGATGCCAACCCATGTTCCCATATGGAAAGCCTACAAATACACATCTCTTGCTGGGAGTGCCAAATTTGTCTTTGTCGCAAGATCGAACATGAGCGTAACACAAACAGCCAAACGTACGAAGTATTTTGTACTTTGGTCGAGATCCAAAGAGTAGCTCATATGGAGTATTTTCTTACAGAACAGAGGATGGCGTGCGATTGATCAGATGTGTGGCCGTCAGAATACACTCTCCCCAGAATTTAATTGACATGTTACTGTGAAACAAACACGCACGAGCGATGTTGAGAATGTGATGATGTTTACGCTCGACTCTACCGTTTTGTTGGGGAGTGTCAACACAAGACGTCTGATGCAGGATCTCGTGTTCTTGAAAGAAAGACGTGAGACATATAAATTAAGTCCCTTTGTCACTTCTAAAAGCTCTAACCGGTTTTTCAAACTGGCGATCAGACATTGCACAAAAGTTACGAATCAAGTTTGAGACTTCAGACTTAGCCGTCATGAGATATGTCCACACCGTCCTAGAATAATCATCGACCAAAATCAGAAAATAGATCGAACCAAAAGAAGAAGGAGTTCTGTAAGGATCCCATACATCCGCATGGACAATAGAAAAGCAATCCAAAATTTTATTATTACTATCATTAAAAATCTCTCGTGTTTGTTTAGCACAAAAACAAATATTACAACTCTTGATCTCTCCCAAAGCACTAGAGAATTGATCACATTCTGGTAAAGAAAGCAAAACACTAGCAGATGTATGTCCTAATCTACAATGCCACAAGACTCCAGACGAATTGACCACTTTCGAGACCTTGTGCGCACGAGCAGCGAAGACACCCGTAAAATAGTACACTCCCTCACGCTCTTCACCCGCTCCAATCAAAGTCCTTGAAAAACGATCCTGCAAGAAGCATAAAGTGTCAGTAAAGATGGCTACACAACATGTCTGCTTCAACAACTTAGCTACAGAGATCAGAGTACAATCAAAATCGGGTACAAACAAAGCATCATTGAGAAAATAGTCAGAATCAAGTGGTAAAAACCACGTTTCGTTGCTCGAGAGGTATTCCCATTAGGGAATTTGACAGGAGACGAGGAAATGTCCACCACATTTATCAGCAGAGACAAGTCTCCCGTCATATGATGTGAGGCTCATGTATCAATAATCACATCAACTTTTCTGAAGAGGTGTATGGTCGCTGTGCTTGGAGGAGTTGAATCAACTGCGAAATTTGACCGTTGTTAGCGTCAGTGGATCCAGCACGTGCACTGTTAACTCGACCACGCCCACGTCCTGTTCCTTTTACTCCACGACCTCCTCGTTGAACTGGTTTGTTGTCTCCGTACTCCAAACGGTTCCCACGGTTTCTTGGTTGTTGGTTTTGCTCGAAATACCAGTCAGGGTAACCATGCAAGAGGAAGCATTCGGACGCCACACAGCCTTATCAACGACAGTGAGTGCAAGAGAGACTGGAACGATTCCCATATCTCTGTCCAGAAGCTGCGGCAAACTTGAGGTGACTCTGTTTTCACAGAAAAACTGATCCCCTCTGTTTTGGAATTTTCCTGTGTCTGAGATATGTTTTGATTTTTCTCCTCTCTGACCACACGTGAGTAAACCTGATTCAGAGGAGGCAGTGGATCTTCACCGGTGATCGTAGACCATATGTTACTGAACCGCGGAAGGTCGAGACCGAAGAGGAACTTGTGAACTCGATCATCTTCTTGTTCCTTCAATATGTCTGCTGCAGCTGCGCATGTGCAGACCTTAGTTGTGTTGTAGTTCTGAAGTTCTTCCCACACAGCTTTGTCAAGAGTTCGTAATGTTCCAAAACTGGCTGGCTGTTTTGTCCGCAAGACGCAATCTCATCTTTCAATACTTGTTTTCTTACTCCATTACCAATTGAGAAACGAACTCGAAGGCTTTCCCATAGGGTCGCTGCTACAGACTCGTATGAGACGGTGGAACGGATCTTGGAGTCGATGAAGGTTCGAATCCACCCAATGATCATTGAATTAGCAGCAAGTCAGAAGCTGAGATCCGGCTCCAGTGTTGGTTTCGTGAGAGTTCCATCAATGAAACCCAACTTCTGTTTTGCTTGAAGTGAGTTTCTCATCTCTGTCGCCCATTCTGGATAGTTTTGTTCTTTCAAAACAACAAAAGAGGTCAACGCTCCGGGATTATCAGAGGGGTGGAGCAGGAACAGAGGATTTGTTGAGGCAGCAGCAGCTGTGATTGCTCCTATTGGTCCCGACATCTTTATGTTCTTCGTAGAGAGTAGAAGTTAGACAGAGCACGACGCCGGCTTAAACAGCGGAGGTGGCTCTCGTTAACGGCGGCGGCTGTATTTAGATTCTAGGTCAAAGGATCTTATACTCTGGTACTATAAAATCTTGTATATTTCCTTGTGTTGTTAAGCCACATTACGGTAAAAGTATATATACAACGTAGTTTTTTATTTTGATAGGAGTGATGAACAGTAACGTATCTATAAGATACTATTGACATATATCACAAACCCAATAGTTATCTATGATGTGAAGGCATTACTTCTTTTTACATAAAGTATGTAATTTTTAGCATATCGGGAATAGATGGGAAATTTTATCAATTGAGTAAACATGGGTTGGCTGCCTAAAATCCTCTGTAAACATACAAACCCTACTTATTCCCACCCAAAGTATTTAGTTCTTGATAAACCCACCCAAACTTATAATTTCTCTTTACATTCCCCCATAATCTTTTTAATCCCCCTCTCTAATCAGATTCTGAAATCAAGATTAGAGATAATTAATTGCGTTTTGTAAATAGCGATTGCCCATCCAACATTAAAAACAGACCCGACCAACCTAGATTTTAAATCAAAACTGAATTGGGGCTAAATAAAAAATTAGGATTTCTTCTATCTTCTTTGCTCACGACACAGAGCAAAAAGATCAAAATAGAGAGACAGGGTTCGTGTCTCTTCTTCACACGAGACAAGGACGACGAAGATGACAGAGAAAGAGAGATAGAAACGGGAGAAGAGAGTGCAGAGGAGAGAGAGAGAGGGACATAGATGAAAAGAGACGACCCGAGAATCATGGGCGAATTTTGAAACATTGAAGGAGCTGTTGTTGCTAGAGGATGAGATAGATGTGCATCGATAACTCTAAATGAATGTACTTTTGTGGCTTTTGTGTAAGATCTATTTTAGTTTGGTGGAACATGAATTTGTCTTTTTGAATTTTGTGAGATGAGATTGTGAGATCATTTTACATAGCAACATAAACAAATCGTGCTTAACAACTTTTAACCAATAACAAAAGACATCAAATACATTCATTTAGAGTTTTAAAGATACAACAAAAGACAAAAAAAAGTTGAACCAGTTTTCTGCACAGCCTTCGAGTTTTAACCAACAAAAAAAAAAAGCAATCAAAATGTTTTAACTAGTCTTGAACTTGCGTAGATTGAATAGGTTGTGTATGTCTGATCTCTTCATGGGCGTGAGAAAAAATGCCTTGCCACAATAATACATTCTCATACCATAACCAAACATCAACCGACCAAAGAAAAATAACAACCAGTCTTGATGATGAAGAGACGCCATCAAGAAACGTCCGTAGAAGAAGCTCATTCAATGGGAAAGAACCTTGAAGATGATAACATGGACGATTTTCTAACTGGTTTAGGGTATAAGGTTCGATCTTCCGTGGCTGAAGTTGCACAAAATCTTGAGCAGCTTGAACTGGTTCTGTCCAACGTTGATGTTCTTGGCTTTAATGCATTAAACAACACCATTCATTACAATCCCTCTGATCTCTCCGGCAGGGCAGAGACCAGGCTCTCCGAGCTTAACTACTTCCCACCTTCTCCGCATTCCAACCTGACCGTAATGTGCAACCTGAGACCAGAGGACGACGAGTGTTGCAGCACCAGCAGCAAGAGGATCCAACGAATCCGTACCTGGTGTGAATCACACCGCAGTGAGCAGCGAGTCAACTCGTCTCCTTCCACCTCTGTTTCGTCTCTCTCCATCTCTTTTGTTTCTACTTCATCTCTTACCATTTCTGTTTCGTCTTTCTCTCTTGTGTGCATCTCTTCTTCCTATCTCTCTCTCTCTCTCTCTCTCCAATTTTCGTTTCTGTGTAGGAGTCTCTGTGTCGTGAAGAAGAAACCTTGAGAAAAACCCCAAATTGATTTTGGGTTAATTTTAAAAAATCTGGGTCGGGTCGTATTTTAGTGAATTGGGTCAGTTTTGAACGGGTTTTTAATTGGACAATCACTAATCTTAAACGCGATTTTCCACCCTTACAATTTTGATTTAAAATTCGATCAGAGAGGGGGATCCGAGAAGGATTAAAAAGATTAGGGGGAGATGCGAAGAGAAATCATATGTTCGGGTGGGTTAATCAAGAGCTGAGTACTTTAGGGAGGAATAGATAGGGTTCCTATGTTTACAGGGGGTTTAGGCAGTCAACCCACTAAACATTGAGTGCTCTTTTAGTTATTATAAACAAATTTTCAAATTACTAGCTTTCTAGAAAGGTATAATAATTTGTATAAGGTGACGATTAGGTTATCGCCACATTTGCAAAACATGCAGTTATTTAAAATAATGTTTAGCAATATTGCTTCCCTTGTTAGAAAAGCATTTTAGTTCAATTAACGAGGGATAAACACAAATATTCGTTACTTGTCTTATACATGCTACTTGACCTGTATTTATCTCAATTTTTCAATCAAATCAAATATCAAATCGTTCAATTTTGCTATTTGTACATATAAAGCAAGTAACAAGTAAAAAAAAAAATTAACGACTCGTTTTAATAATACTTATAACTGAAAAATGATAAATAAACCATAAAAATGAAAATTCTAAACAGATATTTCTTTGTTATAAGAAGTAAGCAATATTTCGTATCAAAAAAAATATATTTTTTCCTTCTTCTTTTTTATATTAAATAGAAATATTACCAAGTTTTTACTTAGTCGAGTGACAACAACAAAATTCATAACCTTCTCAATATTATCCTCCAAATAATTTTTAGAATGGAAATATATCCAAATAATTCATAAATATTAGTAAGTAAAAAATAATCGAACAAGTCAAATAACTTGCAAATAACATATTTTTGAACAAGTATTCGAAAAAATAACATGGCTTTAGACAAGTATTCGAAAATGTTACCTATATTCGACAAGTAGTCTCGAAGAATACTTAAATCTGGTAGTGTTAAAAATCAAGATTACTAAGAAAATGCATCAAAAAACTGCCGTATAATGGCTAAATAGATCGTACAGAGTTCAGATCACCATAACGTGGAAAGCAATTGAAAGCTTAAAAGTGTTGAAACAATTAGAGCGGAACATAATTAAAAGCCTCTGTGCAAAGTTCATCAGGATACAATATTATAGGAGGAACAGCCTTATGGACTTAAAAGCTTGAACACACTCTGTAGAAAAGATTCGAAGGAAGTAAACACAAATAAGATAAAGAGAAAAAATAAGAGAACACAACTCGATAATAACTCACAAAACATGACCCAAAGCAGATCAGAAACTAAGTTAACCGATACAACACCGTAGGAACTTGGATATAAATTTGACTTTGAATCCGGTTTCAGCATAACCAATCTACCGAACCTGAACAATACCAGCACTAACCAGCTTCTGTATCTTGTTCATCACCATTGGGTTCTTCATATGCTCTTGTGCAGCTTTTGGATTCTCTTGGAAATCAACCAGTACCTGCGATATTCATTCCACAGAACTCTCAAACTCAGCCTGTGAGCTATGAATCTATTTCAGATACAATTTTCACTTCTGTTTATAATACCTGTCTCATCACCGGATCAGACAATATGTTCTGAACTTCTGGATCTTGCATCGCCTTTGCTTGTCTCTCCTTCAATTCTTCTGGTGTCAGGTCACCGCGGTTCGCTTTGTTGATCTGCTCCACACATCTGAGTGATAACATAGCAAACAATTTCAATACAACTCAGATTACATGACTTTAACAGTAGCAGACAAGCAACAGTTGCAAACCTTCTAACACCATCGAGCAACTCCTGGTTCTTAGGATCATGCTTCAGCCCTTCTTGATACGTCTCCATGGCTTTGTCGTACTCCTTCATGAAAAACTGAATAGCTCCTTTCCGAGTGTATCCTTTGGTGAAGCTAGAGTCAAGCTCAATGCATTTCTCAGCATCTTTCAATCCCTCTGGTAAAGCTCCTAGCTTGGTGTAACAAGCAGCTCTGTTGCTGTAAGCCTGCAGACCAGGAAAGAAAACACCCACTCAGATTCAAGTTTCCTTATACAAGGTGCTTAGCTCAAGACGAAACTGAAATGCTCTCACCCTCACGTCCTTTGGGTTTCTTTTGATTGCTTCTGAATAGTGCCTCACTGCCTCTGGATACTTTTGCTCTTTAAAGAATCCATTACCTGCATCCACGGAGTGATGTCAAATGCTTTATCCTTAATATCAAATAGCGAGGTTGGTTGTTAATCAAAGATCAGTTACCTTTGTCACGCTCCTCCTCGGCTATCTTAGGATCAAAGTACTCCTGTTGCTCCAGCTCTTTCTTAGCTTTCTCAGCATCGTTTAGTTTCTTCAACGTATCAGGATTACGATGTTCTGTAAGCGCTTTTTGAAAAGTCTCGATCGCAGGTTCAAAGTCCTTTGAGCATTTCGCCATCTTCACCAGCGCAGACCCTTTCCTAGTCAAAGCTTTTGCTATCATCTTGAAGTCGAAACGAAGCTCTCTGCCTCTCTCAACAGCCTTGTCACAGTCTTGAATGCACTCCTCATACTGACATTCGATTCGAAGCAATTAGCCCTCAAAACGCCAAACACAAACACATAAAACACGTCTACATCCAGATGAACTATAACAGAACAACTAAACACTTCAACCCAAAACATCTTAATCTCCAGCAAGAAGCAGAGATCCAACTCATCAAAACTCATCAAAATGCACAACAACTATCTACTTCATGAAACTTAGATTCCTTTCTTCCTCTAAAGATACGAGCTTAAAGCCAAATCCTCAGCAAAGAACACTTAACAGCAAGAAACAAAACTGAAATTGTAAAAAAGTTAAAGCAAGTACCTTTCCCATCTCAAGATAAACAGCAGCACGGTTCGTGAGATATGATATGTCTTCATCGTCAAGCTCCATCGCCTTACTATAATGCTCAATAGCTTTCTCAAACTCCTTCTTCTTGTAGGCAGCGTTTCCTTGCTCTTTCTCCTTCTTCGCCTCCTCCTTCCTCTCTTTCTTCTCCCTCTCCTCCTCCGTCAACTCCATAGGCTCCGGCTCAGGCTCAGGCTCAGCCTCATTCATCTCCGTGTCTTCTCCCTTAGACCCGCCAAACTTAACATTCAACAAAACACCCAACGCCTGCATCACTCTCTTATCCTTCATGTACAGATTAAGATTGTTAGGGTTCTTCTGAATCTCCTGCATCGTCTTCACGAAATCAGGCTGCTGCAAATAAACCCTAGTCCCCGGATCCGCCGTCAGCTTGGCCCACATCTCCTCCCCTTGGAACGCCTCAACGAACGGATTCGACGATGGCCCGCGGGGTCTTGACGCGTCGGCTAGCCCCGACTTCAACGTCTCGTTGCTCGGATCAACCTCTAAGCCTTTCCTATACGCATCGGCTGCTTCTTTGTACTGAGAAAGGCCCATGTACGCCGCGCCTAATCGGCTGTACCCTTTGGCCCAGTCCGGTTTGAGCTCTACGGTTTTCTGGGCGTCGGATAGTGCTTCGGCGTAGCGGTGGAGGGATGCGTAGGCGGCGGATCGGTTCGAGTAGAGGACGTGGTTGGTTGGGGACAGGTTGATTGCTTCGGTGAAGTGTGTGATTGCGGCGGCGTAATCGCCGGAGGAGAAGGCGGCGTTTCCTTTTGATTTTGCTTCTTCCGCCATTGAATGCTATTAGAGTGTTGTGTCGCATCTTCGATGATGGCGAAAGCTTAAAAAGAGAGAGGAGAACTAACTGAGTATGGTGGTGAGCGATTGGGAGAGACAACGAG
This sequence comes from Brassica rapa, assembly GCF_000309985.2. NCBI lineage: Eukaryota > Viridiplantae > Streptophyta > Magnoliopsida > Brassicales > Brassicaceae > Brassica > Brassica rapa. Next base: position 17,223,734 of record NC_024796.2, on the reverse strand, counting down.
AGGGTTCTCGAAATTTCGATTTGTCGAGAACGTTCCTAGTAAATAAAGAAGCCGTGGCATTGATCAAAAAAAAAAAAAAAAAAAAAAAAAAAGCCGTGGCAAGAAAAAATAATTAAAAATAAAATAACCGCTCCAGGGAGGGGTTGAACCTCCGACCTTGTGGTTAACAGCCACACGCTCTAACCAACTGAGCTACTGAAGCTTTTGAATATTTGTACGGCTTTTATTTATATAGCGCAATAATGTGCGTTAGTGAAGTGTTGAAGCTCAACATTGTTCTGAAGCGTCTTGAGGTAGGAAAGAGCGTCATAGTAAACACACTTGTTAGTTTGATATGGCCTATAAAATTATAGTTTTGATTCGTTTAACTCGTTAGTTACCTTATATATTTTACTATTGTAATAATTATCATAGTAGCATACACGTTTATTTTATTGTATAGTTTGAATCATTTGGCTGAGAATACCACATCTATACATCTGATTTCATACCGTTTTTATGGTTGATAACTATTAATAGATAAATCTCATATCATTGTGATATTGGATTACCAATCAAACTTTTCATATGTTTCAGTAAATGAAATTGCATTCACACTGATCTTGTATTAAGTATAGCTGTACGACTAGTGATATTCACACACACACACAAATAATTTGGAAGAAATGTCAAGTTATAGAATTTTGCAAGTCCTTTTCCTGCGACAATGATCCCATGCGGCGATCCTCATTTAAACTTTCTCAAAATCAGAAACCCGACACGTAATCGTGATTCGACCCGGTTGATCGAACCCATCAACCAGCTCCGCTTGTTCCAACAACTCTCCGAACAATGGGTGATTAAAGTAGATCAACGGCACCACAACCCGCCGCGTGTCACCGTCTGATTCACCGACGTGAACCACCAGATGTCTCTTCGGAACAACATTCATCGACAGAGACGCGTTCGGATCCTTACCCAGTCGGATCTTGCTATTACCCGAAATCTTCTCGCCACCGCATAATCTCTTGGCTCCACGGCTTAGACACCGTGCTAATGAGCGGATTCCGGTGATCGGATTTGTGATTCGGGTCCTGCATTGACGTTTATTCGTTTGAGTTCTTCTGCATCGAGTCCATTTGAAGATCTTGACAAATCTGTGTCCGATTTTGAAACCTATGACTCTCTCCATGCATGTTCAGTACCGATTAAACGAATGTGAAGAAAGTAAAGGCTTTTAGATAAAAAAATGAGATGGTTTATCTTATATCGTATTTCAAGAAATGGGGTTGATTAAGTTTTTGTTCTCTCTGTTTTTTTTTTTAAGTTGGAGAAGATTGTTTGGGTACGAGAAGGAAAGGAAACCTCTTATATAGGGGTTTGAGAGCTGTGACCGATGCGACGATGGTGGTCGAATGAGTGTGCGTGCCCTTTTTGATGTACACTGTAAACAAGAGATATGGTGAAAAGATCTTATTATTCTTCTTTGTCACAATCGTGACTTTTATACACAGCTTAGCCTACATAATGTGATAGCACCAAATCACAACAGAATCTATCGATATCTATCTACCCTTATCTTTACAACAGAACTCACACAATATACATTTACGTACGTCGGTTCGATCCTCCTTAACACTCTCCCTCAAGTTGGAGCGTGCAAATCACACACTCCAAACTTGGACAACAAGTAACAAAATGATGAAGTCCCCAATGCCTTTGTCAAGATATCCGCGAGTTGCTCATTAGTCCGAACATGAACGGTAGAGATGAGCTTGGCTTTAACCACGTCTCTCACACTGTGACAGTCTGTCTCTATATGCTTCGTCTGTTCATGGAACACAGGATTCACTGCGATATAGATGGCAGATTTACCATCACAAAACAACTCCATCTGGGTCTCATGCTTAACTCCAAGATCTTCCAAAAGTCTCTTCATCCACTTCAGCTCTTTCAATGCATCTGATATAGCACGGTACTCGGCCTCTACAGACGAATGAGACACTGTGTTTTGCTTCTTAGTTTTCCATGCGACAGGTGAGTTGCCAAGCACACCATATACGCCGACAATGATCTTCTCGTAAGCGGGCTTGAGTTGTAATCAGAGTCGCAATATGCATGTATCTTCAAATCACTGTCAGACCTCAGCATAATACCTTGGTCTGGGCTCCCCTTTAAGTATCGTAGAACTCGCATTACTGCCTCACAGTGTGCCTCTCTTGGCTCATGCATCACATGAGACAACACGTGAACTGCATACGATAAATCTGGCCTTGTTAGAGTTAAGTATACCAGACGACCCACTACTCTTCGGAACTTCACAGGATTAACACACAACAAACTCTTATCCGCCAGCAACCGATGGTTCATCTCCATTGGTGTAGTTGCCGGTTTACTACCAAGCATAGCATCCCAGCCTCATCTGCGATGTCTAGCGCATACTTACGCTGTGATAGAAACATTCCTTGAGGACTTCTCGCGATCTCTATACCAAGAAAATACTTGGCCTTCTCCAGATCTTTCATATGAAAGCAGTCACTCAAGTACTTTTTGAACTTTACCATCATATCCAGATTATTACCCGTGACGATCAAGTCATCTACATATATGAGAACTCGCACACTCTTATCTCCCTTGATGTAAGTGAACAACGAGTAATCCTCATATGATTGCACAATCCCGAATCCTGTAAGAGCTTTTGTCAGCTTCTCAAACCAACACATGGGAGCTTGTTTCAACCCATACAAGGATTTCTGCAGCCTGCATACTTTGTTTGGATTATCTGAATGAAACCCTGGAGGAAGCCTCATGAACACTTCTTCTTCCAAATCTCCATGTAGAAATGCATTATAGACATCCATCTGGTGTACTTCCCAATTCTTTGTGATGAGGACATTCAACCAGAGCCGGAACCAGACTTAACTGAACCTGATATCCAGGACATGATCAGCAACATAACCAAATCAGAGACAGTCCAAGAAGTGTCAGTACCAACCGTATTCAAGGGAGCTATCACTAGACAAAGAGCTAAGATACTTCAACATAAATTTAATGAGAGCATGATACTTGCTTCTGATCTTGGACAGGTTAAACTGGCTGGTGAATCAAGCTTGAAGAAAGATGAACTAAAGGGTGAAGAACCGGTTAAGGAGAAACAAGCATCAAGTGAGGATATGTGGCCATTCATCCCGGAGCAATGCCACACCAACCTGATGATCATTACCATGGAAGATCAACTTGCCTAGCAAGTCTCTTGGACGAATCTAGCAACTAGGCTAAGCTCTTTGTGTGTGCTCTTTTTCCCTTACTCTTGGTTTTGTCCCAAATGGGTTTTCCAGGGGAGGTTTTTAACGAGGCCACAACTTGCTTCACACTTATCCCAAGTGCTAAGTTCGATCCAAGGCTAAGAAGACTCATGACCTTATTTCATGTTTTACACTATAGTTTGTTTCCTTATTTGTATTTTCGTGACCTAAGTGGAGCCTGTTCCCTTGGTCCTATTTATATGTTTTTGCAAGCCCACTTTTGGGGCAGACTTTGAATAAACATAAACTTTTCTTTTAAAGAAAACCCTAGAGCTCTCAAGCTAGAACTCGCCTCCTTCTCTTTGCCTTGTGAGACCAGTACCTCCACGGCCTAGAGGAACCTTGTGTTGCATCACGAGCCTTCCATCTCTCGTGTGGTGCACTTCATTCCATCAAACAGTTCCAGTTCAGATCCTCTTGGTTGATTAGATCAGTCCATACGGATCACCCTTGTGTTAGATCGGCTCCTCCTCTCTTGCTTGGGAACATACAGCCTTTGATAGCTTAGGCTTGTATCACTTTGCCACAGCAACCTGTAAAAGAGTTTGAACCATGTCCATCTTGGCCACCGTTGCAAATGTTTCTTCATAATCTTCACCCTCTACTTGATGATTTCCACAGCAGCAAGTCTAGCTTTGTACCTCTCTATAGTCTCATCTGCATTATATTTAATAGTGAACACCCACTTGCTACCAATGGCTTTCTTCCCTGGTGGCATGTCAACTATATCCCATGTTCTACTTATTCAAGTGCATCCACAAAGCAAGGTCAATTTCAAGATACAAGAATCATTAACTTCGAAGTTGAAGATCGAAATGATGAGGAATTAAGAGATGTTCTTAAGGTGGAGTACTGAGCCAGAAGCATAAACAGAAGTAGAGACATGTCAAGCAAGCGAACGTGCATCAGATGATTTAAACGAGTATCAATAATCAAGAGACAGATCTCAGAGGTAGATCATTCCACCACTAAAACTCAGTGATTACAAATGTGGATATATGGGACATGAAGAAGAATCTGAAGAGATTATATGTATGATCGTTGAAGATGGAGGTACATAACCAAATAGCTATCAAGAAGCCATGAGTGATCCATATAGTGAAAAATGGAATGAAGCTGCCAAGGAAGAAATTGTTTCACTAAAGAAGAGTGGCACTTGGGTATTGATTGATAAACCAAAGGACCAAAAGACTATAGGCTGCAGGTAGATCTTCAAAAGGAAATCATGTATAGTTGGAGTAGAGGATCAAAGATTCAAGGCCAAACTAATAGCAAAAGGTTACTCGCAGAAGGAAATCATCGACTATAAGGAAATATTTGCTCAAGTAGTCAAGCATGTGTCTAGTAGATACATGTTGTCTGTTGTAGCTCATTTTAACTTAGAACTGCAACAGATAGACGTCAAAACGGCATTCTTACATGGAAACATTGAAAAATACACTGTGATGGATCAGCATGAAGGTTTTGTGGACAAACATCATCCTGAGAAAGTCTATATACTGAAATGATCACTTTTATGGGCTGAAGCCGTCACCTTAGCAATGGAATAAGCGCTTTGATGACTTCACGAAGATGAATCAATATCAAAGTAGATGATATCTTGATTGCCGCTAAAAATGTCAGTCATGTTTGGAGTTTGAAGATACTTCTAAACAGTGAATTTGATATGAAAGACCTCAAAGATGCAAAGAAAATTTTTGCATGAAAATTGAAATATATAGAAGTAAGGGGTGCTTATGGATATCTCAAGAAGGTTATCTCGGAAAGATACTAAGTAATTTCAGAATGGATCAGTGTAACTCTGTTGCAACGCTTGTGGGAGCACACTTCAAGCTGAAGACTACAACAAAACATGAAATCAGAGAACATGCAGATCAAATGGAAGGTATAACTTATCAAAGCGTAGTGGGAAGCATTATGTATGTTATGATAGGCACTCGTCCTGACTTAGCATATAAGGCTGGTCTTGTAAGTCGTTTTACGTGCAATCCAATTCAAGAGCATTGGAGAGCAGTCAAGTGGGTGTTAAGATACATTCAAGGATCGCTTGATACAAAACTGTGCTACAAGCGTAAAGGAGAGTTCATTGTTAAGGGTTACTGCAAATCTCAACTTCAACAAGTTGTAATCCTTTCAACAGCAGAAGCATAATACATATCTCTATCAGAAGCCATTAGAGAAGGGGTATGGTTGAAGGGTTTAGCTGAAGAACTAGGTTTTGGTCAAGAGACGGTAGAGATATTATGCAATTCTCCAAGCACCATTGCTCTCTCCAAGAATGTTGTGCTTCATGAGAGAATAAAGCATGTCGCACAGAAGTATCATTATGGTCGAGATCTTATAAGCAAAGGGATAGTAGCAGTTTTGAAGATTGCCACATCTTACAACCCCGCATATATATTTACTAAAATTTTACTGGTTTACAAGGTGAAGGAAGCATTGAAGATGCTTCGTATTGGTAAGGAATGAGCTGAGACTATCCTGAAAAGGATGTCGAGTCTGGTAGAGGATTCGTGTGTTCGGTTTAGAGCACAAGGAGATTGGTGTAGAGGTTGATATATGCTTCAAGTGGAGATTTGAAGGTTTATAGTCATCAGATCAGCCACAAGTAGAAGACTCAAGCTGAAAGGAAGTTAGTCTTTCGTAGAGTCTTAAGTGTCTTAGATATTCTGTTTGAGTCTAAGAATTTGTAACATATTAGTCGGTTAGTACATGTGTCGTCCCTTCACATGCTGAGTACTATTAAGCACGTGCAAATAACTGAATTATAAAGCTATAAGTCTGAGTCTTGAGCTGATTAGAGTTGACTTAGGGTTTTTGTTATCAGCCAAGATTGAGAAGGAAAGACACAAAGAACGATTGTACAAGGAACTCGGTTGAGAGCAAGATTAGTATGTTGCTGGTTCAATTCCATCTCCCGTGGGTGTGAGCTATAGAGGCATTTCCTCGTTAACAGAGGGGTGTGATGAACACCGGATCAATAGTTGCTTGTGTTTGTGTCGATTGACTCGAGTTCGGTAAATCAAGATTAGGTTTCTATCTTCACACCAAAATTATAGTGTCTCTAAGATATAATACTAGGTTTGTATTTATGCCGTTGATAATTCTCCGATACTTATTTTAACTAATTGAATGTAAGAGTTGTATCATATTAATATAATAGTTTTTTTTTTTGCATAATATGTTCGTTTATCAAAACTTATTGATAATGAACGAAGGGAAATTGCCACTAATACCACTTTTCTAATACCACTTTTCAACTTTACACTTTTCAAATTTACCCTTAAAATTTTAATAGGCAAAATACTATTGTACCCCTCATTTCATTAATTTAACCTAGATCTATTTCTTCTCCAAATGTCTGTCACGAGATGAAATTGAGACGAGCTCCAACGAGATCTCCGGCGAACTTGGCGATCTCCGGCGAACTCGGCGAACTCGGCGATCTCTGACGAACTCGACCGACGAACTCGACCGACAATCTACGGCGAATTCGGCTATCTTCAAGTTTGTTTGTTTGTTGTTATTTTGTTGTTATTTTGTCAATAGAGAGAGTATTGGCGTGAGGATGAGCTCTTATCGTTCATGAGCTATGCAGTTTAGTATCCGACTCCGTTCTAGACCTCTCCCGCGGTTTGCTCAAGCTCCAATCCACACTCGAAGGGTTTTTGATTCTTATCGGTTACGAACAGAAACATGGGGATTGGAAGTTCAGTTCGACCGAGAATCATCAGTTTGTGAGGGTATGTGACACAAATAGCCGTTCCTGATCATTTTAGCTTGATTTCTCATAATCGATCAATTTCTGGGAAAGAAGACGAAGCTTTTCTCATGAGGTTTTAAAAATTTCAAATTTATAAAACCTTATAAATATTTATCGATGAGGAACATAGTGTTATGTTTTATCGTTTTTTGATATATCTTGTTGATTCTTCAAGCTTTAAGTAATTTTGTGTTGAATATATTTTGACTCCTACTAACTTATATTTCTTTCTTCTCCAGATCTTTGTCCTGCGATCAAATTGGGAGTTGCTCCAAACGAAATCACCGGTGAACTTTGCGATCTCTGGCGAACTTGGTGAGATGTAGACGCGATCCAGCGAACAGAGGAAGAAGATTGTCGAAGGTGTCAAGATAATTTGAGAAGGAAGCATCAAAGAAGGTGATTTTTGTCTTCTACTTTTGTTTTTCTGAAAATGATTTGTTTAAGTAATTTCATGTTGAAAATTTCCAAACATGATCTTTTTTATATGATGTTTGACAAAGGTGTCGATATTGAAATTGAAATTATACTCTGTGATATTTATAAGCCCTTATAAATTTTATATTATAGAAAAGACATACTATTTCTATTAGTTTTGATGTTTGAATATATATTGGGATATAATTCATTGGGATTTCACTGTTGATAAAGAAAGAAGAGGTTCAATTAGTGTTATTCCTAAAGATATATCCTACAAAGAGTTGATTATGGTAGTTCTAGAAGATTTTACAATAGATAACAATATAAAGTTTAGCTACGTTTCACCATCAAAGTCTATCTTTGGTACAGAAGATGCTCTTCCAGTTTTTATTAGGAATGATTTCCAAGTAGTATCCTTTATGAGCAAACATAAATATAGTGGAAAACTTTCTTCAGCTTTGACTAACAATTTATGAAGTAAACTCTTTGGTTATGTTTTACTTATAAATTTTATTATTTACTTTGCCACAGTTACTAGTTACTAACAATTTATGAAGTAAACTCTTTGGTTATGTTTTATTCTCTGACAATTTTTTTGCTTTTTAATAGGAATTAAGCTTGGTTAGGTTGGCGTTGAATGCCCTGCAAGGTGTTCTTCTCTTATTAGCATACAGAAGCTCTCTTATGGATTATGCTCTGAGCCAGCTGATAGGAAAACCCACAAAAGTCTGAGCTTGTGGCATCGGTTATCAAGCACTGACGCCTTAGGAGAGATTCTTTGAAACATAGGCTATTTTGGTTCTTTGGTCTTTCTTCTCCATAACTTCGTAGACCCATTTCATGAACTTCAAGTTGGAAGTTGAGGGACAGGGGGGAGCTGTAAAGTAGGTGAAAATGAAGAAGCCAATAACAAGAGCCACTATACTCTTGTTAATCAGGCTTTTGCTATTGCTGTGAGAAAGGTCCTAGAAGGCTATATATGTGGTATGTATACATTATGTGCATCTGCAGAACTGAGGCGTTCATCTAACATTGTAGTTTTGTAAACCCTTTATAAATTTTTATAAACCATTATAAATTCAGAAACCCCAAGTATCTCTCAATGCTCAATCATCTCAATGCTCAATTATTACCTTTTTATAAGGCCTTATAAAAGAAACTGTAAAAGAATGATGTTCTTTAATAAGCAAAGAAATGATGTAAAGTTGGTTAATTTGGTGATTTATAAACTCTTATAAATAGATTTATAAACCTTGTAAATTAATTTATGAACACTTATAAATAAATGTAAAAACTCTTATAAATAGCTTATAATTTCTTGTAAATAGTTTTATAAACCCTTTTAAATAGTTTTATAAATATTTATATATGTTTTAAAAACTTTATAGATGGTTGATACAAGGTTTTATAAGCTCTTATAAAATTTATAAGTGATTTTATAAAGGTAACCCACTTGAGGTATTTATTACAATTTTTATATTTATAAAGCGTTATAAAAGAAACCGTAAAACACAATATATATATATATATATATGTATTTAGCCTTATGTTTTTATGTTTTCATAGGGAAACACAATTTTCAAGAAGATTGGAGTTGCAGAAAGAGAGAGAAGACACGTGCTTTTATATGTAATATATATGTTCTTGACACATATAAAAGAAACAAGACACATGTCTTTCGGTAATATATATGTGTAACACGTGTTCTTATAAGTGATTGTAAGCTGTAAATCATTTGTACTTTACATTTACTCTAGTTTCTTTTTTCAGAAAATTAGTAACGAGCATCTTCATGTATTTATATCACCGATTTTACTTTTTAAACTTTTTAAACTTATAATAGCTTTATGAATATTTACTTCTAAATGTAAAGATTTATAAAATCTTATAAAAGATTTATAAACTCTTGCAAAAGATTTATAAACTCTTGAAAAATATTTATAAAATCTTATAAATATTTATATATGTTTTAAAAACTTTATAGATGCTTGATAAAAGGTTTTATAAGCTCTTATAAAATTTATAAGTGATTTTATAAAGGTAACCCGCTTGAGGTATTTATTACAATTTTTATATTTATAAGGCCTTATAAAAGAAATCGTACAACAATATATATATATTTAGCCTTATGTTTTATGTTTTCAGAGGGAAACACAATTTTCAAGAAGATTGGAATTGCAGAAAGAGAGAGAAGACACGTGTTTTTATATGTAATATATATGTTCTTGACACATATAAGAGAAACAAGACACATGTCTTTCTGTAATATATATGTGTAACACGTGTTCTTATAAGTGATTGTAAGCTGTAAATCATTTGTACTTTACATTTACTCTAGTTTCTTTTTTCAGAAAATTAGTAACGAGCATCTTCATGTATTTATATCACCAATTTTACTTTTTAAACTTATAATAGCTTTATGAATATTTTACTTCTAAATGTAAAGATTTATAAAATCTTATAAATGATTTTTAAGACTTTATAAATGAAATTACCTTTCTAAATATTTATAAATGATTTTATAAAACCTTATAAATATTTGGTATATTCTTAAAAGTTATTTTATAAAAGTTTATAAATCATTTGTAGGAATATATATAAACTATTGATAAAGGTTTATAAATAATTTCTGAATTTTCATAAATGATTTATAAACATTTATAAATTATTTATTATCTTTATAAAGCCTTATAAGTATTTTATTATGATGATATAATTTGATATGATTTTTCTGCCCCTTCTTTATAAAAACAATTATATCATTTCTCAGATTTTCTTAGCAAACAGAGGTACATCATTAACATCATCCACAATCAACTAAAGGATATATATATAGACTTGGTAAGATTCAATCATGATTCATGAGCAAATCTACACTCAAGAACAATTCAACATCCATAAATATTCTATAATTCACCACAAAACAGTTAAGTCAAAAAGAAAGAGAAGCAAAAGATTCTCACTGCAGGAGGCAGGCCGAGCAGGACGATGGACGTAAAGCAAGCAAATCTTCTTGCTGGAGAAGTTTCTTGCCGCCCATAACACCGTCGTTTTGCTCCTCTCCACGTCTTCCGCCACAACCACAAAGATCGTCTGATCCACATCTAAAGCCGCCTCCGGAGACTTCTCCAACACTGAACTGTTAAGAAACGCAGAACCCAAAACAAAACTTTCAGATTCTGCCAACTTTCTTATTGTGAATCGACCATTCACCAACAAGTAAAATAATCCTCTTCCAAAAACATACAACTATTGCTTCAACGAACAAAAGAATATCACACACTATAGCAAGCAAAGGCTTATCCTTTTCAATCTTAACTTTTGTAAAACGAAAATAAGTAAAGAGTGGAAAAAAAAGCATTACATTATTGAACACCAAGGACAGTTGCTGTGAGAAACCTCGAGTTAGGTCGATGCCTTACATTAGGCTTCTCAAGATAAGCTCGGACGCCATCTTTTTCAGCTTGTCTCATCAACTCTGCTGCTTCTCTCAACAGAACCGAAGCTATTCAATTTTCAGTTTCCAGATCCATCAGCAGAAGCAGGCTGTTAAAGTAACCAAACACTCAAAATCTGATATAGAGTGCCTGAAAATTTTCTGCCACGAAACTTGTGGAAAAGCTATGGTCTTTGTATGTGAGAGAGAAAGCAAGTAAAAAAGTAAATGGAACAAAATCAACAACTGAGAAACAGAGGTTTCACAATCAAGGAATCAGAGGAGATTAGTTCGCTAAAGGGAACAGATTCTGCAATTTAAGACACAAGAAAAAACAAAAAAAAAATCTCAATGATTGTTCAATAAGATTTAATAGAAAAACAAAAGTCAATGATGAAAATGGTGATTACCATTGTACATCGAAGCAAATGTGTGCTGACAGGGTTGTGGCTCTCATATAAGCTTGAACACAGTTTCTCAGGAACTGAACATATCAATTACATTACAAAATAACTTAGATTTACAAAGGGTTATAAAGGATCTTAAGTTGTCAAAAACTCAATGTTTTCACAATCAAAACTGTTTATCTTAGATCGACCTATACAGATTAGAAGTCTAAAGCAACCTTGTTTGATTTTTTGACTAGAGTAACCACAAAATCGAAATTTCGCAAAATTAATCGACACAAACAAAAAAAAGGAAAAATTAGATGCATACCAGTTGGGAATCTTGTACAGAAGTAGGAGTCGACAGTGTGAACCGCAGAGAACCAGTGGAATGAGAGAGAGATGGTGGATCTCCGGTGAATCGGAGGTAGAGAGGAAGAAAAAAGATCGCGAGAGAGAGACGGTGGATCTCCGGTGAATCGGAGGCAGAGAAGAAGAAAAAAGATCGAGAGAAAGAGAGAGGAAAAGAAGATGATCGCGAGAGAGAGAGAGAGATAAAGTTAGGGTTAGTATGGTCTTTTGGTCATTAATGAAAAGTGTATTTGTGAAAATGTCCCCATACTAGTGGTATACTTGAAATGTGGTACCAAAGAAAGTGTAGAAGTAAAATTTCCCATGAACGAATTGGTTTATATGATTTATTTTAACCACACACAAAATATGCAAGTTGTAGAAAATAATACAAATCATATAAAAAGGTGCACATACGTAATATATCTATTTTCGACTTTCGTAGAATAAAATGATATTTTTCACGAAAACAGCCAAATTGGGTAATAATGTGAATATGTGATGAACCTTACCTAATGTTTTATTTAAAAAACATTAAATCAAGTAACGTGATGAAGGCAAGGCGACTCGAGCCTAACCAAAGTGCTAGCGACCCTGTCATTGTAGAACAAAGACAAATAAGAACAGCTAAAGAAAGTCAGTCCTAGATTTGTATGCGGGCAAGAAGACAATATAAACAAATAAATATATGCATCTTCCAAATTCTAGAAATTTTGTTATTAATCCACTAATCACGGATCTTATGTTTTGCTTCCACAATCTTTTTTGTTTGATCCTTCTTTTCTTGATATCAAACGGTACAATAACTAACCAGCAATTAACCAGTTAATTATTAGATACCACGGACAAATTATTTGATACAGTATAGTTTACCATATATATACCATTGAGCTTCGGGGTCCTTGCAAAATAGATAGTAATACAATACTATCAAACTAGGTTAAGAGTCTTTTTAACCTTTTGTGTAATGCACATAATATATATATATATATATATATTATTTTAAGTATTATTTGTTCTTTCATATATTATGAAATAACAAATATATATTAAATAATTAAAAATTAGTAACTATTACATATATAAATAAATTAGTCCTAACACATAAATAAATTTTATTAAGCCAAACAATCATTTTTTCTATTTTATATTAGTATATAATTAATTTAAATGATACAAACATAGAAACATAGATGTATAGTTTATTAACTAGAAGTCAAGTGTTAAAAACATCTTATATGATAATATCATACATAAATATTATAAAACTGGTGAGTATATGCTAATTGACAAGCCTGGTAGTCACAAGGTTTGGTTTCAAGTGGTTTATTTTGCTCAAACTAGTGATTGTCATCGTAAACATTAAAATTTGACTTGAAGCTTTTTTATAAACTTATTTTTGGGAGAACCTTCGTTTGACTACTACTGGTCTGTGCTTAAGATGAGACAATTGTGCGTGTGAGTAATGCTTCTGCGTTTGCTATGGTATCTGGTGATTTGATTTAATCAGATCAGATAAACTGATTCCAACAGATGACCTGACTGGTATGTTATGTATCACTTCCACTTTAAACTGAGAATCAACAATGGACTAAAGCATCATATGATTAGGGCCATTAAATATAGCTTTGACGCTTTTCTAGGACAGAGAATAGGCTTTCTTTTAACAAACAAGTATTGCACGAAAAATTAATGCTGTTGAGCAGAAATTGTAAATTTTAAAAATATTTTATTTAAAATATGCAACAAATTCATTAAAATTGAAAAGAAGTAATTAAATTGGAACGAACCAATGCTTCATTTTATATATATTATAAAATAAGAAAAATTTGAAAATGAAACAAAATTTATCCGATCTAAATATTTTTTTTTCCTATCAAATTTTGATTTTATAAAAGATTACGGGCCAAGCCCAATGGCCGAAGCCCACATACAGAGGCCCACATTACTAATCGGCCAACCAAACAAACCAGAGAAAACCCTAAGCCCAAATTGGCTTAACAGGCCCAAGCCCACCTACTCGAACCCAGCACCGACCGACTCTGGGAAACGCGTGCGTCGAGGAGGCAGAAGCGCGCCACGTGTGGAGATCTTGACCGTCAGTGCGCCACGCGTCACTCCGCCTCAACCCGACCGTCTCCGCCTTACCAAACCGCCGTACCCAACCGCTGAAAACCCTCGATTCGGCGGAGCTCTGAATCCCTTCGAGCCTCCACCGCAACCACATCTCTTCTTCACCACACTGAGACCCTGTCGGAGAGCATCCTCCCCCTGTTGAGAGCTCATCCGACGGCGACGCTACAAACCCTAAAAATCATAACCCGAAGAAACCTCTTCCGCTCCATGACCAGAGCCCATACTCGAGCAGACAACCACCCTCGAGACGCTGAAGCCGGCGACGTAAGACTGACGGAGTATTAACCTCCTGGGGACTTGAGCTGACGACGACGAAGTTATAGTACCTTCCGCCTCCCAGCGACTAGAACCGGCGGCGGCGGAGCTAACTAAGCCTCCACCTCCCGGGACAAAAAAACACAAACATCTTTACCTCTCCGCTCCTTTAGACCTTCGCGTCTTCACACCAGTGACAGAACCACCACCTCGGGTGACTGACCAGAGCTCAGGCAAGGCGGAAGCCGTTAGAAACGAGGGTGAAATACAATCGGGGACTTTTTACTGAAGGATGACGGTCTCCGGCGACGGCACGCACGCTCACGCGCCGGCCGTTCGCCGGAGATCTACTTTCTCTCTCTTTCGCTACTTTTTCTCTCTTTCGCTACTTTCTGTCTCCGATCTAAATATTTTCTGTGCCAAACTTTTTTATACCCATAATATTATATTTTTCTAGAAAACAAAAAAACTAAAAACATTTCTAGGCCTTGAGAGCATTGAATGCATCTACAAGTCTGAGCTTCATTTTGGTGGCATAGCCAAGTGGTAAGGTCTATGGACAGAAAAAATATAATATGGCGAATTGAACCTATATGTAGTATTTAACATTTTACCAAAAAAAAAAACCTATATGTAGTAAAGATGTTCTAGTATTTGTATATGTAACCCCATTTCTCACTTTAAAATTTAGATTCTCGGGGAAATTTGGGGCATACTCTAGATCGTATCTCACGAGATTTTGTGCAATATATTATCGATATCTTTTATTTTTAATATTAGGAAAATTCAGTTACCAATTTGAAAGCCCAAGATATTATGTGGGTGTTGCACACGTTAATATGATTAGTTGATTGAATCCTTTGAACCGTGATTTTAGTTAAATCGAATAATCTAGTTTCTCTATATTCTGTTTTGCATTTATTATAGGGACAATGAAGTGGATATACAAAACGCATGCCCGTTATAAAATAATGGGAACGAAGTGACAGTGGAGGCTCAAAGCTTACCTCAAACGAAATGAAGAGACGAAATTACCCTTTTTCTCAGATCCACCCACTGACTGAGCTAAATCCACTGACACACGCAGCTGGGTCCACTGACACACACAACATAATCAACAGTTGTTTTGACAGCTTTTTCTTTACAACTTTTTTAAAGATGATCACATTTTTTTTGAACACTCAACTTTTTTTCTTATTCAATACTTTAGTATTTATTAATATATTAATATATGACTTATTTTGATTATTATACTTTATACAATTATATATAAATGTGAAAATGTATTTGTATATAGAGTTATGATCAAAACAATATGCTATATAATATTAAAATATATGTATCGCTACATACTTTGTTAGACGTTAATAATACATATGGTACAAAATATATTTAATGCTACATCGTTAGTTAGCCGTTAATAACAAATAATGTAACAAACTAACAAATCGTGTGGCTGGTAATAAATATTGTAACAACTAGCAAATCAATTATCCAAAACAATGTATCATCTAACAAGTCACTTCTTAGCAGCTAACAAATTGTATACCTGGTAATAAATAATGTAACAACTAACAAATCATTTACCCAAAACAATGTATCATCTAACAAGTCATATATCCAAATCATGTAACATCTACCAAACGATGTAACAGTTACACGTTTTGTTTAGCCGTTATAGAATAGTATTCATGACCGTTATAGAAACATAGTCATGAGTTTAAAATTCTCCAGTTTTTCTTTTGATATTAAATTATTACCAAGTCATCTTCTTAAACACGAACAATTTTATTTTAGAACATTCACAGGAAAAAAAAAGAAAATTATTAAGATTGAAAAAGCAATTATCATGATTTATAAAAAAAAACAAATTGATTATAAAATACAGAAAATCAATGGAAGAAAAGAAAGAGAGTTGGAGAAAGTTGAGTTTACGAGAGGAAACAAAAAGCTAGAGTGAAGGAGAAGAGAAGAGAAAAGTAGAAAACTGAAAAATCATTAAAAAGATATATAAATCAAAAGACATCTCTTGGTAACTGCATTGTTAAGTCTACGGAAGGTCTTTTTAAGCAAGTGGCAGTGACTCTGACACATCTCCCTGTAGACCTGCGCATAGAGGAGTAGGGGCAATTACGGAACGGAAAAATCTTTTTTTTTTTTTTGAACGGAACGAAAAGGAAAAATCTTGTTTATGAGATATGGTAGATGTTTAATAAGGGGGTCTAAAATGATTAGAAACACATATTATCTCTTTATTATATGTATCAAATAGCGAATCTTATCTTTATTTGAAATAAATAATGTGGATTAAAGACCGATTTGTTAGAATTATGAATATCTATAAAATCTAGAATTTCGATCTTAAAAATTGAGTACGCCAAAAATGAAATGAGTTAAAGAATATACTTGGAATATAATATTTGGCATCCAAGCGATAGAGAAATTAAGTGGTTGTTTAAATTAAATACAGTTTAAAATAAAATATTTTATACAACTTTATTTATAAATACACTAATTGATAATTGGGAATATACTGTAATACTGAAGGGTTTAAAATTGATTTACATATTTTGGGTTGATTAAAGTGCTAATACAATTCTAAACTATATTTTGTCAGCTTCATAAATTAAAATTTGAAATAAAACCATAGGTAGTTAGGATGAACTCAAATATAATTTGTACATTGATTTAAAATTCTGTGAAGTATACGTTATATATCAATGTATAGTGTTTTTATAGTTTAGAATGAAAGGTGCTATGGTATAGGATTTGTTCAGAGTTTGAACCTCGAAACCTTTACTTTTAGGCTATGTTCGAAAACGCGGACGAGTAGCCGATTAAACGTAGTCGGAACCTCACTGTGGCGATTATGTGCTGTTCGGAAGGACTACGTGGTGGTTTAAGTTTCAACCGCTTAAACCATGAAAATCAATAAATCAACGAGTAATTTCACATAAATCGTATGTCATGTGTTAAATCTATAAGTTTTGGATGATATCTTGAAGAAATTGGTGAAAAGACAATAAGTGGCGTCTGTTTTTAGATTTAATTTTCGCAGGTACAAACGAAGAAGAAGAAGGTTAAAATACAAAAGTACCCCTCATTAATACATATTGTAAAACAAAATGAAATTCAGATAACGTTGGGCTTCGAACATGGGCATCAGTTATTCAAAAGAGCACTAAACCACTACACCAACTCTATATTTTAGGAATTCTACAACAAATATATATTACGTAGATAGAATTTGATGAAAACTCATGAAAAAAATCCCCGAGTACTCCTCGATTAATCTCTGATTTTCCGCTAACTCGCTAGGCCTGGACTGTCCGCCCGACTTACTCCTAGCGTAGTTTCGAACATGGCCTTTTTAGGGTAAAAAGTTTGATTATTAACATTATTTCATTTGGGTGAAAAATAATTAATCAGATTGGATTGATATTAAAGACGAAATGGACGAAATGGGTTTACTTGAGATTGGCTTAATACTACTCTGAAATGGGCTGTTAATTTGGGCTTGACAATTTGATAAGTCACCAAAAATTCTTGTTATTTGTTTAATTAATATAGTCGAAAATCATTTAAAAAGGAAATAAAAGCAGTGGCAATCTATTGTAAATAACTTGAAATCTTAAGAGTATAATCCTAGTAGGGATTCTATGTTAATAGTATAGATGTCACCATATTTTTAATATTGATTTGTGGTGAACACCTACACAATCATTTTTAAATAATGTCTAGGTGATTTGATTTAACTATGACTATAACAACAATTATGTTTTAAGTATTTGGCTTCGAATGGTAACAACGGATTGAGCGGTGCGGGACAAGCGGTACAACTGCGGTGCGGTTTTAACAGTTATAAAAACATATAGATATATGGTATATGTAGATATTTTTGTTACTGTTAAGGCTTCGAATGGTAACCATTGTCCCGCCCCGCCCCGCAGTTAACAGTAACAAAAATCTCTACGGCTTCGAATGGTAACCATTATCCCGCCCCGTCCCGCAGTTAACAGTAACAAAAATCTCTACATATACTATATATCTATACATTTTTATAACTGTTAGAACTGCACCGCAGTTGAACCGCTTATCCCGCACCGCTCAAACCGCAGTCACCATTCAGAGTCTACATATACTATACATCTATACATTTTTATAACTGTTAGAACCGCACCGCAGTTGAACCGCTTGTCCCGCACAACTCAAACCGCAGTCACCATTCAGAGCCTAAGTACAGTGCGGCGCGGGGCGGTTAGAAACATTCGGAGCCTTAAATAACTAAACAATAGACATCTCGAATGTAATATCTCAAATTTCAAGTTCTTGTTTTCTACAAATACTAATTTTGTAAACATAAGTATTCATCATTTTTATCTACTCAATGTATATCTAACTAGGGAAATTGCCTAAAATACCAACAAATATATATAACAACAATGGTCCTATACATTTTCAGAGCACAACAATATTTTAGCATTGGCCTTATATATATATATAGTTACAGTCTGTCAAGTTATACTGGTTGCATGTTTTTCCTTTGTCATTTACAAAAGTCACCAGAAATCTATCGTTGTAGAGAAAATTTGGTTTTATATCAATTTTCAAAACTGGCAAAAAAAAGAGCAAATAAAAAAGCAGGGACAAAGATAGAAAAGGAAAGCAAATTACAGAAAGGATCCAGCTGGAACTTGTCAGAGAGACAAAAGCTGAAATCCAACCTAAAAGATACACTATATTCGTTCCACCTCACTCCTCATCTTCATCTTATCATAAATATTATTTTCCATTTTCTTCAATATATTTTAATTTTAATAAAATAAAAAATAAAAACCTTTAGTTACATTTCCTCTGTTCTACTTGAAATTTATGTAATTAAAAAGGTTAAAAATATTTAAATGTTTGGATTTTGAGCAAATCGATTAGAAAGCTGATCATTGTTACTAATCGGTGTCTAAAACGATTTTAAAAACCGACTAATTCGCCCAAACACCAACTGGTATACTCAACATTGTGAATTTGTGGTTTAAACAGCCGCTTAATCGATTACAATGGCCAAACTTTGGGGTTCAAATTGGTTAAAACTATGAAGCTTTGGTAAAAAAAAAATACTAATAAAAAACCACCAAAGCTTATAACAGTTTCAACTTTCAATGAATAATCTTCTATTCTTCTCAAATAATGAAGAGACTCCCGGAAAAAGAATAGAACAACAGATAAAAGAAATAAAAAAACAAGTCAGAAATCCAATAACGCCCAAATAGAACTGTGGAAACGTAGAGAACAAGAATCATATCTCAACAAAGCCCTAGAAAAATACAAGCAAACCCTCAAGTTACATTTCAATACAGAACCATAATCATCACCAAAGCCATTACCACCATTGAAAGACTCGTGAATCCAATGCTCCTAGTGGCTGATGATGATATCTTCTGTGGCCTGGAAACAAGAACAAAAATAAAAGAATAAAATCAAAAACATACACTTTTACAAAGTAGAAAACATGTTGTTGAAGTGATGTTACTTTTGTAATTTCTGTAGAGCACCACAGTAAAGGACATTAGCAGGGGCCCCGAACTCGGTTTTGTTGTTTTCGTCAGGGTTAACAACTCTAACATACGTTTCTTGTCCGAGATACCAAGAATCAAGATTCTCTGTTCTTAGATTCCAAGCTCCAGGGTTGTCCAAAGATATCAAGATCGCTGACCATGCCCCTGGATACACCTGAATAGTTGAGCGTGCAATACCATCCCATTTGTTGTAAGTTCCTCTACTGTTCTCTGTCCACTCTCCGTAGTCCATTCTGCAACCAAAACAATCTGAATAAGACAAAGGTTTGCAGTCACAAAATGAAGAAGAAACAGCTAACAAAGTAACTCACCCGACGGCGAAAAAGGCGTAGCCACTCATGTGATAGCTTTGCATCTTAGTGTCATTGTTCTGAAGAATGACTTCCATGAAACCGCGGTAAGTGCCATTGATGATCGAAGTCTCCATCCTAGGTGGTCCGGTTAAAGGTCTCTTAGGGAAATCAAGCTTATAAACTCCTTTGACCTTATGCTTATCAGCTAGTCTTATAGGCGTAGAAGGATTCACAAACGATACCCCACTAAGTGTTGTCCTTCTTTTGCCATTGATCTTCACAGGCGGCATGTTCCTCAGAACATAGACATCGGTTACATTGATGGAACCGTATTTAAACGAGCCTTGCGGGTTAGGACGTGCTCCACTTGCTGATACATTCCATCTGCAATAACAACAACATTAGTTCACACTTGATGAAACTACAAGAGTCTTCTTGATTACAACAAACCTGATGGATCTTGCTTGATTCATGGAGAATGTTTTGTCGAATTCGTCTTGTGGTCCAGGGGGCAAGTGACCTTTTGCCTTTCCTTTAGAGTTGGTATAGTGCAAGATTCCAACTCCAGTGACTCTTCTCCATATGGTTTCATTAACAATCCGAGCACTGGCGACGATGTAGTAATCAGAGCTTGCGTTTTGGTCCATAGTAACCAAGAAGGAGTAAGACTGTCCAACATGAATGTCCAAGCTGGTGTAGTTTTGTTGAACTGTGTAGGATCCTTCGGATTCAGCAAGAACCAAGTTGTGGCCTTGGATCCTAAAGTTCAAACTCGTGGAGATTCCCACATTCGACACTCGAAGTCTATAAGTCTTTCCTGTGGTTGTCACAAAGGTATAACACTCTTAAAAACTCCAAAACAAAGACTGTTTGATCCAAGAAAGCTAGTAGTAGTACACTCACCAGGATGGACTGTGATGGTTTCGTAATCGATTCCATCAGGAACAAGAGTCTTATTGTACTGGTAAGGTCCTTTTCCGTTAATAAGAACTCCATCAGGCATTCCAAGATCTTTACCATCATCTAAAGCCTTCCTCAAAGCCTACATTTTTCATAAACAAGTGTTATTGCTTGACCTGCAAGGTAAAAAATATAATGGCGGGCGAAAGAAAAAAAGAAGTACTAACCGTGTGGTTCCTTGTGTACCAATCACCAATGGCAATAGTGATATCACCTTCTGGAGTAGAGAAAGGGACTGGAATAACTGATCTAGGATTGACAATGAAGGAGCCAAACCCACCAGAAGCTCTTTGGAAATGGAGAGATGGGAAGTAGAAGAAGCTACCAATCTGGTCCTTAACTTGAAACTCATAAGTCCAGTTCCACTTTGGTGGGATTGGACAGTTAGTTCCTGCAAGTCCGTCTTGCCAAGAAACACGTCTCTGTTGGATTCCAGACCTGTTAAAAAAACATCAAAACATATTTTGCAATCACAACACTTTTAATATTCCTCAAGAGTCAATACAAAAAGATTTTAGTGAATCTCTTACCAGTGGAGAAGAAGTCCCTCGTCTAATTTGTTTCTCACATTCACGACCAAGTTCTCATTGGTCGTGACATTGATTGTAGGACCAGGGAACTTTCCATTTATAGCAATTACCTGACAATAGAATCAAAGGAAAAGTTAGAACTCTTGAGAGTGTTTTTAGATCTTCTGTTTCACTTTTTGTTGGATTTGGGCTTAGAAAGACTGAATCTTTTTTCATTCATTCAGGTGGAATTTCAGTAAAACTTTGGATAAATTAAAAAGAACAGTTTTTGGTAAAGTAAAAGTGAAATGGGTTTCTTAAGGATGAATTTGAAGTGTTTCCCTGAAGAAAGAAGATTGGAACTTTTGAAAAATCTGGATTTTTAGGCATAACCACAAACAAAGTTACAAACTTTATCAAAATTTGACAAAAACAAACATCCCAGTTACTTGGTGAAGAGGAATAATAGTAAACCTCTAAAATTAAAATCTCAAATCTATAATTTATTTAGCTCACTGTAACTACAGTAAATCTAAAACTAAGATTTACAAAATTAAAATCGATTATGAAAAATGTAGATAAATCCACAAGTAAATCCCAGAAAGACAAACTTTGGTTGAAAGAACCAACTTCTTGTGCAATGAATATATTACTAAAAGTTAGATCTTCAGCTCACTAGAATTACAATAAATCTCAAGAGTTAAGGGTTTTGCAACAACAAAAAAAGGTCCAAGCTTTGATCAAATGAGCAGATATCAAAAGATCTAGATAAAAACAAAACCTGTTGAGGAACACCAAGTGGAGAAGCGGTAATGTAGGAGACTTCGAAGTTGTAGAAAGCGTATGGATCTGCAGCGAAGCAGAAACTAAAGTTCACCAAGAACATAAGAAGCAGGATCTTGAACAAATCCATTCTTTTTTCTTTGCTTTTCTTGAACAGAAACGAATACAATGATGTTTAGTTGTTGAGTTTAAATTTCTCTGTCTGTGAATTTACATTATCAGATTGGAGAAAAGGAAGGATTGAGTGGGAGAAACTATAAGCTATAAAGGAAAGAGACGACCCAGAGAGATAGAGACAGAGAGAACGGCTACAATTCTAGTTGCCTAATTAGTTGTTATTCATATTATTTTGTCGCAATTATTTTACCAGGAAAAAGCCGCACAACGCGCCTATAAATCTGAGAAAATAATAAATCAAATGGTTAATTAGCCTTTTCTTTTGTTTGAAGTATTATTAGTTTAGAATCTTATATTCGAATTGTATTCTTAATATTTTATATAATAACTAAACTACTGAATTAATAGATTTATTTCCTTTTGACACCCCTAGTGAATTAATAGATACCTTACCCCTCATTATAGAGTTCTAATCTTCTTTTGTCGGTAACCATAACTTTATAAATCGTTAAAATATTTAAGAGAATTTAGAAGAAAAATTAGTTGACAGATGAAAAGAAAACAAGCCAACGGATATAATGATAATAGTGATAGCAAGAAAGAATGGCATCTGGTTGACAATTTTAATATTCTTTTTTTTTCCACCGAAAATGTTTTTCTTTCTTTATTCATCAAAATGAGCTGTAAATTTGCATCACATAGACCACAATTTTCCTACAAATATTACGACGACGCGTATATTGATGACTGTAAATTTACATTGGCCGTGGGAAAATTATTGATAAGAAATAATGATGCATTGTACGTAGTAATAGTAATACACTCATAAACAATGTTATTTTTAAATTTTATCACAGAAAAAACATTATTAACTACACTATAATCTATAATATCTTATTCATCAAAATATCTTTATAATATTGATATTAATTGCAGAATGCATTGAGCTCAACATATATACATTCAATTATTTTTTAGTTTATGTAGAAAATGTTAAATTAACATTCTTTAACAGAACAGAGAAAAAATTATATATAAGAACCACATAAAAAAAATTTGATTTGATAATTGAAGTGCATTATGTACGCAATAATCACATGTTGCTCGCGTGCTAGCTTGTTTAAATAACCAATTAATAATAATTAGGTTAAGATCTGCGCCTTGCGCGGGATGAATATTATATATAAAAATTATTTTATATAATTTAATAGTTTAAGTAATTTATAATATTTTTAAAAATTAAGTTGTCAATACTTTTTTAAAATTTTTATCAAAAAAAAATTGTTCAAAGTACTTTCAAAATTAAGATATTTATGTATTTTCTTATATGACATATAATTTAATTTAAAATGATATATATATATATACACATATATATATATATATATATATAAATATATATTTATTTATTTTTAATACTTATTAAATGAGACTTTCAACTTATATGATTTTTTAATTATTTGTATCATGTCATAACAAAAATTTTAAACCATAGATCACATAATTTGAATGTGAAACTTTTAAAGGTTTTAGTAATTTATACTCGTTTTTAAAAATTCAAAATATAACATATAAAGAAAACTTTTAATTTTTATTAAATGGTTACTATGGTTTTTTAATTTATTTTAATAGTTTAAAATTAAACAAATATAATGTAAGACAAACTTATTTTTATCAAATATTTATTATTCAAAATCATTAATTGTCATATATACTTTAGCCATATTAGATAATTCCGTAATTATATTTATGGATGAAGCACATTAATAATGTATTTATGGTTAGTTTAATAAAAAGTTTATTATATATTTAGATGAACCAATATATTTTTCTAAGGATTCTAAAAATCATTCTAGTAATGACATGTGGTTACAAAAAATGTTATAATGTTTCTCAAATAATACATAGGGGATAACTTTACCGTTACATTCCCTTACTGAGTTAATACTTTTAGTGGGGGAAATAAAAATAAAATAATTTAAGCTAAGAATTGTATTTGACCGTTTGACCTGTGGCCCTCTCCAAAGGGATAAGCTTTTATTTATGAGAGGTGCAACGCAGCGGTGAGCCAGTCTGGAATTGCCATGTGGCTGCCAGCCAAAACAAACGAGATCCTTCCTAGTTTTGAATCTTGTTTTTCCTGGTGATGTAGAAAATACTACAAATTATATGTTTTAGTTATGAACTAGATTTTGATCAATTTTCTTTTTCAGTACTAAAACATTTTAGTTTGTATAAGCTTTTTATCAATAAGTTAATATAATTTGGTGTTATGTATTATTTGACTCTATAATACTTATGTTTATATGGTTTATAATATTATTATTACTATAAAATATTTATGGTATGTAATATATTTTATCGTGTATGTTGTTAGTTTGTCATGAGTTTATTATAGTTATTTATTTGGTGTAAAACTTAGATAGCTAAATATTTCAAAAACATCACATGACTAAACCTAAATTTAGTTTCATCATTTTATAAATTTTGAATTTTGTCATCATTTTATAAATTTTGAATTTTTTAACAAGGATTATTTTGAAAATAATATTATGTAACACTAGTATGTTACATATTTCTCTAAATTTGAAATATATATATATATATATATATATATATATAATTATATCAAATTAGACCTACATAATAGAGAAAGAAAATTTTGGGATATTGTTAAAAACCACAAAAATTTTTTTTTTTAAATAAACTAAAATATAATGTACTTGCAAAATAACTTTTTAGTAAATATTGTATTTTGGGATAGTGAGTTAGTGGGAAAGTTAGCCACTCGATATATAGGACCATATCGAGTGATGCAACATGTTGGAGAAGTAGCCTATCGATTAGAGCTACCATCATATATGGCACTTCACCCAGTTTTCCATGTTTCAGTGTTAAAAAGGCATATACGAGATCCTACCGATGTAGAGCCGAAACGAGTAGAAAACCTTCGTTCCAACCTCACTTACCCTGAAGGACCATTTCGAATCGGAGAAAGACGAATAAGAAAACTGAAAAATCGAGAGATTCCTCGAGTACAAATATTTTGGGGAAAACAATGCCGAGTAGTTGTGACATGGGAAGATGAAGAGAGGTTTTGGAAGATGATGAAGATCAGATGGGTGAAACATCAAACCACTAAGAATTCGGGACGAATTCTATTGAGAGGGGGAGAATGTAATAACCCTCTTTAAAAAGTAAAACGCAGACAAGAAAAAATCATGTAACAGCCGAGAAAATTACTCAAGTAAATGGAAGTCGGATTGATCTTTTCCCGTGGATGGTTGTGGATCCAAGATACATAAGAAAAGTTTAGAAAGTCTTAGAATAGTTTTCTATCTGAAGAAATAAAAATTTATTATAGGGCCTTAAGATAGGAATGACCTTAGAATTATTTTAGAAGTATTTTGGTTTAAGAAATCTAGGTTATTGTCAAGGAGAAACATTCCCGCCAGCTCGGATCAGCTTTTAACACGTTCGGAATTTAAATACGGCCCATTTGGGCCCATCTACGATATGTTAAGCATATCCGGAAGCTTCTGGAGGATGCAACTGCTTGTCTACCTCTTTAAGCAGCTAGACATGTGTTACTCCTTTACTGGAGAAGCCTCCAAGCAGCTCTTGTTTATGTCCTATTGGTTGAATTAGTGGCTGGCCACAAAACTTGTTTTAATTGGACAGATTTGTGGCTGCACATCAATCTCTCTCTAATTGGTTGCATGGGACATGCAGGATAGCTCCTGCTTGTAACCCACGACCTATACCTTCTCCTGAGCTCATTCTCCATCCCTGTAAATAGCAGACACCCCCTTAGTAATTTCTCATGCTTAGAACCCTAACCATAGCAGCTCGAAAAAGTCGAAACCCTAAGGTAAACGTTTTTGTCTTTAGCTTTCTTTTTATTTAGCTTTTGTTTTTCTTTTCTCTATTTTCTTAATTAGAACTTAGATAGCCTTTCTTACCCTACCCTTCCCGTACTTGGATTTCTAAAGCTCTAGATTTTTTCCGATAGAAGTTAAAGCGAAGCCGACCGCGAGATAGAAGCGTTTCCAGTCCGAAAGTTTCATCTAAGTGTTGAGGCGAGTCTCGGTTATGAGTTATGATTGTTGTGTGTGCGGTTAGCGCCTGCAAAACAAGAGTATTGGTTGATGCATTGCTAGGTTGCGCGTTTAGATATATAATGATATGATAAGGATTGCTGTTTGTGAAAGATATAGAGTTATATCGTCGGGCCTTGGCTCGAGGGGTATAACATGATTGTGATACATTGATGTTGTGTTGCATATACTTATGTCATTGCATTGTATTGTTTGGGCCTCGGCTCAGATATATAACATGTTTGATCATATCTTAACGGAGAAACCCAAAAATCCACAGAATTGATCCGTGAGGGTCCGACACTCGGGTGGAGTGTCGTGAGAGTCATTGGTATCCAGTCGAGGCCCGTGCCTTTTCTGGGGCCTTACCAAAATTCGTTCCGGGCAGGACGCGAAGACACGTGTGATAGGGCTAGCTACCCTCGACCGTGTAGCTGCATGACGATGCGGCAAGCGTGTTATCCGGGCCATCGGTTTTTTTAGACTTTGTGTTTAGAGTCAATGGGCGCAAGAAGGGATGTGTTATGGATTTCGTATCGAGATAGGAACTAATGGCGAGAGGCAGTGTGGGAATTGAAATTCACATTATCGATTTCCGTTTAAATAAGGGAAAGTATGAGAACCCTAATTTCCCAGAGGTCCCGGGTATCTACTAATACCACACGCCAAGCAATCAGAACACGAAATAAAGACGATAAAAGATAAGAAATCGAAAAGAGAGCAAAGTTGATCTTATTCTGAATTCGTGTTTGAGCGTTACAACAAGGTAAGAGCTTGGACTACGAGAGTTGTCGGCGAGATTCCTAGTTCTAAAACCCTAAAGCTGCTAAACCTAATTGAGTCCCAACTCGAATAATAAAAACGGAAAATTGCCTAAATTGCTCTAAGTACTAAGTTTGCTGTGTATTGCGTCTCCTCCTCTGCCTCTCGCCTAGGACTCCTTATATACTTGCTTTTAGGTTGGTTTGCGACTTTCCCTTTCTGCCCTTAAACCGTCATAACTCAAAAATGGAGATATTCTGTTTTTTCCGATCTTAGTGATTATCTTCGGAAATTTTACAGTTATCCACGGAAACTTAACATTTATCTTGCCTTATGAACCAAGCATAAACCGTCATAAGACTTATGGGTTTTCGGTTAAGAAATCGCAAGTGGGCTTCGAGCTGCGTTTTAGGTCTCTTTGGGCCGTTCTTTGACTCAAAACGTTTATTACGGTTTCTTTGATAAAAAATGAACTTCCCGCGGTTTTTATCGTAAAGTTTGACTGATGACTTCGAGTGACGATAAACAAAGAACAGTTTAGCCATGGCTCATGGGAGATAGCATTGAAGAGTAGACGAGAATGCATGGATTCATGTCATATCGACGTTTTGGGAGAGCTCGGTCGCTGCGTGACGACCAAGCCGTGTACGTGCTTGATCGCTACGTAGCGACCGAGCCGTGTGCGTGTTCGGTCGCTACGTAGCGATCGGGCTTGACGAGAGTTCGGTCGCTACGTAGCGACCAGCCGTGTTCGTGCTTGTTTGCTACGTCGCGACCAAGCCGTGTGTGTGCCCGGTCGCTACGTAGCGACCGAGCCATGTGCGCTCGGTCTCTACGTAGCGACCGAGCTTTAGCTTGTGCGTGGCCAATTTGGATACGTGTCTGTTGTTTCGGACAATTGGTACTTAGTGGTTTGATTGAGATTTAGAATAAGATTTTACCGCAAGCCTCTTCGTAAAGGTTCTTTTTACGAAGAATAACTTTCGTAAAAAATGTTTACGCTGATTTTTACGGAGATTTGGACATCAATTTCGTCGTATCCGTTTTTGACTCCAACAGGCAGTCCTCGACGATCTATAATGATCTAATCACTCGTGAAGAGTGGATGCTTGTTTACATGATTGCTTTATTTTTGCATTGCATATTTTTTTAATATAATTGATCTTTGTTGCTTAATGTTTGATGCATAATGGGGAGATAAATAATTGTTACGAAACCCGACTCACTGAGAAAAATAGTTATTCATTAGACTCTTTGTTTTGCAGGTAACCCGTAGTAGGTTTCATTTGGGATCGGAGGAGCACAAAGCTGTTGGTGTAGATTTGCTACATTTTGCAAACATGTACGTTTTGTAATATGTAAGATATGGTTTTGAACATCGGACGAGTATGTATAAAGTTTTGATGTGGTTAAACTTAAAGTATAAATGAATAAGAAAAGGTTTGTGAAATTCTTGGATTCCATATGATACTAGTCCTAGTCCGGGACGAACTAACTAACGGTTTAAAACTCGGGTTGCAAAGCCTTAACTTGAAATAGCTAGGAAACCCGATCTTGGACATATGACCTTGGGATTTTAGATCTGATTCGGGAACCTCGGGTCAAATGTTTGGGCACGTGGTAGTAGTATCTTCGATCTGGTTAGAGTTATTTAGTTCGTCGTGCATGTTCTTGTTTGATTAGTGTATGGCAAACTAATTAACTTTTACTTATTCTGGATCGGAGGTGTTACATGGACAAACTCTTCTTTATACATCTCTTTGATCATCAGTTACATAGCAAACTCTCGCATTAATAAACCAATTCGTAACCTAAAGTTTGTCAAGAGCAGAGAACCACTCAAATCAATGGAAGACCAAAGATTGAGCCTGCAGCGACATGATTATCCTTGTTACCTTGTTTTTTGAAAGTCGCAAGCATGATTTGCTCTAATTATGTTGTATATCTGCTAAAAGCATGAGATGATTAAGCCTGAAATACATGTGGAAACAAAATCAACAAACAAAATATAATTCTTGATTATATCCCATAACGTAGATATATGAATAAAATGTTGATAATCAATACATGAATAAACTAAAACAAAATAAAAACATAACTGGAATCAAATTAATCTCCCATAAACGGAAATTTTTGGAAAAGAAGTTTCTCCTGCGAACGTAGGCTTTTGAATTATGATTTTGATAATCAATAAAAGTAACAAATTGAAACAAAATCAACAAAAAAAAACGAAATCTAAATCATCTCCCATAAAAGAAGCGTTGTATAAAATTTTTGATAATCAATACATGAACAAATTTGAACAAAATCGTAGACAAAATCATTTCCCATAAACTAAAGCTTTAGAAAAAGTCTGATCATTATGAGTTTATAACACCAATATCATTGGTATATCTGGAAATCTTATTATGATTGAGACCAGAAACTTGCTGATCAGTGGACCTCTAAGCATATCCGACTCACTAAGTTTCTGGAACAGCACACGGGTTGCAGGCAGAGGCGCTATTAGACCGACCCTGAACACTGATCCAAACCATGAAACACCTACTTAGATGTCTTCTCAATTTTGCTCTGTCATGTAATGTAAGCTTTTTTGTTTTGGGCTTCTTTTATGATTTGGTAACTCCAATGTTAATTAGAATTTTAGGTTCCCTAGTTCAGCTTTTATGGTTTGTGTTGGTTTCTCTTTATCGTGTCGTGTCTCCATAGTTCGCCACTTTAATTGATAGAAGTGTACAAACGTAAAAAATATAAAACAGAGAAAACTTGAAACATAAGAGAGAAAAATGTTTTATTATTTACTAAAAAGGGAGTTGAACTAAATAAGAAGAACATAAATCCTTCAAGGTGGCTGAGTAATCCAGCTCCAGATGAATTTGTGAAGTTGATTGTAAAGCTAGTGTACCAAGCAGCTATCTACAGTATCTGGAAGGAGAGAAATGCAAGAGTGCATAATCAGAGTTTCAGATCAGCGCAGGCTGTGATACTCGAGATCAAGCAAACAGTACAAGCCCGCTTAGACCCTTTGTCAAGGGCTCATACCTCTCGGAGAACTGATATGACGTTGTTGGGGACTTGGTTTAGCAGATTCTAACAGTTGGTTTCTTTTGAAGAGCAGTAGAAGAAGAAGTGTTTGGTCGAAGATTAGAAAGGAGCAGCAGTATTTTTGGTCGTGGAGTACAGGTTTGTCTTTTTTTAGAAGCCCGTGTGTGGGCAAATTACTTTTAGTAGAAGTTGCAGTGTAATTTCCGTTTCTGAGTAAATAAATAAATGATTTTAAGAAAAATAAAATAAAATAAATAAATCCTTCAAAATGTGTTTGGCCAGAATTTTAAAATACAACGTACAAAAAACAAAATAAAAAGAGCAGCTTAACGCTTCTTTCTGAAAAATGATAACTTTGAGCTAAAAAGCACTTCCTGTGAATAACAGATGGGCATGACTCGTCGTACTGTTCCTTTGCGATCCACATCTACACGCATTAAGCCAAAACATTAGAGTTTCGTTAAGCTGCAGGGTCTAGGGACTGATAAGTATTCAGTTTAGTTGGTTTAGGGAAATGAGATGATAGGGTCATAGGGACCGTGTGTACCTGCTGGAAAGTACTGAGTGAAGCCAAGATGGACCCTCCAATCCAGACAGAGTATTTTCTCTCAGGAGGAGCAACAACTTTGATCTACATGCTGCTTGGAGCCCAAGCAGTGATATCGTAGCTCATTTTGTTAGCGATCCCAGAGAAAATGTGTTTCCCACCACTGATCACAGTGTTACCGTACACGTCCTTCTGATGTATACATCACACTTCATTAGGGAGTTATAATTTGTTTCACGTATAGGATTCTCCATCCATACCAATCATAGGCGGCTGATAAAGAACCTCGGTCCTCAGGACAACGGAACCGCTCAGAACCAATGGTGATCACTTGCCCATCAGGTAACTCGTATTTCTTCTCAACAGCTGAGCTAGTTTTGGCTTTCTCAAGATCCTTCTTCAAGACCAATGTAGCAAAGCTTCTTTTATATGTCTGAGACAATTTCACGCTCTGATGTGGTTGTGGTCCACGCTCAGTTAGGATCTTCATGAATGCATTAGTGAGGTCAAGACCCCCAAGATCAAGACACAGGATAGCATGTGGAAAGGCATAACCTTCATAGATAGGAACAGTGCAGCTCAGACCATCTCCTGTTGCACATTAGGGTGAGGTTTATTAAGCGAGCATTGACATTTAAAAGCCAATAAACACCAACTAACAACTTTATAAGAGTAGGCTTCAGGATACATACCCGTATACTCGGATTGTTAACATAACACGTTGCATAGCCTGATTTTCTTTGTCATAGGTTTTCTTGATGCCACATACTTCAACAAAAATGTGTGTACCAAATATTGGTAACAAATGTCGAATAAAGATGCAACATTATTGACCTGATAAATAAATTCTTTTGAAACAAAAATAACTATCCGGCAAAATTATGATAGTAATAGCTAGAGCCATGATCTGTTCATATCTCCGAAACCTGATTTTTTCAGTCGGAATCATGACAGTTACTTCTTCTTAGCTTGTAGATGGTTCCTTACTTCTACAGGTGTTTCAAAGAGTTGAGTCTCTCAGCCCCAATAAATCTGTGGACCAAAGTCTGACTGAAAAAACAAAAACCGCCAGTCTGTTAGTTTGATTGCTTAAGTGAATCGAAATTGATAAATTAATTAGAATAACGGGGTTGAATGAGAGTAACCTTCTCATCGAGGAAAACCATGTCGACACCTATAAGCTCTCCCGCTTTCTTCACATTCCTCACCTACAAAAAAAGAAGAAGACGCCCCAAAACGGTTTCCTGGCAACAACCAGCATTAAAATCGAAAAAAAAATACAGTTGAGTAGTCGCTATTAGTGGACGATCTGGTTCTAGGATTTTTTGGGAGATGATGATTCGAATAATTTTGTGATTTCACCTTAGATTCAGTCGATGGGGAAGGTAAGAAATCTGAACTGATAAAGTGAGATGATTGATTTCTGGCCATGATCAATTAAATTACTTTTTTTTTGACGCTAATCACCATATTTCATTAAATTGGTTCGAAAAGGTTAGTTTGAGCTAACTCCGGTGGAACCAAAATGTTTACATGGGAGAACTCAGAACTTTTCATACGAGCTCCTTTTGCAAGGAGGTCAGCCCGAGAATTTAAGTCGCGAATAATAAGAAAGTGAAACGAACATATACAAAGAACGAAGGTGGGAGAATTCATCCCATTCCGAAGCCAAATATGGCCAAAGATGGCCAAAGTTCTTCTTCTTCGATCAGCTTAACCATTTGCAGGCAGTATGATTCGAAATGCATTTTGTTGTAACTCATACGGAGAGCGTAACTCATTGCCCACAGCAAGGTTCGGAACTCTGCATGAAGAGGGGATGGGACTTGCCTACTCCCTAAGGAACCCGAGAACGTGCTCCCATCTTCCATCTCCAAGATAAGACCGCCACCAAAAGTAGACTGACTGGTTGCCCAAGATGCATCCACTTGACATCTCGGTTTGTGCAACCTATTCATCTCGTTTTGTTCTATCGACTGTGGTTGCTCCCTCTCCTTTGCAACTTTTGTGACTTCTTGTGCTACTAGTCATTCCTCTCCTTCTTGAGTCGTCTTATGTAAGGAGTCCATGGGCGGTAAATCTACACCATTGAACCATTTATCGTTCCTTTATTTCCATACATACCACATAATCCAAGGGAACTTTACTAGCCGTTGCTTCGAGACACTCCTTGCCGGAGCTCGAAACAGGAGAAAGTCAAAGTTTTCATAGATTGATGAACTTAGGAACTGTCCCGGAGCTGATGGGAGGTCCGACAGAGCCCATGTCTGAAGCGCAGGAGGACACTCAAAAAGTAAATGGTTAATGAACTCATCATCCCCTCCACATCTAGGACACGATCAGGTGGTTGACAAGAGAACCGCACACAAAACCCCTTATCGTATTTGCGACCTTCCAGCTGCTCGAGTTGAAATAAGCCAATTTGTCATATTTCTATCAATGAGTTTGGCTATTTTTGAAGATGGCATCGGATTTCCCCATG
This sequence comes from Brassica rapa, assembly GCF_000309985.2. Taxonomy (NCBI): domain Eukaryota; kingdom Viridiplantae; phylum Streptophyta; class Magnoliopsida; order Brassicales; family Brassicaceae; genus Brassica; species Brassica rapa. The sequence goes on along the minus strand of NC_024796.2, from coordinate 17,190,535 downwards.
TCAATGTTGTTTTTCTCTCGATAGATAATATATACTTGTCTACAACATGTACGTTGATATACCATGATTTTCACCTGTTTTTATACATGGAATATAAAGGTTTTAAGATGTATTAGTCATGTTTTAGAGTTTTTTCAAAGCAAATACAAGTTTATTCACCTGATGGAAGGAAATGATACTTTTGGGACATTTTGGAATACTTTTACGCAAGGAAAATCGATCGACTCTTGAAGAGAACCATCGGTCGATCATAATCACTTACCATCGATCGACAAACTTACATGTGCATCGTTCGATGCCCAGTCACACGAATGAAATCGCAAATTAAAAGATTTCATTTCCCAGAAGATCTATTATTTGCAACTTAAGTCCCTAGCCGCCTGTTAGGCTATATGTACTAGGGTTTTGTATCATTTCTAAGAGACACTTGCAAAAAGACATAGTTTGGAAAAGGAGCATTTTGGCTACCATTAGGAGATCTTAGGATTGGAGAGATAGATCTGAGACTGCAAAACAGAGAAGATCTTGAACTCCTTTATTTCTATTACTCTATCTATTTGTGTTCTATGTTTCATTTGAGTTTATTTCACACCATCATGACTTTGTCTCTCATGAATATGTTTGAGTAAACCAATTGTTAGATTTAGGTTTCTCACCATGGTTGAAATTATGTACTGCTAATATGACTATATAAAAGGTATTTTGATTGTTCTTTCATTGCTTGTGAACTTAATGCTAAAATTGAGATTGATCACCTTCATTTTAGATCTTAGGATTAATTGAGTCCAACTAACCCTTTCCCCTCAATTCCTGAACCCACTTGCGTGATCTAACCAACTCAGGCGCAACGACAGTTGGTCTGAGAAGGTTAGAGAACAAGTTAAACTCATTCGCAAAACTCGCTAGAATAACCATCGATCGACGCAACTATCGTTCTGTCGGTCGATGTATCGGTCGATGTACATCGAGTCACATCGATCGACACTCTCTCGAAATCAAAATACGACAGTTGAGATCCGAGATCTAGCGAAGAATACCTATCCGGTTAAATCATTGTTTAGTTCAAAACCCATCAAACCCTTTAGTCTAAACTAAGTGCATACATTTCATACCTGAGAATTACCTAAATCTAGCTGTTTTCCCATTCTTGAAACCACTTCAATTCAATCTATTGAATCACTATTGTTTTCGATTTATCATTTACTGCTTTTAAAACTATTAAAACCTTTTAGTCTATCTTCATTTCTAATTATTTAAGTCTGTTGAGTAATCCTAGAGTCTCTGTGGATTCGATCCCTAAGTACTACATCTGAACCTCTTTTGATGAGAGTAACACTCTTTAGGGTAATTTTAGTGATATCAAATTTGGCGCCGTTGCCGGGGACTCTTTCTTATTACCATTAGATTTAATTTAGAATTTAGTATAGACTTGTTACGAAAAACTTGCTAAAATTTTCTTTCTTAATCTGTTACGCAGACACGAAGAATGGAGAACACATAGCGCGACCAACCATCGATCGACGGAGACACGTTTCCATCGAGCGACGTTAAGTCAGAAAAATCGACCGATACGGAGCTGCCGACATCGATCGATACCGCCCAGCCGGAAGCAGGTAAGTTTTCTCTTACCAAACCCGCTAATGAGAAAGTAGTCCAAACTGAACTAAATGGTCAAATGAGCAATGAAGCTAGCCAAACTAAACAGGGGACTGAAATCCCTGTTAAGAAAAATTCCACCTTAGCTAAAGGTGAAGATATAAAATTGTCCATACAAGACTACCTTGATCCTGGTAAGACCTATTCCAATAGGTCCGCTATCAAAATACCAGGAGACGATACCAAGAAATCTAAGTTTAACGCAGATTACTGCCGTATGGTTCGTCAAAACCCATTCCGTGGATCCCTCCCAGAACACCCACAAGATCACATTGAAACTTTAGAAGAATTAATACCAGATGAATATGATCGTTGCAAACTATTCTCATTCTCCCTAGAAGGAGAAGCCCTCAGGTGGTTAAACTGTTTAGCGACAGGATCACTCACTTGTTGGAAAGAGATTAGAAGTGCCTTCCTAAGAGAATTTTTCACTGATGAACGTTACTGGGAAGTAAGAAAGCAAATTTCTACATTTCGCCAAGGTCCACACGAATCGTTTAAAAACGCCTGGGGAAGATTCAGAGGCTATGAACTTGAATGTCCCCATCATGCTTATTCAGAACCACAACTTCTAAGCATCTTTTATGGAGGTGTTAACTTGAGCTATAAAACCACACTCGATACAGCGAGTGATGGAAATTTCATCACTAGGAGTCCCGAAGAGGCTAGATGTCTTATCAAGAATATGACAACGGGAAGATCCTACGAAAAGATGGATGAAGAGATAGGAAAATTCACAAGTCTAAAAGAAAATTCTGATTTGATAGAAATTAAGAATTCTATTAAATCCCTTCATTCCTTTCTTCAAAACAAACACCGATCTGATATAGCCCAGATCGACGACAACGCTTTGTCTGACACTGATGATTATTTGGATGAAGGAACGAACTGTTCCAATCTCTACTCTGTGCTTATGACACTGCTGTAAAATCACGTACCGGAAGAGAGAGGTTCAATATCAGACAAGCTCTTACTGGCAACCGTAAGACAAAATCAGAGTTTTACGAAAAAATAAATATGGTTTACGGAGAATTAATGGAGAAAGCAGATTCTTTGGGAGAACTAATCAGAAAATTAGAAGGTCAAGTAGCTGAGATTGCAACTGCCATAAAAAGAGATGCCGGATGTCTTCCCGGGAAAACTGATTTAAACCCGAGACGTCAAGTCAGTGCCGTAATATTGTGCAGCGGGAAAAACCTCGCAGCAGATACGAGGAATAACACAGATGTTGGAAAACCTAACGACGCCGACAAGACCGGAAAAAGCAACTCTCATTTTATTCTTCTTAACGATCTTGACCCAAATCCATCTCAAGAGAACCGGAAAACCACCGCTGAAAAGGCTAAGGAAAAGGCAATAGACTTAGAACTAGAAGAAGATACGGAGATTGAGGACGAAATCGATCGACAGTACGGAACTGACGTCGATCGACCTAAAACACCTTCCATCGATCGACAACCTGAAAAACCCGTCGATCGATGGTCTACTCAACCCGAACCCATAATTGAAAGAGTCTATAGAACTTTACCCCATTTTCCTCCTAAAACGCAAACTAAGAAATCATTAGAAAACGCGATCTGCAAGAAATCCTTAGACAAAATTTCTGTTGAGATGTCCCTTAGTGATGCTATAAAGATAGCACCTTCGATTAAGAAGTATATAAAGGACATGCCATCTCCAAACTACCCAATTGCAGAACATAGCGTGATGATGATTTCAGAAGAAGTAAGTGCTATGATTAAAGGAGAAACTCCAACAAAGAGATCAGATCCTGGTAGTTTCGTCCTAGATTGTAAAATAGAAAACACACGCTTTCCTAGATCATTATGTGACCTCGGCTCTAGCGTGAACCTTATGCCTTACTCTGTTGCAGTGACGTTAGGATATAAAGAGTTTATGCCAACTCCGATCACCCTGGTTTTAGCTGATTGATCTATTAGGGTACCCGAAGGAATTCTCGAAGATGTTCCCATAAAGATTAACGATTGCATCGTGCCTACGGATTTTGTTGTGTTGAAATACAGACAAGAACCCAAAGACCCCCTCATTCTGGGTCGGCCATTCCTAGCTACAGCTGGAGCAATCATTGACGTCAAAGAAGGACGAATTAATTTGAACATAGGGGATATCTCGATGACTTTTGATATGGAAAACTGATTAAGCGACCCCTAATAGATGACCAGGCCTTCTACGTGAAAAAATTTCTGAGGATGAAAGAGACTCTTTCATAAACATGTGTTCAGACAACCCCTTAGAAGACACCCTTAACCACGAGGAAAATGAAATTTTCAGCATATCAGATAGGACAGACGATTACATGCGACTAATGGACGCTAGCATCGAAGTTGTAAAGGTAGAAGAAAATGACGACTCCGAAATTGTCATCGATCGTTACCTTCAAGATACCGTCGATCGACAACCTCCCTCGCAATTAAATTGGTCTAAAGATAAAGCACCAAAGATAGAATTAAAACCTCTACCCAGCGGTCTTAAGTACGCTTACCTTTATGACCAGTCCTACCCTGTTATCGTCAACGCCAATCTCACTAGTGGAGAACTTGCTTTATTGCTGAATAAATTACGCAAGTACAGGAAAGCGATCGGGTATTCTCTCGATGACATTCCTGGAATCTCTCCCGATCTTTGGATGCATCGGATCAACTTGGAAGATGACGCTAAAACGTCAATAGAGCAGCAAAGGAGATTGAATCCGAATCTAAAGAAAGTAGTTAAAAAGGAAATTATAAAACTCCTTGATGCTGGAGTTATTTACCCTATTTCGGATAGCAAATGGGTAAGCCCCGTACATGTTGTACCCAAAAAGGGAGGTATCACTGTAGTGAAGAATGAAAAGGACGATCTCATTCCGACTCGCACCGTTACTAGTCATCGGATGTGTATTGATTATAGGAAATTGAATGCCGCTACTAGGAAAGACCATTTTCCCCTTCCCTTTATTGATCAGATGCTGGAGAGATTACCTAATCACCAGTATTACTGTTTTCTTGATGGATATTCCAGATTTTTCCAAATTCCTATACACCCGGATGATCAAGAAAAGACAACGTTTACATGCCCCTATGGAACTTTCGCATATTGTAGAATGCCATTTGGTCTATGTAACACCCCGCCACTTTCCAACGTTGCATGATGTCAATCTTTACAGATATGATCGAGGACTTCATGGAGGTATTCATGGATGACTTTTCAGTCTATGGATCAGATTTTAAGAGTTGCCTCGACAATTTATGCAAAGTATTGGAAAGATGCGAAGAAAAGAACCTTGTCCTAAACTGGGAAAAATGTCATTTCATGGTTAACGATGGAATAGTATTAGGACATAGGGTTTCCGCCACTGGAATAGAGGTCGATATAGCTAATATTGAAGTAATGACCAGTTTACCTCCACCCAAAACTGTTAAAGACGTGCGAAGTTTTCTCGGACACGCCAGATTTTACACGAGATTTATACTGGACTTGAGCAAAATCGCTAGACCTTTAAATAACCTATTATGCAAGGATATTAAATTTGATTTTACCCCTGAATGCATGAAAGCTTTTGAAGATTTAAAGAAATCCCTTATCACTGCCTCCGTCGTACAAGCCCCCGACTGGAATCTTCCTTTCGAAATCATGTGCGATGCGAGCGACTTCGCAATTGGAGCAGTTTTAGGCCAAAGGAAAGATAAAAAGCTACATGCCATTTACTACGCCAGCCGCACGCTTGATGAAGCGCAACGGAATTACGCAACAACAGAAAATGAACTATTAGCTGTAGTTTACGCTTTTGAAATACTTGATTGGCTCACGAGTGATTGTTCACACTGATCACGCTGCCATCAAATATTTAATGAAAAAGAAAGATGCTAAACCTCGACTCATACGCTAGATTCTACTACTCCAAGAGTTTGTCATTGAGATTAAGGATAAGAGAGGAGTAGATAATGGAGTCGTTGACCATCTTTCCCGGATAAGAATAGAGGATGATGTCCCTATAGACGATTTCTTCCCCACAGAGAATGTTGCACACACAGATACATCTTTCGTCGGTCAAATATCTCTCACATCTGAAGATCTATCGATCGATGAGAGAGATGTCATATCGGTCGATTCACGTAGTGATACATCGATCGATGACGAGACTGATGTAATTTCTCAACTCTCCAATAACCAAGATCACGAACCCCCGTCTATTAAAATCAACTTCAATTTACAAGTTAATGTTTCCGGTGATGAGATTAATCTCACACCTGAGGAATTATCACAACGGGAGGTAGACGCGATTGGTAGAAAATCGGATAACCGACCCTGGTATGCCGACATAGTTAACTATTTGGCAGCTGAGGTTGAGCCAGACGAACACAATGGGATATATGAGGAAGAAAATTTTCAGAGAAGTAAGACGCTATCATTGGGATGAACCTTACCTCTATAAGCATTGTTCTGATGGTATATACAGACGATGCGTATCTGAAATTCCGGACACTATTTACCAATGTCACGGAGCTGATTATGCAGGACATTTCGCTACCTTTAAAACGATTTCGAAAATTCTTCAAGCAGGATTTTGGTGGCCGACCACTTTTCGCGATGTCCACGCATTTATAACCCAATGTGACAGATGCCAAAGACGTGGAAAAATCAGCAAAAGACACGAAATGAAACAAAAGTTCATTCTTGAAGTTGAAGTCTTTGATTGCTGGGGTATCTATTTTATGGGATCCTTCCCGTCTTCATATGGAAACAAATATATACTAGTCGCTGTAGACTACGTATCCAAATGGGTCGAAACAGTAGCTTCTCCTACCAATGACGCATATGTGGTTATTAAACTCTTCAAGAGTATAATCTTTCCAAGATTTGGAGTTCCAAGAGTAGTCATTAGTAACGGTGGAACTCATTTCATTAACAAAATCTTTGAGAGATTGCTTAAAAAGAATGGTGTTCATCATAGAGTAGCTACACCTTACCACCCACAAACTAGTGGACAAGTAGAAGTCTCTAACCGGCAAATTAAGGAAATCTTAGAGAAAACCGTAGGAACCTCCAGAAAAGATTGGTCTAGGAAACTAGATAATGCACTTTGGGCCTACAGGACCGCCTACAAAACGCCGTTAGGAACCACACCATTCCACCTCCTTTATGGCAAATCATGTCATTTACCAGTCGAACTGGAACACAAAGCAGCTTGGGCTACCAAACTTTTGAACTTTGATATCAAACCAGCTGCAGAAAGGAGACTCATCCAGTTTAATGAGCTCGATGAAATCAGACATTTAGCTTTCGAAAATTCGAAAATTTATAAAGAAAGGACTAAAGCTTATCACGATAAAAAGATCATATCCCAGCACTTTGAACCGGATGATCAAGTCCTCCTTTATAACTCTAGATTAACTTTATTTCCTGGAAAGCTAAAATCCCGTTGGTCTGGACCCTTCACCTTAACGAACGTTCAACCCTCCAGCGCTATCACCTTACAAAATGATAAGGGCCAGGAATTTACAGTTTACGGCCAACGAGTTAAGCATTATTGGGCAAAACCACCAGCAAAAGCGCCCATAGTGCTGTATGAATCTGATAATTAGTTTAATCAGGAAGTCGAGCTAAAGACTTAAAAATTAAGCGCTGAATGGGAGGCAACCCATTTTATTTCAAAAAAAAAAAAATTAAATTAATTAATTAATTATATTTAATAGTAATTAATAGTAATTTCCGTATTTCTTCTTATTAGCATTATTTTAGGAAATTTAGAAATAAAGATTTGTCTTTAAGAAGAGGACATCGATCGACAAGGCATTACTGCCATCGATCGATGCGGGCATATCGATGGTTAAAATACTTATTTCACTCGATATCGGCCCATTCCTCTTCCTCATTCACAACCGAAACCGAAAACAAAAACAACCCTTTTCTCTCTCGATTCTTGACGGATTTCGTCCGTTTTTCGCCTAAATCCACTCGATTTTTCACTCTGAAACTGTTAAATCCACTCCCGAAATCATCATTCAAGGTATGCACTCGAAATTTTCAATTTTTCAAAAAATTAGGGTTTTCATTTTGAGTTGGACTAGAACGCTTGATTTAGTGTGATTGAGAGATGTTTTTGTAGTTCATATTGCTTATCTAGAGTTCGGTTTGTGATTTCTATGCCTTTTGATTCGTATAAACGCGATTTAGAGTTGAGTGATGTTGCAGGTTTCGCGATTCGACATCGGTCGATATGAACTCGTTCGCATCGACCGATGCTCTCTTGTCCGATTGTTCCGACACGACAATATCGATCGATGTTCTGTATAACCCATCGATCGATACTACCTTTTATCGACAATGCTAACTTTCTTTTCTTCTTGGTTTCAGATGAGCAGTTCAGAAACAAACGCACGAAACAGAGAACTCAGGTCGAAAAGGAGGTTCAACGAGACTAGCAGCTCCTCCAACCCACAGCGTCCTCCATGGCCTCGCACCAAAAACACACCCTTCGATGTCCCGGGCTATGATGATCCTAAGGCAACGATCAACAGCAACGAGTGTCGTCAGCGTCCCATGTCCGACAACTGGGACGACTACAACAGCCTCTTCTACAATGCTTGGCTGGGAGTCTCTATCGAGCCCACCAAATTCCTCGACCGACGCATCCTAAAGAAGCTCGGGATCTAGGGCGATATTCATGACATGATCACACAGCTCAGACTCGGTACCATGCCCTCTCGCGCTTACGACCCCTACCCCGATCTCGTCCACCAGTTCATGGCCACTGTCGAGGTCACCTACAGGACTTCATCAGCGAGGGTAGCGGGAGACGGTACTTTGACCTTCTTCGCCAAAGGGACACGCTACAGGATCACTATCACCGAGCTCTACGGTTTCGATGAGAGCATCGCCTCCTACATGGTCCCACCTTTCCCACACCTCGAGTGATTCTGGGACATCGTCGGCACATGAGTTTGGGACACAAACCGGGCCGTGCTATCAGACATCCGCCATCCTGCACTTCGCTACTTCCTACGGCTCCTTGCAAACACACTGGTTTGCAAGATGGAGCCCAACAAGGTCAGGATAAAGGAGCTCACATTACTTTTCTGCGCAATGAATGGCGTGGTGGATTTGGTTGAGTTGGGCGAGGACGGCGAAGTAAGCCAGCCAAACCTTGGAGCTGTCTTTGCCGCGCACTTGGTGGAGTTGAAGAAGAAGCCCTTCACCAGCAAGGGTAAGAAGAAGAAGGAGACAGTTGGGAGTCTTCTGACCCCGATTTTCCAGCACCTCGGCATCCGCCTCGACCCTCGCTCTGCCGACCGCGACCACGCCTTCCTCGATGAGCAGCACTTGGTGCACTCGCTATGGCTCGAGGAAGGGAAACTCTGGCGTTTCAGGATCCGCGATGAGCATCGTCTTCTACCCCTACCGGATAGGAGGATCACTGATTTCGGGAACAGCGTGGAGCAGCTTCGATGCATGCCAGACGAGGCATTCCTCCGCAACCCCCAGAACATGTCACGCCGACCTCCCAGCATTCACCGTACCAGAGCTGAGGACGCACAGGCACCGCCTCTCCCCGACTTCCCGAACATACCGGACATCCCTATGCACGACCAGGGAGACTTTCAAAGGTTCGTGGTGGACGCTGTTCAGGCCATCTGGGCTAGAGTGTCTTGTCGGAGCAGGAGAGGTACAGGAGCGCAGGCACCAGCACCAGAAGCAGCACGCAGAGACCCTTCCCCAGAGGAGGATGAGGCGATTGATGAGGACACCGACTAGTCCTCATATCTCAATCTCTTATCTTCCTATTATGAACTTGTTTATTTATTTTCTGAACTTGTAGGATTTATGTTTTTAAACTTATATTTTATCGTCTGAGGATGCTTATTATTATTTCTTATGCTTGGTTGTCTAACAGAGCTAACATTGGGCAAGGAACTTCAAGTTTGACTCCAAGCACACGCAAAATTTATGTGCTTCGCCAGCGATCGATATGGAGAGGATTACATCGACCGATTCTGGGCGTGTAACATCGATCGATATTGAGCGGATTACATCGATCGATGTGTAGTATGGATAGGTACTTCATTTTCACTCTAACATTCTCAAACATCTAACTTGATTTTAACCTACCCTTGGGCACTTTTCACCGAGTCGGTGCAATTTAAGTCTAGGGGTGGTAGTTACTAACACCACTTTCTTGAGTTTTTTATCAAAACTTTTTTTTAAAAATAATTTTATTGAGTCAAGAAGGGGATTATGAACTAATGATTTCTACTTGAATGTCTAACCACTTTCTAGCAGCATCCTAGATTTACTGATTGCAGATAATACTATAGATGCTAAAGTGGATCAACCAGTCAACTATACACACTTGCTAGCTTGTTAGAAAGAACCAAAGCTAACCTCCAACACTAACCTGACTTTACTGCTTGTCTTGGGGCTTGGTATACATGGGATCAGATTCTTCAGACAAGTCTGGAAGGTAAAGCCTTGTGTAGAATTATATATCACATTCCTCTCTCTAATTTCGACCCTAGATTAGTTAAAAAAAAAGATTTATTGTTTAATTAGGATGAGTCTGAACAGGACTTGGTGGCTAAAACCATTAAGGCTTGATTCATGAAAGACTCCAATAAAAGAGTTCGAAACGAGACTTGGAGGCAGCAATCTTCAAGGCTCGCTTTCGTAAAGAACTCTTGGATATAGGTCAAAAAGAAGTGAACAGAGCTTGGTGGCAACCACCATTAAGTTTTCATTCATGGAAGCATGTCCAATCTTGGTCACTGATCCTGCAATGGAAGCAGACTTTGACTCAAGAGAGAAATTAGAGAGAGAGAGATTAGGAACTAACTTTTACCTGCAGTTCCAGATACTTGTCTGAAATCCTTGCATCCTGTGATCGATACCCCCAAGGTAAAGCTTATACTTTTTACATTGAGAAATGAGGTTGGTTGAGGAGATTGATAATAAGATTAGTTAAGATTGTTGGCTAGATGATTTGGTTGCTAAGCTAGGATATTGCATAATGTATATCTGTAAGAAGAAACTTTAGATGTGGAATGCAATATTATAGAGGTGATAATTTCAAAGTTTCAAATTTGTGAGTCCCTGATGTTTTCAACCCTCTTCCAGAGAGACTGTCCGTTGGTTGGACTTGAGGACAAGTCCAAAGATAAGTCTGGGGGAGTTGATATACCATGATTTTCACCCGTTTTTATACATGGTATATAAAAGTTTTAAGATGTATTAATCATGTTTTAGAGTCTTTTCAAAGCAAATACAGGTTTATTCACCTGATGGAAGGAAATGATACTTTTGGGATATTTTGGAATGCTTTTACGCAAGGAAAATCGATCGACGCTTGAAGAGCAACATCGGTCGATCATAATCACTTACCATCATTCGACAAACATACATGTGCATCGATCAATGCCCAGTCACACGAATGAAATCGCATATTAAAAGATTTCATTTCCCAGAAGATCTATTATTTGCAACTTAAGTCCCTAGCCGCCTGTTAGGCTATATGTACTAGGGTTTTGTATCATTTCTAAGAGACACTTGCAAAAAGACCTAGTTTGGAAAATGAGCATTTTGGCTACCATTAAGAGAGCTTAGGATTGGAGAGATAGATATGAGACTGCAAAACAGAGAAGTTCTTGAACTCCTTTATTTCTATTACTCTATTTATTTGTGTTTTATGTTTCATTTGAGTTTATTTCACACCATCATGACTTTGTCTCTCATGAATATGTTTGAGTAAACCAATTGTTAGATTTAGGTTTCTCACCATGGTTGAAATTATTTACTGCTAATATGACTATATAAAAGGTGTTTTGATTGTTCTTTCATTGCTTGTGAATTTAATGCTAAAATTGAGATTGATCACCTTCATTTTAGATCTTAGGATTAATTGAGTCCAACTAACCGTTTCTCCTCAATTCCTGAACCCACTTGCGTGATCTAACCAACTCAGGCGCAACGACAGTTGGTCTGAGAAGGTTAGAGAACAAGTTAAACCCATTCGCAAAGCTCGCTAGAATAACCATCGATCGACGCAACTATCGTTCTGTCGGTCGATCGTTACAAAGGTGTATCGGTCGATGTACATCGAGTCACATCGATCGACACTCTCTCGAGATCAAAATACGACAGTTGAGATCCGAGATCTAGCAAAGAATACCTATCCGGTTAAATCATTGTTTAGTTCAAAAACCATCAAACCCTTTAGTCTTAACTAAGTGCATACATTTCATACCTGAGAATTACCTGAATCTAGCTGTTTTCCCATTCTTGAAACCACTTCAATTCAATCTATTGAATCACTATTGTTTTCGATTTATCATTTACTGCTTTTAAAACTATTAAAACCTTTTAGTCTATTTTCATTTCTAATTATTTAAGTCTGTTGAGTAATCCTAGAGTCTCTGTGGATTCGATCCCTAAGTACTAACACTCTTTAGGGTAATTTGAGTGATATCATACGTATAAGAAAGAATTGAGGTAATCAAAATGAAAATCATTTATGAGCAGAATAATATGATTTCAGGTTGCTATATATTTGTTGTCTAATAGTACTTCATTGTCCCAGATTCTAGTTCACTGTTCAATCTCTTGTGGATAGTCTATTCAAGAAACATAGGCTCTGAATGACAAAATGTAGCACTAGTAAAAAAATAAAAATAGATACATAGATATATGTTATGATTTTTGTTACTATTAAATATGGTGCAGTTGGAAACATTCGAAGTCATATTCTTATTCGATTCATAAACACATGCTTATGTGAACTAGAAACACAGACGCTTGTGTAAATCAGAAACTCATGGATATGGGGTTACACATTTTCTGAAATATCGCTTAGTAAAACTTGCACATCCTCTTTTATGATTTATGTTTCTTGGTTTCCTTTAGGTGACATCTCCCATACTCTATTCCTTGCCTTCGTTGCCTGGAGCCCAATCGCGATAAAGTTCAAAACATTAATTATAATTTATAAGAGAATGATGAAGATAAGTAACTAGAGAATGAAAAGTATACCTCTTGCTCCCAATTGGTGAAAAAAGTGACAAGAGCAAGAACCACCGTTTGGAAAAAGCAGCCTAACAATATACCAAACCAAAGTCCTTTCCCTCTCAATTTCGCAACAAAACATAAGACTGAACCCACAGGTATACCAACAAAACATAAGACTGAACCCACAGGTATTCCAACCAGATAATATGATCCTATGCTTGCATATCCTGCTATACTTTACCACCCTGCTCCTCTCGCAATCCCTAAGGATATGATGAATTGCAGCGTACATTAGTATGACATACAACATACAACCTCTAGGTTCACTAACCAATAGGATTGTGTTATTTTATATTCGATATCTTTTTAAAAAAGAAACAAAATATTTTAAAATTATACTCCCTCTGTTTTTTATTATAAGTAGTTTTAGATGAATGAACAAATATTAAGAAACTTATTAATTTGTCCAAAAGTAGCATTTGATATATAAATTAGGTGTAGTTAAACCAAACATAAAATAAGTATATATTATTTGATTGGTAACACTACACCTAATAAAAGAAAAAGTTACATAAAATTATGAAAACTACTTATATTTTGAAACAAAAAATTTTTACTTAAACTACTTACAATAAAAAACAGAGGGAGTATTATGTTTTTAAAATAAAAAGTAAAAAATAAATAAATAAAAATAATAGTAGTTGCAGAAAAAAATATTTTCTTAAAAAATATTTTTAACGTCGTCAACAAAACAATAAATCTTAAACCCAAAATCCTAAACTGTAAAACTTAAACCCTAAACCTTTGGTTAAATCATAAACCCTTGGGTAAACCCTAAACCCTTGAATAAATCCTAAACTCTAAATCAGAAAAAACTAAACACTAAAACACTCAAGGGTTTAGGATTTTGGGTTTAGGGTTTAGCGTTTTATGTTTTTGGTTTAGAGTTTAGGATTTATCCAACGGTTTAGGGTTTACCCAAGGGTTTAGGGTTTAGTATTTAGGGTTTAGTGTTTTGCTGATGACGTTAAAAATATATTTTTTGAAAAATTCGTCTTTTTGTAACTACTATTATTTTTATCTTTTTTATTTTAAAAACATAATATAACTTGATAATATTTAGTTTCCTTTTTAAAAAGATATCAAATACGAAATCCTATTGGTTAGGCGGCGAACCCAAGAATAACTCTTATTTTAGGGTTCCAAGGAAAACTACTTTTTGGTAATACAAAATAGTAAAATGCAATACATTACAATAATGTCTTTTTGAACTGATACAATAATGTGTCTTTCTGGTGTATTTTTAATACTCAAACAATTTAGTTTAGTTATCCACTATAACCCCATAATTTATCTCCACCCTTCTCAAAGAATATAAAGACACTACTACTTCCTGAGATTTTGTTTCAGTTTTTCTGGTACACAAACAAGTGGCTCCAAGAACCTCTCTTGCACTCTTCCTTTTCCTTAACCTCCTCTTCTTCACTTACACTTCTGCTCAAGGCACTTGTCCTAGAAATTCCCTTCAGATCGGTGCTTGCACAAATATGCTCAATGCAATTGACTTAACATTAGGAAACCCACCGCCACCAGTACCGCGGTGCTGCTCGCTAATTGCAGGCTTCGCTGACCTTGAGGCTGCAGTCTGTCTCTGTACCGTGCTCGACGTTAACGTTCTTAGCATCAACGTTCACCTTCCCATCGATATCAGTGCACTTTTCAATGCTTGTAGCAGATTTGCTCCACCAAGTTTCTTATGCCCGTAAGTTGAATACGTATGAAATATCTGAAGACATACCGAAAAAAATCAAGGTTGAACGTGTTGCCTGTCGTCTTTTGCTTTTTAACTGGTGATTTCTTTTGTATTTGTAACTTCCTTCGATTGAATAAAATGATGAGTGTAACGTTCTCATGCAATAATGGGTTTGTGTGTGTAATCGCCATGTTCGTTGCCCTTTTACTTCATTGTTCTTCCTTACCTTCGTTTGTAAAACGTTTCGTTCGAATTTTATTAATAAAAGCTTCAAATCGGTGTTGTTGTCTATGTCGGGCTTATATGTGTATCGAAAAAAGCAAGGTAAAATGATACGATCTCACTGAAAACAACACAGTTACACTGTGTAACGTTCTCATGCAATAATGGGTTTGTTTGTGTAATCGGCACGTTCGTTCCCCTTTCACTTTATTGTTCTTCCTTACCTTCGTTTGTACAACGTTTCTTTCGAATTTGATTAACAAAAGCTTCAATCGGTGTTGTTGTTCTGTCGGGCTTATACGTTTATCGAAAACAGCAAAGTAAAATGATAAAATCTCACGGAAAACAACAAGTTTTAGTATTTTGTTGTAAGCATTAATTAATCGCATTGGCTTAATTTTTAGTAACGAAATGGAAACAAAACATCTCCAGCTTAATTGAGCTGAATACATTTTGGCTCTAATCTGATCAGAACTATCTCCAAACCAAAATTGTTGTCATAAAAGTGAAGAAATATGTAGTCGCTACTACATTAATTTAATATACTCTTATCAAACTACATAATAGTACAGTTAATATTCATATTTGTTAGATAACTACAAACTTGTTGTATTAGTAACTAAAGAATAGAATCGCGATGTTATAAAAGAAATATATATTTATATATATCTATGCAAGAAATATTTGTTCTGGCAGTTGTGCATCAGTTTTGTGAAGAAATAGAACAGACGTCTCGCTCCAGTACTGTTGGTGATCTAAAAAAAGCTAAAAAAATATCATGGTTCGATTCTAAGTCTATATCCATGTCGTATAAGAATATCTAGTTAAAAATTACAGGTCACTAAGAGCATTTTTAACTATCGCATTATATAAATTATAATTACTGATTATAAAATTAGACATGAATATTCGTTTAGAAATTTAGCTAGGGCGGCTATATATGGAGAGTGCGACTAACCGATGATCTCGTCACTTATTCTTCTGGCAAAGAATTTGATCTATTCTTTGGTTTGGGGTTCTATGGCTATCAAGGTTTGTGATTTAATTTTACCAAAAAAGGTTTGTGCTTTAATTGAGATCTCTATGGTTTGAATTAGTTCTTTTTGAAAATTAAGGACCAGATAAAGCGAATATAAAGGTTTTAAGGATCAATATCATATCAGGTTTCTACGGGTTTGAGCATTTCACTAAGGGTTCTAAACCGGATCTGTGTCCTCTTCTCGTTGTCTTTGATCTCTCTTTCAAAGGTGTCTTAGAGTGGAACATAATGGAAATGTGATCTCTCATATGCCTATATGATAGTCTTAAATGCTTTGATCTCTTTTATATTGTAGTTTGAAAGTATCAACTAGACATGGACTGTCTCTTGAGCTCGTCATGAGCCGTCTCTTGAGCTCGTCATGAGCCGTCTCTTGAGCTCGGCATGGACCATGGAACTTTTTGGGCCCATTGTCGCCTTATGGGCTTAAAGGACACTCGTTCGGGTTCTCAGAACACTAATACAAGAAGTGGCGCTTATTGGACTAGGAGTTTATTGGACTAGGAGTTTCATAAAATTTTAGGATTTTGTCAAATCCTCCCTTATTGAATAAGGTATTTATAAAAACTTCTATAAATCCAAGGTTATTGGATATAACATTTGTAGAAATCCTATCAAATTTCTCCTTATTCGAAAATATGGATTTGGTTAATGAGATTCATCAAAAGTTATTTTGGATTTAAAAAATACATATTTTACCCTTCAAACTCAATAAGAAGAATACCATCTAAAGAGATGGTATTTGAAAAAAAAAAACAACCAGAAGAAAATGATTGACGTAACCTTCTTGACTATGTTTGCTCTCATTATGGCCATGGATGTTCTGGCTTCGTCGGTCGAATTTCTATCAAATCTCTCCTTATTCGAAAATATGGATTTGGTTAATGAGATTCATCAAAAGTTATTTTGGATTTAAAAAATACATATTTTACCCTTCAAATTCAATAAGAAGAATACCATCTAAAGAGATGGTATTTGAAAAAAAAAACAACCAGAAGAAAATGATTGACATAACCTTCTTGACTATGTTTGCTCTCGTTATGGCCATGGATGTTCTGGCTTCGTCAGTCGAATAAGACTGTTTTCTCTCATTTTTATCCTCAGATTATTCAAAACCACTCTTCTTTTTCGTTTGCTCCTCTATCCTTCCATGGAAGAAGCAGCTTGAGTTTCTTTTTTCTTTTTTTGGTCTGAGCATGGCTGCAATACGGACACACTACAGAAGAATTGAAATTGACGGTAACAAAGAGAAAAACACCTCTCGACATACCACAATCTGTTCCTATACTTCCAGCGGAAGCTCCTCGAGATGAAGTTTCTTCTGCTCTGTCTTGAGTCTTCATCTTTGTAAAACTGAAACAAACAATCTCAAAGAAGCCAACATGTTGTGTTAGAACAACTGATGTAGAGAACTTGTTAATCAAGACAAATGATTTTGATTATTTCTCTACAAACATAGAATGCAAAGATTTATTGTTCTTTGAAAAGAAAGTGCTTTTTATCTGCACACAGTGAAAGATAGTATAACTTTTGGGGTCCTATAAAGTTCATATATCTTCTAGGACATAAACACGAACACTCTGATCGATTTTTACATCAATGAAGTGATCATAGAGAGTTTACACTTCCATCTTAACATCATAGAAGCTGTATACTTTGTCTCTCCTCTAGGAAAGATCTCTTTGCTTTTGTTTATGTGCAACACTGGGTACGATATAACAAAGTTTTCATCGATCTGAAACTCTAGAGTCTTTGGTTAAAGACCCGACCTTTGTTCACGTTCTATGTCTACGGATCTGGAGGTTAACATCGTTCATCAGCACTGTCTAGAGGTTATATGTATTTTTAATATAAACCTAATAAATTAATTACATATTTTTGTAAGTGTGAAGTTTTTCTCTTTGTCATCTTCAAGGTGCAATTCTGCAACCGTAATGGAGACATGTTCACTCTTCTTTCGGTGTATGGGCATCTCTACTACGAGAGAGAAGAAATAAATGGTGCTGAAAAATAATATGAATGGTTAATTTTATGATTAAAATATCAAAATACAGATCTTACCAAATCCTACCAAACCCCCCTTTTGAATGCCCATCGAAATCCTGGAATTCAGGTAAACCCCTTGAATTCCAGCAAAACTTAAAATCTTCAAATCCCTGATACAATAAGCTCCCCGAAGTCTATTCATGAAAAGGCATGGTTTGTGTTTGAACTGTCGTTTCATTATTGCTCTCGTTGAAACTTACTAATATATTATTGACAACTTACGGATATTGTATAATAAGTCCATCCATATAGCATGGATATATATAACAAATGCTAAATGAAGCCATGAATGCTTCTTCATGTGAGATTATGCTTAGACTAAATAATGATATGTCTGCCAATGAAACAGAATTCGTTGAAAGATAATGTATGTTCAAGTCATGAGCAACCTATCATGAAGGAATAAAGAACTATTATTCCATTCTAATCACTCTTACAGATTGGTACAGTAGGTTGAGGATGCGACGTAGAACACAAATATAATTTTTTAAGAAACTATTTGTCCCTGTAATTAGATAATAAAGCCACATAAATTTACAGTGTTTAGTCTATGATAAATCATTATAAATATTTAACATAACTGTGGAAACCGAAATTTGCACTATCGATTTTCCATAAAATAAGGAAAGATAGAAAACCTAAATTTCCCAGAGGTTCCGGATTATCTGCGTAAACACATGAAAAACGAAAGAGACAAAGCTAACATAATATTGTAAGTAGATTGCACAGAGGTGTATAATTGATTGGTAAAGAACAAGGTTACAAGATTCACGAGAGATAAGACAGACATGGGTTTCGCTAGCTGAGTTTATCTAAGAACAAGAACGAAAAAAAAGTCTAACTCAAAATTAGGCCGCCAAAATCCTAAGTTTTTCTAAGCTAGCAGAGTTCTCCTAGGTCTAAAAAATCTCTCTGTTGCGTGCTCGGCTCAGGCTCCTCTATATATTCCTCTTAAGTCGGTTTTCGCGGAATTATTCCTTTTCTTTTCGATCTTCGTCATTATCTTGGAAATTTTACATTTATCTTCTGATTTCGCGAGATTTATCTTCTTCTGCAAATAAAAATGCGCCGTCATAGCATCATTGGGCTTGGCTTTGTTTAGGAAATTGTGAGTGGGCAACCGCGTTCTGGGCCTCTTTGGGCCGTTTTCCGACTTAAGCATTTTTTTACAATTTCTTCGAAAGAACGTTTATTGACGCGACATCGGTTTTCCAAAGGAGTTCATATTTCTTTTATAGTTAGACGAGTATGGTGTCAAGTTAACCGTCATCGTTTATATGAAAACCATGAACTGTATTCGGGAAGACGAATTCTCACGGTTCTTATTATAAAGCTCCAATGGAAACTTAGATCGATACGAAACAAGAGCGAGTTCAATACAGTCTTGGGAGAGGAGCATTATGGACAGGATGAGAACAACAAAATCGTCCCAGCTCGGCGGATGGTCGAGCTGGTCGCGCATTCGATCCAACTCGGCCATCCGTCAAGCTGGACTGTTTGTTTTTTGGTTCCGGGGTTCGTCTCTCTTTGAAACTTATCCTCGAGAGATTTTACCGAGAGTGTGTAGAGAAGGTTTCCGCGAGGAAATATGATTTTAGACGTTCATTCCGAGATAACCGTTTTTGACCCCAACATTTAGGCCCCCAGCTCGTAAGCTTCGAGTTCGAATCATGCGGGCGAGTGATGGTGTTAATCGGAATTTGCGGTTAAAACTGCTTTTTCCCGAAAGATTTCTCCTGATTATTTTAATGCGGAAAAAGTTATTTCAACTCTTGATTTCCTATAAGTAGTGACCTTTCTTCTTCATTCTTTCCACATTCTCTCAATTTTACAAGTCCCCTTTGTGTTTTCTCTCAAAAACTTTTCTCCACCAAGATGTCTTCTTCCAGCAATGTCTAGAAGAATGGTGATGTCGAGATGAGCGACGCCGCCGGTGCAAGTCTGTCGGTTCTTCCTGCCGCCGGGGAGGTTCAAATCGAGGCCCCAACTTCCGAGTCCCTCCCCGTGTGTGACGCCGTCCCTGCCGGTGAGGCGGTCGCCAAGAACGTGCTGGCGTCCGATGCTGAAGTCCAGCTGTCGGGCTCCTCCACGACTCCGGTTCGTGTTGTCGATGCCGAACCGGCTCCGGAGTCGATGCCTCCTCCAGCGAAGAGATCGATCGTCGTAGGACTCTCTGCTCCAAGCGCTGCTCTGGCTGTTGTGCCCAAAAGTCGCAAGAGGCTGAGTGCTAACCCGGATGCGGCTAAGAAGGGGAAATGCGTTGAGGCAGGCCCTTTGCCTACAAGAGTGTCTGGTTCGGGTTCGGGTTCTCTCTTTCTTAACACGTATGAGTCGATTTTTTTTTTATCACCTCTTTTGTCTTTCAGTTCGTCTTGTTGATTGACAGGATGATCAGCGAGTGTGGGTCGGAGGTTGAGCGTCTTGCTAAGGAGTTTGAGGAGTCGCGAGAAAATTCATCGCAGATTGAAGGGAAGTTGAAGGTGATCGAGGACGCTCACTCCCTCGAGGCGGCTCGGTTCAAGTCTCGGATCGGCGAGCTTGAGGGGGATCTTGGGAAGACTGCGATTTCCTTGCTCAGAGCAAACGAGGCGAAGACGGCTAAGTCCTCGGAGCTGCGCCGGCTGAAGCGCAAGATCAAGAGCGGGGAGAAATCTGCGATTGGAGAGGCCAGGGAGGCCATGCGTGCCAAGTTCAAGATCCGCCTATCGAGGAACTCCGATTTTCTTGATTCCTTGGCGGCCATTTACGTTAGGGATTTGTCCTCGGCAGGAATCGAGGGAGGGACGAACGAGGTCGGTGAAGCGCCTCAGTCTCCATGAGTCGAAGGGGCCATGCTTCCCGTTCGTAGGGCAGAGCTGGTAGGTGTGGAAGAAGACTTTGATTTGATCCTCGCAAACCTGAAGTCCGAGTGTGTTCTTTCCTCCTGCTCATGTGAGCCCATTGGTCAGGATCTCTTTTCCGAGGACACATGAGGAAGCGTGGCTCCGAACCCGGAAGGGGTGGTTCGCGAAGATGAGGCTCCGCATGCAGAGGATGATTGAGTTTGCAGTCTCGGGTGGGACTTTTGTTTTATGTTTTTTATTCTGGCCAAATGTGGCCGTGTTTTTATCTTGGGACTGGCCGCTTGTGGCTTTAAATCCCCGTCGCTTCTGCGACTTTTAAATGAAACTTAGTTTTTGCGTTTTTAAGATCTTATGGAGTATTTATATAGGTATAGAGGGAAGACTACGAGTTGTCATCTCGTAGGCTAACTCTGGGTGTACTGCCATATCTGTGACCTGTTTCGAGAGTTTCCCGTAGTGCGAAGACTCGTGAAATTTCTGAAGATGCACGAATACTAGTCAAGAGACAAATTTTGGAATCTCATATCAGGGTGTTTGATACTATGCCTAGAGATGTTAGAGACCAGTGTGATGGGTTTAGGGTAAGACCTAGGTCTAATCACAGCTTTAGGGGGCGCAATAACAACTTCGACTTATGTTTCCCGTATCGGTTTCGACCTGATTCCGTCCCGCTTTAAAGTCCGCGATATGCTCTCGGCTTACGTGACTTGTATGGTAGGAATCAAGCATCTCTTCGAGGACAATTTTTAAGTCTCCCGAAAGTGGTGACCAAAATGTTGATTTTTTTATATAGCGCTATTACCCTTGTGTTGGGTGTACGAGAGCTATCTCTATGCGACAGCTTAGTCTGTTTAGGACGTTGAGAGTTTGTTGTGATCAGCAACAAACTTATTGGTAGATATTACCGTTTTAGATTCTTCGCGAAGGATATGTATTAAGAAGGGATGTGCCTTTTATAGTCTTGATCGGACTGTTTTTAAAGTAAGTGTTTCCTTTCAGAAAGTTCTTGACGAAAAAGAGTCCTTCTGGCACTAGCGACGTCTCACTTTGTCGAAGGCTGAACTTTTACGTCGTGTTCTAATGACATTCGGATTTTGGGATGTTTTCCGCCGTGTTAAAAATTAATTTCAAAATTTCGAATCTGGAAACGGATATTTATTTTTGGGAGTATACGAGAATACGTATCTATCTATCTCTCCCGCCACTCCCGCCCCCCCCCCATTTTTAATGAAGGGGGACGGCTGAGCTCGTCGTATGACGAATTGCCTACGTACCCTCTTTAGGGATCAAGCCGTCTCGTAGTTCAGTGCAAAGTGCTACTTAGTGGTAGTATTTCTTGAGGTGCATCGCGTTCCAAGTTTTCGGAATTGACGTCCTGCATATTTGTGATTTCGTACGCGCCTGGTCGGACTACTTTTATGATTTTGTAAGATATTTCCCAGTGGTTCCGAGTTTCCCTTGCATCCGCCGATTGTATTTTATTTTGGAAATTAGCGCTGTAGTACTTTGCTGCCGCCTGTTCATAGTTTTGAATGTGTCGGAGGGCTTCGTCCCGTCGTTCCTTGACTAGATCGAGCTCATCCAGCAACATTAGATTGTTCAAATCTTCTCGTTCCGGGAGTAATCTTCTGTACTCCGGGGAATTCGTCTTCTGTTAGGGTCATACATTCGCTTCGTTAGACGAGAGAGAATGGAGTTTCTCCCATTGCTCGTCTCGGAGTCGTACGATGTGACCATAAGACTCCTTTGAGTTCTTCGGCCCATATATCCTTTTTGGGGTCCAGTCGTTTCTTAAGCCCATCGAGGATGGTCTTGTTAATCGTTTCGGCTTGGACGTGCATTGTGGGTATCTAGGAGTCGATTTGGTTAGTCGTATCTTCCATTTTTTTGCAGAAGGCGTCGAACCTGGTCGAAATAAATTGGGATCCTTTGTCTGTTACGATTTTGTATGGGACGCCATGTCTGCAGACGATGTTTCTCCACACGAATCGGCTTCTACCCATTTTGAGAAAAAATCCGTCAAAACTAACAAGAATCGTTTTGGCTTTGACATGTGCAAGGGTCCGACTATGTCCATCGACCATCGCATGAATGGATATGGTGCCGAGATCGATGATAGAACTTCTGTCGTCTGATGGATGGTAGGAGCATGCCTCGGGCACTTTTCGCATTTTTCGTGTGAAGTTCTCGCATTCTTTGATCACTGTCGGCCAATAGTGTCCGTGGCGTTTGATTTTGATCGCGAGTGATCTTCCGCCCGAATGGTTTCCGTATGATCCAGAGTGGACTTCTTCCATTATCCTTCGTGCTTTCTCCCCTTATATGCAGGTCATGAGTGGCCCGAAAAATCTTCACTTGTAGAGTTCTCCTTCCACCAAGATGTATTGCGTGGATTGGATCTTAATCTTTCGGGCCGCCCATTTTTCCGCTTGGAGTTTTCCGTCGGTGATGTATGCAAGGATTGTTTCTGTCCTAGGTTTGTCAAATCCATACGCGGATTGTTCTAGATCCTTCGTTGCCTGGACATCGACTTCGTCTGGATCGCCGTCGGGTGACTCGATTAAGTTTATTATGACGGGTGGCCCGATGCTAGGGTGCTCTATGAATTCTACAGGAATCACCCTGCTTAGACATGGATCCGAGCTAGATGCTAAGGCGGCTAGGGAGTCAGCCTGTGTGTTTTCGGTAAGAGGAATCCGGGTTAGAGCAAATTGGTCGAAACTTTGAGCCAAGTTTTGAATGAGTTTTAAGTAAGCATCCATTCTCTCGTCCCTCGCTTCGTATTCCCCGCTGTATTGACTTGAAACTAGTTGGGAATCGCAGTAGGCGTGAATATTAAGTATTTTAGGCCGTGTACCAATCATAAACCCGCGATTAGGGCTTCATACTCGACTTCATTGTTCGAAGCGTGGAAAATTAGTCGGAATGATTGTTCCAGTACTTCTCCTGTTGGCGACGTGAGTCTGACTCTGACTCCGGAGCCTTGTTTGGAAGAGGATTCGTCGACGTGGAGGGTCCAGGTCGAATCGGGATCCTGGTTAGTCGTGCACCCTGTAGGGAGTTCTACTAGGAAGTCGGCGAGCACCTGCGACATCGCGCAAGATTTTGCTCGGTACTCGATATCGTACTCGCTCAGCTCGATTGCCCATTTTACTAACCTTCCAGATTGACTATGGCTATGCAGGATTGTCCGTAGTGGGAACGATGTGACTACTACGACTGTATGGACTGGAAATACGGCCTTAGCTTTCGTCCTAACATTACGACTGCAAGCGCGAGTTTCTCCATCATCGGATAACGTGTTTCTGCGTCGAGTAAAGTTTTGCTTACGTAAAAGATGGGTTTTTGTTCGCTATGTTCTTCTCGGATGAGGACGCCGCTTACAGCCGTGACTGATACGGCGATGTACATGAAAAATGGTTCTCCTTCTATGGGTTTTGTGAGCACCGGGGGAGTGGCCAAGTAATGTTTCAGCTGTTGGAAAGATTTTTCGCTCTCTTCGGTCCACTCGAAATTCTTATTCCCTTTAAGGTGTCGTAGAAAGGCAAACACTTATCTGTTGATCGCGAGATAAAGCGGTTGAGCGCTGCGACTCTCCCGGTTAATCTTTGTACCTCCCGCTTTGTTTTCGGGGATAACATTTTGATAAGCGCGGTGATCTGTTTAGGGTTGGCCTCGATCCCGCGGAAGGTGATGAGGTACCCCAGGAATTCTCTAGATTCTACTGCGAACCAACACTTAGCGGGGTTAAGTTTCATATTGTGCATGTTTAGCCTCTCGAAGCAATCTTCGAGGGATTTGACGAGCATGTCATCAATGTACACCTCCATTGTCTTTCCGCATTGTTTGGAGAACATACGGTTGACGATTCATTGATAAGTTGCGCCAGCATTCTTAAGACCGAACAACATCACCCTATAGCAGTAGGTTCCGCGGTTGGTTATGAATGCGATTTTTCCTGGTCGTCGGGGTTCATCATGATCTGATTGTACCCGGAGAACATGTCCATGAAGGATAAGAGTTTGTTCCCTGCCGTCACTTCGACCAAGTGTGGTAGTGGGAAATTATCTTTTGGACATGCCTTATTGAGGTTTGTGAAATCGACGCATACTCGCCACTTTCCGTTTTTATTTTTTACAACGAGTGGGTTAGCGAGCCAGTCAGGATACCTAACTTCCATTATGGATCCGACTCTGAGAAGTTTTTCAACTTCTTCGTTGACCGCTCCAGCACGCTCGGGTCCCAACTTTCGTCTCTTTTGCTTGATAGGTTTGAAAGTCGGGTCGACGTTGAGGTCGTGGCCCACGCGAACGTGTTCAAGTTCTTTTTCAGACAAGCAATAAGCTCAATTTTCAAGGACTCGATCAGGTTCGCACCGATTTTGATACATCAGTCTGGGAATGCCTCGTCTACGCATACCGAGACAACGAGCTCGCAGGTTGGTTCCCACTTTCCCTCCAAGACATCAGCTGCTCCTGATTGCCAAAAGACTTCGGTTTCGCCTTGTTCTGGGGCGTTGCCCATGGCGGATGATTTCTTTTTCTTTTTAGGTGTTACCTCCGCTAAGGGTTCTTTCGCTTTAATTCTGCGGCGAAGCATACTCGCGAGATTTTCCTATCTCCCCAGATAGTCTCGATTTCGCGAGGGGTTGGGAATTTGAGACACATGTGGTATGTTGACGGGACTGCTTGCATTGAATTCAGCCATGGAGTTCCTTTGATCGCATTATATGATGCAGGTCGATCGAAGACCAAGAACGCCACGATTTTTGTCATGCTGTCGGCTTTAACCGAGAGGTTGATTATGCCAAGAGTCATGGGTGCCTCCCCCGAAAGTCCTACTACTGGATTCGGATCATCCGCGATTTTGGATGGGCAGATTCCCATTCTCTCGATATCGGCTGAGCTTCCGGTGTCGACCAATATCCTTGTGATATCGATATTCTGGATTGTTATCTCAATAACAAGGAGATCGTTGAGAAGTTTGACCGGATCAGTCGTTGCTCTCTCCTTGAAGGAGATAACATCGCTGCCTGTTCAATCAGACATACCGTGGCTCAAACGTTTGGTGGTTTTTGAGTTAGATAATCCGACGCCCCCCTCCTTCTAGCGTCAATTTGTGGGAACCAAAATTCACACTGTTGATTTCCTTAAAATAAGGAAAGGTAGAATACTTAAATTTCCCAGAGGTCCCGGATTATCTGCGTAAACACACGAAAAACGAAAGAGACAAAGCTAACAGAATATTGTAAGTAAATTGCACAAAGGCGTATTATTGATTGGTAAAAGAACAAGGTTATAAGATTCACGAGAGATAAAACATACAAGGGTTTCGCTAGCTAAGTTTATCTTAGAACAAGAACGAAAAAAAAGTCTAAGTCAAAATTAGGCCGCCAAAATCCTAAGTTTTTCTAAGCTAGCAGAGTTCTCCTAGGTCTAAAAAATCTCTCTGTTGCGTGCTCAGCTCAGGCTCCTCTATATATCCCTACTAAGTCGGTTTTCGTGGAAATATTTCTTTTCTTTTCGATCTTCGTCATTATCTTGTCACTCTGAAGCAAAGTAAAACCTAGCTCTTTTATGGCTCCGGTTGGTGCCGGAGGCTTCCTCCTCCAACCATAATTTTCTTTCTCATTTTTTCCCCTCCATCTGTTTAACCCTAGTCGATAAGGAAGTTTTTTTTTGCTTATTGAGAACTTATGTGAAGAACTGTGTGAGGTCGATGGTGACAGCAACATGCATTTTATGGCGCAGCACAGCAGCAAGACTCATAGTGTGATGGACGCGGAAGGGCTCGCTTTTAGGGCTGAAGTGAGCCGTCACATTTGGTTTTTGGTTTTCAGATCTCTGGAGTGTCATTCACATCAATGGCGCCTTAACCGGTAACATGCTTCCTCCACCATATATTTACCTACGTCTTTGGTGGTGGGAGCTTCCGGAGGAGAGGTATGATGTTCGGTGGAATGTGGTTCGTTCCGCATCCTAACAAATTAATTGGGTCTTCTTTTATGAATGGTGGTATGAGATTCGAACCTCTTGAAACTAAGAATTTTTTCTGGGCCGGTCTGTACCTGTTTTCAAGGTCCAACTTTTGTTTCATTTCAGACTCATTGGTTAAGGGATTAAGGTTTAGGGTTCGAGATTTTAATAAGCGGTTATATTGGGTCTAATCTAGGAACACACTTTTGGTGTCAAGTTGTCGATACATGATTATCACTCTAATCTTGTTGGCTACCAACAACTATGTAGAAAATTGATAGTCTTAATTAGGTCTAGTCCATCGCTAGATTTTGTCTTTGTAACTGTGTGGTGCAAGAGACATTTCATTGCTTCCGATTTTGGCTGAATGAATTGGTTCTCGTTTATGTTTTTGTTAAGTGTACACTTCAGGTCAATAAGGTAACATAGGTAGCCCTTGATTCTACTAAGTTTTACTATATCGATCCTATCTGTGTGATGGTGGTCGAAACCTCTTTTAAAGTATACGACAGCGTACCATGATTTGGTGAATATACATTGATGTTTTGAGCCAAGGAAAACTTCATGAACATTAAATCCAGGTGCATCTCTGTCCATAACATTGATTCCTCTCAAACTCCAGGTGCATCTCTCTCCATAACGTTGATTCTCCCATAACGTGGATTACATCTGCATTACACTTACACTTATAATAAATAGCCTTTTTCGGAGGAAACACACCATTTTGGCTCTAGCGAAAAATTAGGCCATTCGGTTTCTGAGTGTCGTGACTTTGGGTTGGGCTTCCGACGGCGCCGTCATTGGTGTTCCGATGGTAGATGATTGTGATTTGGCTTTCCATGGAATGGCTCCGGTCACTCCAGGAGTAGCGGTGGGTTCTGTGACTGGTCCAGGAGGGACGAAAGGCTCGTGGGTTGGAGCGGTTCAGGATCAAAAAGTTCTAAAGAAATATGATGTAGAGGTGAATATGAAGGATGGTGTTGGGTCGGTAATCGTTCCGGAGGAGATTACGAAGGATGTGTTCTCCATTATTGGGTGATTTCCTCATCGGAAAATTCACACACTTCCCTAAAGTTCACTCTATTGTCAATAAGATTTGGGCTCTAAATGATAAAGCTAAGATGATTGATGTGTATGAGGTTGACTCACCACAATGAAGTTTAGGGTTATGAACCAGGTGGATGGAAACATGATTCTTTGGAGAGGTATCTGGAATCCTGCGGGTATTCTGGTGGTTATGACAAAGTCGTCTCCGGTGGCAAAGAAGGAGAAGCCTCCGGCGAAATCAATTCCAATGTAGGTTCATATGAAAAATGTGCCTTTGAATAGATTCTCGTGGCAAGGGATCAGCTTCGTGGCTAGTCCTGTTGGTAGTCCGGTGAGGCTCCACCTGGAAACAACTCAGTATTTGAATATGGATGTAGCGAAGATCTTTGTGAAAGCAGATTTAACTAAGGATCTTCCGAAAAAGATGAACTTCAACATTCAGGGTCAAGACATTTTGGTGGAATACACCTACCTGGGGCTACCTTCGAAGGGTATCAAATGCGGTAAGTGGGGACACACTCCAAAAATGTGCCTTGCTAACAAATGCGAGCGAAGTGAAGTGCAGACAGATGATGAAGGTATGTGACTGGAAGAAAGTGAGAGGGTGAAAGAAAAATCAGTGGGGGTGGTAGACCACAACCTGGATATCACTCAAGACATGGTGGCTTCGAACCAAAATGGGGTCTTGGAAGATGAAAATGAGATGGTCGAGCGACAAATTAGGGAGGTCCAGAGAAGTGAGAACTCTGAGCAAGTCCTAGAGGAAGTAGTTGTGGAGGGAGATGAGTTATTTATGAAAAATGGGTAGGATTCAGTAACTTTAGAGACTGAAGTAGAGGCAGAAGAAATTCATAAGGATGAGAAGGAAATTGAATGGTTGGATGTCTCGCCTGGGATATCAAGTCGATCTCCTTCAAAAAGAAGCAAATAGTTGGAATCAGCTCAAACTCCTATCCTCACCAACTCTCGATTCTCGGTGCTTAGTGAAGAAGAGGAGGGGGAAGTAATTGAAAATGAGAAGGAAGATTCTGATCTGAGTAAAGGAGATTTCAGCTCTCCTGCGGAGGCAGATGCAAAAGCGAAGGCAGTTGTGATACCACGCCAGTCTCTTCCTAGAGATTCAAAACTAAAGCATACGGTCTTGGGTGATAAGTCCGTTCAGAAAGCGCAAGATGTCGGTCCCAGCGGTCTGAATAAAATGAAATCTCGTCATCATCAATAATGTCTGGATTTTTTTTTTTTTTGGAATATAAGGGGCTTCAACAAATTGTCAAAACAAAGTGTGGTTAAAGATTGGGTGAGGAAGTATGGCTTTCAAATTGGTTGTCTGATTGAAACCCGGGTAAAGAAAATAAAGCTAGGAGAATATTGGATACAGTTTTCCCAAACTAGTCTTCTATCACTAATTATGATCTTCATCGTCTGGGAAGATTCTGGATAGTTTGGAGCCCGAAGGTGAGAGTCACTCCATGTTTCCAAAGCGCTCAGATGATTACATGTTCTATTCTTTTGGATGGTATGGTAGAGGAGATTTTCTGCTCATTTTTTTACGGTCACAACTTGGCAGAGGAGAGGAAAGAACTTTGGAGAGACACCAAAGCTCACCAAGACTCACCTCGTATTCAAAAGTCGCCATGGATTGTCTTTGGTGACTTTAATGAGATTCTGAATGGTGTCTAGCATTCAGAACACAATGCCTCTTTCGATTCTTTGGGTATGAGAGATTTCCAAGACGTGGTCAACTACTTCTCCCTCATGGACATGTCTTATCAGGGGCCGAGATTCACATAGTGTAATAAAAGCGATAATGGTGTTATCTGCAAGAAACTTGATCGCACCTTGATGAATGAAGTTTGGTTTCGACTGTTTCTTTGACGCTGGAGGGTGGTCATACCATCAGAGATGTATGATATCAATTCAAAACGAGCGTATGAAGCCTAAGAAGCCTTTCAAGTTTATCAATACAGTTGCGGACATGCCTGAGTTTCTACCGATGGTTAACGAATTCTGGTCGGAGACTTAGCCTTTGTTCAACTCTACTTCTGCTCTTTTCAAGCTTTCAAAAAATATTAAAGGCTCTAAAGCCTGCGATTAAGAAACTGGTAAAGAGAAAGTAGGAGATATATAAAAAAATACAAAGGAGGTCTTCTCAAAGCTCTGTGAACGCCAGACCAAGACGATGCAAGATCCTACCCAGCTTAATATGGAGGCTGAGTCCGTATTTCTGAACAGATGGTCTTTCCTCTCGAGATTGGAGGAGAAAGTTCTGAGTCAAAAAGCTAAGATTCATTGGTTAGGAGTTTGAGATGGTAACAATAAAAACTTTCATAAGGCTGCAACAATCAGAGAGGTTCAAAATTCTATCAGAGACATTAAAAGAGCTGATGGCTCAATAGCAAATAAAAAAAGATATTAAAAAGGAAGCAATGGAGCATTTCACCAATTTCCAATCTCACACACCCCATGATTACAGAGGTGTAAGATTGGATGAGCTAAAAACTCTTCTGAATTATGATTGTGCGGAGGAAGACAAGAACATGCTAATTGGTGAGGTTCCAGGGGAAGAGATAAGGAGGGTTCTCTTTGGAATGGCAGCAGACAAGTCTACCGGCCCAGATGGTTACACCAGTGAGTTCTTCAAAGCTATTTGGGCTATCACCGGTGGGGACTTTGTTATTGCAGTGAAGTCTTTCTTTGATAAAGGGTTTCTCCCAAAAGGGATCAACTCAACAATATTGGCGCTTATCCCCAAGAAAGTTGAAGCCATTTCAATGAAAGACTACAAACCCATCTCCTGCTGCAACGTGATCTACAAGGTTATTTCAAAAATCTTGGCTAATCGTTTGAAAAGGTTGCTCCCTTCATTCATATCTTCGAACAAATCGGCATTTGTCAAGGATAGGCTGCTTATGGAAAATATTCTATTGGCATTTGAGCTTGTTTAAAACTATCACAAGGACACTGTCTCTGCACGATGTGCGGTTAAAATAGATATTTCGAAGGCTTTTGACTCAGTATAGTGGCCCTTTCTGCTCTCTGTTCTTTCAGCAATGAACCATCCAGAGAAATTCATCATATGGATCAAGAAATGCATAGAGCTGGCCTCCTTCTCCGTTCAAATTAATGTGGAGTTACCATGGTAGTTTAATAGCAAGAGGGGACTTCGTCAACTGCTCTCTCTCTCGCCATATCTATTTGTGATATGTATGCAAGTGCTGTCTGAGCTCCTAGATAAAGCCGCAAAAGAGAAGCGTATTGGCTTCCATCCATACTGTCAAGACCTGAGCCTCACTCACCTCTGTTTCGCTGATGGTGTTCTAGTTTTCTCAGACAGAAAGAAAGCTCTATTTAAGGCATCCTGAAAGTATTTCAAGATTACGCGACAGTTTCTGCTCTGAATATCAGCCTAGAGAAGTCTACTCTCTACATGGCGGGTGTTACTCAGGATGATAGCATCGCAATCCTGGATCAGTTCCCATTTGAAACAGGTTCTCTCCCGGTCAGATATCTATGCCTTCCATTGATGTAAAAAAAATGTCACTAAATGATTATGCTCCCCTGCTTTCGAGAATAAGATCGAAGATCAGCTCCTGGACAGCTCGACACCTTTCTTTTTCTGGTAGACTGCAGCTGATTGTCTCGGTAATAGATAGCTTGACAAACTTTTGGAGGTCAGCTTTCAGGCTTCCAAACCAGTGTATTCAGGAAATCAACAGCATCTCGTCAGCCTTCCTCTGGTGAGGTCATGTTATGTCCACTCAGAAAGCTAAGATAGCTTGGTCAGATGTTTGCACACCAAAGGATGAAGGAGGGTTAGGGCTGAGATCTCTGGAGGAAGCTAACAAAGTCTCCTGTTTAAAATTGATATGGTGCATTCTCTCTGCTAGGACTGCTTTGGGGGGTCAATGGATTCACAAGTATCTTATCAGAAAAGGTTCTTTCTGGAGTGTGAAAGACACAAGCTCTTTAGGTTCTTGGATGTGGAAGAAAATTCTAAAGCTTCAACCCTTAGCCTCGCAACTTACAAAAGTTAACATCCGAAATGGTTCAGTGACATCATTCTGGAATGATCACTGGTCTTCCTTGGGTAAGCTACTTGATCTAACAGGAGAAAGAGGTTGCATTGATCTCGGTATCCCGATAAACGCCACAGTGGAAAGGGCTGTTAAGGCTTATCCATGTAGAAAACACAGAACCTCTGTCTTGATGCAAATTGAGCAGGAAATTATGGGACTACGTCGCCCCGGCCTTGTCCAGGAGGACGATATTTGTCTTTGGAAGAGGGAGAATGGTGATTTTCATCCGGTTTTCTCCACTTCTCAGACATGGCACCTCACTCGATCTCAGTCACCAAAGATTCCATGGCATAGAGGAGTTTGGTGTCCTGAAGCTACTCCTAAGTACTCTTTCATTACATGGTTTGCAATGCATAACAGATTGTCGACCGGAGACCGGATCCTCAGGTGGAACCCTCAAGCTGTTTCTTCTTGCTGGCTATGTAACTCGTCTGTAGAAACTAGAGACCACTTGTTCTTTGAGTGTTCCTATTCTGCGGAAGTCTGGAGAGGAACCACAAAAGACTTGGCCGGTCCTGGCTGTTCGAATCAATGGACTCTTCTGATTCAAAAGCTGGCGACAGGGCTGCATGGGAGAACCTTGAGCTTTTTGTTCAGATACTCGTTTCAAGCAGTGGCCTATGCTATATGGTTTGAGAGGAATGCTCTTCGAGTTGCGGAGCCTCCAAAGCCCCCTAATCTGATAATTCTCTATCTGGACAAGTTGGTTCGGAACAGAATATCATCTTTGAGAAGAACAGTGGGGAGTAAGCACGAGAAGGCCATGGCAATCTGGTTTGGGAGGAGATAAACTTCGGTTTCTTTCAAATTCCATTCTAAAATCCAAAAACTTTGTCCCTTTTGTAGATAAAAAATAGCATTAGCTTGTACAAAGGTTTTTGAAGTGAATAAATTTAAAATTCTTTCAAAAAAAAAAATAGCTTCTCTTCGAATAAAATTTACAACATACAATACCATGACAGATGGTTTTACTTGCAGTACAGATTTTCAGATAGTTTTTATATTGATCAATCTGCAGAAGCTACAATATCAGAAATAAAATCCTAATATGATATTAAAATAATTGATGAGAGTAGGAAATATGTTCGTAAAGATTTAGTATTTTATAATTTTATGAGAATAAAAATGCAAAATGCAAAGATATAAATAGGGAAATTGTTTTTTAGGCCAAAAAATGATAACTATGTCCTATTAGGCTAAAAATATTTGTACCATTTTTTTCCTCTAATATCATTTAGTATTTTCCAAAATAAATCAAATAAATAGTTTTACAAACAAAAAAAATTCAAAAAATAGTAACTACTGATGAAATTACCTATTTCAATTTATTGGTATTTTTTTTAGTTTTAAAAATGTATAAATCATAATTTCATATTTTGTTCTACAAAAAGTAGAATTGACATTTTACACAGTAGAAAATGTAATCTACTTTTTCATTGAATATAATATGTTTAGAATACATGATCTACGTAAATAATAGTAATCTAAAAAAGTTTGGAAAACACATTCCATGCTTAACCTATCGCTCTAAAATCTGTAGAATCTGGAATCTACACATTACTATAAATCTAAAACCTGTAGAAATCAGAATCTACACATTGCTATAAATCTAAAACAAGTAGAAATCGATTTCAAACATGTTTACTTCGTTCTACATATAGTAGAATACAAATTCTACGGATAATGATAATCAGTTCCAAAAATATGGGAAGAGAATATTTGGACATATTCAGTTTTCTTATATTTATTAAATCGATTTTATTAAAAGAAAAAAGAAAATCGTGATTAATAAAATTAAATTTTAAATTAAAAAAAAAAACTAAAACATCGATTTGGAAACTTCTTCTCACGCGATCTTCTTCTCCCCTTTGTTCTTCAAGGAGAAGAGGAAAATGAGTTTGATTGATTAGAAATTGAGGTTTAAGAGTTCAGCTCGTGTTTGTTCGGTTCAAATCAAGTGGGAATCAAACCGGATTTAACCGATGAAAACTAGGAAATCGATTTGGAAGACTTACATGGGCACGGGATCGATCGATCCTGAAGATGCGACCGATCGAAGTGGGATCGAGCTTTTGCGATCGGCTGACCTGGGCTTTGTCGATCAGCATATGCTCCGCATATTTTTGTTGTTCTAGATATATTTCTCAAGAACAACCGATTCAGATCGAACGGTTTCTTACAGGATCGATCGACCCCTTTGAGAAAAAGAATTCGAACTTTAGGCTTTTTTTGGGGATTTTTAATAATTTTTAAAATTATTTTAGTTAAATATTATATTTTAATATTTAATAATTGTTTTATTAATTGTAATTTCAAATTTTTAATTGAAATTAAGGGCAATATTGCCATTTTGAAATTATTTAGACTAATAGGACATAAAGTATATGAGATTAGCCTAATAGGACATAGTTATCAATTTTTGGCCTAAAAAACAATTTTCCCATAAATAGAATTTACTTAGCTTTCTAAAATTCTATGGAATGTAAATTTGTAAACCGTGGTATTGAGTAGCATTTTTAACGTTAAAACCCTTCAACTAACTGTGATATGTATGCAAGTTCTGTCTGAGCTCCTAGATAAACCTCCAAACTAACTTTAATTAATGAATTAAACCTTATCAGGTCATAATTACCATTACTACTGGCAAATCTTTAGTTTGGGAGTTTCTACATTAAAGAAACATAGTTGAGACCATTAAAAATCGAAAAAGAAAAAAAAATATAATAAAATTTATCTAAAGATTTTATTATTACATTTTTATTAGATAAGATATAATTTCTATTATATTTTCTTGTTTTTTTTTATATTTTTAACCTTTTAATAATTTTATTACAGGTAAATCTCTATTACATTTTTATTAGATAAGACATAATTTTTATTATATTTTTATACATTTTTAACCTTTTAATAGTTTTATTACAGGTAAATCTTTAGATAATTTTTATTATCTTTTCTGGGTTTTTACATTTTTAATTGATACATATATGATGTTGATGTTAGAAACCTATCAAACTCATATATTTACAAAAAAAAATTAAAAGTGCTAATTTTGAAAATGTAGGTTACTAATTTTTAGATAACATTATAAAACTTTTAATTTTTTGATTTTTTTGGATTTTTAACAGTAAAACCCCTAATATAGAAACCCCTAAACTAAAAATTTACCGGTAGTAATGGTAATTATGACCTATTAGATTCATTAAATAAAGTTAGTTTGAAGTTTTTTTTGTTAAATAAATAGTTTGGAAATTTTTTCCCAAAATAAACTTAGCCAAAGGGTTTTAAAGATAAAAATCTTATTGCAGTAATAGAGACAGTTTCAAATATATATATATATATTCAGTTTTTTCATCTTGGGTATCTTTTAATACACTGCAATAAAATCATATATGATGAACTCCTGTGAAATTACGTATGTCATCAAAAATATGTTTGAACGTTAAACAACAAACAAAACGATTATCTCCTTTCATTTTGTCACGGCTCCCACTGCTATTTATATTAGTCTGTATCATCTTTGAACCTGCCTATTCCACCTAAAAATTTGTAGATTTTGTAAATAAAGTTTGTACTATTTATTTCCAAACTTAAAATTATAAAACAGTCAAAATTTATAAATTGTAAATAATACTCTTGATTAAATTGAGACGCTTCAGATTTGCTTCCCGGAGTTCAACATCACTTATGTTCCACGAGCGCGAAATCAGTTTTCAGATATTTTAGCTAAGACTGCTAGATCTTTCCATAGGAAGTTATATTTTATTGGTTGTTCAATTCCGGTCTGGTTACTCAGACCACCTCAAGCTTGAATAATATAATAGCTTTTGAACGTCAAAAAAAAAAAAAAAACGTGGAGACAGGGTGTAGTGTAGTGGCTAACAAACTTATAGTAGTAGTTTAGTCTTTGTACAATATTCTTTTTTATGACTCTCCTATAGAAAATTCTATAAATATCCACTAAAACGCCATAATTTATCTCCACCCTTCTCAAAGAATATAAACACACTACTACTTGAGATTTTGTTTCAGATTTTTCTGGTACACAAACAAATGGCTCCAAGAACCTCTCTTGCACTCTTCCTTTTCCTTAACCTCCTCTTCTTCACTTACACTACTGCTCAAGGCACTTGTCCTAGAAATGCCCTTCAGATCGGTGCTTGCACTAATGTGCTCAATGCAATTGACTTAACATTAGGAAACCCACCGCCACCAGTACCGCCGTGCTGCTCGCTCATTGCAGGCTTGGCTGACCTTGAGGCTGCAGTCTGTCTCTGTACCGCGCTGGACGTTAACGTTCTTGGCAACAACGTTCACCTTCCCATCGATATCAGCGTACTTTTAAATGCTTGTAGCAGATTTGCTCCACCAAGTTTCCAATGCCCGTAAGTTGAATACGTATGAGATATCTGAAGACATACCGAAAAAATAAAGGTTGAACTTGTTGCCTGTAGTCTTTTGCTTTTAAACTGGTGATTTCTTTTGTATTTGTAACTTTCTTCGATTGAATAAAATGATGAGTGTAACGTTCTCATGCAATAATGGGTTTGTGTGTGTAATCGCCATGTTCGTTGCCCTTTTACTTCATTGTTCTACCTTACCTTCGTTTGTAAAACGTTTCGTTCGAATTTGATTAATAAAAGCTTCAATCGGTGTTATTGTCTATATCGGGCTTATATGTGAATCGAAAAAAGCAAGGTAAAGTTATACGATCTCACTGAACACAACACGGTTTAGTAATTCCGTTGTAAGCATTAATTAATGGCATGTGCTTAATTTTTGGTAACAAAATGGAAACAAAATACTCCTTCTGTTTCATAAAGTTACATATTATATAGAAAAAAAATTTGTTTCAAAATGATCTATTTTCTGGATTTTCAATGCATGTTTTATTATCTAATTGCAAACTTAAAAAAATTTAATTGTACTTATTAGAGTTTTATTGACTTAAAATTATGGGAAAAAATAATCACAAAAATTATGAAAATTAATGTGTTTTATTAACATGTATAAAAAATCTAAAATATGTAACATTTTAAAACGGAGGAGAGTATCTCGAGCTTAATTGAGCTGAATACATTTTGGCTCTACTTTGATCGAACTATCTCCAAACCAAAATTGTTGTCATAAAAGGGAAGAAATATATGTAGTCGCTATTACATTACTTTAATACACTTTTATCAAACTACATAATAGTACAGTTAATATTACTATTTTCTAGATAACTACAAACTTGTTGTACTGGTACTAAAGGACGAAATCGTGATGTTATAAAAGAAATATGTATGCAAGAATTTTTTTTTTTGGCAAATGTGCATCAGTTTTGTGAAGAAATAGAACAATGGTCTCGCTCCAGTACCGTTGACGATCTAAAAAGGTTAAAAGGATATCATGGTTTGATTCTAACTCTATATCCATGTGGTATAAGAATACCAAGTTAAAAATTATGTGTCACTAAGAGCATTTTTAACTATCTTATTATATAAATTATAATTATTGATTATAAGATGATACTTGAATATTTGTTTAGAAATATAGCTAGGGCGCGAATGGAGTGTGCGATGTAACCGATGATCTCATCACTTATTTTTATGGCAAAGAATTTGATATATTCTTTAGTTTTGGGGTTCCATGGCTATCAAGGTTTGTGATTTGAGATGAGCTATGGTTTGGACTAGTTCTTGTTGAAGATTAAAAACCAGATAAAGCGAATATATGGGTTTCAAGTATCATAATATCAGGTTTCTACGGGTTTGACTGGCATTTCACTGAGGTTTCTAAGCCGGATTCGTGTCCGTGTCCTCTTCTCTAGTCTTTGATCTCTCTTTTAAAGGTCTTAAGAGTGGAACATAATGGAAACGTGATCTCTGATGAGGTTCATATGTCTATATGATAGTATTAAATGTTTCGACCTCCTTTATATTGTAGTTTCAAAGTATCAGCTCGGCATGGACCCATTGACGGTTTAGAGGGAGTGCCAACAGTGCATTTGCACAGGACCCACTCTACTTTTAACAAATTTCTTTTACTAGTTAAAGCCTTAAAATTTTGAAAACTTGTAAAAAAACCATAAAATTTAATACTATACATAAATCCTCCCAAAATATATATTTCGGCTCAGGCCCATTTTCAAAGTGAGCCGGCCCTGATGGACCGTCTCTTGAGCTCGCCATGGACCGTCTCTTGCGCTCGGCATTGGGCATGGAACTTGGTGGGCCCATTGTCGCCTTATGGGTTTCAAGGACACTCGTTCGGGTTCTCGGAACACTAATACAGGAAGTCTATTCATGAAAAGGCATGGTTTGTTTTGGAACTGTCGATGTATTATTGCTCTCGTTGAAACTTAATAATATATATTATTGACAACATACGGATATTAATTGTATGATAAGTCCGTCCATATGGCATGGATATATATAACAAATGAAAAATGAAGCCATGAATGTTTCTTCATGTGAGATTATGCTTAGACTAAATAATGATACTAGTCTGCCAATGAAATAGAATTCGTCGAAAGATAATATATGTCCATGTCGTGAACAACCTATCATGAAGGAATAAAGAACAATTATTCCATTCTAATCACTCTTACAGATTGAGATTGGTATAGTAGGTTGAGGGTGCGACGTAGCACATATATAATTTTAACGAAATTATTTATCCCTGTAATTATATAATGAAGCCAAAAAATTTAAAGTGTTAGTCTATGATAAATCATTATAAATATTTAATATAATTTTATTACATATTTATTGATAAATGAAATAAGTAAAGGCAATCATTATGAAAACTTCATGAACAAAAATATTTCAATTTAATTTTCTCTTTTTCTCTTTTGAATATTTTTTTAATCAGCCAGAATTGTATATTCTCTATTTGAACGATATTTCTCTCTTTTTTTGTCGCTCTGTGTAGACAAAAAGCAAAGTAAAAAACTAGTTCCGTTCTGGCTCTGGTTGGTGCCGGAGGTTTCCTCCTCCAACCATAATTTTCTTTCTCATTTTTCTTTCTATCCATCTGCTTAACCCTAGTCCATAAGCAAGTTTTTTATGCTTGTCGAGATTTTATATGAAGAATTGTGTGAGGTCGATGGTGACAGCAACATGCATTTTATGGCGCAGCAACAAGACTCATAGTGTGATGGATGCGGAAGGGCTGGCTTTTAGGGCTGAAGTGAGCCGTCAGATTTGGTTTTTGGTTTTTGGTTTTTAGAGATCTGGCACGTCATTCAAGTCAACGGCGCCTGAACCGGTAACATGCTTCCTCCACCATATATGTACCTTCGTCTTTGGCAGTGGGAGCTTCCGGAAGAGAGGTATGACGTCTGGTGAAAAGTGGTTCGTTCTGCATCCTCATAATGTAATTGGGTCTTCTGTTCTGAACGGTGGTACGAGCTTCAAATCTCTTGAAATTATTTTTGGACTGGTATGTACCTGTTTTCAAGGCCCAACTTTTGTTTCATTTCAGACTCATTGGTCCCGTCTTGTTGGCTATTGGTTTGAGATTTTAATAAGCGGTTATATTGGATCTAATCTAGGAACACACCTTTGGTGTCAAGTTGTCAATACATGAATATCACTCTAATCTTTTTGGCTACAATCAACTATGTAGAAAATTATAGTCTTAATTAGGTCTAGTCCATCGATAGATTTTGTCTTTGTAACTGTGAGGTGCAGGAGACATTTTATTACTTACGATTTTGGCTGAATGAATTGGTTCTCGTTTATGTCTTTTGTTAAGTGCACACTTCAGGGCAATTAGGTATCGTAGGAAGCCCTTGAATTCTTCTAAGTATTACTATTTTGATCCTATTTGTGTGATGGTGGTCGAAACCTCTTGTAAAGTATATGATAGCATACCATGATTTAGTGAATATACATTGATGTTTGAGCCAAAGAAAAATTCATGAACAATAACTCCATGTGCAGCTCTGTTCATAACATTGATTCCTCTCCCATGACTCCAGGTGCAGCTCTCTCTTCATAATATTGATTCTCCCATAACATGGATGACATCTGAATTACACTTACACTCATAATAAGTAGATTCTTTTCGAATAAAATTTGCAACATACAATACCAAGACAGATGGTTCTACTTTTCATATAGTTTTTATATTGATTAATCTGCAGAAGCTACAATATCAGAAATAAAACCCTAAATATTATATGAAAATAATTGATGAGAGTAGGAAATATGTTCGTAACGATTTAGTATATTAGAATTTTATGAGAACAAAAATTTAAAATGCATAGATATAAATAAATAGAATTAACTTAGCTTTCTTAAATTCTATGGAACGTAAATTTGTAAACTGTGGTATTGAGTAATATATAGCCAGTTTCAAGTATAGTATATATGTGGTCAGTTTCTTCATTTTTCTTGAATAGTCATGATATTTTAAACCAAGATATGGTCGATCTTGTGTATCTTTTGATACACTGCAATAAAATCATATATAATGAACTCATGTGAAATTACGTATGTCATCAAAAATATGTTTGTCACGGCTCCCACTGCTATTGATATTAGTCTGTATCATCTTTGAACCTGCGGCTTCACATAAACATTTGTAGATTTTGTAAATTAAGATTGTACTATTTATTTCTAAACTTCAAATTATAAAACAGTCAAAAGTTATAAATCGTAAATAATATTCTTGATTATATGTTTTGTTTAAACGTGGAGACAGGGTAGAGTGGCTAACAAACTTATAATAGTAGTTTACTCTACTCTATAATTTGTACAATATTCCTTTTTATGATTTGCCAACTAATTCAGACAATAACTGTTGCGTCTACTTATTATAGTCGACTCATAAATTTGAAAAAAAAAAAAAAGTCAACCAATCTCTTGTAGAAACCAATTTATGACTCTCCTATACAAAATTCTATAAATATCCACTAAAACGCCATAATTTATCTCCACTCTTCTCAAAGAATATAAACACACTACTACTTCCTGAGATTTTGTTTCAGAGTTTTTCTGGTACACAAACAAATGGCTCCAAGAACCTCTCTTGCACTCTTCCTTTTCCTTAACCTCCTCTTCTTCACTTACACTA
Organism: Brassica rapa; assembly: GCF_000309985.2. Lineage (NCBI taxonomy): Eukaryota > Viridiplantae > Streptophyta > Magnoliopsida > Brassicales > Brassicaceae > Brassica > Brassica rapa. Next base: position 17,149,823 of record NC_024796.2, on the reverse strand, counting down.
CTGCTCAAGGCACTTGTCCTAGAAATGCCCTTCAGATCGGTGCTTGCACTAATGTGCTCAATGCAATTGACTTAACATTAGGAAACCCACCGCCACCAGTACCGCCGTGCTGCTCGCTCATTGCAGGCTTGGCTGACCTTGAGGCTGCAGTCTGTCTCTGTACCGCGCTCGACGTTAACGTTCTTGGCATCAACGTTCACCTTCCCATCGATATCAGCGTACTTTTAAATGCTTGTAGCAGATTTGCTCCACCAAGTTTCCAATGCCCGTAAGTTGAATACGTATGAGATATCTGAAGACATACCGAAAAAATAAAGGTTGAACTTGTTGCCTGTAGTCTTTTGCTTTTAAACTGGTGATTTCTTTTGTATTTGTAACTTTCTTCGATTGAATAAAATGATGAGTGTAACGTTCTCATGCAATAATGGGTTTGTGTGTGTAATCGCCATGTTCGTTGCCCTTTTACTTCATTGTTCTACCTTACCTTCGTTTGTAAAACGTTTCGTTCGAATTTGATTAATAAAAGCTTCAATCGGTGTTATTGTCTATATCGGGCTTATATGTGAATCGAAAAAAGCAAGGTAAAGTTATACGATCTCACTGAACACAACACGGTTTAGTAATTCCGTTGTAAGCATTAATTAATGGCATGTGCTTAATTTTTGGTAACAAAATGGAAACAAAATACTCCTTCTGTTTCATAAAGTTACATATTATATAGAAAAAAAATTTGTTTCAAAATGATCTATTTTCTGGATTTTCAATGCATGTTTTATTATCTAATTGCAAACTTAAAAAAAATTAATTGTACTTATTAGAGTTTTATTGACTTAAAATTATGGGAAAAAATAATCACAAAAATTATGAAAATTAATGTGTTTTATTAACATGTGTAAAAAATCTAAAATATGTAACATTTTAAAACGGAGGAGAGTATCTCGAGCTTAATTGAGCTGAATACATTTTGGCTCTACTTTGATCGAACTATCTCCAAACCAAAATTGTTGTCATAAAAGGGAAGAAATATATGTAGTCGCTATTTTTTTTTTTGGTAGGAATATGGGAGAGTGACTCCCAATTTATTTAAAAAAGAAACCCAAACTTCAGCTTACAAGACGAGTTTGTCGTGGCCACAACGGTCCAGCAACATCCTCATGAACTAAAACAGCGACCTCAATCGGGGCCACAACAAAACTATGAAAACCAAACGGAAGAGTAAATGCAAGGTTAGCCAAACCATCAGCTAAGCGGTTTGCTTCCCTATATACATGAACAAATCGGACTAGCCAGTCCCTTGTCAAGAAGCCATGGCACAAGCGTACCAGGAAAGACAGCGGATGAGTGTCCCCAATCCCTATCGTAAGAAACTCCATCACCATCATAGAGTCGACCTCTACCTCCAGCCTTCTCACCCCTTTCTCCCAAGCAACCACTAAACCATAGTACACACCCCATAACTCCGCTAATGGTGCCGTACAGCTACCTATATTAATCGCAAAACCGCCACACCACTCGCCTTCTCCGTTTCGCAGTGCTCCCCCTGCAGCCGCCGGCCCCGGGTTCCCATGTGATGCCCCGTCCGTGTTCAGTTTCATCCACCCCACACAAGGTGGCTTCCATCCCACCATTATCTCAACCATATGTCTCTCCTTTATGTGAGCATTCTCTGTTCTATTTGCTATTATAACTCCCTTAGCCAAGTCACGTAAGAACTTGACTCTATCTCTCCACAGTCGGGTATCACCAAATACATTTCCACATCTCCACTTCCATCCCCACCATAGAGTCAAAGCGAATATAGTAGCCCACGGAACACCACCACCTGCATTGTTATCACATAGGTTCTTATATAACCATTCCAGTAATGGCATTCTGAAGAAAGCCTCCCTTTTCATTCGCGGAACAAATCTCTCCCATATACCTTTTATCGCAGGACAATCACGTAACACATGTATTATAGTCTCAATTCCTCCTCTGCAAACCTGGCATAAGTCAGTCCCACTCAGGTGCCTTCGATGTCTCTCTGCATTTGTCATGATTGCTTGGTTTTCCACTAGCCAGAGGAACATTCGAACTCTCTCAGGTGCTACAACACGCCACATAGATCGAAAGAAACTCCCCATCTGCGGTCTTGGATTTTCATCTCTTGTAAGCAAGGTGTATGCAGACTTCACCGTAAACTGCCCATTTGGAGTCTGCCCCCATGCCAAACGATCCTTTGCTCCAGTAACAGTATCCACTACTACTGCCATAAGCTCTAGTCTTCTCTCAGCTGTTACAAACGGGGTAATTCTATCAAAATCCCAACCTCCACCTTCCCCCCACATATCTCTAACTGTTATATCTTCATATCCTTCTGGAAGCCCTGCAATCACTTCAGTCATGAGTGGTTGGCCTGCTATCCAACTATCCGTCCAGAACCTGATATTCCTCCCATTACCAGTGATCCAACTATGGCCCACAAGAACCACTTCTCTTATCCCCATTACCACACTTTTCCATGTTGACGAGCTAGAGCTACTCCCTACCATCCAATCTGTGTCATGTATGTCCCCCACCCCGTACTTACTTCGTAAAACATTGGCCCATAAGCTCTCAGTATCGTGTAACAGACGCCATCCCACTTTAGCTAACAAGGCTTTGTTCATATCTCTCGACACCCTGATCCCCAAACCTCCAGACGCCTTCGGTTTGCATATTTTATCCCAAGAGACTAAGTGTTGTCCACTTCCCCACACAAAGCTCCTCGCTAGGCTATCAAGCTTCTCCAGTATACCCACTGGCATGCTAATCGTACTCATCGTATGCACCGGGATTGATGACAGGACCGACTTTGTCAATGTTACCCTTCCTGCGAGGCTTAATGTTTGTTTCTTCCATCCTGCTAGCCGTGAAGCTACTTTCTCCAGTACCTCTCCAAAAGTATCTTTATTAATTCTTTTCTGTAGTATCGGCATCCCCAAGTATTTTCCCAGCTCCTTTGTTGATGCAATACCACTTTCTCTGCTTATTCTCTCTTCTCTTCCTCTAGAGACATTATTAGAAAAGAAAATCTTTGATTTCTGGAGGCTTACTTTCTGACCAGAGGCTTTACAAAACTTCTCCAACACTTTCCTGATCACTCGAATCTGCGTCACCGATGCCTCTGCAAACAGGATTAGATCATCTGCGAAGCAAATGTGAGATAGCTGTGGACCACCTCTCGACAATCTTATCGGTTTCCATCTTTTATCCTCCACTGCTTTCTCAATCAGTTGACATAATCTCTCCATGCATAAGACAAACAAGTACGGGGACAGTGGATCACCTTGTCGCAGTCCTCTTGATGGCTTAAACGGCTCAGATTTTTCCCCATTCCACAAAATACACATTGATGGTCCAGACACACATTACATAATCCTCTTGACCCAATTCTCAGACAAACCAGCAGCCCTTAGTGTATCTTCTAGAAAATCCCAACGCAGCCTATCATAGGCTTTCTCCAAATCCAGTTTCAACAGCATCCAACCCTTGCGGCCTTGCTTCTTTTTCATCGAATGAACAGCTTCCTGAACCACAACAATGTTATCCGCACTCAATCTGCCCGGGATGAAACTAGACTGAGCAGGACCAATCAGTTTAGGCATAATACTCTTCAGTCTCCCTACCATGGCCTTCGTGATAGTTTTAAACAACACATTGCAGAGACTTATAGGTCGAAACTGAGTAATATACTCAGGTTTCGTCACTTTCGGAATTAGCACCACGAGTGCATCATTAGTATTCTCCGGCAACTTCCCCGTCTCAAAGAAAAGAAGGACAAACCTGATCACAGATGCACCAACAGTCTCCCAGCACTTCTGATAGAAAACTGGTTGAAACCCATCCGGACCTGGTGCCTTGAAGCTGCCCATAGCTCTCACCGCCTTCTCTACTTCCTCCGGAGAAAACGTTTTGTCAAGATCCATTCTCTCTTGTCTTGTAAGCCCCACAAATCTCCTCTCCATTAGCATTTGTGTGTCTGTATCCACGTCTTCCAGAGAATATAGTTTTCTGAAATAATCCACTGCTAGCTTCTCAAGTTCTTTTGCATCTGATACCCACTGAATTTCATCTTTCTTTAGCATCTCCACTCGATTTCGCTTTCTCCTAATAATTGTCGACATATGAAAGAACTTGGTATTTCTATCTCCATGCACACACCACTTCTCCCGCGACTTTTGGAGCCAGAGCACTTCTTCTTGCTCGAGGACGATCTCCAGTTCTTTTAGTAGCTCTCCCTCCTTTACCAAGATATCATCAGAGAGGTCTTGCTCAATTTTATCTTGTGTCTCTGTAATCTGCCTCAACAAATCCTCTTTCCTTCTTTGGATATTTCCAAAAACTTCTCTGTTCCACTTTCGGAGTGTCACTTCCAACCTCTGCAAAGCCTCTCTTGTATCAATATCACGATCCCATGAAGCTGTTAGCAAGTCTTGAAACTCATTGTGTTGTAGCCATGCCGCCTCAAAACGAAATGGACGTCGACGTGCATCACTCTTAACCTCCGGTGTGAGCTGTAGATACAAAGGAGCGTGGTCTGATGCTAAGAAAGGTAAATGCCTCACACTTGCCTCCTGCCACCTGAGTCTAGACTGGGCACAACATAGTATTCTATCCAGCCTCTTCGCTACAAATGTGCTTTCAGTTTTCCCTCTTTTCCATGTGAACTGGTTGCCATGAAAGCCCATATCAATCAGTGACATATCATTTATCCAATCACCAAACTTTAGAGAATCCTCAGACAATCTCCCATTCCCACCACTCCTTTCATCTATCCTCACTATTGTATTAAAGTCTCCCCCAACGAACACCGGTCCCTCCGCATTACGCAAAACTTCTTCTAAAGCAGCCCATAAACCACTTCTACGGCTTGGTGAAGGGGCCGCATACACAACAACCAGATTAATCACCTCTGCTCCGTTCCCTATTCGAGCATGTATAAACTGATCCGACGACTTGACCACCTCAAGCTCTCCTATCTCCTCCCTCCATAACAGCCATAAACCTCCACTCTGGCCACACGCATCCACCCGAAACGAGTTCTCAAACCCTAGACCACGACAAATCCGGCCTGCCGCTTCTCCACCAGCATGAGTTTCAAAAACAGCAAGTATATCTGTCTTGAACTTCTTCACCAAATATCTAATCGATCTTCTAAATTGGGGTTTATTTGCCCCCCGGCAATTCCACAGAATGCACTTCATCAGATCTTTATAATCAATAGATAGAATCACCGGGGCAAAATGTTATGCCTCCACACTCTCCAGGACTTCTCGTCCTTGGCTCGCACTAGCTTCTGCCTCATTCAATTTCAGATTCTCCATCTCTGAAAATTGCACCTGAGTGTTGTTTTTATCGTACACATGCCCAGCATTCTTCTCATTTCTGTCTAGCTCCCCATCTCCTGCGAAAACACCACCTGGTCGGCCGACATTTTCCTTCTCTACTCGTAGTCTCTTCCCTCTCGCCGACAAGCCACTCTCCCCACTTATTGGGCCAAACACCAAACCCCGCATAGGCCCAATATTTCTCAGTTTGGTCTTATGAGGATTCAGGCCTCTCATGTTGCTAATCTTCTTATCTTTTGGACCCAATCGAGCAGGCTGTCGGTTCCCTCTGTTCCCATTCTTTCCAAACGAGAATTCCTTCCCAGCCTCTTTGCTCGCTCCTTCAGAAACTATATTAGTAGTATTCTCATTTTCTTTATTCTCTTCTCTATTCCCACTCTCCTCCACTTGTTCCTCCATATCCTCCTCCACATTCAACCCTCCAAACCTATTTGAAACCCTTATGTCCTCCGACATATTCTCTTGACGAACCCCTCGACTTTTACTACCGATCAACGTCTTGTTTCCTACCATCTCCCTACTTTCATTACTCCGCAGTGTAACTCCTCTCTGCCCATTCTGAGTTAGCCCTTTCCTCGCCTGTCTCACTAGGGTAAAATCTGTATCCATACCTGCAACCTCCGTACTCTTTTGTGTCCTGTCCACTGGAACAACCGCATTTATAGGAGTTTCCTCCAGTACCTTACGTGGGCATGAATGGGCTAGATGTCCATACATACCACATGACGAGCAGATCGTCGAGATTCCTTCATATGATACGCAGTACCTCTCACCATTAATCATCACTGTCCCTTTCAATGGCTTATTCAGGTTAACCTCCACACAAATTCTCGCAAATCTAGCTCTTTCGACTTTTAACGTGGTGCAGTCAACCTTGATCGGTTTTCCTAACCCCTTGGCAATCCCCATCAGTATCGTTTTATGATAAAAATTAACTGGGATATGTGCTAAACGAACCCAAACCGGTGTCGTAACTATCTCGTCCCTCAGCGGATCAAACTCGGGCGTCCATGCTTGCACCATAAGGTAACTCCCAAAAGCCCTCCATGGGCCACCTGATAGCGCATTCATATACTCCTCCTCTACTCCAAAACGAACCATGAAAAAATTCTTCGGGAGATCCATCACAAACATTGATCCCGCAGGTTTCCATAGCTCCTTCAACCTTCTCGTTAAGCTCAATAATGGGATACTCCTCCCCAAGACCTTAACAATCATACATCTCTTCCATAAACCATTCATAGCACTCAAAACCTCCTGTCCAATCGTTATCACCGGTTCTCCATCCTCACCATTAGGGAACTCTAGTTTCAGATTTGCTTCCACAAAAGTCTCGTCCACAATTTCCTCCGGTACAGGCATCCCTCCTTCATTGCACCCTAATACCTTCTTCACCCAAGAGCCTGGAGCATCCGGTAGATCTCCGGGCGGTCTCCCATGCTCCCCGATCTCCTCCATATTCTCATCCTGCACTTCCTCACCCAAAACCCTAAAATCACCCCCCAAAGCCCTAGCCGTCATATTGTAGTCGCTATTACATTACTTTAATACACTTTTATCAAACTACATAATAGTACAGTTAATATTACTATTTTCTAGATAACTACAAACTTGTTGTACTGGTACTAAAGGACGAAATCGTGATGTTATAGAAGAAATATGTATTTATATATATGTATGCAAGAATTTTTTTTTTGGCAAATGTGCATCAGTTTTGTGAAGAAATAGAACAATGGTCTCGCTCCAGTACCGTTGACGATCTAAAAAGGTTAAAAGGATATCATGGTTTGATTCTAACTCTATATCCATGTGGTATAAGAATACCAAGTTAAAAATTATGTGTCACTAAGAGCATTTTTAACTATCTTATTATATAAATTATAATTATTGATTATAAGATGATACTTGAATATTTGTTTAGAAATATAGCTAGGGCGCGAATGGAGTGTGCGATGTAACCGATGATCTCATCACTTATTTTTATGGCAAAGAATTTGATCTATTCTTTAGTTTTGGGGTTCCATGGCTATCAAGGTTTGTGATTTGAGATGAGCTATGGTTTGGACTAGTTCTTGTTGAAGATTAAAAACCAGATAAAGCGAATATATGGGTTTCAAGTATCATAATATCAGGTTTCTACGGGTTTGACTGGCATTTCACTGAGGTTTCTAAGCCGGATCCGTGTCCGTGTCCTCTTCTCTAGTCTTTGATCTCTCTTTTAAAGGTCTTAAGAGTGGAACATAATGGAAACGTGTCTATATGATAGTATTAAATGCTTCGACCTCTTTTATATTGTAGTTTCAAAGTATCAGCTCGGCATGGACCCATTGCCGGTTTAGAGGGAGTGCCAACAGTGCATTTGCACAGGGTCCACTCTACTTTTAACAAATTTCTTTTACTAGTTAGGGCCTTAAAATTTTGAAAACTTGTAAAAAAACCATAAAATTTAATACTATACATAAATCCTCCCAAGATATATATTTCGGCTCAGGGCCCATTATCAAAGTGAGCCGGCCCTGATGGACCGTCTCTTGAGCTCGCCATGGACCGTCTCTTGCGCTCGGCATTGGGCATGGAACTTGGTGGGCCCATTGTCGCCTTATGGGTTTCAAGGACACTCGTTCGATCGGGTTCTCGGAATACTAATACAGGAAGTCTATTCATGAAAAGGCATGGTTTGTTTTGGAACTGTCGATGTATTATTGCTCTCGTTGAAACTTAATAATATATATTATTGACAACATACGGATATTGTATGATAAGTCCGTCCATATGGCATGGATATATATAACAAATGAAAAATGAAGCCATGAATGTTTCTTCATGTGAGATTATGCTTAGACTAAATAATGATACTAGTCTGCCAATGAAATAGAATTCGTTGAAAGATAATATATGTTCATGTCGTGAACAACCTATCATGAAGGAATAAAGAACAATTTATCCATTCTAATCACTCTTACAGATTTGATATTGGTATAGTAGGTTGAGGGTGCGACGTAGCACATATATAATTTTAACGAAATTATTTATCCCTGTAATTATATAATGAAGCCGCATAAATTTAAAGTGTTAGTCTATGATAAATCATTATAAATATTTAATATAATGTTATTACATATTTATTGATAAATGAAATAAGTAAAGGCAATCATTATAAAAATTTCATGAACAAAAATATTTCAATTTAATTTTCTCTTTTTCTCTTTTGAATATTTTTTAATCAGCCAGAATTATCTCTTCTGTATTTGAACGATATTTCTCTTTTTTTTGTCGCTCTGTGTAGACAAAAAGCAAAGTAAAAAGTTAGCTCCGTTCTGGCTCTGGTTGGTGCCGGAGGTTTCCTCCTCCAACCATAATTTTCTCTCATTTTTCTTTCTATCCATCTGCTTAACCCTAGTCCATAAGCAAGTTTTTTATGCTTGTCGAGATCTTATATGAAGAATTGTGTGAGGTCGATGGTGACAGCAACATGCATTTTATGGCGCAGCAACAAGATTCAGTGTGATGGATGCGGAAGGGCTGGCTTTTAGGGCTGAAGTGACCCGTCAGATTTGGTTTTTGGTTTTCAGAGATCTGGCACGTCATTCACGTCAACGGTGCCTGAACCGGTAACATGCTTCCTCCACCATATATTTACCTTCGTCTTTGGCGGTGGGAGCTTCCGGAAGAGAGGTATGACGTCTGGTGAAAAGTGGTTCGTTCTGCATCCTATAATGTAATTGGGTCTTCTGTTCTGAACGGTGGTACGAGCTTCGAATCTCTTGAAATTACTTTTGGACCAGTATGTACCTATTTTCAAGGCCTAACTTTCGTTTCATTTCAGACTCATTGGTCCCGTCTTGTTGGCAATGGGTTCGAGATTTTAATAAGCGGTTATATTAGATCTAATCTAGGAACACACCTTTGGTGTCAAGTTTTCAATACATGAATATCACTCTAATATTGTTGGCTACAATCAACTATGTAGAAAATTATAGTCTTAATTAGGTCTAGTCCATCGATAGATTTTGTCTTTGTAACTGTGAGGTGCATGAGACATTTTATTACTTACGATTTTGGCTGAATGAATTGGTTCTCGTTTATGTCTTTTGTTAAGTGCACACTTCAGGGCAATTAGGTATCGTAGGAAGCCCTTGAATTCTTCTAAATATTACTATTTTGATCCTATTTGTGTGATGGTGGTCGAAACCTCTTGTAAAGTATATGATAGCATACCATGATTTAGTGAATATACATTGATGTTTGAGCCAAAGAAAAATTCATGAACAATAACTCCATGTGCAGCTCTGTTCATAACATTGATTCCTCTCCCATAACTCCAGGTGCAGCTCCCTCTTCATAATATTGATTCTCCCATAACATGGATTACATCTGAATTACACTTACACTCATAATAAGTAGATTCTTTTCGAATAAAATTTGCAACATACAATACCAAGACAGATGGTTCTACTTTTCATATAGTTTTTATATTGATTAATCTGCAGAAGCTACAATATCAGAAATAAAACCCTAAATATTATATGAAAATAATTGAGGAGAGTAGGAAATATGTTCGTAACGATTTAGTATATATTAGAATTTTATGAGAACAAAAATTTAAAATGCATAGATATAAATAAATAGAATTAACTTAGCTTTCTTAAATTCTATGGAACGTAAATATGTAAACTGTGGTATTGAGTAATATAGCCAGTTTCAAATATAGTATATATGTGGTCAGTTTCTTCATTTTTCTTGAATAGTCATGATATTTTAAACCAAGATATGGTCGATCTTGTGTATCTTTTGATACACTGCAATAAAATCATATATAATGAACTCATGTGAAATTACGTATGTCATCAAAAATATGTTTGAACGTTAAACAACAAACAAAACGATTATATCTTTTCATTTTGTCACGGCTCCCACTGCTATTGATATTAGTCTGTATCATCTTTGAACCTGCGGCTTCCACATAAACATTTGTAGATTTTGTAAATTAAGATTGTACTATTTATTTCTAAACTTCAAATTATAAAACAGTCAAAAGTTATAAATCGTAAATAATATTCTTGATTATATGTTTTGTTTAAACGTGGAGACAGGGTAGAGTGGCTAACAAACTTATAATAGTAGTTTACTCTACTCTATAATTTGTACAATATTCCTTTTTATGATTTGCCAACTAATTAGACAATAACTATTGCGTCTACTTATTATAGTCGACTCATAAATATGAAAAAAAAAAGTCAACTAATCTCTTGTAGAAACCAATTTATGACTCTCCCACAGAAAATTCTATAAATATCCACTATAACCCCCATAATTTATCTCCACCCTTCTCAAAGAATATAAACACACTACTACTTCCTGAGATTTTGTTTCAGAGTTTTTCTGGTACACAAACAAATGGCTCCAAGAACCTCTCTTGCACTCTTCCTTTTCTTTAACCTCCTCTTCTTCACTTACACTACTGCTCAAGGCACTTGTCCTAGAAATGCCCTTCAGATCGGTGCTTGCACTAATGTGCTCAATGCAATTGACTTAACATTAGGAAACCCACCGCCACCAGTACCGCCGTGCTGCTCGCTCATTGCAGGCTTGGCTGACCTTGAGGCTGCAGTCTGTCTCTGTACCGCGCTCGACGTTAACGTTCTTGGCATCAACGTTCACCTTCCCATCGATATCAGTGTACTTTTAAATGCTTGTAGCAGATTTGCTCCACCAAGTTTCCAATGCCCGTAAGTTGAATACGTATGAGATATCTGAAGACATACCGAAAAAATAAAGGTTGAACTTGTTGCCTGTCGTCTTTTGCTTTTTAACTGGTGATTTCTTTTGTATTTGTAACTTCCTTCGATTGAATAAAATGACGAGTGTAACGTTCTCATGCAATAATGGGTTTGTGTGTGTAATCGCCATGTTCGTTGCCCTTTTACTTCATTGTTCTTCCTTACCTTCGTTTGTAAAACTTTTCGTTCGAATTTGATTAATAAAAGCTTCAATCGGTGTTGTTATCTATATCGGGCTTATATGTGTATCGAAAAAAGCAAGGTAAAATGATACGATCTCACTGAAAACAACACGGTTTAGTAATTCTGTTGTAAGCATTAATTAATGGCATGTGCTTAATTTTTGGTAACGAAATGGAAACAAAATACTCGTTCTGTTTCATAAAATTCCATATTATAGAAAAAAAATTTGTTTCAAAATGATCTAATTTTTGGATTTTCAATTCATGTTTTATTATCTAATTGCAAACTTCAAAAAACTTAAAATTATGGGAAAAATAATCACAAAAATTATGAAAATTAAAGTGTTTTATTAACATGTGTGAAAAGTCTAAAATATATAACATTTTGAAACGGGGGAGAGTATTTCTAGCTTAATTGAGCTGAATACATTTTGGCTCTACTCTGATCGAACTATCTCCAAACCAAAATTGTTGTCATAAAAGGGAAGAAATATATGTAGTCACTACTACATTACTTTAATACACTTTTATCAAACTACATAATAGTGCAGTTATTATTACTATAGATAACTACAAACTTGTTGTACTGGTAACTAAAAGACGAAATCGTGATGTTATAAAAGAAATATGTATTTATATATATGTATGCAAGAAATATTTTTTTTTTGGCAAATGTGCATCAGTTTTGTGAAGAAATAGAACAGTGGTCTCGCTCATGTGCCATTGACGATCTAAAAAGGTTAAAAGGATATCATGGTTTGATTCTAACTCTGTATCCATATGGTATAAGAATACCAAGTTATATAAAAATTATGTGTTGCTAAGAGCATTTTTAACTATCTTATTATATAAACTAGGTGCTGAGACCCCGCGCAAGCGCGGAGCTGGTTACTTTGGATATTGGTGGGGGGGGGGGGGGAGGGTATGATTTACGGGATGTTGGTGTTGTTTAAGATTTGTGCAAATTAAAGAATAAAATTTATCGGAAGTAAGACAACAAAATTGATCCTAGCTTTTGACGATTAACTCAAGTTAGAGACACCTCCCAAAATGGAAGGAAAATTCAAAAAGTATAATTAAGGTGAAATATAGAGAATATAAAAAAGCCCTAAACATGAAACAGAGAGCTAAACATGAAACAGAGAGCGTGGAACAACGGAAAGAGAAAGAGAAGAAGATGAAGAAGCTTAAAAAGACAGATATTATGATAGCGTAGCACCAACTTATTTGGAGATCCATATCAAGTTATCAACTTTGTATATATCCGTTGTTTGAATAAATACTCAAAGTTTCAAACTACTTGCATTACAAAATTATTTTATTTTTTCAAAATACACATTGTTTGCTAGTACTTGTTAGGGAGCTCAAGGACCGTAGTAGCATATTTTAAAGCTACACTAATTTTTATCGCTAAGATCACACATTGTCTACATCCTCAACGTTAGGACTTAGGATATTCCAAGTAACACTTCTCCTCGTCTTCCTCGTCACGGGTTCCATCTTCATCTTGTAAACTCCAAGTAACCATCTTCCAAAACGCAGCACTCCACTTCTCTTCCCTCTTTAGGCTTAGGGGTGGTTTGTGACAAAATCCAGCCGTTGGATTGAAACAGAGCTCTTATATTGGCTTTGTGGTTTATAAGAGTTTCAAGAATGGGGAAACTGGAAGCATCGTGGCGAGTGGCTCCCCTTCTAAGGAGATCTGCCTTTGTGTGAAATAGTTTAACAAAACATAAAGATTAAAATAGTTTAACAAAACATAAACGAAAGTTGACGTTTTTATATTATGAAAAAGTAATTGTGGGTTTAAAATGTTTGGGCTCAAATTATGTTGGGCTTTATGTCTAAAACATGATTTGAACTTAAAAACTAAAAATAAAAAAAACGTTAGGTTATCTTTCTTTTTTTTTCTCCGTCGTCGGGACAGCATGACCTGTGGGATCCCTGGCATGATTAGAGCTTAAGTTTGTGAGATTGGGGAGCGATAATAGTGTGATGTGTTATTGAAGAGGAGTTTACTTACATCAGTTAGGCTTCGTCCGCATCATTCCATTGTCGTCAGTCCTCGGGTGCTTCGTCGTCGTCGTCGGAATCTGCAAAAGAAAAGGTTTTAATTTGTTAAGTAAGATGTCTTTTATTTCTTTTAGATTCGGTTGCTAAAAACATAATTCATTCAGTTTTCCTGTTTTGTTTGGAGATTGCAGAGATGAAACCGTAGATCACAAAATCCTGTAAGAAAAACAGAGAAAAATCATTAGTTGTTCATAAAAAAACTTATAGACAAAACCAAAACAAAAAGATGAAGACATGTTTCATATATGAACAAAGAATAAGCAAAGAAGAGTTAAAGTGATAAAAAATAAATTAGAAACAATCATCACCAGTTCATCAAGGAGGAGAATGGTGATGCCCATAAACTCTCCATTCTTGTTAATGTTCCTGAAATCCTAGAATCGGATGAGCCGACCAACACTAACGCCGGAGGGAGTTGAAGGTGGAGTAGGGAACGACGGCTGAAGCGGCTGGAGCAGCTGGATAAGTCATTTTTGTGACAGATGTGAGAAAGTAAAGCGATTGAAAAACTGAGAAAGAAAAGTTTGAGACAAGATGGAGCTTTTACCTCGAGGGATTCTATATATATGAGAGCTCTGAAGGCGTTAGAGGAGAAACTAAGCGTTTGGTAGGCGCAAAACGTGCGTAGAGCCTTAAAGATTGACCATAATAGTTGATTGCCGGAAGGGGAATCGCAAACGACGAAGGAGATGGTGAAGATGGCGACTTCCCTAATCTTCTTAGCTTTGTCAGTATCACCACTTTGGTATGATTTACGGGATGTTGGTGTTGTTTAAGATTTGTGCAAATTAAAGAATAAAATTTATCGGAAGTAAGACAACAAAATTGATCCTAGCTTTTGACGATTAACTCAAGTTAGAGACACCTCCCAAAATGGAAGGAAAATTCAAAAAGTATAATTAAGGTGAAATATAGAGAATATAAAAAAGCCCTAAACATGAAACAGAGAGCTAAACATGAAACAGAGAGCGTGGAACAACGGAAAGAGAAAGAGAAGAAGATGAAGAAGCTTAAAAAGACAGATATTATGATAGCGTAGCACCAACTTATTTGGAGATCCATATCAAGTTATCAACTTTGTATATATCCGTTGTTTGAATAAATACTCAAAGTTTCAAACTACTTGCATTACAAAATTATTTTATTTTTTCAAAATACACATTGTTTGCTAGTACTTGTTAGGGAGCTCAAGGACCGTAGTAGCATATTTTAAAGCTACACTAATTTTCATCGCTAAGATCACACATTGTCTACATCCTCAACGTTAGGACTTAGGATATTCCAAGTAACACTTCTCCTCGTCTTCCTCGTCACGGGTTCCATCTTCATCTTGTAAACTCCAAGTAACCATCTTCCAAAACGCAGCACTCCACTTCTCTTCCCTCTTTAGGCTTAGGGGTGGTTTGTGACAAAATCCAGCCGTTGGATTGAAACAGAGCTCTTATATTGGCTTTGTGGTTTATAAGAGTTTCAAGAATGGGGAAACTGGAAGCATCGTGGCGAGTGGCTCCCCTTCTAAGGAGATCTGCCTTTGTGTGAAATAGTTTAACAAAACATAAAGATTAAAATAGTTTAACAAAACATAAACGAAAGTTGACGTTTTTATATTATGAAAAAGTAATTGTGGGTTTAAAATGTTTGGGCTCAAATTATGTTGGGCTTTATGTCTAAAACATGATTTGAACTTAAAAACTAAAAATAAAAAAAACGTTAGGTTATCTTTCTTTTTTTTTCTCCGTCGTCGGGACAGCATGACCTGTGGGATCCCTGGCATGATTAGAGCTTAAGTTTGTGAGATTGGGGAGCGATAATAGTGTGATGTGTTATTGAAGAGGAGTTTACTTACATCAGTTAGGCTTCGTCCGCATCATTCCATTGTCGTCAGTCCTCGGGTGCTTCGTCGTCGTCGTCGGAATCTGCAAAAGAAAAGGTTTTAATTTGTTAAGTAAGATGTCTTTTATTTCTTTTAGATTCGGTTGCTAAAAACATAATTCATTCAGTTTTCCTGTTTTGTTTGGAGATTGCAGAGATGAAACCGTAGATCACAAAATCCTGTAAGAAAAACAGAGAAAAATCATTAGTTGTTCATAAAAAAACTTATAGACAAAACCAAAACAAAAAGATGAAGACATGTTTCATATATGAACAAAGAATAAGCAAAGAAGAGTTAAAGTGATAAAAAATAAATTAGAAACAATCATCACCAGTTCATCAAGGAGGAGAATGGTGATGCCCATAAACTCTCCATTCTTGTTAATGCTGAAGCGGCTGGAGCAGCTGGAAAGTCCAGATGTGAGAAAGTAAAGCGATTGAAAAACTGAGAAAGAAAAGTTTGAGACAAGATGGAGCTTTTACCTCGAGGGATTCTATATATATGAGAGCTCTGAAGGCGTTAGAGGAGAAACTAAGCGTTTGGTAGGCGCAAAACGTGCGTAGAGCCTTAAAGATTGACCATAATAGTTGATTGCCGGAAGGGGAATCGCAAACGACGAAGGAGATGGTGAAGATGGCGACTTCCCTAATCTTCTTAGCTTTGTCAGTATCACCACTTTGGACAGATACAAAGCCTAATAAACAGAAAATCAATAAGCCCAAAGCCCATTTTTTTTCGAAGTCCATTCGTTACCCATCACTTAAAAAAAAAAAAAAGAGGTGGAGACCACAATGTTATATTAGTTTTCCACCTTTCTAATATATATTAGTTTCGACCGTCAATGTACAAAGTATCCTTTAGTGCAATGGTATAGTTGTGGGTGCTTATATCTCAATAACCCTGGTTCGAGCCACATATTTGACATTTTTTCATACTTTTAAAAAGTGGAACCCACAAACCGCTGACGTGTCGCATCAGGAGGAGAGAAACTCTCCTATTATATAATAGATTATAATTATTGATTATAAGTTAATACTTGAATATTCGTTTAGAAATATAGCTAGGGCGCGAATGGAGAGTGCGACGTAACCGATGATCTCCTCACTTATTCTTATGGCAAAGAATTTGATCTATTCTTTGGTTTTGTGGTTCCATGGCTATTAAGGTTTGTGATTTGAGATGAGCTATGGTTTGGATTAGTTCTTGTTGAAGATTGAAAACCAGATAAAGCAAATATATGGGTTTCAAGTATCATAATATCAGGTTTCTACTGGTTTGATTGGCATTTCACTGAGGTTTCGAAGCCGGATCTGTGTCCGTGTCCTCTTCTCGTAGTCTTTGATCTCTCTTTCAAAGGTCTTAGAGTGGAACATAATGGAAACGTGATCTCTGATGAGGTTCATATGCCTATATGATAGTATTAAATGCTTTGACCTCTTTTATATTGTAGTTTCAAAGTATCAGCTCGGCATGGACAGTCTCTTGAGCTGGTCATGGATCGTCTCTTGCTGTCGGCATTGGCCATGGAACTTCGTGGGCCCATTGTCGCCTTATGGGTTTCAAGGACACTCGTTCGGGTTCTCGGAACATTAATACAAGAAGTCTATTCATGAAAAGGCATAGTTTGTTTTGAAACTGTCGATGTATTATTGCTCTCGTTGAAACTTACTAATATATATTATTGACAAACATACGGATATTGTATGATAAGTCCGTCCATATGGCATGGATATATATAACAAATGCAAAATGAACCATGAATGTTTCTTCATGTGAGATTATGCTTAGACTAAATAATGATACTAGTCTGCCAATGAAATAGAATTCGTTGAAAGATAATATATGTTCATGCCGTGAACAACCTATCATGAAGGAATAAAGAACAATTATTCCATTCTAATCACTCTTACAGATTGAGATTGGTATAGTAGGTTGAGGGTGCGACGTAGCACATATATAATTTTAACGAAATTATTTATCCCTGTAATTATATAATGAAGCCGCATGAATTTAAATTGTTTAGTCTATGAGAAATCATTATAAATATTTAATATAATTTTCTGACGTATTTATTGATAAATGAAATAAGTAAAGACAATCATTATGAAAACTTCATGAACAAAAATATCTCAATTTAATTTTTTCTTTTTCTCTTTTGAATATTTTTTAATCAGCCAAAATTTCATCTTCTGTATTTGAACGATATTTTTCTTTTTTCTGTCGCTCC
The DNA here is from genome assembly GCF_000309985.2 of Brassica rapa. Lineage (NCBI taxonomy): Eukaryota > Viridiplantae > Streptophyta > Magnoliopsida > Brassicales > Brassicaceae > Brassica > Brassica rapa. Next base: position 17,132,319 of record NC_024796.2, on the reverse strand, counting down.
GTGTAGACAAAAAGCAAAGTAAAAAGCTAGCTCTGTTCTGGCTCTGGTTGGTGCCGGAGGTTTCCTCCTCCAACCATAATTTTCTTTCTCATTATTCTTTTTATCCATCTGCTTAACCCTAGTCTATAAACAAGTTTTTTATGTTTGTCGAGATCTTATATGAAGAATTGTTTGAGGTCGATGGTGACAGCAACATGCATTTTATGGCGCAGCAACAAGACTCATAGTGTGATGGATGCGGAAGGGCTGGCTTTTAGGGCTGAAGTGAGCCGTCAGATTTGGTTTTTGGTTTTTGGTTTTCAGAGATTTGGCACGTCATTCACGTCAACGGCGCCTGAACCGGTAACATGTTTCCTCCACCATATATTTACCTTCGTCTTTGGCGGTGCGAGCTTCCGGAAGAGAGGTTTGACGTCTGGTGGAAAGTGGTTCGTTCTGCATCCTAATAATGTAATTGGATCTGCTGTTCTGAACGGTGGTACGAGCTTCGGAACGTAAATTTGTAAACTGTGGTATTGAGTAATATAGCCAGTTTCAAATATAGTATATATGTGGTCAGTTTCTTCAATTTTCTTGAATAGTCATGATATTTTAAACCAAGATATGGTCGATCTTGTGTATCTCTTAATACACTGCAATAAAATCATATATAATGAACTCATGTGAAATTACGTATGTCATCAAAAATATGTTTGAACGTTAAACAACAAACAAAACGATTATATCTTTTCATTTTGTCACGGCTCCCACTGCTATTGATATTAGTCTGTATCATCTTTGAACCTGCCGCTTCCACATAAACATTTGTAGATTTTGTAAATTAAGATTGTACTATTTATTTCTAAACTTCAAATTATAAAACAGTCAAAAGTTATAAATCGTAAATAATATTCTTGATTATATGTTTTGTTTAAACGTGGAGACAGGGTAGAATGGCTAACAAACTTATAATAGTAGTTTACTCTACTCTATAATTTGTACAATATTCCTTTTTATGATTTGCCAACTAATTAGACAATAACTATTGCGTCTACTTATTATAGTCGACTCATAAATATGAAAAAAAATAGTCAACTAATCTCTTGTAGAAACCAATTTATGACTCTCCTACAGAAAATTCTATAAATATCCGCTATAACTCCCATAATTTATCTCCACCCTTCTCAAAGAATATAAACACACTACTACTTCCTGAGATTTTGTTTCAGAGTTTTTCTGGTACACAAACAAATGGCTCCAAGAACCTCTCTTGCACTCTTCCTTTTCCTTAACCTCCTCTTCTTCACTTACACTACTGCTCAAGGCACTTGTCCTAGAAATGCCCTTCAGATCGGTGCTTGCACTAATGTGCTCAATGCAATTGACTTAACATTAGGAAACCCACCGCCACCAGTACCGCCGTGCTGCTCGCTCATTGCAGGCTTGGCTGACCTTGAGGCTGCAGTCTGTCTCTGTACCGCGCTCGACGTTAACGTTCTTGGCATCAACGTTCACCTTCCCATCGATATCAGTGTACTTTTAAATGCTTGTAGCAGATTTGCTCCACCAAGTTTCCAATGCCCGTAAGTTGAATACGTATGAGATATCTGAAGATATACCGAAAAAATAAAGGTTGAACGTGTTGCCTGTCGTCTTTTGCTTTTTCAACTGGTGATTTCTTTTGTATTTGTAACTTCCTTCGATTGAATAAAATGATGAGTGTAACGTTCTCATGCAATAATGGGTTTGTGTGTGTAAATTACTTCATTGCCATGTTCGTTGCCCTTTTACTTCATTGTTCTTCCTTACCTTCGTTTGTAAAACGGTTCGTTCGAATTTGATTAATAAAAGCTTCAATCGGTGTTGTTAAAAATGACATCAGTTGTTATAACTGATACTAAATTATCTATATTTTGTATCATTTACAAATAAATGATCGAAAAATGTATCATTTAATTTTGTGATACAATTTAAGTGATACAATTCACATATTTTTTTGTAGTATCTATATCGGGATTATATGTATATCGAAAAAAGCAAGGTAAAATGATACGATCTCACTGAAAACAACACGGTTTATGTTATAAATCATATTGTGGATGTTCATAACCGGCCCGATCCATAACCGGCCGATACTTAGAGAGAGAGTCGGCGGCCATGAGAGAGAGAGAGAGTCGGTGCCTAGAGAGAGAGAGTCGGCCAACCCTACTTTCCTTTTCCTTATTGGTTTATGATTTGTACTCTTTCCATATTTGTATTTATTTTTTAGTCTTTTCATTATTCTATGACGATGTAATTCCCTATATATAAATGGCTTCTTATGATTCAGATTTATAAGAAGAAGATTCTATTCTCTGAAGTTTCACATCACGTTATCAGCACGATTACTTTGAAATTCTAAGCTAAACAATTCGATCCCAAAACCCGACGATCTAAACCCTAGCCGGCTTCAACCCTAATCCCGATCGAGAAAACCTTTTCACCCCGTATCCAAGGCATTCCCGATCCCGTGTTCAGCAAGGACAGCTCGCGTCCTGGTCTTAGCTTGGACAGCTCGCATCCGACGATCCTTAGCAAGCTCCTGTACGTGATCCGATACTCAGCTCGATACTCAGCTTGTTCGCGTTCCCGATCTCAGCTTCAATCCGTTCGCGACCCGATCAACACAAGGACAGTTCGCGACCCGTTCCAGCTCGTGAGCAGCAATGTTCCAGCTCGTTCGCGACCTCCTCTCATTGGTGGTCCATTCAACCCGACTTGAGGTTAAGGTAATCCTTAAACCCTAATCGAAACCCTAAGATGTCGAAAATCAACAACTTGGATTTTGCTGCCCTAAATCTCCTTGGAGATAATTACTTGCAATGACTCTTGATGCTAAGATCATCCTGAAATTCAAGGGACTCGGTGAATGTATCACCGAGGACAATAATGCTAGTGAGAAAGATAGATACAAAGCCATCTTGATCATTCGCCATCATCTAACTGAGAGTCTCAAAGATCAGTATCTGACCATTGAGAATCCATTAGACCTTTGGACAGAATTGACAGCAAGATATGATCACCAGAGAACAGTGATCTTACCAAAGGTTAGGTATGATTGGAGGAATCTCAGAATCCATGACGATAAGTCTGTGGATGAGTATAACTCAGCCCTATTTAAGATTGTTTCTAAATTGAAACTGTGTGGTGAGGATATAACGGATAAGAATATGCTTGAGAAAACCTTTTCCACCTTCCACACAAGCAATGTGTTGTTACAACAACACTACCGTGAGAAGGGCTTCACGACTTATGCTAATCCGATCTCTTGTCTATTGCTCGCTGATAAAAACAATGAATTGTTGATGAGAAACAGTGAAATGAGACCTCCTGTGTGACACCCCCGATCGTAGATAACCGGAAATGACACGGTCGATGTTCCCTGATGGTCGACCCGAGGTTCTCGAAATAAATCTGATCGCCTTAGACAAACAACCAAAGAACACAGACGCTCCTATCGGATATTACTCTAGGCTTTTCAACCCGATAAAGCAATATTCGATAGTTAGTTCGTCCCGGACAAGAACTAATATCATATGAGAACTCGTGATTTATAAACATCTTTTATACATTATTTATTTACTTTAAACATCTTACAAAGTGTTATAGTTTTATCCTATGGCCTATTGCCCAATAACGTTTTAAGTAAATATACATCAAAAGGTACATTGCAAGGACAACAAAATACTACCGCTGGTTGGCCGTTCCTTCCGTCCAAAAAGTAAAGTGTCTCCCGCCTAAGGGTTACCTGCACACACGAATGAGTCATGAGCAACTAGTTTACTCAGTGAATCTATAATCACAACACAATCAATAATAAACCAAACAATTATCAAATACATATACATGATCATGCAAGTATTAGTACTATACTTTAGTATACCAATCATCATTGTGAATTCTTATTTTAAACATCACTTCCTCAACACCCGCCCGTTACCAAACTCATATAATACAATATATATACTAGGCCCGAGAAACCACTAAGGCTAACCGAGACTAGTGAGTTAGCATCACCATCATTGTCGAATGTCCGGTATGAACAATCCGACACTGCATCGTCATGCAGTACACGGTCTCCAGGGAGCTACCCCATCATCGTGTCTTCATGACCTTGTTCCGTTCGCAGGACCAAGTCACGGTAATGCGGGGGCTTTAGGGATAGCGAATATAACAAGATTTCACATGATTTTACTTCCATAATTATTCCAAAACTAATCCATAATTAATCCTTAATAAATCATAATTAATTCTTAATTAATCACAGATTAATCCTTAATTAAACCAAGATTAATCCTTAGTTAAACCAAGATTAATCTTTAATTAAACCAAGATTAATCTTTAATTAAACCAAGATTAATCTTTAATTAAACCAAGATTAATCCTTAATCAAAACCATGATTATTTCATAGTTAAGATTAGTACTTGAGAACAAGTACTAAAATTAGGATTAACCTCACTTAAAATTATTCTTTAAGTTTGAAACTAGCTTGGACAATACTTGAGTTCCTCTTGAACAAAGCTGAATGGACCAAGAGACTGAATGGATAGGATGGGACAAGCAAAGCTCCACACCTGAGCTGATCAAAACAGGGCAAGGTAGACGGTCTAGGTGTGGAACATGCTATTTAATGGTGGAGTTAAGAGTGTTTAGGGGCTACCATTTCATTGAAGAAGATGCAGGATATCACACAAAATGGCAAGAGAGGGTAGATCCATTGATGTCCACAGCCTCTACTCGTTTTTGCTCTATCTGGTGCGACTGTTCTGATGACGGAACAGGCAACTGATTGTTCTGTGTTCCACTTTCCTTTTGGTACCCACTCCTTTGCTCGATCTTCCCAGTGGCTCATGTTTCTTTGATTTCATCCCCTTCTAAATCACCTTATTTTGGTTCTTTTTCCTTTCTATTTTTTTTTTTTTACAAGACTGATATGGTGATGTGACGAAGAAGGAGGTCATACATGATGGTTCTGAGTGCCACTGGTGGTTCTGATTTCGCAACCATTCTGGTTCTCCACCCCTGCTCTTGCGCAGTTTATTGGTTATGGAGCGGTTGCTCCCTTAATCCGCTTGTTCTCCTTTCTGATAGAATTTCTGCAACAGTAACGAGTAGGAGGCTGCGTTGATCCTTTTCTCTCCGACCGTTTTGCACATATCTGCACATATGAAACTGAAAAACAAATGCATGAAGGTGGAATAAAGGCTAAGGTATAGGGTGTGAACTAGCTAAAGATGAGCTAACCACTCAAGATCAGCAAGATGGATAAAAAGGACAAGAAGTCCTGAGTGTGTTCTCGTTTCCCTGATCTAACGCCCATAACAAGAAGAATTTCAGTCAAGATTAGGTTCAAGTAAGGTGGAGTTAAGTCTACCCAGTGTAACCTGATCGGCTGAGAACTTCTGAAGAATCAAGTGAGATGTGTCAGGGTGTTCCAGGTCCACATGTGTGTCTTTCGCCACTGCTAAGGTCACTGAATAAGATAACTAAAGCACGAGGTGGTCAGTGATCAACACAGAATAAGGTCCTAATTTCCACAAAGTTTTGACTGACTCAATAAAAACTGACTAAAATTGACCCAAAAGAAAAACAAAAGAAAGAAACGAGTTAGTAAACGACGAAAACCCTCCCCCAGACTTACTTCACAATGTCCCTGGTGTGAAAATAAATCAGAGAGAAGGAGAAAACAAGAATAAATATTTTATTTTTTGGTCGAGATACTTACCTGGGTGAAGCAGGCGCTCCATAAAAATTCTGGGTGTTCTATCGTCAGATGATCGCCTGGAACAACCGCTCTTTTCAGGGGGTAGGTTGTTCCGTTTCCGCAACCCATAATTTTTGAAGTATCTCGAATTTTTCTGCTTTTTGACCTGAAACTCAATAAACTAAAACGAAAAATAAGTAAACAAAAACAAAACCAAGTTATATTTACACTTACCAGTGGGTTGCCTCCCACCAAGCGCTTGGTTTAAGTCTCTAGCTTGACTTGGTGACTGGGATCAGTCGGGTTGAGCAGGAGGGCCTGTTCCAAAACAAGCTCCACAATCAGACATGTTCAGCTTCAAAACCCTGCTCAACAACCCTTTCACAGCAGCTTGTCCTTTCTCCTTCAACTCATCTGTGAGAATGACTCTGACTTTAGAGAACGGTTTGGAGGTACCCTTGCACTTTACCTCATACTCAATGGAGTTCTCACCACACTTGAGAGGTATCAAAATCATTGTAGGATCTCCCTTGACCCTTTTCTTCTGGACTTTCTGTTTCACCCTTGAATTCTCTCTGAATTTAGTAGGATCAGTGCTAGTGCTAGGATCTTCATCAGAGAACAGCCTGCTCTCATCCTTATCACCATGCTCCTTCTCTGGAATAACCTTCAGCTTTTCTACATCAAACACTGAGATGCAAGAGGCGTGTGATGAGGAAGATCTGGTGGGTACAGCGTTGTAGAAAACTTTTTTGTTGATGTTGGAGAAGCAGACTCTCTTGTTGGACATATCGATGGTTGCTCTAACAGTAGCTATGAATGTCCTTCCAAATATCAAAGGCATCTCATGATCCTTGTTCATCTCAACAACTTGAAACTCAGCAGGAACAATGCATTCCCCTACTTGAACATGAAGGCTGCGGATGGTTCCATATGGGACTGCTCTGGAAGAGTTTGCAAAGGTCAGGGTCAGCTGAGAACGCTCAACATCAGCAATACCCAAATCGTCTACAATAGCCTTTGAGACGAGATTTACACAAGAACCAGAGTCACAAAGAGCATCCTTGAAGGTTGTTCCTGCGATAGAACATGGGAAAACAAATTTTCCAGGATCATCAACCTTAGGCAATACCTTCAGTGCTGGTGTAGACAGTGCTTTGGTATAGAGGACCTTGATCTCCTCTTGAGTCTCTCTACAGTTTTTAAAGAACTTGAGCAATGGACGAATCTGCAGAGCATCTTCGAATGCAAATTCTTTAGGAAGCCTTCTCACCATCTTGTTAAAACCTATCAGCTGCTCTTCACTAAAGGGATTCATCAGATGTCTAGGTGGAATTGGATAGGGAACCTTGGAAACATAGACTCGAGATGGTGGAGTCTCAGCAGATTCGTCGGGAGCAGTTACTGCAGAGCTAGCAGGCTGTTCTGTGTTCTCTTCTGCGCCTAGAACAGTCTCAGCGAACGGCTGCTCTATTGCATTACAGTGCTCAGTCTTAGGATTTTTATCAGGTTTTCCAGGGAGCATCTCTTGTTGCCTCTTGACACTCTCAACTGTTTGAGCAAGCTGAACATCGATCTTTCTTATATGGATTGCAAGATTGTCATACTTGTTATTCAGCTCAGTGAACATGTTGCACATCCTGGTATCAATTTCTGTGGTTACCTGATTCAACACCTTGGCCTGAACCTGCTGACCCTGCAACAGTTGTTGCATCATCATACCCAGACCCTTCAACTCATCTGGTTGACTGTTCTCAGTAGCTAGAACAACTTGCTGATTGTTCTGCGGTTGTCGCTGGTTCTGGTTCTGAATCTGCCCGACCGTATCTTGATCCATGTTGAAGACGTGCCCTTGGTTGTTTTTCAGTAGCTGATCAACTTTGGCAGTCAGCTCATCTATTTTTTGGGTGTCGGAACTGTTCCCTTTCTTGGAGCAATCACTCTCCTCTTTCTTATTAGCTGAGCTCGCAGCCATGTTCTCAATCAGCTTAAACGCTCCATCAGTGGTTTGAGTCATGAAGTCTCCATTGCTCGCAGAGTTTAGAGCACCTTGGTATTTCCAGTCCACTCCATCATAGAAAATGTCCAGGAGGTAATCATCATCAAATCCATGGTGAGGACATTTTCTGCGATAGTCATTGAAGCGCTCCCATGTGTCGCAGAAAGGCTCATCAGTGAGCTGTCTGAAGGAGGTGATCTTGTTCCTCAATGCAGCTGTTCTTGCCTTAGAGTAGAAATGGCTGAGAAACGCTGATCGGACCTGTTCCCATGAAGTGAGAGAGCCGATAGGGAGAGAGTTCAACCACCGTGCAGCTTTTCCATCAAGAGAGAATGGGAATAGCATGCACCTGATGTAGTCTGGTTGAACACCATTCGCTCGAGTCAAACTGCAGACTTTTTCGAAGCTCTCAATATGATCCTTTGGAATTTCTGTAGAGAGACCAGAGAACACCTTTCTCTGTACTAGACCGATCAAAGCAGGCTTGATCTCGAAGTCCTGCCTGGTACAGGGTGGAGGAACAATGGCAGAGCGCGTAGTAGGAATGTTACGCGGAAGGTTTCTCTGCCCGATTAGAACAGTCTGCGCCTGTTGTTCCTGCTGCGTGAGGGCAGCCTGTTCAGCAGCATCCTGCTGAGCTTGGATGGTCTGCTGCATTTGTTGCATCTGCTGCTGCATGAGTGCCATAGCCGCAGCGAGATCATTCTAATTGGCGTGATCACCCATAGTGGTGTCGGTTTGCCTTAGCTGTTGACGATTTGTTCTTTCTAACCTTGCTAGCTCCTGGTTGGTAAATGTAACTAACTCTCCTTGTGCGTTTCTCCGAGTATGTCTACTGGTCATGCACCTGGAACATTAGCTGCAACAAAAAGGATAAGGCAAGTTAGAGGTCTTATACTAAATAAATAACCGAAAAACAAATGTAAAAAGATGGTCCCCGGCAATGGCGCCAATTTGATATTATGTGTATACGCACACCAAATAACCTAATGTGCACACTACCACAATCGAATGGTATGTCGATGTAGCACTTTAGGATCGAATCCACAGAGACCAAATCTTACACTTTATCTTTATGGGATCAGAATCAAGCTAAAACAATATGGGGGTTTTAAAGTTTGATTGTAACGTAAAAAGCAAGTAACATATTGGTTTTAAGTTTCAGATTAATGAGAAACCAACCTAGGGTTTAACGGGCGCTTACAATCATGAGCCAAACAATTATTCAAGTTTGATTAATGGACTAGTCTAGAACTAGGAACACAATACTAGATCAACCCACTGTCGTGGTGTTTCACCTTTCAACGATCAGCCTCAATACCTAAGCTCTCGCTTGGATCAAGGCGTGATGATGAACATTAAGATCAAGTCCAATCGGTTCACAAAACACCCTAATATCTACTTTCGCTGGTTAGGGATGCTATGCTCATTCATAACAGATCAAGCAACCTATTACACGGTTAATGAATAGGTTAAACCTAGGATCTAACAATAACTGGTCAGTTTAATGCAAGCAATAAGAGCAGTTATGAATGAAGACAATCAATGGATACTTATCTATGTTTAGCTCACGATCTAACACCCCAACACCCTAGGCTAGCTAGATCGACTACTCAGTCATAACAAGAGAGAACACAGAAATCAGTTCTGAATAAGACTTCATGTAAATAAAAGAGATAGAAAGAGGGTTCAGGATAATCTTCTCTATGGTGAGAGAGATGGAGCCTTCTTCCTTTACAATCCAAAAGCACAAAAGTCTCCAATGGTTTTCTTCTGTCAAGAATAGCGTAGAATGATAAAGAGAAACAGAATATATGATATATCAAAGCCATAGGCGGCTGTGAGAGAAAATAGGGATAATTAGGACAAATCCCGTAATGATTGTAGTTTCCTTAAAAATCTCTGCCGCGAGAACAGTCACTCGGGTTGCTCCGCTTGGCTGTTCCGCTTGGTCGGAGCAGTCGTCAGACTGTTCTGCGTGAAAAACTCCAAATTGTACTCTTTTCCTCCAGCTGGTCCATCTGCCATCCAATGCAACTCCAGACCTGTGATGACTCGAAAAGGACTAGGAAGACTCGATAAAGACTTTAAAACCAATTGAAAAGCATATATACAAGATGTATAAAACACCATATATCAGTTGGGTTCAGAACATCAACAATCCGACAGTTTGGTTCAAGCTAAACAACTTAAATCAAATCAGTTCAAGCTCGGTTCCTTTCATACCAGATCAGATCAGTTCAGTTATATTCAGTTAACAACATTTCAAGACAAGATCAGACTGAGTTTAGTTTCGTTTAACTCCAATTAATCCATAATATCTTAGCAAACTGTTTTAGGAGATGGATTCAAACCAAAACTAAACAAGAACTGAACTGTATCATAACTTAAACAACTGATCCGACCAAGATCTAAGGTAGCCATGAACTGTTATGATCAGATACTGACCTAGGTAAGGAGACCAAAGCTTACCAAGACGAACTAAAGGACTAGATGGCGTCAGCTGATCCTCTTCTCCAAGGTAAGCTTGCAGCTGAACTGAGCAAAGAGAAAGATCAAGGCCTGATCATGATCTGAACTGAACTAGGTCTAGGGTTTTATTTAAGGATCTCACCTTCTGATCTTTCTCACATCAACTGACTGAGCTAGGGCTGAAGATCAAATCACCAACAATTTTTTTCTTGATTTAATTTCCTGATTTTCTCACTGATTTTCTCTTCTTCTTTCTCTCTTTCTCTTTGAAAATTTTGTGGATTTTTCTGAGGTTTCAGAACGTGGTAAAGCAGCTGGAGGAGAGGTTTATATATTTCAGATGGTCTTTGGATGAGTTTCCAGCTGAGGTACCGAAGAAGGGTAAGAGGAGACAGCTAGCAAGCTGCTTCAACATCTGCACCGTGCTATCATTTCCCTCCCATGAAGCAGTTTCCAGCCAATCATAATAATTAAGAGAGGAAGCAAGCACACAAGCAGCTTGTGATTGTCATGTGACATGTACTGAAGAAGCTAGGTAAACAAGCATGTGCAAGTCATGGGACAGAATAATTGAACAAACCGGCTGGTGGAGGACATAACTCAGTTCAAAAATTATTTTGGAAGTTTGTTGACAGTTTTAAATCATTTTTCAACCAAATATTCCTTGTCTTTGGCTCTCGTCTTATTCTCGGAAAATCTCGTCCAGCTTAATAAAAATTCGACCAAAATATTTAAGACTCGACCAAACTATCAAGTGAAGGTCTTTCGACCACAAGACAGTCCCGTCGAGAAATTAATCTACCGGGTCGATTTTTATTTTTATTAATCATGGTCGAACCAACTATATACTGGTCGAGCGGGATTTTTCTCGACAAAAAATTTATTGGCTCGTGAGGGTTATTACACTCTTCCCCCTTTAAAAGAATTCGTCTCCGAATTCTCAAAATACAAGTGTACACCCTTTACTGGACGACTGGAGTATCTGAGAAGAGTTCTAGAATCAGCTCGGAACTTATCTTCATCCTTCCATGTTATAACAACTCTCTGTCACTTTTTCCAAAATACTTGAACTTGCGAAATTTTCCTATTCTTCTATTTGTTGATACGATGTTCGCCTATTCGCAAAGGACCTTCAAGATAGGTGAGATTAGGTTGCAAGTTCTCTGGTCGCTGCAGCTCGACCATATTCGGATTTGGTATATGCTTATGCGGTATCGATACATATAATACCGGATGCATAGGCATATCGGGTGGAAGTTCTAGTCTATAGGCTACTTCTCCAACTCTAGCAACAATTCGGTATGGTGTCTTTGCTATTGCAGCAGATTCGGGTTCTAAGGTTATACTAAAAGGGTTATTCCTAGACGGCGGCAATCCCTCTAATGCCTTAAATACGTCCTCATATTCTCTGACTATTGGTATTTCTTCCATGTTCTGCTCTTTCTCGTCTTCAACTGGTCCAGCAACCAAGGTCACTAAGTATACTCCTTCATCCTTCTCCAAAAGGTTTTCAATTCTCAATGCTGATACTAATGACGCTTCAACACTTGGTACTATGCCGTGGTAAGCTAAAGGGGGTTGGGTATCTCTCTCGAAAATAATATTCCCTCGACCACAATCAAGGTGAGCTCGGTAACTTGAAAGCCAATCCATCTCTAAGATTACCTCATACCTCTCTAATGGGAGAACTAACAAATGAGCCAGGAAAACCATATCTTGGATAATGATTGGAACTCTTAGATTGCAGCCTTCAGTTTCAAGTACTTGATCTCCGGGAGTTAGAACGGAAACGGATAAATTCACCTTAGTGAATTCTCCATCGAATCTAGATGCTACTTCGGGAGCTACAAAACTATGTGTTGCTCCCGAATCGAAAAGATGTGGGCGGATATTTCACCCACAAGCAAAATTGTTGACAATAATTGACTTTACCATCAATTACCTACTCAATAACTTTTATACTATTTTTTTTATATCACCAATTTACCAATTATTTAAAAATTATGCAACACTCAATTGGATAGGAAAACAAACCTGAAATCGGACCCTGAGGTGGTCCGGATGGTCCTGGTAACTCTAAAGTGTAAGCCCTACCAGCAGTGGCTTGACGCTTAGCAGGAGGTAAGGGTAAAGGTGGTTTAACTGGTACAACGGGTTGAGCTCTCGAAACAACAGGCTGAGCAATATGAGTGTGTGGACATGATGTCGCGTAATGTCCTCGCTCTCCACACGTGAAACAAGTAATGTGAGATGGTACAGCCGATTGGAACGGTACCACGTTCGGACAATCTCGCCTAACATGGCCCAGCTGACCACAAGTGAAACAAGTCGGGGTTCTAGGTCTAGGACCTCCAGAATGACCTCCCTGAAAAGCTATCCGTCGAACCAGAGTCTACAATAAGATTCAAACGTCGATCGACAATAAGATTCAAATGTCGATCGACAAACATCCCATTTCGTCGACCAACAGCAAAGCACGTAAGCTCCGACTTGGTTCCCAGCCTACTTATAGCCCAAGTCCCACAACAATTACAAAAATATCCATGGCCGATTTTAACCTAATATTTATGTGCTCTGCCATTGTCTTGGGCAACACACGCTTTTCATACTTTCATATTTTCACAGCAAACATATTTAGGGTTTTAGTAGTTTGGAGAAAAGATCCAAGACTCCTTCAGATCTTTATATTGGAAGTCCAATTTTTCTACTCTATTTTATTTATGCATTTTATTCAGATTATTATTATGCTTTGCTTTGCTATGTCAAGTAATTTCAATTGTTAGATTTAGAGTTTAAGTAAAGTTATGAGGGATTATCTCAAACTATAGAACTGCTACGGTGATAGACATCCTTCAAGTAATTGCTTGTAATGCTTGTGTTCTAGAGTAGCTAACTAGAACTCTGATTTTAAGATTGTGGACAACTACGACAGTAGGTTCTGCACTATGTGGGAACCAAAATTCACACCGTCGATTTTTGTAATCGGAGGAAAGCCAAAAACCATTACTTTCCTTGAGGTCTCGGATTTCTGCTAAGCCTACGACAAGTAATAAAGATATGAAAAACAGACGAGAATAATTTGAATGAAACAAAAAGAGAGCAAAGAAAGTCTTATTTTGAATCTGCATATGTGCGGTTACCACAGGTAAAAGCCTCGGCCGTAAGAGCTGCCGGCGAGTTCATAGTTCTAACCACCTAAGACTTGAAAACCTAGTTGAGTCGCAGCTCGATAACAAATTTTACTTGCTCACTCCCACAAGAATTTCTCAAGGTAGAAAAATCTTTATCTCCCATTTTCTTCTTTTGTGGTTTTTTTATCATGTCTTCAAACCAGAGAGCTTCGGACAGTGCGTTTCCTTCTAGTTTCTACCTTGAGAGTCTTCGTACCCAGGAAGGCGAAATTGTCTTGAAGCCCGAGTTCGTGGCACAATCTGTCAATCCTACAGAGGCTGTTGCGTATTGGCTCTCTACGTGCGATATGAAGCCTCCCCCACACAAATCATGGTATCCTATCAATATTCGTGCCAATAAGGTGAATGTCGGTCCGAGAAACAGTTGCTACCTGTTCCTTAACATCGTTTGAGACTTCTGTTGTGTCCCGAATTTGGTCGAATTTTGAATTCGGTGGAATTTTGAATTCTGCAGGCGGGGGAACATGCTGATACTCCTCCCAATGGATACTTCAAATGCTCTGAGACGCATTTGTTGCGTTGTCGCCTGTGGTTTCCCATTCCGGAGATCATGGTCCAAACTTTGGATCGATTCGGCATGTCGATAAGCCAGATTTCCCTTAGTTCCTTACAACACCTCATTGGGATTCCGGTTTTGAGCTATGAGCGGGGAATGACCCTCAATGTCGATTATTTTGAAGCTTTGCTGATGCTAAAGAAGAACGGCGGATTACTCAAATATAGTTTAACTCTGAGACCGCTTATGTCGGTAGTTAAGGGATTTGCTTCCAACTCGCACGAGTGGCAGAAGAGCTATTTTCGTCCATATAGACAGTGCATCTGTTGCGGGGAGCTGCATTCCCATATTTAGCAGTAGATGGGGTCTAAACTCGTGATCACTTTCTTAGTTTTGCAGTGACCAACCCTCTCCCCCCCCACCCCCCGTTTCCCAAGGATTTGCGCACATTTATAAATCTTCTCTGGGGCGGCCCGTACTTTTGGGGTTACTTTTCCCTCAAACGAGTTCTTTCTCGAACTCAGCCTGAGTTGCCGGCTGAAGAAGATTTAGATCCAAGTATGGACGGGTATTCCTTACGACATCCTGGTTGAGAGGGAGAGAGAGAGGTCTCCTAAAAACAAACATGTCACTGTCAACGAAGGTGATGCTGCCGCTGATGGGTTGGAGCTTCCCATAGACGAATGGTATCGCAACTGCCTTAACAACCAAGCTAGTGGAAGTGGTGTCTATCAAGTTAACCCGCAAGGGTTTGATGCTCTCGGCCCCGATCTTGATGCTTTCTTTTCTTCGATCGGGACTGACTTTGATCCGCTCCTGGCTGATGGTGAGGCTGCTGAGTCGTCACAGTTCAAGAAAGCCTCGCGGATGTGCAACAGGGTTAGTTTTCATACTTGGCCAGCTTTCGTTTTTTTTTTTGCTAAATTTTTATTAACTCTGAAAATTTGTAGGGCCTTCATCTGCTGAACAAAGCACTCAACGCGAGTTGCGCAGAAGTGTGTACAGCTCAATTCAGGCCGAAAGGGCCGAGATGGAGGTTGCTCATTTAAAGGACGAGGTTGTGACGAACTCTGCAACCTTTGTACATCGATTCTTTTTACTGAAACTCAAAATTTGGCTTTAACACTAAATCCACGATCGGTAGAACATGAAACATAGGTCTTCCACATGCAAGGGGATCAGTTAACAAATGAAACAAACAAAAAGTAACATGAAAAAAGTGTAAGATCTTAATTTTTTTTTTAAACATATTAAAGAGTTTAGCTTTGATTATTTTATCCAAATTATTCAAAATCAGCATAAAACAGGACCTGAACAAGAACCGAATTTCACCCGATTAAATATCATCGTGTCCCAATATCCGAAGCAAACCAAAAATGAAATAACCAAGCTGGAACCAATTCCAAATTCACAAATAACCAGTTGATATATCTTTTGAACAAAAACTACTATCAAACCGGAACTGAAACGGAAAAAAAAAACTAGAACCAAATTGAAAACAAAAACCCCAGATCTGTTCATATTTGTGAACAATAGACGGGTTATTAAACTTTTCAACAAACAAATAATCCCACGTTTTGAAAGCGCGGATCAAAATCTAATAAATATTTTTTTTATCGACTTTATATTAAAACCCATAAACGGGTGGAAGTTTACAAGCGGATTCAAGTACAAAGGGCCAAAGCCAAGATTATAAATTAATTTAAAGCCCTAAAAGGAAGAAATATATAAGGTTGAATGCTGATCATACACGTGTTTTCTTTTTCTTCCACGCATTCAATTCTAAGTGCTTCACTGACATCACACCGTCTTCGTTCATCACCAAGCAGAGCAACTACAAAACAACGCCATCCAGCTTGAAGGTTTTCTTCCATGGCTTTCTCGATCTCCGCTAGACGCCTTTTGCTTGTCGCCGGGACTGAGGATAGGATCTACGACCATCGGAGGAATAAGTTCTCAGATCGCCAGTTCTGATACATTCCTTGGATCACCACCTAACAAGGCGAAGAGAATCCAGTTCTTTATGATCAGTTCCAGCTAATCCGCATCACTTGGCTTCCAGACAAGAGGAGACTTTACTCACGGCCGAATATAATCAACAAGTAAAGATTTATAACTCTTAGTTAGAAAGAAGACGCAAACCGATAAGGTAAGAAGATCCAATCAGATCGCAGGTATGATTGTCTTCTGGACAAGGCTTTTAGAAGGCATGATTAGGATGCAGAAAGATAGAAACAAAAAGATAAAACCGAACATTAGTCAGAGGTAAAACCAAACGAGTCGGACATATAATCTGATAAAACGGAATCTACAAGATCGGATTAAAGACCAAAAAACAAAAGAAAAAGTTGGGTGGCGACCGAAAACCGCCGGTGACCAGATCAGAAATTTCTCTAGAGTTGAAACCGGAGAGAAGTTAGAGCTTACACTTTCTTTTTATTTTATTTTCGGATTTAAATTAATAAAAATTTACAATAGAATCAAAGAAAGAAAGAAGGCATATGTCAGCCTTTTGATTAGAAACATTATCATCGACACATGTAGACCTCACGGACGCTCTCCTCCAACCACTCACTCAACACACACTTTTTTCCTTGCTTCCTCACCAAAAGTAAAAGTCTCAAATATCCAGCTTCCCCAGATGCGCAATCCAAATCATCAGACATGACGACGATTCCAATGGATATCGTGAACGACCTCTTCCTCCGTCTCCCAGCGAAGAGCTTGGTCCGCTTCCGAGCTCTCTCCAAGCCCTGCTACCACCTAATCAACAGCCCCGACTTCATCTCATCCCATCTCACCCGCGTCCTCCAAACCAACGACCACCTCATGATCCTCCTCCGCGGCGCTCTCCATCTCTACACAGTGGATCTCGATTCGCCAGACACCCTCTCCGACGTCGAGCACCCGATGAAACGCGGCGGCCCGACCGAAGTCTTCGGTTCTTGCAACGGTTTAATCGGGTTATCGAATTCCCCAACCGATTTAGCCTTATTTAACCCGTCTACTCGTCAGATCCACCGGCTACCTCCTTCTCCTGTAGATCTCCCCGAGGGCTCCAGCACCCGCGGCTACGTGTTTTACGGGTTAGGGTACGATTCTGTGAACGATGATTATAAAGTTGTGAGGATGGTTCAGTTTAAGCGTGACCCAGATGACGAACTTGGTTCTAGTTTCCCTTACGAGGTTAAAGTTTTCAGCTTTAAGATGAATTCATGGAAGAGGATCGAATCGGTTTTGCCTCCGATTCAGCTCTTGTTTTACTTCTATTACCATTTGCTCTATCGTCGTGGCTACGGTGTTCTTGCTGGTAATAGTCTTCACTGGGTGTTACCTCGACGGCCTGGTTTGATTGCGTTCAACATCATTGTGAGGTTTGATCTCGCCTTGGAGGTTTTCGACTTTGTGAGGTTTCCGGAACCTGTTGCTAACGGTGATGTTGATATTCAGATGGATATTGGTGTGTTGGATGGGTGTCTTTGTCTCATGTGTAACTATGATCACAAGTATGTTGATGTTTGGATGATGAAAGAGTATAATGTGAGAGGTTCTTGGTGCAAGGTTTTCACGGTTCACAAACCTAAAAGTGTTAAAATGTTTTCGTTTATGAGACCTTTGGTTTATTCCAAGGATAGGGATAAGGTCCTTTTGGAGATTAATAATACGAAGCTGGTGTGGTTTGATCTTGAGACTAGGAAGCTTAGTACTCTTAGGATTAAGGATTGTCCTAGCTCGTATAGTGCGGAACTTGTTGTGAGTAGCCTTGTTTTGGGATGTAAAGGAGATCTTGATAACATTAAGCACAGGAAAGAACAACGAGATAAAGAAGCTAGAGAATCTAAAATGTTGCAGAACAGTAAAAAGAGGTGGGAGGTTCTCTTCTTTTTCTTTAAGATATGATATGAGTGACTTTGTATTGGTATGCTCAATATCTTCTATTGTTGTTCATCTCAGGGATGATTTCCTGTCAAAGGGATTCAAACTGGTCTTATAAGCAAAAGCAAGAGAACAGACAGAGAAGGTAAGTGTCATTGTGCTATTGTTAATGGTGTTTTCTCTTCTCTTTTTCATATCCGGGTGCACAGAAGAGTTAAAAGACACTGTTTGATAAGTATTTTGATTGCGTAGAACATTCCCAAGAAAATGTTAGGAAAATAACTTTGGGATATGGCCATTGATCCAATGTTTTTATTAAGAATTTTTTTATCTGCAAACCGCTATCATGGTTTGAATTTTCAGGGCTGGGAGAAACCGGAAGGAAGAATAGCTTTGGATACCACAGGAGATAGTAGTAATCAACAACTTAACAATAGCGTGTACCAAAGGCTTGGTAATAAACAACCTTAACAATAGTTTAAATCTGAAAAGAGAAGATACTTCAGTATGTATTGGAAGTGTACTAGTTCTAAGATATGTAACTTAATATGTTGTTGCTTTCTGTAAATAGAGTGAAATCATAAAATCATAGTATGTAACTCTTTTAAAGCTTGTTACGACTTATGGACGATGCATAAATTACGATGTGAAGAAGATTTTATAAACCTGTCACATAAAAACTTGCATTTATAAGACAACAAATTGTGGTTTTTCACACAAATTAAAAACGTATTAATATTTCTATTTTCCTTGCAGGAAATCGACTCCTTTTGATATTTTATTCTACGTTTTGATATTGAATTATATATATTTTTTAAAAACTTGAATTAGATATTTTGTTTCGTTATCTATAACAGAAAAATGGTTAGTGAAACGAGATTCCATTTAAGGTAGAGAGTAGTAAAATATAGGGTAAATTTTCTAAATAGTTTTTTCTGATTTTTATTTCCAAAATAGCATTCCAAAGTCTAAATGATCAAAATAAGTTTTATTAACAGATTAAAGGACGTTTCTATCTTCATTCATAATTTTAATTAATTAGTTAGTTAATATATAAAAATAAATAAATATTAATAATGATAAAATAATAAAATTAAAATGTTTCTTTTTCAAAATGTTGTTTTCAAAATGTTTTTTCCCGAAAAAAAATTGAATATTTTTTCACAACTTTTTCTTATTCACAATTTTATTTCAAAACTTGTATTTATGAGATTTTATTAAGAATCAATTTTTTCTTTTAAAAAAGTTTTTAAAGTTTCCAGAATATGTATGATTTTTTATGGATTTAAGTTTAGAAAAAAAATTCCTAAATGTGTTATATCTTCTTAAATTTGTAAAGAAAATAATTCAAATTCATAAATTTTCAAAAATGTGTAATTAGTCTTCTTGGGTGTAACTTGTGTATATTTTAAGAAGGTTTCCAAAATGTGTATGTCATTTTCTTTGTTGACTATATGCATATTTAGAAAAATATCATTCAGTATATAACACCTTTCAAGAATTACGTTAATAGTTTTTAAATATGCATAATATCTGTTATAGGATGTTAGATATTAAATTTATAAATGTATATCAATTTTTTTTAAAACCGTTATACATATTATTATTTTTTACGTCGAACGGCCATTCTATTACTCAGGCTTGAGGTGGTCTGGGTAACCAGACCAGAATAGAAAATATTTAAGAATATTATGGAAGATTTTGTTAAATATATATATATATATATATATATATATAATTTTAATTCAATAAGATATTCATAAATATATACTTATGAATGTCTTCCTAAATACACATTTAAAAATGTATTTTAAATACAAATTATGAAAGTTTTCTAAATTTTATGAAGATATTATATATATTTATCAATATCTTCTTATATTTTAAGAAGATTTTATATTTATCAGAAATGTCTCTCCCTAAACTCAAATTTAGAAAGATATTATAGACATTTATGAACTTCTTTCTAAATTCAAATTCAGAAAGATATTATGCATATTTATTAAGTTTTATTTTTATTTTTAAGAACATTTGTTTCATAAATTCAAAAGAAAAATTTCCAAAAAAAAATTTCAATCTTTCAAAAAAATACTTATTTAAATATTTATTTATTTAAATATTTTTATTTTTAGTATATCTACCCTCTTCACTCGATCTGCTAATGATTTCTGAAGATTCTCTCCAAATCCAGGTTAGCTTATAAGACTTGCATGTCAACACTTTGTTCCCCAATGATATTAAAGTTTTGGTCTTACATTCAGCATCCGAGGTGGATCCATTGCATCTGGATTACTTCGAGTTCACTGGTCGTGTGATTGCTTTAGCTTTGATGCACAAAGTTCAAGTAGGGGTGCTATTCGACCGTGTTTTCTTCCTGCAGTTGACCGGAAAGAAAATTGGTTTGGAAGATATCAAGAACACGGATCGGATCATGTACAACAGCTGCAAACAGATTCTAGAGATGGATCCAGAGTGTTTCGATTCAGACGCAGGTCTTGGTCTAACATTTGTGTCTGAAACCGAGGTGCTGGGAAAAAGGGAAACAAAAGAGCTGCTTAAAGATGGAAAGTCCATTGCCGTTACAGGGAACAATACGTCAATCTACTAATCAAACATCGATTCGCCACATCAGTCACTGAGCAAGTAAATAAGTTTTCTCAGGGCTTCTCGGATATCCTTGCAGATACTGCATGCTTTTTCAAGCGATTACACGTAGAGGACTTCGATTGCATGCTTGGCGGAGGAGATAACCTGATAAGCATAGATGATTGGAAAGCTCATACAGAGTTCAGTGGATTCAAAAAGACTGAACGCATGGCTGGTTCTGGAAGGTAATAACGTAAAAACCTTAACGTTTTTAATAGCTTTGGAACTGAGTTTTTTGAATCTGTTTTTCTCTTTTGTGCGTAGATTTTGAAGAAAATGACAGAGGAAGAACGGAGGAGTGTACTCTTCTTTTGGACATCGACTAGGTTTATACCAGTGGAAGGGTTTAGAGGGTTATCATCAAAGCTTTATATATACAGATTGCATGAAGCTAAGGATCATCTTCCGACGTCGCCTACTTGCTTTTACCGTCTCTGTTTGCCAAAATACCCCAAGATTGGTCTCATGGAAAAACGACTTGGACTAATCGCTCAAGATCATGTCAGCTCCAGTTTCGGTCAATGGTAATTCACTTATCAAAGAATGTAATATATCTGATCTTTAGGTTGGTAGACTGGTGCGTTTGGTGTATATATTTAGCTGTAGTCATACTCTGTTTATGACCGGGATAATAAGGTTAAACCTTTCTTAATTATTGTTTCTATAACTTATGAAAAGGAGGAGAATCAACTTTTGAACAGACAGATTTAACTCTCATTAAGACATCTCAGTTATCTTCATGATGACACGAGATTAAAAAGATAAATCCATAATACCATTACAGTAATCATACTAGCACCTGAACTGTCTTATTACTATGTGATACTCATCATCACCTTATATCTCGTAAGATAATAGGATTTAACAAAAACAAAGAAAAAAAAACAAGAAATGTTCCCTTGGGTTCAACAGGAAGCTTATTACGCTGTCTTGACTTCAACAGTCTTCTCCTCTTCTCCAGCTTGCTTAACATCTTTCTCCTCCACAGCTCCCGGAATTTCAACCGGTTTCTCCTCTTTAACCGGAGCTATCTCGGTTTTTTCAGTCTCTTTCTCTACCTTTGGTACTTCTTCTTCTTCTTTAATTTCTACTTCAACCGCAATGGCTGAGTCATCTGTCGTATGAACTGTTTCCTTAGGCATCTCGGTCATCGTCTTCTCTTCTGTGTTTGGTACTGTTTTCTCAACCTGCAGTATTAAAATTGATAGAGCTTAGGCATACTTCATGATCAGCAGGGTTGGCCCTAAGCTACAGCTCATGCTTTAGACGTCCAAATACATAGGACAAAGACATGGTGATCAGCCTTTATACATGATATGTTATTGATCAACAACTAATATTGTGATGGAGTATTTACAAATTCTACAATAAAAGTATTGAGCTATCAAGAAAAATAAAAACAAGGAAGATTACCTCAACACCAGCCATTTGGGGACTGAAAAAGAATAATATGAACAATATGGAAAGAAGAAGCCTGTAATGTATTTAGGGAATTAGGAAGAGTTGTGGGTGAGTTAAGTGTAGAGAATGGGGCTATTTATAGAAGAGAGCTTTTTTAAAAAAATGAAAAAATGATAAAATTGATGAGCATATTTGATTGATGATGCCTGATGTGTCATATTTACAGGTAAGAACATCACTAAAATGTCTAAACTATCTTATGATGCTTAAAGTGTGTTTATGTGTTGCGTGGAGAACACATCAAATTTAACCTGTCTTAATCTTTAACATCCTCATTAATAATCAACTGTTGTATAAACATCACATTTGATCAATACAAGATATCCACATGGCATAGCTTCTGCGTTAGGGAAAGTTGGTTAACCACTTGGTGGTGTGGTAGTACACTTGGGGACTTATGTATTAATCACACTTATCCGTCACTATTTTGTTTTCCTTTTCAGCTTTCATTGATTCCTTTTCTCTTTACTTTTCAAGTTCAATTCTCTCACGTCATCTCTTTTATCATCTCTTTATTCCATCTTAGTTCTTTCAACCATTGCTTCCTATGCTCCAATGTGTTTTCTTGATATTCAAACAAATCTGTACACCAACAACGAATCATTCGATTCTTTTCTTGCTTTAGTATTTTACTACCGAGGCTTTTTATTATTCCCTGGTTTTACTACCAATATATATTGTCTTTTTTGTAACACACGGTCTTGTTTTTTTTTTAACACTGTTTAGATTCAGACCATAAAAAAAACAGAGCTTAAACAACCAACTTTGTAAAAAGCTAAATAAAATTTAAAGATATCACCCCTATGCAGGGCCGTCTAATAGCACGCGCAAGTGGTGCGATCGAACAGGGTTCAAGTATAAAAATAAAAAACGTTAAAGAATTTTTCAACAATATATATATAAACTATAGTTTAAAATTTCAAAATGTGATATAGTATTGACTAGTTTAGAGTTTATAATTTATAAAAAAATTGTTAAACATATATAAATAGAACTATTAATTTCTAAAACTATTTATTATATTTTAAATATATTATTAATACTTTTCGAACATGGTCCAAAAAGAAATTGAGAAGGCCCTGCCCCTATGTGACATAAACAACTTAAAGGAGCATATAGATAAAATCTGCCAAAGATTAAGATAGTACCAACCCATGTTCGAAATTGCGCTAGGCGTGAGTCGGGCGGTCGACTAATGTCTAGCGAGTAGCATAAAAATCAGAGATTAATCGTAGATTAATCGGGGATTAGTTTTTGTTGTTTTAATAATATATAGTGATATATATATGTTTTGTAAGAGAAACCAATAAGTAGCAAGGCAGTCCAGTGGTGTTTGTCTGTCTCTCTTGGTTGAAAAGTTGCGGGTTCAATAGTATAACTGTGCATGCGTTTTTTTTAATATTTTTTTATCATTAATGTTGGCGAATTGACGACAATACCCCTGTCTTCTTCCCTTCAATATTTTTTTCTGCAACCCTAGATCCGCCTTCAACATGTACTCTTCGCATTTCTCATCATCTTTCTTGTTTTATATACAGTTAATAACTGAAATATAGCAATTCTATCAAGAAAACGTTGATTTCTAACCCGAAAAGTAAAAAAAAAAACTGTTTTTTCAGAAGACCGAGTTTTTAGCCGAATAACACCAAATCGACGCGGTTGCTTGCCGCCGAGTGTGTATCCGCCGTAAAATCGGCCGAGTTGTCCGCATTTTCGAACATGGAAATAAACAAAAAATAAACAAAAAATAAAAAAATAAAAAAAAATAAAAAAAAAGTAAAATTTTTTAAAGTGTTTTGGTTTTGTTTTAAAATCATCTGTTATTTAACAAATAATTTCTACAAAAACATTTCTCAAATCATGTTTTATTGAATATGACATTTATCTAAAATCACCATAAATCACTTGTAATCCAATGTTATTTGCAAAATTGACTCAAATCTCAAAGTCAAACAAAATCGGCCAATTCATACGTCAACATGAGTTAACGGTCCCGATCAGTATATAAACACGTTACATGTGCAAAAATAAACATTAACTAGTATAAAATTTAATTTTCCATACATGAACTTACAAAATTGGGTTTTAACATACATTGCCTGATTTCCGTTAATCAAACTTTACGAAATAAGAGTTGTGTTTATGTATTGATCGGAAACATTGACCCCTGTTGATGTATGAATTGACCAATTTCATGTTATCGGTTAACGAATTTACATGTGCGAAAACATACATCAACTAATAAAAATTTAAAAAGGCTTCCGACCTTCATAAATATATATTAGTTTTAGCCAGTATCCTTTAGTTTAGTGGTATAAATGTTGATGTTTGTATTTCAATAACCCAGGTTCATGAATTTTTGAAATCTAGTTTTAACATACGTTGACATAATCTCCCCTACTCAAACATTACCGAAGATAAATTGTATGTCACGTGTTGATTAAGTGAGATTTTTTATTCTATTATGTGGTAATTAAACCGTATTACGTAGTAATTGACTAAGAAAAATAAATTATTTATGCCAAATGTTTTCGTTCTCGTGTAAATCATTAGTTAGATTCTCTTTAAGTTTTTTGTTTTTCGTCATTTTCGGCAAAAAACCTAACACGGAGAAGACAACATAAGAAAAAACCGAACATAAAGAAACGGCAATGTCTAACTTATCGAACAAAAGAGGAATTAGGATAGGATAAGCTACACATTCTCGTTTTTTCTCTATTCAATTTTGTTCTTTGTTGTCTTCTCTGTATAATTTTTTTGCCAAAAAAGTCAAAGAACAAAGAGTTAAAGAGAAAAGCTAACTAATGAGTTACACGAGAACAAAATCATTCGGTTTATATGATTTATTTTTCTCAGTCAGTTACCACGTAATACGGTTTAATTAGAATGAAATCATTTGGCCTAAATGATTTATCTTTCTCAGTCAATTATTACATAATATGGTTTATTTACCACATAATACAATAAAAACATCACTTAATCAACACGTGACATATAATTTATCTACGGTAATGTTGGACTAGTATAAAATTAGATCAATGTATGTTAAAACCAAAATTTGAAACTTCATGTATTGAATTTAAATTTTATATTAGGTGATGTATGTTTTCACACATGTAAAGTGTCTATGTATTGATGGGGACTGTTGACCCCTGTTGATGTAGGAATTGACCAATTTCATGTTACCGGTTAACGAAAACTCTTATCATGTAACGTTTGACTAACTAAAATTAGGTCAATGTATGTTAAACCCCAATTTTATAATTTTATGTATGAAAAATTAAATTATATACTAATTGATGTATGATTTTTTTGAAAATTCCATTTGCCCTATTCATCCCAAAAATTTAGATTATTTACAAAAATGCCACTAATTTTTTTCTTTTCGAAAATGGCTTTTTTACTCTCTCAACCTCATCATCTTCAATTATTTACAAGATTGCCATTGCCATCAATACACCAACCACCATGAACAACAAATTTGAAGCTCTTAATGCACCTAAAATCGAATTACACTCATTCTTTCTTATTTCTTATGAACGAAAAACAACATCTCTTTCATTTTCTCTCTATATTCATCAAAAAAACTAAGATTTTGATTCTAATTTTTTTTTTATGGTTCATAGAGCCATTCAAGCTTACGATTCTTGATAGGTCGCTTTCGTTTAGATTCTATGTGCTTGGCGAAGACTTCTGTGTGCTAAAAAAGTTATCTCAGTAATTTAAGGTATGAAATCGAGATTTTTTTCCAGATCTGTTCGCCAAAAAGACTTTTGGGTAAGTCTTCTGGTTATAGAAGACTTCTAGGTAAGTCTGCTGGCTGTAGAAGATTTACATGAAAGTTTTCTAAGTTTTCTGGCTAATGCAGAAGTTAGTTTTGAAGTTGACTTTTATATGTGCTTTTAGAGAAGACTTATATTGAAGTCTTCCAATTTTCTTTGTTAAAAAAAAACCTCGAGAATACTATGTAAGACTTCCATGTAAGTCGTTTAGGATAAACATGTTAAATATGAAGACAAAAAAATATTGCTATATAATTTTATTGCTAGTATATTTCTATTCTTAAGTCATTTGTATTATTATTTTTGTTTAAAAAATTATGATCGGCTTCGAGCAACCATAAAGATGTAAGCTTTCTCAAATCAGAAACTAGGACAAGTGTGAGAGCAAATCTTTTAGAGAACCATACCTAGCTCTACAGTTTCGGTTTTGATTAGACTCGGTTTTCCTTGAAATTATGATACATTTCAGTTTCAGTTTATAGTTTCGGTTTTGTTTGGTTTGACTCGGTGTTACTCAAAAATTTGATAATTGTTGGTTAATTCTACTCTGTTTCTGTTAGATCCGGTTTTTATTCGATTTCTAATTTACGGTTTCTCAGTTTGTAATCTATTATAGTTTTCGGTTTGGTATGGATTTCACTCAGTTTCGGTATCGGTATCGGTTGGATCCGGTTTTTTTTTTTTTTTTGGTTTCCAAATCAACGTAGTCAACTGGGCTGGGCTATAAAATTATGTTCGATTAGTAAATTGGTGGAAATGTTTTTCTTGTTGTGTATAAAAGAGATCTGATAAAAGCCCTAAATCGCTCTCCCTTTATAAAACCCTAAATCGTCGCCTCCTTTTCTTAACCAAATTAAAGCCCTAGTAGACTCAAAACTCGGAGGCAGAGATGACGGTAGAAGCAGTGAACCCTAAGGCGTACCCTTTAGCTGATTCCCAGCTAGCGATAACAATCCTCGATCTTGTTCAGCAAGCTACGAATTACAAGCAGCTCAAGAAAGGAGCTAATGAAGCTACCAAGACACTGAACCGTGGAATCTCTGAGTTCGTGGTTATGGCTGCTGATGCTGAGCCTCTCGAGATTCTTCTTCATCTCCCTCTTCTCGCCGAAGATAAGGTATTGGTTTCTTCTTATTCTTTTTTTCCTCTTGCGAATCTCAGTTAGTTTTTTCTTGGGCTCTGAAAAATTGTCGGACATGTTAAAAAGTCTTCTTTACATGAAAGATTGTAGAAAGTGTATGCATCTCTTTGTTGGCTTTGTTAGTTATTAAACTCTACTTTCTTGGGTTTTAAGTCATGATGTTCTTCTGATGCTGTGTAGATCTTAGTTCTTGTTTTGTTTGACATACCTTTTTAGTTACTTTTTTTTTCTATGTGGATATGGTTTCTGAGTATCATGTTCTACTGATTTGTGATTATTTAACTGAGAAAAAAACGAAGAATGGTTTATGTACATGTTTCATATCTGTTTCACATGCAATGTTATGATTTTGTGACTAACCGTTTGTTCTGTCTTTCTTTTTGTAATTTTTTAGAATGTGCCGTATGTGTTTGTGCCATCGAAGCAAGCCCTTGGCAGAGCATGTGGAGTGACAAGACCCGTGATTGCTTGTTCGGTTACCTCAAACGAGGCTAGCCAATTGAAATCTCAAATTCAGCAGCTCAAGGATGCCATTGAGAAGCACCTCATCTAATATTTATGGCAGGTTATGAGTGATGGTCTTCGTTGTTTTGGTGCAAATGCAGTTTTGAACAAGAATAACTATTTATTTTCATATATTTGGTTTGTTGGTTTGATGATTTTGGTCTTTTCTTGAAACGTAATGTTGATGTAAGAAGCCAAATGAAGCATCAATAAACACAAATATTTCCTCTCCAGACAAAATGGTCTTTAAATTATCGAATATGGTTTTAAATGAAATTTACAGTATTAAAGTATTTATGGTCAGAGTCAAATTTGTCTATTTACATGAAAGTTTGAAACAAGAACTTGTTGAGAGCAGTCCTGCACCATCTGTATATTCTCGTGAACACTTTCTGAAAAACTTTCAAAGGGAAAGAGAAATATTTCAACCTTTATATACATGAAAATCCAAAAGATAAACAGACAAAGGGAAAGAGAAAAATTTCAACCTTTATATACATGAAATCCAAAAGATAAATATTTATATACAGTAAAACCTCTATAAATTAATAATATTTAGACTTTGAAATTTTATTAATTTATAAAAATATTAATTTACAAGAGTTTTCTTATTTAGAATTCTTATTTTAAGATATTTTTATTCTAAGATAAAAAATATTTAATTTTAGTGTGTAGAAATTAGTTTTTTTTTTTAATTTAACATTTATATTAATTTTATTATATTATTTGGTATATATAATATATATTGTAGAGAACTTAAATGTGGTTTTCGATATAATATTAGTAAATCTCATCAAAAATATATTAAGTATTAAAAAAATATAAAGATAATTTCATTGTGAATATAAAATAAACAATATAATAATAGGTTCTTACTTATATAAAATATGTTTATGTATTAAATTATTAATTTATAATTTTAGTGGGATCATATATTTATATAAAATTTTCTAAAAAATATATTATTTTATTACTTTATCTATTTATGTCAAATTTTGAATCGGCCGAAGTTGAGACCGACAAAATTTATTAATTTATAGAGATTATTAATTTATCGAGTATTAATTTATAGATGTTCTACTGTACATGAATATCTGCACCATCCGTATCTTCTCGTGTAACACTTTATGGATTTATAAAACCTTTCTCGGACTGAGATCTGCTGCTTGTCGGCTTGACTCATTGCCAAGCGGTTCGTTGGAGATCCTTCACAGCACCTAAGTCCCACCTCCAAAATAAGTGTCAAGCACTCAACAAGAGGAAAAATGTCTTTGAGACTGCTATGAAGCATTGATTTGTCTACGATGTCCAATAGTTGGGTCTGGCAACGCTGACTTGGTGTAGCTGTGTAGTGTATAGTTTCCTTCGAACAATTCACTGGTTGGTCTTTTTCCAGTGAACATTTCCAAAAGAAGAACACCAAAGCTACACCTATCACCATGTATTGATGGCTTTCCTATCATTCCATATTATGCACGATATTTCACAAATACAGTTTTGGAGTAATAAGAAAAAACTAGGACTGGATTTTTTTCATTCAATAATTACAAATGTGTAATAGTTGTACCTGGTGTAGCATAGCCGATGGTTCCTCTCACTCCAGCTGAGGTTAGTTGATTGAGGATGTACTCTTCATCAAATTTAAGAAGAAGCCGAGCGAGACCAAAGTCGCTTACATGGGCAATGAAATCATCATCTAGAAGGATGTTGTTTGGTTTAAGATCACAATGAGCTATAGGTTCAAGGCATTGAACATGAAGATAATCCAAAACCGAAGCCACATCTATCACTATCTTAAGTCTTTCAAAGAGTGTTAGTGTTCTTAAGGGTCAACCAATATCTTCCACTTCCTTCCGATGTAGCCACATATCCACACGTGGGGCATGAACTCGTAGATGAGAGCTCTGAATTCGTTTCCTTGGTAATCAATACTCGAAAAAGCTGTCAATAGGTTAACAAGATTACGATGCCTTATGAACTCGTAGATGAGAGCTCTGAATTCGTTTCTTTGCTCCACGTCTCTCCATGTTTAGAACTTTCACTGCTACAACTTTGTCCATTGTTGGAAGCAACGCCTTAAACACAGTACCAAAACTGCCTGACCCAATCAAATTACTCAAAGAGAAATCATCGGTCGCAGTTCTGATCTCTCTATAACTTATCTTCCCATGGAAAGTCTCCAAGGCAGAAGGAGTTGGATTATCAGTCTGAAGATTCCTGTTTCTTTTTATGAACCAACATAGAGAAAGTGAAGTTATGACCAACAACAAAATAAAAATTATAGTAGTGCTGACCCAATTACAACTTTCTTCAAAAGAGATGGACGCTCTGTGTCCATTGGTGGTGCTATCTCAAAGCATGGCTTTAGTTTCAGGTCCTTGATGTCTCCACATAGATTGTTGTTTCCAGACACTGAAACTAAACTAGAGTTCTGAAATTTTGCTTTTGTTGGTACTCTTCCCTCAAAATTATTATTGGATTGATTCAGATACTCCAACAAGGGAAAGCTTGAAAAGTATCCAGGTATACTTCCCGAGATATTGTTCGACAAATCAACTCTTTTAAGACCTACCAACCCTCTTATATCTGGAATTTCTCTATAAAAAAAATTCTCCCTCAAATAAAGATTCTCCATTAAGAGACATTTTCCTAAGTCTTGTGGGACTTACCTGGATAATTTGTTATGAGAAACATACATTGTACCATGAATTGCTTATCCACGCTCCTAGACAAAATGACAGCAGAAGGGAAGTTTGGATACCACTACAAATGTACAAAGTTGAAGATAACACACTTGTGCTTTGCTGACAACCTCTTAATATTCACTGAAGGCTCAACACAATCTATCCAAGGAGTACTGAACGTCCTATCTGATTTCCAAAGTCGCTCAGGTTTGGCAATCAGTATCTCAAAAACATGTTTCTTCTCTTGCGGACTGTCCCAACAAGAAGTGAGAAAATAAAGCATAACTCAAATCTGTGTCATGGGGAGCTCCCTATCAGATATCTTGGCGTCCCACTATGTACAAAGTAGCTAACGTTGGCTAACTTTGAACCTCTCCTGCAAAGTGTCAAGACAAGATCAATTCATGGACTGCAAAAACACTGTGTTTCGCAGGGAGACTAATATTAATCAATACTGTCATAGCTGGTATCTCTACCTTCTGGTGCACTACTTTCACTTTGCCAAAATGTGTCATTAAACAGATAAATCAAATGTGTGGAGCTTATTTATGGAAAGGGACTCTAGAGGGTAATCATTCAGCAAGGGTAGCATGGATGGAAATAACTCATTGTAAAGATGAAGGCGGCTTGGGAGTAAGAGAGCTAGTTACCTGTAATAAAGCATGTGCTCTGAAGCTTATCTGGATGCTCTTCTTCAGTTTGGGCTTTATATGGGTCGCTTGGTTCATCAAGGAGATTCTCTCTGGTTCTGTCTCCAACTTTTGGACTTTAAAGCAGAACCACTCTTGGATGGTAAACAGACTGCTAAGATTGAGAAGTGTTGCTTTTCCATGGATAAAAACAGTGATAGGGAATGGAAAAACCTGTCAGTTCTGGATGGACAACTGAACACCCTTTGGGAATTTGTAGACGTTTCTGAACCTTAACCCTTCTTCTCGCCTTGGCATCCCCAAAAGTGTTGCTGTTCCTGACTTATTTATTAAGGGTTCTTGGTCCCTCCCTCCGGCTCTATCAGATTAACATGTATCTCTGTATGCTTTCCTATCAATTATTATCCTGTCAGATAGTGAAGATCATTATGAGTGGTAGCTCGGAAGTAGCAGAATCTCCAAATTTAACACTGGAGCTATCTACAGCGAAATAAAACAGCATAACATCAAATTACCTTGGTTCAACACAGTTTGGACTTCTTGGGGATTCCTAAACATAGCTTTCTCATGTGGCTATTTGTCCTAAACCGGTGCCCGATGCGAGATAGATTAATAAATTGGGGGTTGCCTTCTGCCCCTAACTGTCTCCTCAGCAACGCGATGGCGGAATCTCGAAACCACCTCTTCTTTGAGTGCCCTTATTCTTGGAATGTTTGGACAGAAATAGCAGCAAAGTGTAATCTCTCCCCCAATCAGTCCTGGGATCAGATTCTCTTAGACCTCCAAGCTCTTCGATGCCCTAGACTGCAAAAACTTCTCTCTATCCTAGCTTGCCAATGTGTGATATATCTGCTCTGGACAGAAAGGAACAACCACTTGCACCGCCGAATCTTCTGCCCTCCTCATTCAGTCACCTCCTCCGTGTCTGGTACCATCCGCTCCAAGATCGCTGCCCTTCGTGATCAGTCACCAAGGCTATCCTCTTTTATGTTTTCTATATGGTTGGCTTGAAGATCTCTCCCTCAGATTATCAGTTGATCAAAGCTCTGCATGTCCCTTCCTCTCTCCAAAAGTTTGCAGGAGAAGACAGAAAACTACCATTTGGGTCTTAGGGCTTTCACTTATTTGAGTTTCTATTATGCAGTATGGTTTCATACGTAAAAGGGTTATTAATGGGCTTTGCTAGCTCATAAACAAAACTGCCTGGCTGGAATTGTAATTTCTGTTATTTTTTAATTTGATAGTAAGCCCTTTCTCAAAAAAAGAAAAAACACACAGTGTACCAATGTGTTCTTGTAGTCCAATATGTTTTAGTAGAGAGCTGTTGAGATTTTGGCTCTTGGCTTGGCCTTCACTCTCTTGTACTCACATGTGTTTTATATTTAACACAAGCACAAACTCACACTCTCTTTACCCTCTCTCATTTACGTTTGTCTTTGTTCTTGTAGAGAGAAGATAGTTTATCTTTAATTGTCTACATTGTTCTTTCTCTCCAACTCTTTTCTAATTAGACTTGGACATTTTCTCTTACATCAGCACAAATACATACTTGTAGTATTTTTCTCACTAACTACTACTGCACACACCTTACCTCTACTAACAACTTTATCTATCTAGACTTAAACCAACACTTCACTCTTCCTTGTTGGCTTAACTAAACTAGCTTAACTTTTATTCGTGTTGTTGTGTAAAACTTACACAACCAAGTCTTCTTCCTTGACTTCTTGTTCTTCTTCCTTTCTTGCTCTTCACATTTCTTCTTCTTCTTTCTTTGTTTCTAGCGCTTCAAGCTTCTTCTTCTTCCTTTGTAGCTTTTTCTAAGCTACTCTTCTTTGTTCTTCTTCTCTTGGATATTTAATCAAGATTCAATCTCAACAAGAGCCGATCAAGGAATTACATGATATATCTAGGCGAACAAGGGGATGAATTTGCATGATCTCCCGAGGTATAGTCCCATACAACTTATTAGATCCAACATGAAAATATAGCAAATTACTACATTTACCTAGACTTGGAGGAATGACTCCTTCAAAACTATTGTTGGACAGATATAGTTTCACTAACTGAGTGATGTTCCCTATAGAAGATGGTATTTTTTCCGGACATTCTATTTGAAAAAAACACTTAATAACCCCAATCCTGAAAGCTTCCCTACAGAAGTTGGGATGGGACCTGACAGCAAATTTCCATATAACTGAGATGTTTGTAAGTGTATGAGATTCCTGATGTCACGAGGAACACTTCCAGAGATGTGATTTCCTCCAGGACTTAATTCGGTGAGGTTTGTGGACATATTGGCTATGGAGCTAGGCAAGTCACCTCCAAGCCTATTAGAACCCACACTTAAGCTAAGTAGATGCATACCATTTGACAAGGCATTGAAAAACCGAAGATCCCCATCAGAGTAACTCCCAAAATAGTTAGCACGAAGTGCTAGGGTTTGCATGTTCTGTTGTTTTCCAAAGCTTGGAGGAATACTTCCCGTGAGACTGTTGAACTCCATTCTCAACTCTTGGAGAGTCAAAATATTGGCACGTGTTGTTGGAATAGATCCTGTGAAATCATTTTTTCCGATATACAACAGTCGAAGCTTTTGAAGCAAGTTACCAAGATCAGGCCTCAGTTTCCCAAAAAAATCATTTAGAAAAATGTATAGATTGCGGAAGGAAAAACACCTGAGAAGTTGTTCGCCGTTAATATAAGGCGTGTCATTTGACTCAATCTGCCTATATTATCCAGAGCTCCTTCAAAATTATTACCTCCCAAGCTAAGTTGGATGAGGGTGATGTAAGGTTTCCTAAAGATGCAGGACTTTCCCTAGGTTGTTTCGACCAATATCTAAAACAACAAGCTTCTTCAGTGAACCTAGCTCTGAAGGCACACCTCCACCAAGAGGATTTGTATATAAATAAAGGTCCAACAATCTAGAGCAGTTAGACAGACTGGTTGGCATGCCTCGTCTGAGAACATTAGAACTCATATACAAGTATTCAAGCCTAAACAGTTTTCCCACCTCTTGAGGAATGGTTCCACCAAAAGAGTTATTAGAAAGATCAAGTGATATGAGAAATGAAAGATTACCAATAGATGGTGATATCACTCCCCCTAGTTGCAATCTTCCAAGTTCAAGACCAATAACTCTCTTGTGTTGCTGCCACATATAACCCATTTCCAGTTGCAAAGTGGGAACGAGTTATTCCATGAGGACAAGACATCTCTTTTGCCTTCGGAAACTTGAGACTTGCCTATCAGTTTCATCGGTAAACCCACATGCTGCAAGTAACATGAAAGCACTGAAAGAAAGTAAAAGAAGGAGTCGCATGCTTTCTAATTTCTCTTTTTTATTTCTTTTTTTTTTAAGCTTCTTTTGCAGGAAAGTGAATATAAGGTTCGAAGCAATTTCAAAATGCTTTTAAGTTGTGGTGATTATGCAATTTGAAGGATTATTACATTAATGGCCCTCAACATCATAGAGACAAATTACAAGATTTTTTCCAGAATTCGACCACGTGCATAGTGCATAAATGTTTACAACAATTCCAAAAAAAAGTCAAGAAGTCAATGTCTAATCAGACAAATCATTTCACTTCGCCATGGACGTAGACAGTGGGTTTATGAGAAAGTCAACCAATTGACCAAGTCTAGGACAGAAGAATCTTTCAATAGTGGTGCAATTTTTTAAGAGTGATTTTCACTCTAAGACACATTTTGTGTTTTTATTACACTATAGGACAGTTTCTACTCCTAGGACACTTTCTTTTAACTATTTCTTTTCTTTTTAACCAAAGCGTAACTAAACATAACTAGTAGGACCCACGCACTAATTATATCTTCTTCTTCACCATTCTTTTGTAACTGTATCAACTATGGCTCAACCTTACGATGAAAGCGGCGGAAAGCGGCGGTGGTGACGGGAAAATCATCACCTAAAGTAAACGGAGAGCTCTGTTATGTCAATGCCGCGACTCTGTGTCCACCATAGGTTTCTATCCGGGAAATCAGGATCTCTCAACATGATGAAATTCAAGCCACCTTCGTCGTGTTGATTCATCTTCAAGTCATGCTCAAGATAGATCCCCAAATATGTCTCCGTAAAAAACCAGCACCGACGTGACAGAGCAGCCGGAGCGCTCCGTTGTCGACGACCTCAGACCGCGAGCCCCACTTTGATTCACAGCCACGATGAAACTAAATCCGGGACTGCTCTTTCTCCGCCGTTAAGCTTCTTCCACACTGAAATCGCCTATGATTCATTCATAGCTCGAAGAGAAAGCTTGGTTGGAGCAACAATGGTCAACTTTTGACTATTTTCACATTCGGTCCTCCAACTCTTGTTTATTCTCCAATTTTTCTCAAACTTTTAATATGATCAAGTTTCTTCACCAATTTTTCCTAAGACTTTTAATTGTGCAATATAATTTCTTCACCATTCTTTTAAAAATAATTAGATAATTATTACTCTTAGAAATAATTAAATAGACTATATACTTTCATGTACATAGGACATTTAAATGTGGATATCATTTAAATTTAATGTACATGTGTACAACATGGGTTCATGGACATCAAAGCAAGATGATTATACGATTTCTATGGTTTTTTTACAAAATATAAATGTAGGCACACATAAGAATCTAAATATATGTCTTTCTTGCTGAAATTAATCTTAAACAAAAATGGAAAATACATTTAAACGAAAATGACGATGTGTACACATATTTTTTACTGTCCACATGTACAACGACGTTTCACAAAAAAATCACATTTACACTTGTTCAAATGTACATTGCAGTAATAATGATTTGAATGATTTAAAGTTTTGGATGTCCATGTGGACACTATATTATGAATGGACTTATATAAATGATTTAACTGAATTTATAAATCATTATTACTGAATGGACTGCAGTAATAATGATTTCCAATGATTTGAATGATTTAAAGTTTTGGATGTCCATGTGGACACTATATTATGAATGGACTTATATAAATGATTTAACTGAATTTCTAAAACTGACAAAAATAAAATTTTAAATTTATTTTTTTATCACATATGATATGAATATTGAACAAACAAATTCACTGAGAACTAAAACGATCTAAAAAATTAAATCAAGTTACTCAAAATATTATTTTATCAACTATACTAAAAACACTAAAATCATCAAATATCATAACATGAGCAATGTACAACATATTGGTAGACATGTGTTTTTTTGTAAGACTTGGTGCATTTGATTTTTCACAAAACTGTGTACATGTGGACAGTAAAATATATGTATACACTTGACAATATTTGACTGTTAAATATATGTGTACAAGTAAACGGGTTTTGATCCTACAAATGTTGAAACTTGCAAATGTATATAACAAATTTATCAAGTGTACATGTGAATCATTGCATAAGTTTATAGGTGTACATGTTAATTATTGTACATATGTATAGTGAATTTTTGTGTACAACGTGACATATACATAATTCAACAATCCTCGTATGCATGGTTAACCGTAAAATGCTATTGGTGAGTATTGTCAAATATCATGTATAAATATATCATATCTATCATTGATGAAAAATTAATTTTGTTTACAGAAATTAATTAATCTTTGATGGAAAAAATTACTTTTGGTGTACATATCAATAGTTGTACATGTGGATAGTGAAAAAATTTTTTTTGGTGTTCATATAAATCATTGTACACTCAACGGTCTATTTGTCTTTTTTTAGAGCTCATAATTTTGCTGAGTTTTAGATTCTTACTTTAATTCATTTTGATCATTGAAATAGTATACTAGGTGTTAAAATGCACATCAAAAGTTTGGGGCGAATTAAAAAGATCATTTATATAAATCTGAAAGTCTGAAATCAAACATGAAAACTAAAAACCCAAATCAAAAGGTGATTGTTGCAAATC
Source organism: Brassica rapa (assembly GCF_000309985.2). NCBI lineage: Eukaryota > Viridiplantae > Streptophyta > Magnoliopsida > Brassicales > Brassicaceae > Brassica > Brassica rapa. The sequence continues at coordinate 17,095,779 of NC_024796.2, read as the reverse complement.
AGCAAGTCTGAAGTCAAAAACGAAAAATCTAAAACTGAAAGGACCAAACGCGCAAAATGCATACACTTCACCATTGTTGCCCTCGAGCTTGTACTCTGCGACGGAGAAGACGAGCCACACGGACTCCGAACGGCCACAGGGTGGATCTGAGCACTCCGGAGTGATGCGTAGGTGATTCTTCAACGACAAATGTGGCCGGAGTGATGCGGAGGTGATTGCCGTAAGTTTAGGGTATAATGTAATTTCTGAAGTTTAGGGTATAATTTCTAACTAAAAACCATTTTGTATATTTAAAAAGTATTGGGATTACAAGATAAATAACAAATAAGTTTTGGACCACATTTGCAAAAACGCCCAAAATAACCATTGTTGCTCTCAGCTTTGACGTGCCAGTTTCAGAGAGCATCGGAGAGGCAGGAACGTCACGGCGATGATGAATCATGACAAGGAAAGATGAGCTGAGGCACAGTGCGGCGGATCGAGAGTTTCTGGTAAAAGCTGAAGAAAAGGGAATCTCGACCAACGATGGATCCCGAGCTCGAACCACCACTGGTTCACTTTGCGGCGACAGACCATGACAGTGTAGACACGGCGGTGAGCACAAACCCCGGAGGCGGTGGAAAGTTGCAAAGATGCGAAGAAAAAGCTTTGATGATTTCTGTTTCTTCTCTGGTTTTAAGTTTCAAACGTGTGGTCCCAAGAAAAAAGAAATGTGACTAGTTCTTAAAAATTGTGGGACCATTTTAGTTAGCTCAGTCATTGTAGTTACTAGAAACTACCTCAGTAGTCATAAGTGCTCTAGAATGTAATAAAAAGACATAAAGTGTCCTATTGTGTTAATAACTCATTTTTTAATTCTCTTGATAAAACGTATATACTCCGTCTCTTTCAAAATAATACATATTTTAGAATTTTACACATCTAACCTATACTAAAAGGGATATATGAGGAGTAGGGAGACTGCCACGTCTGCAAATAAAATCATCCAATCATTATGTGACATGTCAGCCAAAACTACATACTCATCTCAACTATAGGATACCTTTCGTCTTCTCCACGAGTCCTTGCAAAAATTGGATTGTTACATCTTCCAAAAATTCTTCGTTCGTTTGGCTTAATTCCAGGGAGATATTAAATCACTCATTTATTTATTCATTTTCTTTCCCTTTGATAAAGCATTCTACATCCAATCTCCAAGATCCAGATTTCTCTTCAGATGACCCTGGAAGTTCTCTTTGCAGTGGCCGGACCGTGAAGTGCGGTGCAGATGCAGCACACGGCGGGCGACTACTTTCCCTTATCGGCAAAAAGCTTTATCTCCATGTATGTATGACAACTTTAGATCTCTCTCTCTCTCTCTCTCCCTCTTTCGGTTTACTTATTTTGTTTCCCCTTTTCTATTTCTTTGGAAAATAGTAGAGTTTTGATGCAGAATATTGCGGAGCCATAAGTCCAAGAAAGGTTATTGTGCACATCTTTCTTGACTTTCTATAAGTTCTCATGTTTTAATATTGAGACACTGTAGAGAAACGTCTGAAAGGTGCGGTGGATAGAGCTAAAGAGAGTTCTCAAGACAAAGAATACTTAATTATATGTTTCAGCAATTTTATAAAACGGCAAATCCAAAGGTAAAAAAACGTATCAAGAGCATTTACTCTTTTATTCTAGCTTTGGTTTGTGGCCTAATTAGATATTTTCCTTTTTGGTAAGATCCCTTTGAAACTACATGACCAGAGATATGAGAATATACAAAGATAATGTCGAATTGGAACTGGTGGTATTAAAGTCTTTCTTTATCTCTTGCTTTTGGTTCTTTGTTTTAACCTTGTGATTGCTTTATTCCTAAACATCCTTAAAACATAAAACACAGGTCGTTGGTGTTGAGCCATCAGAAAGAAGTACAATTTCTGTAGACAGTACTGGTAAGGAGAATTCATCAGTCATACTAATTCAAAACTTCTCAAACTGGAATTTTTCACTTTGGCATCTTCCTTATAGAACACTACTACATGTTTTGTACAGGGGGTTAAGTTACTTGATGAAGTGTTCTAAGGTATTGGGTTGGTACTTTGTGCGGGGGGGGGGGGGGGAACATAATACATACATCAGGTCGAGATTTCATCTGGAGCTGCTGTAGTTGCAGCAATTAGCTTATCTAAAAGGGCCTGCATTCGCAGGGAAACTCATCATCATCACGGTAAATAAATAATAGATTTCACTTTCCTGTAATCGTGTTACTGGTTTAGTTTTTGAGCTTTCGATTTACTAAGAAGTATGTGACACAAGAGAAAGTGATGGAATAGCTTCGTCAGATGAATTGAAACAAAGAGGATTTGATATACTAATGCTATCTGAATTGATGGAGCTGGAGGCTATGAAATCAAGTTCTCAGCTAAACCATATGGTGCTTCCTCGGTTCTTAAATTGAAACATGAATAGGCAAGACAGTTTTGGATCTGGTGAAGAATATTATGGATCAAGCTTTCTCTGTGAAATTGAATGGTCATGTACTCATGTTCAGTTCTCCTCAAATAGTAATGCTGAGTTGAATGATCTTCTTTCGATTATTTCTGAGTTCAATTTGACAAAATATTCAGCAAAATGGAGGCAGCTCTCACCGCTTATCTCGCATTTTCAGAGGTGAATTTATCACTGAGTGTCAATCTTTTTTTTTTTTTGCCATTTGACTCAGTGTTTTCTCCGTGTACCTCAGATTTGTCCGCAAATCTACAACCTTTTCTGATATTTCTGTTGAATTGCAGATTATAGCTTTGAAGGAATGAGACACAGATTAGTCTCTGAGGAAGCAAAAGCCACAACCAAGTACTTTATTTCCTGATCTGAAACATCGTATATCCTATGTAAATTAGATGTCTCTTTGATGACCTGAAGAACATATAAATTGTTTTTGTGTTGTGAGTCAAGAAAAAGATTACACGATTTGTAATGTGGAGTGATGTAGTAAATAATTATTTGTTTGTTTTACTATTCAAATAATATTTGTGATTTTGTGGAGTCTTCACGTCTTTATAAATGAAATTAGAAAAGTTGCACATAACAAATTAAGATCAATTTAACAGTTTAGTAAAAAATAATTTTGCAAATTAAATACGTTAGTTTTTGCCACAGATACAATATGCATATATTACATCATTTGTGAAAACATGGACATATTCAAACAAATGAAATCGTGTGTAATAAATGTTTTATGGCATATTAATAAATAAGGTATTTTGAAATTTAAATTAAATTGAAAAGTAATTTAAATTGTTTACTGTAAAAATAAATTGATACTAGGAAAAAAAAACACAAAAATACTTTTAATCTCTTATAATCCGACCAAACCATCTATGCATATTTTAATTCCATCAAAATTAAGCATGAACAACATATATATTCCACACCAGAAATGGATGCCCCCTTAATCAAATAAGAAAAAAAAAGATCTACAAGTGGAAGTTTGTTTGATCTTTTGGTTTACTAATGGTTAATTAATGATTTTACACCATGAATTCTCATTTTAGAATCTTAGAATAGAACAAACTATGCAGATTAGTAGATCTTTTTCATATAGAATCTTTAATATGGTGCAGAAAGTATAGCCAGACGTGGATTTAATAGAACGATTCAAAGTGATATAATCAGACGTGAATTTTCATAAATTAGGAAGCATTGTCGGATACAAAATCGTCTATGTAATATTTCTATAATATCATAATATATCAGTGCTAAAAATAGTATGTATCTACATATGCAAGATAATACATATCCACATAGGACTGAGAATTCGCGTCTTCGGTTCAGTTCCTCTCAAGTCCGAGCCCTTCGGATCTTAGCATTTGGATCCAATTAGGTATTTGGAATTTTTTTATCTGGATACAAGTTGGTTCCTTTAAGGTTCGGATTGGTTCCTCTTGGATCCGGATTGGTTTAGATCTATAGTAAAAATACATGTCATTTTCGGATCCATAGCCGATTCGGGGTCGGGTATTTAAGATCCAAAAAACTGAAGTACCCAACTCCATCAAAATTACCCTAAATCCGTCATATTTATCTAAAATTTATAAAATAACCAAAATAAACTATTAATTATTAAAATTATAAATTATAAATTGTAAATTTGACATTTAAAGTTTCACATTGCATAAAAAATCATTAATATAAAAACGAAGATTGCTAACAAAAAGACATTTCAACTAAATCATTAAATAAATACAGAGAAAATAGACACATAAAATCATAGTTTTGGATATTCATGTTTTAGGTCGGATATGAAATGGGTCTTATCAGAGGATCTATTCAGGTCGGTTCTTTATGGGGCAGGGTCTATTAGGGTATGGGACTATTCGGTTTGTTTTTTTTTCGGCTTCGGTTGTTTTGTGTAAGGCAATTTTAAACCAACTAGGTATTTATAAATTTACGGTCCAGTTTCGTATCGAGTATTTTCGCGTTGGTTCTGGTTCAAATTTTTGGATCCGAATAAAATGCTCAGGTCTATATTCATAGATGTACGAAAATATCTTTACTATACACTCTGTTTTTAGTATATGAAGTTTGAAGTTTTTTGGTTTAAAACTACAAGAGTTTTTCAATTTTCAATATAAAATTTTGTTATTTTTATGCTATTTTATATTTTATATATTTGCAGATTATTTATGCGTTGAATGAAATATGGTTAAATGATGTTTTTTTTTAGAAAATATATAAAATTAAATGTTTTTAATATATGTGCACAATTCCAAAACATTAAATAAAAATGAAAATAATAATAATAGTATTATTTTTATTTGGTATTAGAGGTCCAGCAGTTATACAAATTTACCACTTATTTAATATGTTATATTATTAAAAGTTTTCGACATCAGCAAATTAGAAGTTTTACAAATTACAAATTTTATTTGTTTGATAAGAGTTTTAAATATGTATGTGTTCACAGACAAATATATAATAACTTAAAATGATACAAATTATAGGACATTATGGGAATGATTAGGGTTTTTGCCGAGCCAAGCTGAGAAACTGTAACCTCAATGATTTTAACTGGAAAGACATATGTTTGTTTTGCTTATTTAGATTTGAATCTGATGTATTTTAAGGTAAATGAAATTCAATTTTATGCATTTATCCAAATTTACATTTAAAAATGGAATAAAATTATTGTAAAAATTACTTAGAAAATATATGCTTATATCTTTTTCGGTTACCAATGAAAATAGATATATAAACAGTTCTGAAAGATAAATACAGCTAATTAAAACAACATAATTTCAATACAACATAATTTCGGATACCCATTCGGGTTCGGTTCTGATCTATTCGGGTTTCGAGTTTTCGGATTTAAAGATTTTAGCTACATTCGGGTATTTTTAAATTTCGGTTCGGGTTCGGTTCAGATTTATGCCGGTTTGGTTTGGGTTCGGAATTTAAAACATATAATCCGCGCGTAGCGCGGAAAAAGAATCTAGTATTAATAAACATATTTAATCTCATTTATACATGCATGAATTTTTGTAATTATCTTTTTCCCATAATTCTAAACCAATAACAATTGAGTAACTATAATTAATTTTTTTGAAATTTTGCAATTAATCATTATTAATTGATAAAATATGCATTAAAAATACAAAAAAAAAATCATTTTAGAACAAATTGTTTTACTAAAACATGCAACTTTATGAAACAGAGGGAGTATAACAATTAGTCACCTACTAAGAGGGCTTACCATGGATTTACCATTTTTAGACCAAGGTATATGACCAATTTAGAGTATATTATATGTGCTTGGAGTCTGTTTTAGAGTCTTTTCAGGTACGTTTTGAGAACTTTGGTGATTTTAGAATTATTTGAGGTGCAGAACTGTATAGACACGTCAGAAGTTTAGTTATGGATAAAGACCTTCACACGGTGCGATTAGTAACACAAGATAGATATTTGAGTTATCTTTCTAATGCCACCGGTTTGAGGTTTATCCAACGGTTAGATATGCCTCGCGAGAGGAAGCTATCAAGGATTACAAGGAGTTCTGATCGACATTGATGCCAGAAGACGGGTCGAGCCTATTTCATGACCGACTTAAGCCCTAAATGATTTATCCTTGCTTGTTGTTTATGAACTTGACTGGTTGAAGCGGTTGTGGGATTTTGAAGATATTGGTTGTTTCGGTTTCTAGCGTTAATAAACGATTTGTACGACTGGTACATTGGTTAGAAATTGTTGCGTTTGCGAGATATTTGTAACTGGTTGGTTATGAGATATTGTAGATGTATAATAATAAAATAACAATATTCACACATTATAACATTATAAAATATCAAAACATACTATTAAGAAATATAATAAATATTAATAAAATGTAGCTAATAACGGTATTACATTATTATTTTTTTAGTTTAAATGAAATTTATAATGTCAATAAGATTTATATATAACTTTTAAAAGAATGTTTTTTTCGTTTATGTATGTATATATTTTATACATGTATATATATATTAATGTTTAAAAATATAGTGAATAATTTTGGTTTAAAGTTTTTATAAATTAAATTATGATATTGTTAGTGAATTAAAATTAAAATATAAAATGTACATATATTTTAATTTTAAAATATAAATTAAAAATTTATTTCTATTTATTTATCCAGGCGCAACCTCCCGCAACCGCAAAGAAAACTACTTTTTGATTTTAATAGGTTTGGAGCGGTTTGAAGTGATTTGTAACATTTGTGACTGTTTCAAAATGCTAACAACCGGTCGAACCTAAATCATAACAATATAAAAACCCATGAATCTAGTTAAGACTGATCGTTTACGATTTCAAAGAGTAGTATATGGAATTTGGTTTACCTTTTTGTCTCAGAAAATTGATCTCCAAATTGCGCATTGAATTACTTCCATGAGTGAATAACTTTAACTTGAATCCAGCAAGTTGTTTTGAAGAGCTTAACTTCAGAAAGGTACGACTGAAGGGAATTCTACTTACTCAATGTATCTCATAATAGCCGGGTCCAAACCAATCTGATGCAGCATAAAGCATTAAAACAGCGCAAGAGTTTCTTTTTCCCACAAGCAGGGCCGGCTTAGATAGGAGAGCGAGCGGTGCGACCGTCCCAGACCCAATCCGTTGTCTCCCTATTTCTTAATAGATAAGAGCCCGATTGTTTTTAAAAAATACATGTATTTTATATTAAAAATAAGAAAAGGGATCCAATTTTTTTATATGAAAGTATTTTTTTATTTTCAAAGATTTATTTTTAAAAATACTTATGGTATTATGAAAAAAAACATATATCTATCAGATTTTTTAAAGAAAAATAATAGTTTAGAAATTAAATTTTTTTTACCCCAGGACCCATGACACCATTGAGTCGGCCCTACCCACAAGACATCCAACGTAGAGTGGAGCCTACTCTGTTAAATCTTTCAAGTGTAAGTTGAAGAATAAGGTCCAGCTTCATACATGACTGAGCTTTTAACAGGGTGAAAATCTACAGATATCTTGCTATCATCGTAGCAGGAGTTAGCTGAGCCTTCAAAATAGAAAAATTCAGGTACATGAGCTCATGTTCTTGCTTGACCAGCTTGGATTGCAGAGGCAAGCAGCTTGATATGGTACTATCGTAGCCTTAGTTACCTTGAGCAGAGTTGTTGAAATCTTTTAAACCAAACTCATACACATGACCTTTGCCTTTATCAACTTGATTTGTGATTATCCGGAGAAATTCTAAACTGAGATAAGATTTCTGGGCCACAAAAAAAAAAGGATTTATGTGTCATAGGGTCATTCCCAATATGAGCTAGAGACAACTTAATTCTCTGCTCTTTAATATTTTTTTCTAGACCAGAAGCAGAGATGAGATATTGCTTCCTACTTTCAAGGACGTCAGAGCTATTTTCTGTCTGAAAGTACACAACATCAAAACCCAGTGGGCTCGCCTAGCCCAAGAATGAAGGCCCAACGTCTTGAACTGATGAGTCAGAATGGTGAAACCGTACTGTCCAAGCAACAGAGAATGAGGACAAAGGAACCAGCTGGAGCTGGCTGTGAGATGTCTCTATCGACCCGTTATGTCCCCTTGCAAGCTGTAGAGTGCTCCTAAGAAAGGTAAAGACTTTGTCACCTACTGTCGTGAGTTTAGAGCTATCTGTGACAAGCTCTATTGGGAAACCGGTTGAAGAATCTATGAATATCTTCACTTTCCTCAACGGTTTGGGACGTGACTATGACCCTATCATCACCGTCATGCAAGCTGTAGAGTGCTCCTAAACAAGCAACACGTGGCGAGTGGTCCAAGACTGAGGGAACTAGGTTTAGGAAACATTTCATTATTGTATATAAATAGAAGCTTGTAAAGAAACAGTTGGTTCAATGAGAAAGTAAGAAGTTTTTCAGTCACATTGTTCCTCTTTACCCTCTCATTCACACTGTCTACCCGTGACATGATTTATTCCAACTTGATCTACCTACAACACAACATAGAGAGGATCATCTCCTTTTTAAGAAAGGCTCATGAATAGATGTACTCTTTTGGTTAGGATAATTGAGATCCACTCCTGATTGTGAAGCACTGGGCTTTATAGGACACTGAGTTTGCTCATGAGTAAAACGTTGACAGAAGAAATATAGTCTCTCGTACTCATAGAGAATTATAGTTTGTTCACCGCTTGGGAGATTAACCACTTTGGTTTTTGATATGCCCAAATTATCTTTCGATTTACTCTCTCAAATAAGAGGTTCGTAATAGTACTTAGTGATCGAATCCATATGAAGTCAATGTTTCACGCAATATATTATCGCGATCAGATTAAGCTAGACAATAAATAAATAAAGAGTAAACAAAACAGTAAATCTAAACAGTTGTAAGATATCAGAAGGAAGCGATAGATCTTGGAATTTATGAATCAAGATATTCAAAACACAATCAGTGATGGCGAGGGTTTTTATATGTTCGATTCTAGAACTTGAATACAAACAATAAGTTATCTAACTCTCGATGCGACAAACTATCAGATGCTTAACTCTCATCAAATATCAACCCTCGCTGCATATTCCATGAATCAAACAAGCAATAAACCAGATTCAGGGCTCGAGTTCCGTTAATTAATAGCACTCTCGTGCCTCTCAGATTGTATTACAAACCACCCATATGTAGAAATCAGTAAATAACCCTAGCAATCAATGATTATCATATTAAATTCATGAGATTCCTAAACCTAACCGGACTCAGACATGAATAACATAAATCATAGTCTGAATAAATGTCATAGATGATGAATCAAAACCGGAGTTTCAAATAGATCTCAGAAAGAGTTCTAATCTTCTCTCCAAAAAGATAAATATAGCTTAAACATATTCTAGGCTCTTTTGTAAATATTATAAAATTTTGGGCCAAAATACAATTCTTGGAAGTTGATAAAAACTCGCCAGGCTCTGATCAGGAGGAGTGTTGTTCGACACTCACATTGGTATCGTTCGACACTAGGCTAAAACCTCGACAGCTTCCTCTCGTGCGTGAGACTAAACTGAGCATAACTTTTGATGCAACCTTCTGATTAACTTTAAACGGGTGGCACTGGAAATCCAACTCAAATCTTTATATCATGTAAAAATATGAGCTTCACTAGATCTTGGAAAGTCCTGCTTCTGTTGCTAAGCTTCTGACACATCTTCGTAGTTCTGCATCATAAATAGACTCGAAAAGTACTGAATCTGAAAAGAATCTAAAACAACTCAAAAGTAAATAATAGACTCCATAAAGAACTTATACTATCGTAAGTGGTAAGAAACATGGTATATCAGTTTTACCCAAAGGCTTGGAAATGTCGAACCTGATCATAACCCTGACATATATAATCATTACTTTGAGTTCTGTATGATCAAAAGCAACCTCGACTACTTGGTCCAAAAAGATCAGCTAAAGCTGAAATAGCTTCAGCAGTGTAATGATTAAACAGAATATGACGAAGCCTAACCCAGATGTTGATGTATGGAAGATAATCAGGCGGCGGCTTCTCAGTCCATCTCTCAATGGCTGCTAGCACCCAATCATTGAAGGTGTGAATGCCTTTGTTGAGAATTACGATCAAGTCATGCTCAAGGTTGAATATAAATTTAAACTTCTCTGAAGTCAGCGCTATGCCATGAACTCGATCGTATATTTTCCACTTATGGAGCATGTCTCTGATTAGATTAGAGATTTTTTGGCAATCATGATTTAAAAGTCTTCTAATCAGACGCAAAGAGTCTTTCTGGCTAGAACTATATTAAGGAAGATCAGGAAGGTTAAAGTGTTTATCGTCCTCATCTAACGACATCGCAAGTATAGCTCAGAGCTAGAGAAAAAGACATGGCCGGTTGAAACTGTTGCCAAGAACAAGAAGATGTTTGAAGGCGTGGAAAGAAAACGACAAGAAAAACAAGATGGAAGAAATAAGAAGATGAGAAAATGCAATAAATGATCTAAAAAAACTTTAGATCAGATAAGAGGAAAATGTTTTTCTAGTCAAATTTCTAATATTTAAAGCTTTGACTAGGAAAACAATTTTCTTTTATCTGATCCCAGACGTGGAAATTCTTTCTCTCTAGAAAAAGTTTTTTTTTGTGTTTTATTAAAATACCTAAAAGGCATCTGCATCGGTCAAATTTAATAAGAGTATTTGAACAAAAATATTAATATAAAAATAAAAAGTAAGAAAGAGAAATCAGAAAACAAGAGAAGTGATTGGTTAAGAAGAGACTCACACCTTCTTTTGAGAGAGTTTTTCTACAGATGTCATTTATTGGATGAGACAACAAATTTTACAGCATTAAATTTTATTCATCAAATTAACATATTAATAATTTTATTGTTGAGAAACGTGGATAACTAAATTTATTGCTGCAGATGCTCTAATGTTTTCAATTTCCACCCTTGTTTTCTTAGCCGAAACGGAACCTAGCTAATGTTTCATTTTCTGACCAAACCGAACTGAACTTTAATTTGGTCCAGAACTGTACAACTTTGTTACCGTTTGGTAGACGACCTGAATCCAACAGCTAAACCTTATTCACTGCTTATTTTAAAATTAAAGATAACGCATATCTCTCTTGAAAGGAAATAATACATAGTATCAAACTTACAATAAAAGCTAGAGAATCACAAATCTGTAACATTAAAAACCAAATCACCAATGCATGTAAACTATAAACGACAACCATAATAATAAAACGGCAGAATAAAGACAATAAACTGAAATGGAAACAAGAAAAGAAACACTTTGTGGAATCATGCATGGTTTTGTCTAAAACGTAATGTGAACGTCCACTCTCGAAACCCTAGCGGAACCATGTATTATTGGTACGGTTTGAACTGGTAACGGGATTGATACTGCTTGAAATAACGGTTGTCGGAGTGGTGGAGAAAACGCCGGGAATCTGTCGCTGCTGCTGCTGTTGGTGGTGGTTATCATTCATGAACGGAAAGCCCATTTGCTCAGCAGCATGACTCATTTGCTGGGGCTGGTTCATAATGTGCATAAACCATTGTTGTTGTTGCTGTTCATGACTATGATTCAGATTCAGATTCAGAGGCCTCTCATAGAGTACAACATGTTGGTGAAACTGTTGTTGCTGCTGAATCGTAGCGGCTGGAGCGGTTGTAGCCTCCACAACAGCCAACGTTCCACTCGCTTCTGCCGCAACATTGTTGGAGGATTCACCGAGCTCCATACGAGAATTACCTAGTATCTCGATCCTGCGGTTAACATCTTTAAGATATTGATCAATCAAATAACCTAAATCATTAAGATCCATAATATTCAGATTAAACATCCCCATGTTTCTTATCAAACATTGGAACATGACTTCGGTCATCTCCATCTCTAGGTTGTCCTTCCTTTGTTTCTTCAAATTGTCCGAGGCTTTGGCTATCCTTTGTCTGAGAAAGGTTTCTTGATCCACCATTTTCTTGTTCTGGTCCATCTCCGGCAATGTACGAAACTCCGAAATTATTCTTTGCACTCCGGAGTTTGATGGCCACACCTCTGGATTAGAGTCGTAGGGACTGTAGATGATTGCGCATGCATTGATACCACAAAGAGTCGAGAGCTCATTCACTTTCTTCATCAAACCTTTCTTTCTTTTCTTATAAGTTGCTTTCCTCGAAGAATCGTTAGCAATGAAAGCAAGTTTGACCTTCTTTCTTGTCATGATACTTTTTCCCTTTCCTTTATTTGTTATGGTGTGTATTGAGGTCGTGCTGGGTTTTATATTGGGACCAAGAGGTACAAAAGATTTTCTCTCTTCAAATTAAAGATATTATTTTTGAACTAATTAGCTAGTCAACAAATACAAAGTATTAACAATAGTTAATAAGTATTGTATTTAACTAATAAATGTTTCTTATCTTGTAATAAAGCTCTAAAATAAAAACAGCAATACAAAATGCATAATTTGCAATCAACATTTGAAAAAGCTTTCTGTGGGAATGTCTTACAACTCGGTGTTACGTCGCAAAATAGATAGATGTTTAAAATCGTGAATTAGAATAAATTAGTGCATTGTTTAATTTGGGTTCGTAAAACTTGATATATTAAAATGATGGTAATAGGTTGTTATTATTATGAAAGTTTCTTTCATCTTATTCACTTAGGCTATGAAATTTTATAAACCACTTCACATTAGTAGAAATGCTACGCCTGTTTTAAAAACAAATAGTTGCGTATATTTGTGATAGTTTTTTAAGATTTGTTTATATAAGCAGCTGGTATAATACATTTCTGATTTCTGTGATTATTTTCCTTTATTGGAGTTTTGAATATAGCTTTTCCTTTTCTTTTTCGATCAAAACGAATGTAGATTATCTTTTTTTTTTTTTTGGAACACTGATGTAGATTATCTTAACACTTAAAGTAACGTATAACCGAAGCATTGTCGAAATAATTCTCTAAAAATCAGAATCATACACCTCGTCTTTTTATTATCCCCTACTAGAGATTTTTTCCGCGCTTCGCGCAGATTGTGTCTTATAAATTTATTTTATTTATAATATTATTTGTCAGTTTTTTCTTTTATATTAACTTCTTGTTTTTCTTTTAATTTAAATTTATAATTTTTCATTTTTCTTGTCGTAGATGGAGAATTATATTTTTTATTGATGGTTTTTTGTATGTGACAATGACATAAACTTTTTGAAATTTTAAAATAATGTTATATATAGTACGATTAACACATTAAAGAAGAGAAACATATTCAGACACATTTTACACAGGTTTTATATGCATAATTTTAAACATTATATATGTATATATTATAAGTTTGAAACATGTAAATGCTTTCTAAAACTAAATACTTGTTATGATTTTACATAACTTATCGAAAGTTTTATCTATTTTTAAATTCAAATTACAGAAAAAATATCAAAAAGTCAGTATAGATGGATTTTTTGGGCTTTTAAATCAACACTGAAAAATTACATGAATCAGATAACAACAGTTTTATAAACAACTGGATAAAATTTGACCGAGCCAAAGATTTTCACACAATATATTCTTTCTTCTTTAAATTGCGAAGAGCCTATAAGCACAAGAAAAAAAAATCATAATTTTTGTTTTCACTTATATAACATTTTTTCTCCTTTACACACAGAGTTTATTACACTGCTATAAGCAATGGAGAACTCTATTCATATAAGATTCACATCTATGCATTTTGACAAAGAAGAATTTTAGCCATCTTTAGTTTCAGAATGGACCAACTTCAGTCATATACACTATATTTTCTCTATGATTCAAAACTTACAATTTTAATATATGTGCAGATTTCCATGTGAAAAGGCACGCATGCCATCTATCATTCAACATATTACTTTATCAAAAGTAAACACTATAATCTTCGTTTGGTTAGCGCCACAAACTAATCTCTTTGGATCAGTTTACCAAAAAATATGGATACTAATGTCAGATAAGAATATAAACACAATCAACAATAAATATTGGCACAAGACTATTTGGTTCAAGGAACATATTCCACGTAATGCGTTTATATCATGGTTGGCTTTGCGGAGAAGACTGCCAACCAAGGATCGCTTGAGGCGTTGGGGGTTAAATGTCTCCGGAACGTGCGTCCTTTGTAATCTGGAAATAGAGACTCACCATCATCTCTTCTTTGAGTGCTCTTTCTCTCGCTTGATATGGGAGTCTTTTGCTGCTGAAGTTTGGATTTCTCCTCCGGCTGATCTACACTCTGTTGCAGCCTAGATCAATCAACCTCGCGTCAACGCAGATGCACATGCTACTCCAGTCATCAAGCTCTACTTTCAGTCAGCCATCTACCTGTTGTGGAAAGAGCGTAATGCTCGTGTGTTCACAGCTGTCTCCTCACCTTCATCAGTCATCCTTGCCTCTCTCGACCGTATGATGCGTGACTGTCTCCTCTCTTACCCGGCAAGTTCTTCTTTCTCCTCTTATCTACTTCTTTTTTATATTTCTTGTATAAGATCTCCTTAAGGCTTTTTTTACCTTGAGTTGTTGTTGGTTGTTTTTGTTTCCTTGCTGTAATAAATTGTTTAAAAACAACAGTGTAACCTTTCAGAAAATGATAATCTTAATATCTTACCAAAAAAAAAACAACAAATATTGACTTATTTATGTGAATATATATTTTATTTAAAATCATTATAGTGGACGAAGAAAGCACCAAAATGTTTACAACAAATTTTCTTAGATTCACCTCATCATACTCACCATTTTACTATTTTAATTACATAATTTTACATGAGCTTATTCACTCTTCCCAATTATTTTCTCTTTATTTATAACTACAATATAAAGTTATAAACTATATATATTATAAATTAATAATTTATTTACCCTTAAAGTCTAACGATTAAAAATAGAACATAATTCAATATAGATATATGATTCTATTAATAAATTAGCAGTTACAAATTTGAAATTTCTAGAAATATCAAAAGTTGTATGTTAGTTAATTATTTTCTAAATGACATTTATTTTTAATTCATTTTGGATGAGAATATTTTGGCTGAGGTGGATAGTCTCAAAAACCTTGAATTTAGTCCCTTTTATATAGTAGGATATATTAAAAAAGAAGCATTACAACAATTAAGTTAGCTAAGTATCATCATCACAATGAGTCTTAGAATCTTTACAAAAATATGTTGGTCCATCTAAATATATAATAAGATTTTTATTAAACTAACCAAAAATTCGTTATTAAGGTTTTTCATTCTTTCCGTAAATAGAAATTACGAAATTGCTTAATATGGCTAAAATATATATGAAAATTAATGATTTTGAATAATAAATATTTAATAAAAAATAGTATATTCTCTATCATATTTTTTTACTTTAAATTAATAAAATAAATTAAAAACTACATTAACCATATAATAAAAATAAATTTTTTTCTGTATAGGTTATATTTTGATTTTCATAAATGACTATAAATTACTAAACTGTTAAAAGTCTCACATTCAAATTTTTCCGATCCATGTTTTAAAGGTTTTTGTTATGATAAAAAAAATAAATAATTACAAAATCATATAAGTAAGAAGTTTCATTTAATAAATATCTCATATATATTAAAAGATAAGCATTGCAACATTTGAAATAACCATTTGTCATCACCACAATAAGTCTTAGAATCCTTAGAAAAATATGTTGGTCCATCTAAATATATAATAAGTTTTTTATTAAACTAACTATAAATTCGTTATTAATGTTTTCATTCTTTCCTTAAATAAAAATTATGGAATTGCCTAATGTGGCTGAAGTATATATGAAAATTAATGATTTTGAATAATAAAGATTCAATAAAAACTAGTGTATTCTCTATCATATTTGTTTACTTTAAATTAATAAAATAAAATAAAAACTACATTAATATTTTCTGTATATGTTATATTTTGACTTTTTTTAAGCGACTATAAATTACTAAAACTGTTAAAAGTTCCACATTCAATTTTTGCGATCCATGGTTTAAAAGTTTTTGTTATGATAAAATATAAATGATTAGAAAATCATATAAGTAAGAAGTCTCATTTAATAAATATTAAGTGTAAAAGATATATATTAAAATTAAACTATATACCATCTAAAATATATAAATATTTTAATTTCAAAATTTTCTTTGAACAAATATTTTGGTAAATGTTATTTAACAAATATTGACAACTTAATATTAAACTTTGCTTTGAATTTTTTTTAAAATTACTAAAACTATTAATCACACAATGAAAATTTTGTCATCAGTTATTTAAAGTTTTTGTTATAAAAAAATAGAAATGATTAAATAAATATATGAGAAGAAAACATCATTTAATATATATCAATACTAAAATACATATTATATATATGTTAACGTCATTTAAATTTAATTATATACAATGTAAAATAGAAAAAAGTAATTGTTTGGATTAATGAAATTTATTTATGTGTTCACATCAATTTAATTATATATGTAATAGTTACTGACTTTTTAATTATTCAATATATATTTATTATTTTATAAATATGTAAAAGAACATATAATACATACAAATAGTATAT
This sequence comes from Brassica rapa, assembly GCF_000309985.2. Classification (NCBI taxonomy): domain Eukaryota; kingdom Viridiplantae; phylum Streptophyta; class Magnoliopsida; order Brassicales; family Brassicaceae; genus Brassica; species Brassica rapa. Next base: position 17,079,238 of record NC_024796.2, on the reverse strand, counting down.
ATAATGTTCGTCCCGCACAATGCGCGGATCCTAACCTACTATCTATATATTATACCTACATTTATAAACTTAAAAGTATATATTTTTTCTATCATCATTGAATGTCTATCAACATTGAATAAGCTAGAGACCTCTTCTATATTTTTCCGGGGCAACAACCTAAAGACATTTTAATCGGGAAATTTGCCAAAATAGAACAAAAATTCAGCCTTCTTATTCTTTTAGTATAATTTTTTTTTTGGGATAATTTGATGTATATACACAAAAACAACCAAAATTAGGAAATTGCAATAAATGCATTGAAACCCTTACTCTTTGTAGCAATATATACATAGAGCGACCGTTTTACCCATGTTCTAAACTCATCTTGTTTATCTTTCTTTCCCATTCTATCTTTTCCATTTTCTCTTTTTTTTCCAGACTCTTCATCTCTTCTATTGATCTCTTTCTCTCCCTTTTTTTAATCTTTAGTGAAATAAAAGCTTTTCTTGAAATAATTCATTCTTCTTTTTAAATCCCACTAATGATCTTTACTCCATTTTTACCACAAAATGCTAACATCTCTCCTCAATTTGTCATCGTCACCATCACATCAATGTATTTAAAGCGCAAAGAATGCCATTGAATCATGAATTCAAAGAAAGCCAAACCTCCAAGTTTTCTGGGATATCAATTTGAAACACGACTATAGATTTTCCTCCCAATTTATGTATTTTCCAGTTAAATTTTTGGAACTGAAAATAAATGGGAGGACTAGGGATTGCAATAGAAATTACATATATAACTTAAAATATATGCTAAAGATTAAGTAATCATGTTAACCTATTATGAAACATCTAACAAATTATGTATCATATGAACACAACTATTTTGTACAAAGGAAGTTTAACACTAAGCTTTAACTCAAGATGTTATATAAATTGTTAGTGGATAACTTTTTTATTATAAAATTATACTTATCATATAACAGAAGCAATGATTTAATGTAATATATTATTTAGCATGTAAAACATATGGTAGAGGTAAATTATTAGTTTACATAAGATACAATAATTTTTAACAGTAAAAAATATAGAAGTTAAACAGATATTGATTAAGTTAGCCTTACAACTTATTCTATAGCATTTAACAAAGCATATATAGCTAACACAAGCTACTTAAACATCTTACCCACAAATTTTTAAAAGAAAACATGTTTTGTAACAGCTAAAAAACATGTATGAGTTAATAACAATACATTATGTAAAATTTACAAATCATGTATCAAACCACAACTTTTTGGTAACATCAACCGACAATTTTAAAATTACGACACCAAAATGGTTAGTAACATCCATGGGACCATATGATTTTATCAACACGTGGATTGAAAAGATATCACTTGTAGTGTCATTTACTTGCTTGAAACCTTCAAAATCGTGGTCGACATCAAACAAACTGGCAAAAAACTATTGTAGATGAACTCGTCAAGAAGATAGTATTCGTTGGAATCACAATGGTAGAAATAAAAAGAGAAGAAGAATTCATTTTTTTTTGTGTAAGGGATTAGGAGAAATACAAAAGAAAAAAAGAATGAATAGTATTATTTGGGTAGAGATAAAGGGATACGAGAGAGAGAAGGAAGAATAGAGTTTGGGCAGGGGCAAGGGCAGAGCAAGGCAGGACATCACAGGGGTAGGGACAATACTGGGATTTTGAAATATCAATAGTGTTTAGAGTATTTACTTAAATATGGATTTTTTTAGGTATATGAGACCTAATTTTTTTTTGGTCTTTTTTCTTTTTTACCCTTTCCATTTTTAAAACTTAATGAAATAAACAGTTTCATGAATAAAAAAAAATGAAAAACAGAAAAATAGATGAAGTACCTATATAGACAAACTGGTATTTTTTTGGTTGAAAAACTAGTTAAATTAAAATTTTAAATTATGTTTTATAGAAAGTAGACTTCATATTCTACGAAAAAAGGCTTGATAAATCAAATTTCAAGTTAAACAAGTTAATATACTTTCTCTAGAACCAATATTCTATTTTTAAATAAAATTCTAAATATGAAGAATGTGAAGTCTATGCATTGTAAAGGTTGCTACATTTTCTCTGAATCTAGTTTCTACTTTTGAAGTAATTCTAAAATTTTAGGAATACGAAATCTACTTTTCCTTTAAAAGGCTACATATAATAGAATCTTCTTATGGATGTGTAGTGTAGAAGGTACATTCTACAGACAAGAAAACCTAATTTCCAAAAATTTTGGCAGTTCTGTTAAGAAAATATTCCAAAAATGTTTGTAATCTTCTAACTTTCCTAAACCGTGTAGATGCCCGATTTCCTTGTCAAAAAATAAAAAAATAAAAATCGAGTTAACCTTTTCTTCTTTCTCATTCCATGATTTCTCCATATCGTTTAGGGTCTCGTTTATGGTTTGTTTAAAGTTTACAGTTATCTTAGTTTGATGGTAGCTGTTTGGTGTATCATTCATAAGCTAAACTTACTGTAAAAACCATAAACAGAAGAAAATACCAAAGTTATACATTAGATTAAGCATTCTCGTTCTCATACACCAACATCCAAAACAATAAGAAAGGATTCTAGCATTATTGTTCCTAAAAAATCAGATCTAACTCTACAATAAATCAAACAATTTTCACAGAATCTCTACCACCGGAGAAGTGACACACTTAGAAAGTTCATGGTTTGACATCCTATTAACCAATTATGGATCATTAGCTGCTTCCCAAGGATCCCACAAAACTTTATTTGTGAAGACTACTTAAGATTTTTATCAATCCCTTTCTCATGTGATCATACGTGTTGTGCATAACAGCATCACAAATATTAGATCCACATTCATCAAATTGATAGCCTTTAGTATAATAAGAGTCGTTTCTGTTTCATACTTTTAGAGTCTTCTGGAAATTTTTTTTTCTTTACACATGTATCATCATCTTCAATAATGATGATTCTTTGGAGTTTATAGATATTGTTTTGTCTTCTTTCCTTTTGCTTTTGTATTTACTTATCTCAAAGATACAACAAACGAAGGTATTATCTCATTCTATGTGTGTATGCTGAATGCAAAAGTCAGACAAGCAATCTCGCTACACCTTCTTTAACAATACGTACTCTGACAATCTGTCTCATGTACACAACTAAAGACCTTATAGAGAGACCTGCAGATACATAAAGCAACATAAAGCAACCACGTTGTAATAGCCTCTCAAAACTGTTATCCCGGCTTGCAAGCAGTATGGTCTGAGGTATCATGGATTTGCGTTGCAGTTTTTAACCATTTTTTTTTAAAAACATAGATATTACGGAACAAGAGAGAATTTGTTAATATATGAAGTTGAGAAATCTGTTATGGTATGTTGGAAATATTCAGGGAACTGTGCAGCTAGCGAATTTGATTTTTGAGAGAACACAAGACACAAATCCCAAGTACATACATACGAATGTTGCACTAATTAAAAGAACATCATATGTCTTCAAATGACAACCATAAATATATATGATAACGAGGGAAATTGCAATTAATTAAAAAAACAAAATATACGTGACAGAAGAAACTATAACAGAAACGAGGGTCAGTGTTGAAACTGAGAGGTGGTTGGTGCCAGACCTCGAGGGAGATGGTGCAGTCATGACCGGCGACTCAGCCAAAGATGGTGAAGATGTTGGTGACCCGACCGAAGATGGCGAAGTCATAGATGTTCCAGCCGATGGAGAAACTGCATCATTATTATCATTCATACATTATATTTCTTAACATAGCATATGACATAAATATACAAAAAATATGTTCAAAAAATATATAATATAAATAAAACAAAATATTGAAAGAAGACTTTAGTTTTTTTTCAAAAAAAAAAAGCAAATCTAAGACTAAACTAATTATACAATTGCAATTTAAGTAACAAATCCAAAAATTATGGTATACAACATTCTCATAGAAGATGAAATGGGTTGATGCATGTCTTTTCAATAATCAACAAAACATTTCAGATTCATTTTTCTTCTTCCCAATATTCAGCTCTGACTACGAATATAATACAAAACAAGGTAATAACCCGGGAGCGAGAATTATATATATATATATATATATATATATATATATATTAATATAAATATCTATTAAATAGAATTTCATAATCATATGATTTTATTATCATTTGTATCTTGTTATAACAAAAAAATTAGCTATTGACCACAAAACATTTCAGTGAGACTTTACTTTTTTAATTTTTATTTATTTTTAAAAATTTTAAATATATTATATGCAAAAACCTAAATTTTAATTATTTAATTATTTGATTAATTTTAATAATATAAATTAAAAAAAAAGAGGATACACAAATTGTTATCAAATCTTTATTAGTTTAAATCATTAATTGTCATATATATTTTAGTCATATTAGATAATTTCGTTGTTTTTATTTAAGAAAAGAAAGAAAAACTATTTTTTAAATTACTAATTACTTTTATGATTAGTTTAAAAAATTATAATTTATATTTAGATGGACTAACCTATTTTTCTAAGGATTGTAAGAGTCATTCTAGTGATGATACATGACAACACTTAAATGTTGTAATATGTCTCTTTTAATATATAAGAAATATATCATTAAAAAAGTAAAGAAAGTTTACATACCAAAAGTGTAGCTCACTTGTAATTATTGCCAATACGGTACCAATAATTTACTTTTTATAATTCTAATGATCCTCAATGAAATATGAAATAAATTTGATTTACCAGAAAATATAGTAAAATTACTAAAAATAAAACTTAAGATACCACACTATTTTTAATACTGTATAATCGATCTGTAAGGCAAAAGAAAAAACACAGAGAAGCCTTCAATATTAACTATGAAACATAGTCGATTAATTATCAAAGAAAAAAGCCAAAAGAAACGTACTCGGAGACATACGAGCAGTAGTTGCAGCCGGTGTCGCCTCTTCCAGGATCGCTACACCAGCAATAAAAAAATAACTTCGGAACAATGAAAATACTACGCAAACAGCATTAGGTTTGAGAGAAAAAAATGAAAATATTCACCGCAATGAGGAGCAACAATGGGGAGCTTGCAAGTCGTAGGCATAGCACGAGCTCTAGTGTTATTCACTGCAAACCCCATCGTTTTGCTACATTCTAAACCAACGCAAATACACTTAGGATTATATTGTAGAACAGATAGAATTCCCCGACAACAAACTTTTGTGGGCTTAGTATCATTTGATCCAGGGGTAAGGTACGAGAGACAATCCATCATGTCATATATAATGCTGGAGCAATCAGAATTTGATGGTCCTGGCGCTGGAGAAGCTACGGGTGAAGGAGAATTTGCCGGCTGTGGTTTGTTGCGGGCGTGGATGGGTGCAAATGATGATGATAGTAGAAGTATTAAGATGGAAAGAGGGTGTTTTTCAAAACCAACCCATATTTTCAAGTCAAACCCAAAACCAACCCCTTTTTTTTTGCATACTATTCATCAATAAAATTTCCATACTATCCTTATGTTTTTGAATTATTCACAAAATTGCCATTTTTATTTATTTTTTTTATTAATTTCGAAATTAACAAAAAACCAAATACATCCTAACCATTTCTTCTTATTTACAAAAATGCCATCATCATCAATTTTTCCAACCACCATGAACCACCATTTTTGAGCTCTAAAGCTCTAGAATTCAATTTTCAACCACTTTTTTTCTCATTCTAACCCAAAAAATTTCAGTTCCTCTCATTTCCTCTACATTTCCATCTAAAAAACTCTCATAACTATCATTTTCATAATCACAAACTTCATATTTTCGAGTTTCTTCATTAGTGAATAGTTAAAGATGCTTCTTTTTGCTCATATTTGGAGTTTGGACGGTTGAAAAGGTTAGAAACGAGCTTTACACACTACAAAAAAAGTCTACATTGATAGCACATTATTATAGCACGTTTTACTGAACTGCTATCGTAAATGATTTAGAAATTTCCGTATTATATAATAGCATTAGATAAACGCTATGATAGAGAAAAACCTAAAATAGCACTTAATTAATGCTATTTTAAGAATTACGCGAGCGGGAAAAATAAAATCACCATTTCACCAATACTTAGCGGAAATTTAGATTTAAGCGCCAAAAATATTATTTAAGCGGCTTAATAAAACTACGAAAGACTTATAATAGCATTTTTATAATGCTAAGAAAAGCTATTTGAACCCCTAAACCTTAAACATGGTTTTAAACCCTAAACACGGTTTTAAACCCTAAACACAACCCTTAAAACTATAATCTTTTTATATTGTAACTTCAAATCTTAAAATTAAACTTAAAATTTAATCTTCTTGATCTTAAACTATAATTTCCTAACCACATATCCTTAATCTTTAATCAATCTCTATATCCTAAATCATAACTTCAAACATAAATTATACATTCTGTGTAAACATACAACTTTTTAAATGATGACCAAAATGATAATCTTGATATTAATCTAATATTTTCAAACTTAAATATTAATTCTTAAAATAAATATCAATTTATTATGTTAAAAATAACTTTAAACTTAAATTCCAAAGTACAAAATATAAATTTTGAAATAAGATATAAGTAAGAAAAATTATTTACAAAACAAATCATCAAAGATTGAAGGAAAAAAAGACAATTTATAAAGAGTATTTTCTTGCTACGATTTAGCTACGAATTTTTTTTGTAGATCTTTATAAAATAGCCACAAAATGCCACGGTTTGTTTTGTACATGCTTAAAACCCTAAACTCTAAAATTCTTTTAAAACCTAAACCCTAAATATAAACCTTAAAACTATATTCTTTTTCATAATTTAACTTAAATCTTAAATTTAAATTCATAATTTAATTTCAAATCATAATTTAAACCCCAAATACTATATTCCAACCCCTAAACTATAAACATAAACACTATACCCCAAATCATAAATCTAAACATAAAATCTTATATTTTAAAATTTAAAATATTAAACTTTACTTTAATATCTTTTCTTCAACCCAAATCCCCTTACTCAAAACTTTATATTCCATATACACTAAACTTTACTATACATACAATACTCTAAATATAAACTTCAAAACTAAAATTTGAAAAATTTAACTACAAATCTTAGACCTAATATTCAAATCTAATATTTTCATACTCTAATCCAAAATCTTAAATCATAGTCTTGATATTAATCAAATATTTTCAAACTTAAACATCAATTCTTAAAATAAATATAAACTTATTATGTTCAAAAAAGAAAACTCTAAACTTAAATTATAAACTCGAAAATACAAAATTTTATATAAGATATAACTAAGAAAATTTACTTAGAAAACAAATTATCAAATATTTAAGAACAAAACAAAAATAAAAATAGAAAAAGAAAGACAAAATTTCTGGCCAATCAGATTCAAATACATAGATCACACTCTTAACCATTGGATTAACTTAGATCTAAAGGTAGAGATTTATTCAGTTTGAATTTTTATTTCTCTCTTTCTCTCTCTCTCTCTCACGACATATGTCATCTCATCTCCTTCTCTGCTTTTTTTTTTTCCCGATTCTCTCTTCTCCACTCTAACCTCTCATTCTCATATCTCATATATCTCTTCTCTCTCATCTCTCTCAACGCCACTCTCCCATCTCTCTCAACGCCTCTCTCATCTTACCACCACCGCGTCTCCTTCTCGTCTCACCACCACCGCGTCTCCTCCTCGTCTCACCACCACCACGGTCGATGTCTCTCTCTCTCTCTCTCTCTCTCTCTCTCTCTCTCTCTCTCTCTCTCTCTCTCTCTCTCTCTCTCTCTCTCTCTCTCTCTCTCTCTCTCTCTCTCTCTCTCTCTCTCTTTGTATCTGTGTATCTCCTTCTCTCTGTTGCTCTATTACGAATCTGATTTTGTTTTGTTTTTGGTAAAGATAGGTGGAGGAGCCAAGGTTCATGGCGGCTGGAGGAAGCAAGGTTCATGGCGGCTTGAGGAAGCAAGTCTCGTGGCGACAAGGATATGGAGGAGGCGGCAGGAGTTTTTTCTTTAGGTTTAGGTTTTTTAGGTCTGGTTAAGTGTCCTAAATTGTAGTGGTCTGATTTTATTTTTTAATTTCTGGTTTAGTTTCGTAAACCAGAATTAATCTGTAAACCAAATTTAATTTATTAATAAAATTTATTTTATTTTCACTTACAAAATAATTTTCGATTTAATTTATAATTATTTAACTTTTAACTAGTTAATCCTAATTAAATATTCAAAATAATTTTTAATTGTTAAATTTCTAGTTATAGCATTATATGATTGTCATTATATGTACATCATAACACAAATCAAAAGCTATAGTTAAGTTAATAATATCATATAAGTGTTGCTATCGTATCAGTATATTTCGTATCGTTCAGAAAACGCTATCATATGAGGGGTATCTATGATGGCTGCCGCATACATAACATTTATGAATTCGCTATCAAACATCTACTATAGCATATTTCTCGCGCTAACAATGCACATATTTCTTGTAGTGACACATGAAAAAGGTAACTATTTACATGGTTTTCGTTCTTTTTTCAGATCTGTGTCGCGACGGTAGACTGTTTTGTATGTCTACGCCTCCGTGGAGACTAACGATGCAGTCTATTTGTCAACGCACGGGTTAGTTTTGCAATTGACCAGACAAATTTTTTTCTAACGCAGACTTCCCCAGTAGTCTCTGTCTTTACCTTTGACAACAAAAATAAAACTTTCGGTAGACTTACTAAGACGTCTACCTAAAAGAGGTTAGTTTTTCATTTGACCGAACTTTTGACTTTTCAAAATAGACTTCAACGGAACTCTACAGAATGTAGACTGCCACCGAAGTCTATAAAAGGTCAGTTTTGCATTTGACCAAAACTTTGACTTCGTGGAATAGGTTAGTTTTGTGTTTGACCAAAAAGTTTAAAAAGCAATCAAAAATTTATTAAATTGTAGATTTCATATGCAGTCTTTTATCTTAAAAAAAAAAATGTAGACTGCGTATAAAGTCTACTTTTTTATTTTGGTCAAATGCAAAACCAACTCGTCGGATTTGAGAGTAGACTTCACAAGAAGTCTACACACCCGTAGACATTCATTTCAATCTACTGATTTGAAGTCAAACTTGGTCAATTGCAAAACTAACCTTTTTCAAAAAAATTCAAACATGTAGACTGCATATGAAGTCTAGTTCTGAAAGTCAAATCTTGGATGAATTCGGGTCAATTGTAAAAAGTAACCTTTTTAAATTGTAGACCGAAAAGAAAGTCTACATGTACAAAATCACAACGTTTATTCAACTATAGAAAGCAACCCGTAAAATGGTCAATTGCAAAAACCAACCCAGAGAGTAGACCTATTTGACAGTCTACGTCTGTAAACTGAAAAGAACGTCAACATCTTCAGAGACTGAATATTAAGTCTGCATAGAAAAATCTATAAACATGTGAATTTGTGTATTATTAATTAAATTTTTTCTAAATTTTTTGTTTGACAGTGTGTGTTAGTTAATCCTAATGGGTTTGAGTGATTTTGAAAAGATTTTTTTTATAATTATGAAGGTATAATTCATTTGATTTGACAATGTTGTTAGCTAATAATTGTAGACGTATTTGTAAGTCTTCGTTTATAGTTTTGCTAGTAAGGCAGAGCTTGTTTCAAAGCTGAAGTCGGTGACTGTGGAATATAAATTTACATTCTCAGCATATAAGACAACGAAAACTCTGTATGTGGCTAAGTGTCGTGTTCAAGGATGTGGTTGGAAACTTAGAGCGAGTGTGAAGCATAGGCCAAAGACATTTTAGATGACAAAATATTCGAAAAGGATGAAGAATCGGAAAGGTTGAAGAATGTTCCTTGTGCATGATGGCTGTACACATGGTAAACTTCTTGAAATGACACAAGAAAATTATGATCTGGACAACAAAATTGAGAAGATGGTGCTAACCTATTTCTTACCAAACATCATTTAAAACAAATGACTCCGAATAGGAAAATACTCCTCTTATGCATGTCACGAATAATCGACAAGTACGGAACTTGATCGAGTTATCTAAGACACACTTTGTACGCCTTTGTGTATCAAGCCTGCGCCAAATACACTAAAAAAATTTGGATTGACTATATGTTAGATAATAAGTGTAGACGTTTTTGTAAATCTACAAATGTAGACTGCAGTTGAAGTCTATGTCGTAAATTCTATTAAAAGTGTATTTGTGTATTATTCATCATATTTTTTCATGATTTAATTATTTTACAGTGCATGTTAGTAAAATTTTAATGGTCTTGGATGAATTCACAATTTAATGTGTTATAATTATACACTTGATACTTATTGCAAATTGTTTTGATTAGTGTTATTCTTGAAAATTTTTGGGAAAATTTTGTATAGATTTTCTTCTTCTCACATGTGTGTTAGTTATTATTTTAGCTTATGGTGGTTTTACTTGTTTGGTTGGTTAGATCTTGTGAAAAAATTGATATCTAACAAAAAAATAATAATATCATACAAGTGAAAACAACTAAAAATGAATACAATGTTTATAGATTATGTATTAAAAAATTATTTAAAAATTAATATTTTATTATGAAAGTTATTACAGAGCAATATATTAAAAAGTATTCTTGAGTATGTTTGATTTTTCATAATCTTGATGCTTCAAATAAACTCTTGGAAAAAGTACCTGCAAAATAAGATAGAGTTATGAGAAAAACATAAGATAAAAAATAAAATCATATTTAAGTAGACTTTTTATTAAGTCTACGTAAAGTTATTGTTTAGTAGACTTTAGTTGAAGTCTACACTAATGGAAAATTTTCATATCTAAAAGTGTGCATTTAGAAAATTTGAAAATACTTTGTTCTGGAAAATATTTCAAAAATGGTTTTTTGTCATCCTTGTAACAAAGCAAAAATATAATTTATGAATCTATAAATTTAGTTCATTATAAATACAAAATATCTTATAATGAATATATGGAAAGCTTACATTTTTGGGAAGATGATTTGAAAACATTGGAAGAGAATACCTGCAAAATAAAATAAAATTATGAAAAATAAGATAAAAATTAAAATCATATTTGAGTAAACTTCTAATGAAATATGCTTAAAAGTCAAGGGTAGTAGACATCATTTGAAGTCTACCAGCCGTAAGTTTTAAGTAGATTTCAAATGAAGTCTACTCTATAAAAAAAAAATAGATCTGAAAAATAAATACATTAAAAATATGAAATAAGTTTAAATTTAAAAAAACTTTTAAAAATATGATTTAATAGACAAAATATTTATAAATTAAAGACATATTAATATGAATTTTAATATGTAACTTTATTTGAATATAAATACTAAAACACATATTTTAAATCTATAGATGTAAACCTTACATTTCTAGGAGGAGAAGAGAACAACTATGGAAGAAAATACCTGCAAAATAAGATAAAATTATTAAAAAAACATAGAAAAAAAATTAAAGTCATATTTTTGTAGACTTCCAATGAAGTCTGCTTAAACTTTGTGGTTTAGTAAACTTCATATGAAGTCTGCAAGCTTTAATAAACTTCTTTAGAAGTCTACACTGTCTGATAATTTTCAGATCTGAAAAAATCTATATATTTTGAAATGTGAAAATAATTTTAAATCTGAAAATACTTTACATAATAGAATTTATAAGGTAAACTAGTAGCAAATTAATGTAGAGAGCTTGATCTATAAATTTATTTGAATATAAACATGTAAATACATATTTAAAATCTATTAATCTAAAACTTACATTTTTAGAGGAGATGATGAAATCCATGAGTGATAATACCTACCAAAAAAAGATAATATTGTGAGAAATAAACATAAAAATACACATTTAAAATCTATAGATCTAAAACTTACATTTTTTAAAGGAGAAGATGAAAACCATGAATCATAATATCTAAAATGACAAGATAATATTGTGAGAAAGACTTGAGAAAATTTTAGAGAGAAAGAAGATAATGAGAGAGATTTAGAAACAATTGAGAGAATTTTAGAGAGAAGAGAGAAAGTTTTAGAGAGAAGGGAGAGAGTTTTAAAAACTTGTGCAGCCACTTTAGAGAGAGATTGTATAAATTTTGTTTATATAGGGAGACAAAAATGTAACTAGGTTAAAATTTACGATACTGTAGACTTCGTTTGAAGTCTACTAAAATTAAAATTTTGGAGTAGATCTTACCTTAACATAGTAGACCTTTTTGGAAGTCTACTATTATAATTTAGTTATTGTTGTTTATTCTTTATTATTTTAATAATTTTAATATATGATTTATTAAATTTATTTTTTTTTATTTTTAATAGTTATAGTATATGATTTCACTTTTTTATTCGTAAGGAACTTAACTTAGTTTAAATATAATAATTTTTTGGAAAACAAATTGAAAAATATAGACTGAAAAAGACGTCTTCAGATAAATAGACTTTATTGTAGGTCTACGAAACCCTAAACCACAAATCTCAAAACCCTAAATGTTTTGCTGGATAATCAAAAAGTCTCATTTATACAAAATATAAACTACTAAACATTAATATGCAGATTTAAGTTAATAAAACAAAAAAAACAAAATCTAAAATCTAACCCTTTGAAATCAACTACTAAAAGACATAACATGTTAGAACCTTTTTTTTGTAAACTATGAACATAGTCTAACACATGATAACCAAATTAGTATATATTCTTCAAAATTGTTCGATTATATGAAATTTTAATTTATTTACTTCATATTATCCATTATATTGATGATTAGTTAAAAATATCACAAAAATTATTTTTATACATTTTGAAAATTAAATTATTAGATCAAATTAGAGTGTAGACTACAAAACAAGTATATAAAGTAGACTTCGTAGGAAGTCTATATATATGTAGACTTCTTTTATTACGTGTAGACTTCCAAAGGATAGAAACGTAAAATACATTTCTGTTTTTTGTTTGGTCATAAGGGTTAAATAATACTTTCACTACTCTTTTAGGTTGGTTTTGCATTTGACTGAAAGTGGGGTATATTTTTACATTTGACTTGAATATTTAGGTTGGTTTTAGCAAATGTTCCCATGAAAGAAGTGACAGCTTCATTATTTCTATATTATTTTCTTTGAAAGTGTTTGTTGTTTATTGTTTTCTCTGTGTTGGATTTATTGTGGTACAAGGAACACGAGGTTTATATATATTGATAGAAGTGAACTCAAAAAGGAAAAGATAAGAATTTTGTTTTTTATTCTTTTTTTAGGGTTTGAGATTATTGTTAAATAGGTGGATGGTTTTTTATATCTTGATTGTTTTTGTTTTCTGTTCGTTGAGTTTTATCTTTCTTTCTCCTTTTTTTTGGTCAAAGTTGAGTCGATCTTCTTATTCTAGATCAAATGATTTTGTAACGGAAGCGTATATCTTTGGCAAAGTTAAGTTTGAATTTAATTTCAAATCTCACTTTGGTGTGTTTGTATTTTTTTGTTTGTAAAAGTGACAAGTATCATTTGTTATATTTACTTAACTATAATAATATCTACACAACCGCGCATGTTTTTGTTTTCACTCGAATGAACGTAGAAATTTTGTTTTTATATCATCAGTAATATATGTCCTTGCAAGAACAGTTCATTACAGCAGTGTTTCAAGCAATGGGACTGCCTAGCCAGTTCATTCATTGGATTTACCTCTGCATATCTACAGCTTCCTTTTCGGTTGCAATAAACGGGGAGTTGGAAGGGTTCTTCACAAACGTCCGTAGGATCAGACAAGGGTGCTCACTCTCTCCCTATATTTGTGTAATAGTCAACAACGTCCTCTCTAGTAGGCTAAATTAGGCGGCAGCAGATGATATTATTGGCTATCATCTGCAGTGTCATTTGGTCGAGCCCACTCACCCCAGCTTTGTCGACGATATATTGGTCTTCACTGATGGTAGTGTGAGGTCTCTTGATGGGTGCTTGCGGCAATGGATCTTTTTGCAACTCCATTAGGTTTACAGATAAATGTTGCAAAGTCGTCAACATTTTCTGCTGGAAAGAATCAACTTCTGTTAACTCAAGCTGCTCAAAACCGTGGGTTTGTGACAGGAACCTTACCTGTGAGATATCTTGGTATTCTGCTTACGACTAAGGCCTGGAGCAAGCTAGATTATGAGCATCTCATTGACAAGATTCACAACAAGTTCCTCTCATGGACCCATCGAGCTTTATCATATGCATGGTGACTTCAGTTGATCATGTCAGTGATCATGAGTACTGTCAACTTTTGGAGCTCAGCCTTTATACTGCGATAGGGCTGCCTCAACACCATCGAAAGCATGTGCAGTACCTTCTTGTAGTATGGTTCACCAACCATTACTCACAAACCCAAATTTGCGTGGTCAGATCTCTGCTATTCCAAGGAGGAAGGCGGTCTGGGCATCAAGCGTTTCTGTGATACATCTAGAGTCTTTGCGCTAAGTCTTATTTCTAAGCTATTTTCCCTAACGGGTTCCCTTTGGGTTGCATGGACTCGTAAGTATCTCCTAAAGAACAGCTTGTATTGGGATGCAAATGAGAAGAAGGGATCGTGGGTTTGGCACAAACTGCTCAAACTTCGCCCTATTTCTTATGATTGCATTCGTTATGAGATAAGGAATGGTGAAACCGTGTACTTTTGGTTTGATAACTGGTTGGAGATGGGTAAGCTAATTAATATAACCGGTGCGATAAACATTAACTACCTTGGAGTGAGCAAGAACGCTACCCTGGATGAAGTGGCAGGCGAGGATGGTTGGAACATCAGCAGATGTGGCAGAGCAGATACCCGCTTCTCTTTGATAAGATTTCAGAGGTCTACAGGTCAGATGCAAATGCGGACCCTGATAAAGCTTTGTGTAGACATGATCATGACGATTTCAAACCTAGTTTCTCAGCTTCTAAGACTTTGAACTACTTGCGTATTAAGAAGACCAACATTCCGTGGCATAGACTTGTGTGGTTTCCTCAGGCTATTCCCCGACAATCCTTTATTGTGTGGCTGGCTTTCAAAGATACATTATATATTGAAGTAAGACTGAGAGGCTGGGGAATTGAGCAGGGTTGTGTCTACTGTTGGGGGAGAATGATGAAAGCAAAGACCACTTGTATTTTGCTTGTCCCTATACTTTCACTGTCTGGATGAATGTTGCTGAGAGGCTACTTGATGCAGCAATAACACCAGACTGGGAAGAGAGTGTTGCCTCCTTACTGCATCCGAATAGGTACAGGTTTGATACAGTTCTCATGCAATTAGTATTTCAGACTTCTATCTATGTGTTGTGGAAGGAGAGGAACTCCAGAAGGCATGGCAGTACATGTGCATCAGTGGAGAGGACTACTAAAATCACTGGAAACCTGGTCAAAAATCAAATTTCTTCACTGAAATACAGGAGAAATCACAAGCTGGAGCCTCTGCTAAGGAGATGGTTTGATGTCTACACCATTTAAGACATATTATTTCTTTTATTCTTTACACTTTAGATTAGCTTATCATCATCATGTAAATCTAATTTTTAGTTTTGATCAATAAATTTGAAATTTCATCAAAAAAAAAAAATATGACCAATATAAAGAAATCAACAAAAATCTTCTTATAATATCCAATTTAGACATTAAAAATGAATTAGAACGTTGACTAATCTTAGATAATTAAAAAATTGGTCTTAAAATTATATTACTACTTTACCCTTAATGAATGTTAAAAACCAAACTTAAAATACAGTGGCATTATTTGTAAATAACACATGAAGTAAAAGTTAATGGTATATGTTAACAAATACATGGTTTTTTTGGTCAACAAATATGAATATCTAAATTACGTTTCGTATCACATTTTAAAAAGGTAATGAAATACGTTATGTGGCATCGAAAAGAAAATAAATGCAAAAGTGAAACGTTAGACAATTTATTTCTAAAACCGAAATTTACCAAAACATTGAATTAAAAGGAAAAAGAAAGTAACCCCAAGTGTCAGTTCAAAAAAAAAAAAAAAAGTAACCCCAAGTGAGATGCAAATGAATTGGAAAATTAAATGTATCAACATAACTTGTAAAGAAGTTTTTGTATAAGCTGACAGCTTTGATCTTTTAGATACATATATTCCCTAGAAAAAGAAACCCTATATCAAATTATAAAAACTATGAATCGCTTCTCGTGCTTTTTGTTTGCCATTGTATTGTGCGTTGGATTGGGTAACTCGAAGCTATTTGAGAGAAACCTTATACAGTTCAGAAACTCTCTTGGTCCGGAGAACGTTCTTACGGTGTTTTGTAGATTGAACGAGCACGGCTAAGGCTACCATCATTCAAGGACAAGTTTACGATCTTCTTTTTTGGGACAGTTTTTTCTCGAACAAGGCTTATTGCGCATTATGGCAGGGAAATGGCCGTCAAAAGTATCATGCATATTTTTTGGCATACAAAACTGGTGGTCTGCATTTTGATAAAGAATTTTTGGGATTGTAGAGAAGATGGAATTTACTTCACACATGGTAAAGAAATCCCCAAATTAGAGAACAGATGGATCCCATTTTAACTGTACTTTCCTATTATTACTTAGTTTTTGTAATGGATATTTTTTTTGAGTAAGAAATTCAAAAAAAAAATATGGTGTGATCATTGGTGGATTATGGAACATTTATACTTTTCAAATAAATCTTGTCCTCCGTCAAATTTCCAATAAAAGAAAAAAAATGATATGATTGATTAGTATAGATTTAGGGTCTGACTGGTTCAAACGCAGCGGTTGCAGTTGCGGCTGCGGGCGTTTGCGGATGCGAGTGGTTACGGTTTCTAGCGGTTTTAAAAAATTTGTACGACTGATTCTGCGGTTAGAAATTGGTGCGTTTGCGGAATACGTATGACTGGTTAAATACCAAATACAGCAGCGGTTAAATAATAAATTAACAATATTTATATTTTATATAATTATAAAAATATCAAAAATCATAATATTATAATAAATATGTAGATTATATTTTCAAAGTTATAGTGTTAAATTTTTAAAATTATAGAAAATATTTTTATTTTAAAATTTTATGATATTAATTAAAATATAATAGATATATTTTAGAATTTTTATAATTCCATTTTAAAAAATTTATTGAATATTTTTATTTTTGTATTTATATGGTTTTAAAAAAAAAGAAAAAAAATTATCCTCCCACAATCGCCCGCAACCGCAAACGCTAGCTAGAACTAGCTTTTGAATTTAAGAGGTTCGAAGCGGTTTGAAGCGATTTGTAGTGGTTTGTATGATTGTTTCGAAACGCTGTCAACTGCTACTAATCGCAAAAGCTGTGTTTGCGGCTGGTAGCAGGGAAACCAGTCAAAGCTCTTAGTTTATATATACGCAGCCATGTGATGAGCACAAAGCGAACTATTTTTTCGCCTTTTACAAAAAAAAAATTACTTTATATATAAGAATTGTTTTTCCTATGAAATAATACCACATCAATTCCTTACTTTGAGTTCCATAACTAACACCGATCTTAAGATAAGACATGTGTATTTACATGATGCTTTGCAGAAAATCAATGTTTTTAAAACCGATTCAGCACTGAACTAGACTATTTTCTGGGTCAATGGGTTATTAGATCAACTGTGGGTAAACTATAGGACAATAATTTTATATATAATTATAAATATTTTCTGAAAATTACAAGATAAATTCATTTTTGTTAAAAATATAATAGAGTATTTAAAAATATTTTCTATATGTTTAAATTTATTTTACATATAAAATATCAAACAAATGATTTAAAATATTTAACAAAATTTATGTAACAATTTAGATTTAGAGCATATTAAAAAGATATAACAAGTTTAAAACTAGGAAGTATTTAAATTTCTAATGTAGATAACAAAATTAAATTTTAAATCTAAAAGGTATCTACGGAAAGGGATTCTCGGGTTACTACGGAAAGGCGTAAGAGCATCTCCAATGTATTACTCCATTTTTTACTCCAAAATGGTGCAACACCAAAATGGAGTAAGGTTTTACTCCAATGTATTACTCCATTTTCTACTCCAAAAATAATATTTCTTAAAGATTTCATTTTTATTTTATTCATAATTGCAAATAAAATCTTATACTTATAAAAATTTACCAATTAACCCCAACTATTTTATGTTTACGATAAATAATTAAAATATAAATTATTTGAATTAAATATTTATTATTAAAAAGTACAAGAAATCATTAAAAAGACAACATATATGTGGGTTCAACAATGAGCATTAGAATATTTTTTCCACAAATGATCAACTAATATATTTCGTAATGAAAATGAGATTCTTTATCTTTGATATTCCTAAATCGAGCAAGAAAATTTTGAAATCAGACATTTTCATCTTCTGCAATTTTGATACTCGGATGTGGAGCTTCTCTTCCAAGTTCAATTGGTGCATCGAGTTCACGCTCATCTATACAAGATCCAAATGTTCGTGCGTATATTCAAACTCAACAAATACAAATAATATCAAAGCGAAATGTTGAATCACAAGATCAACAAGCTCTTTCTTAGACTTCTCCGTTTGGGCAATATTTCACCGACCTTAGCGGATCCGGAACGGATTTTCCAGATTATTAAATTTACTTATTTTATGTTATTTTTATTTTTATTTTTTCTGTTATTTTCATTATTTATTTAAAATTATTAAATAATCCTTTGTGGAATATACTATTTTCATGTTAATGTATCATTTTAAATATTATTTAAGTAAGAAATAAAAACATTAAAGATTGAAAGGACCATTTTATAAATAAAAAAAGTTCAACTCCAAAATGGAGTAATAGGTAAAATTACTCCATAAATGGAGTAACCCTAGCCATTACTCCATTTTCAACTCCAAAATGGAGTGGGGTTAGAGAAGATTTTACTCCATAATGATGTTTGGAGTTGAAAATGGAGTAGGGTTGGAGATGCCCTAAGAGTCGAGAGATACACTGTCGAGGATGAAGAGTCTTCATACAGAAGATCAAGATATGGATTATCAAGAGATACTAACTAGGCAGGGACGTTTCTCTAGGTCTGAAAGGAGAGAGAGGAGCCCAAGAAAGGTTTTTTGAAGCAGAGAATCCAGCAAGCAACAGCGACAGCACTCTTCCTCAGAGAGAGGAGGCTTCCGCCATGAAGGGGACCACTGTGAAGGAGATTGCTAGCACTGAGATTGAGACAGACTCAGCTAAGGTATGTTTAGAACTGGAAAATGGCTTAGACTTAGTAAATGAGAGGCTAGAGCAAGGAGTAGATAGTCTAGATGAGGATGGTATGGATCTCAAGGAGACATTAGCCATGTTAAGGAAAAGAGTGATGCAGAGGAACTGGCCTTGAGCGAGAATGAACAGTGAAGAGAGGAACCAGAGGCTGCGATAAAAAGTTAAGAAGCAGGGGGAAAAGAAGAAACTGTTTAAAACAACAGTCAGTTTGGCAGGTGCCACTACAAAGAAACGCATGGTGCAGGCCTTTCTGTCTCCTCGTAAAAGAAATAGAAACAAAGCCATGGCTTACCCAGGAGATGGGGTGAAGAAAGCAGAGGAGAAGGGTTCCTCAAACTCAAAGGAGGATATACCAAAGCCTTGAAGATAGTTAATGGAGTACAACGATGGAGAAGGACAGTCGGGGCTGCACCCTTTATTTTTCAAGTTTCAAATAAGCTCAAAGAGAAATTTCTGTTTCAGTTTAGTTCTTTATTTGTGGTATTGTATGAGTCCTCATAAGTTGTATGAGCTGATATTGTTTTATGCAATCACAATGAATAAGATGTTTTTTTACTACTGGTGTCTTTGGTTTTATTTCCTCATCACTACTATGATTGTATCTGTTATTCAAGAGGCAGTGGGATACAATGAGCTCTCGGTAGACCTCATTCATTCTGGTGCTTTCATCCTTGGTTCAGAACATAATCAAGATGGATCATGATCGCTTGATAGGATTGACTACCGCAGGTTTCTTTTACAAGAATCAGATCTGGTTTCATTAGACAAAACAGTATATTTTAACGAGGGTACGGGATAAAGATTTTGGCTACTGGAAATACATGTTTTAATGGGAACTAGATTTTGATCCGCGCTTAGAAAGCGCATGTTTATTTTTGAAATCAAATATTTATTTTCTTAAATTAAATAAATTATTTTAAAATGAATTTCTGTATAAAATAGTGTACATTTATGATACAACATCAAAATTTAACTATATTTCATAAATAGCCGAGAAGATCATTTTTCTTTATAACCAAAAACTGAAACCAAACCTAAAACCAAATGGGTACCTGAATTTTTGAAATACAGATATATACCCAGAAAAAAATAATTACATTTAATTTCTAATTACATTTACTTTGCTACTAAACAAAACCAAAATCCGAAATTACCTAACTGAAACCAACTAATCTTTGTAAATACATGAAAGGTTTCAAAATTTCTACAAACAAAAAAAAAGAATAAAATACCAAAATACCCTAACCAAAATTGAATATTGAGGACTAATAATGCATCTACATTTAAACGGTGTGAAGAAAGCTTTTTTTTTTTTACAAATTATTTAACTCTTTTTAGTAGGATTACATATGTAGTTTATATACGAATTAAAATATAATCAATGTTTCATATCCAATCCAGATCTATGGTCACGAACCAGAAAACCCGTTAGCCATATATAAATTATAGAATGACTTATTTCATTCATGGAGCATTCTGTCAGATTTTCGATCAACTTGATATGTTTCTATAAAAATTGGATTTAATGAAAACCTATTAATTAAAATAAGATAAACCCTAAAAATCCACCATTAACTCATGAACATACACTGGTTATCTCACTAAAACCCTAGAAATCTGATATGTTTTTAAAAGAAAATTAATTAAACTTCTTATATACTTTAGATAAGTAAATGCATTGTATTTATGTTATGTATTTTAATATAGATTTGTAATGATCAATACTATTACAGTCTTAATATAGATTAAAAAAATTGTTTAAATGCGTACAATGAGTCTAGGTTTACTAATAAAACTAAACTCATGATTGCTGGAATGATTTTCAATATTCATGTTTTGGTTTTAGAATTTATCATTCACATTCTCGTATTGGGATTAATAAGAGATGTGATGGTAAGAATTTTCTTAATATATTTGAACTAAGAATTATCCGGTGATGGTAAGAAGTGTTTTAATATATTTGAACTAAGAATTATCCGGGCTGTATCGAATGATGTTGAGTTTAAATGAGATTATTTAAATTAGATAGACTATAGAACAGTTAAAGAAATATAGGGTAGGACCAAAATATTGTTAGTTAATAAAAGGGTGCAACAACCTTAAATAAGTAGTTTTTTTAGGAATTCGTCTCTTTTAATAGTATTGATAATTGAAACAACTGAATCGCATCAGAACTGGGGATGGTCACTTAGGGATTTCCTCTTATCCCACATCAAAAGACAAAACAGGTCATCCATTTATTTTCAGTTCATATGGTCGTCACTCACCATCGTCAACCTTCCAGCATTTGTTATTCAACCTTTTTTGGACAACCACTGAGACTTTTGGACTATGTTTGTACAACAATTAGGTAACCGATTGGGCAGAAGCATGCAACGACAGTTTAATACGAATTATCTCAATATGTGGGGAGTTGTAGTTACGTATAAGTACTACAACAGATCTTAATTCAGCTTTCTTTACACCGCGGTGGGAAGGACCAAGTATCATCATTATCAACATTTCTGCAAGAACCACAAGTTCTCTGCGGACTGATCCTCCTTAAAGGGTTGCATTGTACCCAATTTTACAGCTCAAAAGAGCACACTTAAAGATATTTTTATATGAGAGTCATAAGTTGGAATTGTAGAGGTATAGGAATTAAATGGACAATAAGTTATCTCAAGGAAATTTGGCACAAACACAAACCCGAATTTGTTTCTATAGGAAATGAAACAAGATTTTGTTTTCGTTCAAGGGTCCCAATCTTATTTTGGTTTCGAGAATTTGGTCATAGTGGATCCAATTAGGCAAGTGAGGGAGTAGCCATATATTACAATAATGAATACCAAGTTAATATTTTGTACACCAACAACCAACAACCGTATGATTGATGTGGAAGCAGTGATATTGGGGAAAAAGTTTTTATTACCTTTGTCTGTGAAGACTCAATACAAAAGCTAAGCGATCATGTATGTGAAAGATTGACGAGATTTGTCGTAGCAAGGACAGACCCATGGTTTGTTGTTGGGGATTTAAATAAAATTACGGGGAATCATGAGAAAGAAGGATGCTCATTGAGAAATGCTGGATCTTTCATGAATTTCAATAATATGATCAGGAATTGTGGTTTATTAGAATTTACAGCTCGAGGGAACTAGATGTCTTGGAAAGGAAGAAAAGGGACTAAAATGATTAGATGTCGATTAGGTCCGGTATTGGCAAATGAGGACTGACATACTTTATTCCATGTTCTTTTACTGAATATTTAGGAATGGTTGGATTTGACCATCGACCGATAGTGGCATTTATCGAGGATAAGGTGCACAGAAAGCGGGGACAATTTCGGTTTGATAAAAGATGGATTGGACAAGATGGCTTATTGGATTCCATTGGAAAAGGGTGATTTGAATCAAGAGGAAGCAATGAGTCGGATATTGTTACTAGAGTAGGAAATTGTCGTCATGAAATTGCTAAGGGGAGAAAAAAATAAGCCATCTTATGGGAAGGAGAAAATAAGTGAACTTCAAAGAACTTTGGAAGAAGTACAACTAAATGACACTAAAACTCAGCAGGAACTAATAGATGTCATAAGAAAGTTACAAGAAGCGTATAAAGATGAGGAAGAATATTGGCAGCAGAAGAATCTGAATATGTGGCACACATCAGTGGACGTCAACACCAAATTCTATCATGCTTTAAGGAAACAATGACGATCTATAAATAGGCTTGTGGGTTTACACGATGAAGGTGGACAATGGATAACAGAGGAAAAAGGTGTATAGAAAATTTTTGTGGATTACTTTGATGATTGATTTCGGTCAACTACGCCCTCGGAGTTTGAAAGCTTTCTTGAGGAGATCCCATTGAGTATTACTCTAGAGATGAACCAAAGATTGATTTGCAATGCGTCAGAGGAGGAAGTAAGACAGGCGCTATTCATGATGCATCTGGAGAAAGGGCATGAACCTGATGGGATGACAACCTTATTTTTTTGCCCCTCATTAAAAAGGACCTTCTGGATCTGGTGAATAATTTCTTGAAAACAGGAAAACTGAATGCAAGATTGAATTCAACAAATATATGCTTTTTACGAAAGACAGGGAGAGATATACACGGATGACTGAATTGAGGCCGATAAGTTTTTGCACCGTGGGTTACAAGATTATATCCAAGGCATTATGTCAAAGGTTCAAGAGTTTCAGGTTTTTCTTTACATGACTATCATTTTCCACTCATTTAAAGGTAGATTTATAAAAAAAAAAAAATTCATTTGGTAACCTCTTGTTGTTTAAAGCTCTTACCTTATTTTTGAAGTTTTTCTTTGTTTTGAAGCCATTTGAATGCTTCTGAATATGTAGGTTTTTCAGATATGAGACAGACTTGGAAGACTTCCCCTAAGTCTTCTCGGAAGTCTTATGGTGGAGTCTTCTCCCTTGTCTCCTCTTTCATAACAAATCTGAGCGTTTTGGTATGTCTCCATCTCTGATTTTTCTTCATTTGGTAACCATTTGTTGCTTAAAGCTCTTACCTTTAGAAAACTCTTTTTGTTTCTTAAAGCTCTTACCTTATTTTGAAATTTTCCTATGTTTTGAAGTCATTTGAATGCTTTTGAATAATCAGGGTTTTCAGATCTTAAAAAATCTTTGGAAGACTTCCAGGAAAGTCTTCTCGAAAGTGTTTTAACATATAATGCACTAGAAGATTTCCTGGAAGTCTTCTCCGATGTGTTTTTTCATAATAGATCTGAGCGTTTTAGTAAGTTTCCATATCTAATTTGTCTTCATTTGGTAGCCACTTGTTGTTTAAAACTCTTACCTTTTTCCAAATTATGTTCTGAATCTTTGATTTAATTTCAAATCTTGAGCTATCAAAATGGAGGAGCTGTCTGATCATTTGGTAAACATATCTGAGTGTGTTGAAGCTGATGGAATTTCAAGTTTGAGGTAGACTTCATGGAAGATTTTTCCAGGAAGTCTTACAGGAAGACTTCATGCATGCGAAGTCTTCCTGGAAGTCTTCTACGAAGTCGTCCACAGAGTCTTCAAAAACCTGAACATGAGTACTATCAAAGTTTATGATGTGTATGTCAAGTGGAGTCCAAAGTTATCTATGTGGAGGATTGATCTCTAACTCCAAGTGTAATAGTAATTTATGGTTTGCTTTGTGATTTACAAGTGTACTCTTTTAGTTGTAGATTCTTTTGTAAACTTGAAGAGATGTTAATGAAAATTTGTTAAATATGTTCATGTGTACACTATTAGAAAAATTTAGTCAAATTTACTGAAACTCAGGGAGATGACTTCTAAAAAAACATAGTTAAATTCACAAAGATCAAAAATTACATAAGATAAGAACATATAGCACTTTCACTATAAGTCTTCTCGGAAGACTTCTGGGAAGTCTTAGGAAGACTTCTGGGAAGTCTTAGGAAGACTTAAATTTTAAGTGGGAATTTAAAATATAAACGGAAAATTAAAATTTATGCGAGAACTCATATTTTAAATGAAAACTGAAATTTGAAATTTTATGAAAGATAAAAATATATCTTATTATCTAAGAAAACACATTAAACCATATGACTTGATATTCTTGAAGTTACTTAACAATTTTGAAAGTTAAAAAATATATCTTAAAGTTACTTAACAAGTTTATAAAAATTTACGTAGCAGACTTCCGTGGAAGTTCGAAACATTAATAAACCTGAATGTTAGTAACCTCAAAATTAAAACCAAATAAGTTATGAATTTCATTCAGGAGCCAATATCGACTAATATCCATGAATTAACAAGAAAATGTTAAAAAAGTATTTACAATTGTAGAGAAATGAATATTAATTAAACATTGACGTAGGAGACTTTCACAAGTCTTACAAAAGACTGAAAGGAAGTCTTCCATTTAGGTCATTTTTGCAATTGAAAATTTACCAAGAAATACTTCCAGAGAAGTCCACTCTACAGCAGATTTCTTTAGAAGACTTCTTTCATAAATATTGACTTACTTTTGTTTTTGAAAAATCTCGAAAATACCAGAAAAGATTTCCCAGTACTCTTCTAGGATAAACATGTTAGTTTTGCAATTGACCGAATTGTGTCAGAAATTTGACTTTTTCTAGAAGACCTACATGGAAGTCTTCCACAAGAAAAATAAAACTTAAATATTTTACTTTAACTAGACCAGTTTCATGTAAGTCTTCCGGCAGAAGAGTTACACAGAAGTCTTCAGTGATAACCAAAGGTTTGACCAGAATCTCGGAATAAAACTTTGGAAGACTTCCGTGTAAGTCTTCTCCCGGAATACTTACATGAAAGTTGTCAAAATAAAATTAAATCCATAAGTTTTATTTTCCAATTGCAAAAGTAAACTGAGATGATTTTCACTAAGAGTGAGAAGACTTGCATGACAGTTGAGAAGAATCTCCCGTAAGTCTTCTGTTGGGAACTTCCCTTGTGGGAACCAAAATTTGCACTGTCGATTTCCGTTTAAATTAGAAAAGTAGGAGAATCCTAATTTCCCAGAGGTCCCGGATATCTTCTAATACAACACGCCAAGTAATCAGAACAAGAGATAACAACGATGAAAATATAAGAAATCGTAAAAAGAGCAAAAGGTGTCTTATTCCGAATTCGCGTATGAGCGTTACAACAAGGTAGAAGCCTCGGCTATGATAGTTGTCGGCAAGATCCCTAGTTCTAACAACCTAAGACTGCAAAACCTAGTTGAGTCGCAGCTCGAAATAACAAAAACGGAAAGTTCCCTAATTGCTCTAAGTTCTAAGTTAGCTTTGCGAAAAAGTTTTTTTTTTTTCTTCTCGCCTAGGACTCCTTATATACTTGCTCCTAAGTCGTTTTACGCTTTTCAGCGGCTGCCCTTAAGCCGTCATAGCTTAAAAATGGAGATATTCCATTTTTCCCAATCTTCATAATTATCTTCGAAAACTTCGTATTTATCCGCGGAAACTTGACATTTATCTTTCCCAACGAACCACGCATAAACCGTCATACGGCTTATGGGCTTTTGGTTAAGAAATCGTAAGTGGGCTTCGAGCTGCATTTTAGGCCTCCTTGGGCCGTCTTTGACTCGAAATGTTTATTACGGTTTCTTCGATAAAAACAAACTTCCCGCGGTTTTTACTGTAAAGTTTGATTGATGACTTCGAGTGTCAAGAAACATAGAATGGTTTAGCCATGGCCTGTGGGAGATAGCATTAAAGAGTATACGAGAATACATGGATTCGTGTCGTATCGATTTTTTGGGAGAGCTCGTTCGCTACGTAGCGACCGAGCCATGTTCGTGCTCGGTCGCTACGTAGCAACCGAGCTGTGTGCGTGCTCAGTCGCTACGTAGTGACCGTGCTTGGCTTGAGATCGGTCGTTACGTAGCGACCGAGCGGTGTACATGCTCGGTCTCTACGTAGTGACCGAGCTGTGTGCGTGCTCGGTCGCTACGTAGCGACCGAGCCGTGTTTGTGATCGGTCGCTACGTAGCGACCGAGCTTGGCTTGTGCGTGGTCCGATGGCCATACTTGAACTTGTCCGTGGCCGATTTGGATACATACCCGTTGCCTTCGGACGATCGGTATTTAGTGGTTCGATTGAGATTTGAACAAGATTTTACAGCAAGGCTCTTCGTAAAGATTTTTTTTATGAAGATTACTTTTTTAAAAACGTTTATGCTGATTTTTACGAACTTTCAGACATTGATTCTTTCGTGACCGATTTTGACCCCAACAGTTAGCCCCCCCAGCTCGTTAGAACCATGAGCTTCTATCGTGAGGTTCTAGCGAGTGGCTTGGCAAGTTAGGCAAGTTAGGTGAGTTAGGCGGAATTAATGGTTGAAAAGGTCCGTGGTAAGTGGTTTTCTCGCTCTTCTAAAAGTAGAACGTGATAAGATTGGGGCTGCGCCTTATGACGGCTGCCTACGTACCCTTGTTGAAGGGATCAAGCCTTTCGTAGTTCGTCTTGGAGTTAAAGTTTTTATGACTAGTTTTCCAGCGAGACCTTTACGGTCTAGTTTATATGTAGAGGTTATCAGGCGTGTTGCTGCCGATGGCATTTTATATAGGTGTAGAATGAAGACTATGAGCTGTCATCTCGTAATCTAACTCTATGAACTGCTATATCTGTGATCTGTTTCGAGAGTTTTCCGCAGCGTGTAAATTTGCAGGATTTGTGAAGACGCTCAAATACTGGCAAAGAGACAAATTTTGGGATCTCGTATCAGGGTGTTTGATACTATGCCTAGAGATGTTAGAGACCAGTGCGCTGGGTTTAGGGCAAGACCTAGGTTTACTCCTAGTTTTAGAGGGCGCGATGACTAATTCGACATACGTATCCCGCTTCAGTTTCATCCTGATTCCATACTGATATAAAGTCCGCGATAGGTTCTCGGCTTATACGACTTGTATGGTTGGAACCGAGCATCTCTCCAAGGATAATTTTTAAGCCTCCTGGAAGTGCTGACCAAAAATTTAGGGTTTCTTTTATAGCGCTATTATCCTTGTGTCGGATGTACGAGAGTCATCTCTGCGAGATGGCTAAGTCTGTTTAGGACGTTAAGAGTTTGTTGTGATCAGCAACAAACTTAATGGTAAGAATTACCATTTTGAGTCTTCGCAGAGGATATGTTTTGAGAAGATGTTAGTGCGTATGATTGTCTGGTCTTCCTAGAAGGTGTTTTTATCGAGGAGGAAAATTTCGTCGAAGAATAAATCATCAGGCGTCTGCAATATCTCGTGATGCTGAAGATTTGTTATTCTTTCGTATGCCGCGTTTCGTGCTTGAAATGTTCGCGGGCTTGAAGATGTTTCGCGATGTTGCAAGAGTTTAGTCTTAGCCCTGCGTTTGAGAAACATTCTGGTTTGACTACGGATGTTCGTAGCCATAATTGTTGTTCCTGTTTGGATTCTAATAATTTGATTTGCGATCGAGGAATTTGGACCGAGGAGTCCCATAAATTTGTCCCTAGGAAGATGTGTTTTCCTTCGTAGTGCTTTGTGCAGTGTTGGCTTTCCGAGATATATTTCTTGTACATTTTGAGGATGTTTCGTATAGCTCTAGGAGGTCAGTTACGAGTTTTCCTTAGATGCCGCATTTTACGAGTAAAACACAGCGGGCTTAGAGTGAATCGTAGTATATGGAACTTGGTTGATTTTTGACAAGTTCAACCTTTCCGTTAACTATTTGGTTGTTAGGACTGAGTTTTGTTATGACAAATTTACCGTATGATTCTCGTTTCTGGGTCATACGATTATTGTTTGTGTAATCGTTACTTGGCTTTTCAAGATAAATCGTGGATAGTTGTTTAGCTGTTAAGTGATGGAGAGATGGTTTCTCAAATACTTTGGCTTGGCGTGAAGGATGTGTTCACTCAGATAGCCAAGGACGTTGTAGGTCATGCATCAGACCGCGGTACTTTCGTGTTAACATTATGGTCATGTTAGTTTACGATCGTCCTTAAAGGGGATGTCAAGTATTAGTTTGGACCTTTAGTGGAAGGCTTAATTGACCGAGGGCCAAAGAGTGCTTGTCGAGATTGATAGGTCAAGTTTGTCGGGGGTTATCCATGCTAATATGGCCGATAGTCGCAGAAAGCGATTCTCCACTCTAGGTTTCAGTTATACGACGAATATTTCTTATAATGTGACCTATAGTCTTATGAGAATCGAGTCTTTTTTGACTGAGGATGACGATGCCCAAGAGGTTTGCTACATAACCAGTGTGGAGTCAGCGGCGGGATGACTGCCTTCTCGGATGTGATCGAGGGAAAAGAAAAGCAGAAGCCAGCGAGCCGCAAGGCTAAAAAATGAGACATATTAGATAGTAATGCAAAGAGATAAAGTTTAGATTGACAATCGAAAATCAGATTTTACAAGTTTGCATTTGCTACACAAAACATACTTTTTCATAAAGCATGTTAATTTAACTTTAGAAAGTTTCTTCGTAAGACTTGGTCTGATTGTACGAAGGATTTTTCGCGTAAGTAATGGGGACCGGTTTTATGAAGGTTGTAAATCGGTGATATGTATACATATGTCAAAGTAGCGTTGTTTCTGCGGGTTTTGCGAGAAATGTTTCTGCTGTGATTTCGATCTTAGGTGAAAGTTGTTTGGAGTTACTCATGGAGTGTTACCGAAGTTAATTTCATTACGATCTAGTCGCAGAACGTTTTTCATAGGTTTTTTGAGAGGATTCTCATGACACATTCGTTTCTGGAACAAATTGGTCAACCAGAGGTGGATTGAAGATTTCTAACCATCGGGTGGAAAGTGTTCCTTTTAATGTGCACGATTCTACATCTATTCTTGAGTTTTCTTCATCGCAAATGTTTTCGATGCTTTTCCGTGACTCACTTGGTATAACGGAAACTGAAAGAAATGCTTTGGTGATTGAAGATCTCTCGTAGAAATTTTTAAACAAAACTGGCTTTCTAAAGCCGGAAAGGGCTTCAATACTTTGGCTAATCGTCGAGTTTCAGTTTGATACTGGTACATGTTTTTTGAACGCATGATTGCGACAAGAAATGATGTATAGTCTTTGAGATTATGTTCATGATCGTCTGGATATGTTGCTAGCGTTTAGACGAATTTTAGATTGTCTTTTGCCTATTTGGGACGATTTGCTTTGACAAAATCGTTATCCTGACGATTTGCAAAAGTTTTTGAAGTTTGGGAGTATACGAGTATAGTATACGTACCTACTCCCTCTTTTTTTACGAAAGAAAACGGTTCAAGCGACCGAGCTTGGCTTGTGCGTGGTCCGATGGCCATACTTGAACTTGTCCATGGCCGATTTGGATACATGTCTGTTACCTTCGGACGATCGGTATTTAGTGGTTCGATTGAGATTTGACCAAGATTTTACCGCAAGGCTCTTCGTAAAGATTTTTTTACGAAGATTACTTTTCGTAAAAACGTTCATGCTAATTTTTACGAACTTTCAGACATTGATTCCGTCATGCCCGATTTTGACCCCAACATCCCTGTAAGCCTTCTAGAAATAGTTAAATTTCTCACATAATTTGGTCAATCGCAAAACTAACTTTTTTTATTTTCTATGGTATTTTCGAGATCTTATTGTTAACAAAGAAAAGTTGGAAGACTTCAAGAGAAGTCATCTATAATAAACAGACATAAATTCAATTGCAAAACTAACATTTACATTGACCAGAAGACTTTTGTATAAGTCTTCTCAAGACTTACACAAAAGTCTTCTAGTGAACAGATATGGAAAAAAAAATTCAAAAATCATTGTTAGATCCAATGAGGTTCTTATTTAGCTTCTCCAAGCATACAACACTTCTTAATGAAAGTTACTCACTCGTTCTTGACCAAGAATCATGAACTTGAGTAACTCTAGTCAGCTTATAAATTTTGAATTAAATTATAAGTTGAAATTTTGGGATGAAATAAAAGAGGAAGTGAAAGATAAATGGTTTGTGTGTGTAAAAAATAAAAATATGAAGATGTCGATGTTGATTTTAAGTGCATTTAGAGTTTGAAATTGTTTGTTTATGGTGGTTGATGTATTGATGACAATGACATATTGTAAATAAAAGAAAAAGATGAGGATGATTGAATAAAATAACTATTTTCAAAAAGCCATATTGGAAAAAGCCATATTTATGAGATTAAAATTTGAAGGACTTAAACAATAAACGAAAAAATACATAAGAATCATATATATGATGTGTAATTAATTGTAAGGACTAGAAATGCAAATAAATAGATAAAATTTCATATTTAAAATTTTGAATGGTGAAATTTTAAATACAAATTTTTACTTTTAAAATTCTAAATTTGAAGTTTTGAAATTTTTTTAGAACGCAAAAAACTATATATTTAAAGTTATAAAGTTTTATTTTGGAAATGATCTAATACTATCAATATTTTACAGAACTTGCACCCTTTGCTAAGGGTGGTTGGTTCTTATACTTCAGGAAACCTAGTATCAAGTTTAACCTTGGAGGCTGACCACAATTAATTATATCTTCAAAGGATGCCACAACATCTTAAGGATTCATAATCTCATAATAAAAAAAGTGTTAGAACACATAGATGGTTCTGATGATTCAACTGGTTTGGTAATTACTAATTTGGTTATAAGTCTTATTTGCAATACGGAGGAATCTTTTGTCATGGACATGTTTTAATGCAGACCTGTTGATATAACTCAAATTACTCTAAGGAGTAAATTATTCTCTCAAATAAAAAGTTTAGTTGTAGTACTTAAGGATCGAATCTACAGAGAGCTAGGGAACTTAATAAATCTAGTCATCTTTGTTAAGCTAGTTTGCTTAATGATTTAAATATAAAGTTGCAGGTTTATGAACAAGTAATTGCTCGATTGATTGATTGGGGTTTTGGTACTTAAATGTAAATAGCTAAACTTAGGGTTTTTATTCAGGAATTCAGGATTATAATCCTACAGATGTCTAATAAGTTGTATGCATGATATTATTGAGCTCAACACTTAATAACAAACCCTTAGGCTTTAGCTTTCTAGGTTTGTCTATTTACCAGTGTCGATCGATTATTCTATAAGAATATCGATCGATACACTTGTTGAAACGTCGATCGATTATTCTATAGAAATATCGATCGATACACTTGTTGAAACGTAGACCAATTATTCGACAGGAATATTGATCGACGCTTTTGGTCAAGCGTTAATGCGCGGATTGAATATGCTCAATAAACTTCGTAGATCAGCTCTCGCCTATTCTAGCAATCTTAGATTAGTTAGGATGGATTCAGGGTGAGATGCAAGTTATCGCTTATGTCTACAACTCCTAGGGCAAGTTCTAGGTAACTAATCTAGAAACATGCATTACTGACAATCCTAATGATGAATATCACAACTTAGCAATCTATAGTTGGGGCTTTTCCCTCGTAACTTATTTAAACCCTAAATCTAACAAGAGAACTACTCAGACTTGGCCAAACAATTCATAACAACAATAAGGTATAAAAACTGCATAGATAAATAGATAGATATCAATGGAGTTTCAATCACAAATGTTTTTGCATCTTCTCTTCAATCTACTAAAAATCCTATAAAACTTTTGCTGTAAAATCAGTAAAACAAGAAAGCACACTTTGCCTCTAACATGTTGGCAAAGCTTATATAATTAGGTTAAAACTCGTCAGGGGTAAACTTGTATATTGGTGAAGACTTGGGCTCTAAGTCGGCTGAGACCAAACAGGCTTTCTGCGCGCTTCGCTGTCGATCGATGTCAAGATGTGAACATCAATCTATTATTCCTATTTAATGTCGACCGATGGTCGAGCTCGATGGTCATCTCGGGTGCTTACTCTAAATATATCCAAAATGCTCAAAATTCATCATTTTCCTCCAAATCACTTCTGATCCTATAAATATACAAAATAGACTCTATAATATAATAATTAGTAGTTAAAACACTTATAAACCATGGATAAAAGTGGCTCAAATCCATGGTCAATCAACTCCCTCAGACTTACCCTTTTGTTTGTCCTCAAGCAAAATACATAGGCAGTCTCTCTGAAAGAGGTTTGAAAACAGCAGGGACGCACATAATCGTAAACTTAGAATCAACATCTTAGACAGTCCTAGTCTCAGAAGCACACTATACCATATCCTAATCTAGAAATCAAGTTCATCTAGTCAACAACTTAGCAAAATCTTGTATGACAATCCCCTCTACCAACCTCAATTCTTGCATAAATATATATATATATATATATTTTAAACTATATCTATAATTTTATCTATATTTCGAAAATAGAGAGAGAATGATGAATAATCTACACAAGGCTTTATCTGATCTCATGTATATCTAGCCCCAAGACAAGCAGAGTTGAGCTCAATTAGGTTGGAGGTCAGCTTTGGTTCTTTCAAACACTCTTAGTAAGTGTAACATAGTTGACAGGTTGATCCACTTTGGTATCTTTAGTACTATGTGCAACTAGTAAGTTTAGAATGGTGTGGTTAGATAACAAGTAAAATCAATAAGTTCATCATCTCCTTCTTGACTCAATTAAACTTTTTGAAAACATTTTAGTAAGACTCATGAATAAACTACTATCAGTAAACCTCCCCCCAGACTTAAACTACACTGTCCCCAATGTATATTCAGTCGTAGTTATGGTGATAACTAAATCATAAGTACTTAATATAACAAGTTAGAACGATATTCCAGACCGGGATGGATGTCGATCGATGTAAAGGTGTTGATATTGGTTGCAGCAGGGGATATTATGCTGATCGATGTCGGCAGTGTTTCGTCGGTCGATACTCACGGTAATTGTCTACTCGGATCTTTTTTTTCATGACCTGCAATAAAATAAAAACCAACATAAATACTAGATTAATGAAAATCAATTAAATATTATCTAATAGTGGGTTGCCTCCCACTCAGCGTTTTGTTATAGTCATTTAGTTTGACTTTGGAGGTGATTTGGCTAGTAGTGTTGAAAGCTGGAACTTGCTGAGAAACAAGTGTCCATCTCTTCTCTGTGTTTGTTGAACCAGGTACTAGTGAAGTCTCGCATTGCTTCATCTCCTCTGCACCATTTTTCCTTCATTGTTACAGTTGTGTTTTCTATCTTCTGCAATCTATCTTCAAGACTCTCCATGGTTGTGTGTATCAGATATGTCTGATGTCACCTTTGGTACTAGCCTGCCTCGGTTTGTAGCTTCGTCGACCGATGTCTGTTTATGAATGTCGGTCGATTTGTTGTTGCGTCTGTCGATCGATGCTGATGGTTCTGGTCGACGGCCAATGTAACTCTGAATCTCCACTAATTTCCCTTTGTATTGCTTCTATCTGAGAATTCAAAGCTTTCATTGTAAGGTCCATTGGGAAATATATGTCATCACATCTCCTATCATTCCTCTGTTCTGTAGTTTCCAGAGTTCTGTAGATCTCTTCGACCAACTGATCAAACTCTTCTCTGGTGTGAATATCTGGTTGAGACTTCATCGGCTGTGATTTCTTTGGGTCGTCGTCGGTCGATGTGGAGTGGTGTTTGTCGATCGATGCTGGTCGATGTTTGTCGGCTGCATGCTGAATTTTAGCTATATCTTGCCTCATCTCCTCTGTGCATGTAGTCAACCAACTGAGGCTATCATTCAGTGGATAGTAAACACATGTAGTCAACCAACTGAGGCTATCATTCAGTGGATAGTAAACACTATCAAGCTTCATCTGGAAATCACCTTCATTCTTTTCTTTGGATCCACAAACTCCATAGAACATCTCATTGATCTTGTCCTTGGTGTAGATCTCTGGTACCAGCTTAGTCTGTGTGAATGAGCTAGCATGTTCTGGAAGACATATGTAGATGTGCTCATCTCTCGAAGATCTTTGCATTAGCTTTCTAATATCATCCTTGGACACATTGATGATGTGTCCTTCCACATCTCTTGCACATCCCTGATCGTCTCTGTAGACTCCATACTCATCCTTCTCTTCCCAGTAGAATTTCCTAGTTCCAAAAAGGTCAAAGGCTCTTCTGCCAAATTTTGGACGTTTGTCGTCAACGGAGGGACGTCAACGTCGATCGACTGTCGAGTAAGATGTTCATACTTCTGCTTGAAGTGATTTTCTATGCCACCAGCTGTGTCATAGAACTATTTTGTAACCCTCTGCTGACGTGTTGGGACGGTGCATTGTTTGATGAAGAGATTATCTGCTCCATTAGCCATCTGAAGAATGTCTTCAATGTTCTCTCTGGATACTTGCAGTGCATGTCCATTTATTGCTCCATGAAAATACCAAATTCATCATGTGTTAGATACTGGTTATCATAATTAGGGTTTTTGCTTACAGTGGATGATGGTTTCGGACGGATGTCGATCGATGATGGAGGGTTGTCGTTGATCGATGGACGGTTTGCTCTGTCGATAGGATGGGTGAAACGTGTTCTTTCCCCAATAGCTTTTGCTCGGTGTTGTTCTGCTTCATCATGTCTTTGCATGTTGAGAAGTTCTTCATATGTGAAACCCTCATGAAGTTCATCTGCTCCTGGCTCATGAATTATCGTTTCTACTGCATAGCTTTCGTGATGGTGATCATATTCCCAACTGCCAATCAAGTAGTCTCCTTCTCATACACGGTCGACTCCAGTGTTGATCGATAGGTAGTAGGCAATGTCGGTTGATGTTCGTTTTTGGTTTGTCGGATGAGGATGAGTGTCGATCATTTGAGTCTATTCCGTCGATCGACGAGACATTCCTTTTCCAAGAGGAATGGTGGAGAAATCTATCTTCCTCATCAAGAACGACTTTGTACTCTATAGCTTGTTCCTTTTCATAATCTTTATCATACTCCTCCATATGCATGGTGTGTCTAGTGTGTACTGCCATAGTGGGGTTGTTGTAGTCATTCTCCCAATCGTCTAGACTACTATCGACCGATAATTCTTTTGGTGTGTCGGTCGATTTATGGTGGGCACTGTCGATTGATGTGGCTGTGTGAGTTTCAATCGACGCCGAGTATTCTATCTCGTACTCAGCTCCACAGTAGCATGCTGCAATGAGTCCTGGATTATCAATTCTTCTGGAGGACGTCTGTAGCTTCTTGACTGGAATAAAGTTGTAGTGAACATGAGGATCTATGCGAGTCATGAACAACTGGTTGGTTTACAAGTTGCACATTGCTCCTACTGTCGACAAGAAAGCTCTCCCAAGTAATAGAGAAGAGTTCCAGTTTAGCTTGATATCCAAGACATGGAAATCAACTGGAACTAGCGCATTACCAATCTTCATCTCTAGGTTTCTCCCAATTCTTCCTGAGCTCCTCTGAGAATAATCCACAAAAGTGAATGATTCTTTGGAAGGCTCCACCTGCAGACCCAGATGGTCTGCCATAACCCTAGATAGGATGCTGACTGATGCTCCTGTGTCGTACAAGGCATGTGTGAACTCAATATCCTTCACCGTACATTGTATTGCAAATTACCCAGGATCACTCTTTTTCTTCAGTGTAATCCTCTTCTTCATCTTTTCTATAGCTTCACAGAACATTTTCCTAATGTCCTCTTCGGTCTCTCTGGTTTCGCCGAAGAACATCCACAATCTGTGGGTAAAATAAGCGTCCTCGAATGGCTTTTGTAAAGGAATCCTGAAGACTTTCTTTTGGAAACTTTCATTTTCCTTTTCATTAGCTCCCCCTCTTCAAATGTTTTGCCACTTTTTCCTTTCTTTTCCTCGAGGTTTTTCCCATATGAACCCTATTAATTTCCATAGGATCTACTGCATCATCTGAAGGTGTCCTGATGGCCTCTGGTGGGTTATCTGAAGGTTTGGGTTGTTGTCTGAGTGCATTGAGATGTGCAACGTCTATCTTTGGCATCTGCACTCGGTATGTAAGAGGTGCGCATCGATCGATGGGTGCTGGAGGTTGTCGCTCGATGGCGGTCTCTTTTTGTCGATCGACAGGAGTATCAGAATGTCGATCGATTTTGACATAAACAGGGCTGGGCGGTTGTGGATGTTTTTTTGCGAACTCCTCGCGAGTCAGGAGTCTCATTGTATTGCAGGATGCGGTCGACTCCATAGGTGTCATCAATCGATGCTCTAGAGAGCCTGTCAATCGATTCTGATTGAAGACCGCCAATCGATGTTCGAAGTCCGGTGTCGATCGACACCAATACGAACCGCCAAAACTCATCGAGCTTTCTACTTTGAAGTTTCCTTCTTGCAGCTTCTCTTGCTTCACCACTTGCCAAAAATCATCATCTATGATGGCATTCACGTGGTGCTTCGTCACATGATCCCTTATCCCTCTTGTTAAGGCTTTTTGCCTCTTAACAGCTTTTCCTGTCTGAACAACCTGCATCTCCAGCTTCTTCACATGAGTGCTCAAAGTCTCAAACTTTGTGTTTAGGTTGGTGCAGACAGAGTCAATCTTTCCATTGAAGTCCACCGTGATGGTGGCTTCTGGTAGTAGGAGTTTCCATAATCCTTGTTGTTGTTGTAGTTGTTTCTGTAGGGTTTCTGGTGCTGCAAACTCTGGTTGAAATTACCCATATTTTCATAGGAATTTTTGCTTCCACTCTAGTTTCCAGAATCTTGGAATCCAATTCCACCAATGAAGTTGACATCTTCTTCTACCTATGTTCTATCCTCTGCATCCTCAACTAAGCAGACCTGCTTCCTAAGAAGCTTGTGAACACTGTCCAGTTTTGCCTTCACTTAATCCATCTGGTCATTCCCAAGAATGGCTGTAGATCTCTTCCTTTCAAAATCAGTACTCTTGGTGCTGCTGCTGGATGCTAAGTTCTCAATAACTTTCCTCCTCTGGATTCCTGGTTTTGAAGTTCCCATTGCCGGAAGCATCAAGAGCCATCTGATACTGCACCGCGATGCCTCTGTAGAAAGTACTGAGCAGTTATACTTTATTGAATCCATGGTGTGGATAGTTTCTCTGATAAGACTTGAATCTGATCCAGGAGCTTCTGAATGATTCTGCAGGCTCTTGAGTGAATGTAGCAATCTTGCTCCTCAAGTCTTCAGCACGCGCCTCATCAAAGAAGTTGCATAGAAATGCATTCTTGATGTGGTAACTGCTTAAACCAATGCGAAGCATCTCCAGCAAGTGAGTATTTGAAGAGCTTTCATAGGAGGTAGTCCTCAGAGACTCCCTCGACTTTAATAGCAGATATAAGATCCTCTAACCTCTCCAGATGGCCAATAAGAAGCATCTGAGATAACCCATAGTAGGGTGTATGTCCCACGAGTGTGTAGTACTGTGGCTTCAACTCGAAATATTCCCTCTGAATAGTTGGAGGACGAATGGTTGATCTGTTGGAATAGAACGGATCTGGACAGTTGTAATCAGCCAACGTTTTGGGTTGAGCAGCCTCATCTACAGGTAGAATAGTGTCTGTAGCATCAGTATCAGACTCAAGGATTGCAGCCCCCTAAGCGTCTATCCTCTGACCTGCTGCATTACGCAGATGACCTTCATGGCCAAGAAGGTCTCCCCTCTCATCACGTAAAAGTATCAAGGTCGCAACCATGTCTCGCGGTTCAGTATTGATTGATGGAAGATGTTGGTCGACGGAAGAAAAGTGTCTTCGGCCGATGGTGGTGGCAAGTGTCGTTCGACGAGACTGGTGTTTAGGTCGACAGTGGCTGACAAAAATTGAGAACGAACAAGTGTTATTATCGATCGATGAGAAACGTATTCCTTTGCGGATTGAACGCTCCGAGCATGCAGAATCTGATGAGAATAGCAGTTGAGTTTTCTTGTTTCTTCTGGTACTGCTGGGCATGTACCTGGAAATACAAGAATTTTTTTTTTTGTGTCAGAAAGTGGTTTTAAGAAGAAACCTAGACTAAACAAGACTAAATCTATAAGGCAATCAAAGCTTCCCGGCAACGGCGCCAAATTTGATATCACTCAAATTACCCTAATGAGTGAATTACTCTCTCAAATAAGAGGTTCAGTTGTAGTACTTTAGGATCAAATCCACAGGGAGCTAGGGAACCTAATAAATCTAATCAGCTTTGTTAAACTACGTTATTTAATGAATTAAATGTAAATGTGCAGGTTTGTGAGCAAGTAATTGCTCGATTGATTGATTGAGGTTTTGGTACTTAAATGAAAATAGCTAGACTAGGGTTTTTATTCAGGAATTCAGGATTAAAATCCTACAGATGCCTAATAAGTTGTATGCATGATATTATAGAGCTCAACACTTAATAACAAACCCTTAGGCTTTCGCTTTCTAGGTTTGTCTATTGACCAGTGTCGATCGATTATTCTATAGGAATATAGATCGATACACTTTTTGAAACATAGACCAATTATTCGATAGGAATATTGATCGACGCTCTTGGTCAAGCGTTAATTCGCGGATTGAATATGCTCAATAAGCTTTGTAGATCAGCTCTCGCCTATTCTAGCAATCTTAGCTTAGTTAGGATGGATTCAGGGTGATATGCAAGTTATCGCTTATGTCTACAACTCCTAGGACAAGTTCTAGGTAACTAATCTAGAAACAGGTATTACTGACAATCCTAATGATGAATATCACAACTTAGAAATCTATAGTTGGGGCTTATCCCTCGTAACTTATTTAAACCCTAAATCTAACAACAGAACTACTCAAACATGACCAAGAAATTCATAACAACAAAAGGTATAAAAACTGCATAGATAAATAGATAGATATCAATGGAGTTCAATCACAAATGTTTTTGAATCTTCTCTTCAATCTACTAAAAATCATATAAAACCTTTGCTGTAAAATCAGTAAAAAAAGAAAGCACACTTTGCCTCTAACATGTTGACAAAACTTATATAATTAGGTTAAAACTTGTCAGGGGTAATCTTGTAAATTGGTGAAGAGTTGGGCTCTAAGTCGGCTGAGACCAAACGGGATTTCTGCGCGCTTTGCTGTCGATCGATGTCAAGATGTGAACATCGATCAATTATTCTTCTTCAATGTCGACCGATGGTCGTGCTCGATGGTCATCTCGGGTGCTTAATCTAAATATCTTTAAAATATTCCAAAAACACCACTTTTCTCCAAATCATTTTTGATCCTATTAATATACTAAATAGATTCTATAATATAATAATTAGTAATTACAACACTTATAAACTATGAATAAAAGTGGGTCAAATCCATAGTCTATCATCTGTTTGCATCTTTTCATTAAATTATGCAGGAATGGCGCTTGTAAAACCATTTAAATGACTCAAGATAAATTGATTTGAACCACTTAAGAATGGCCGTTCGATGTTAAAAAAAACAAATTGATTGGATCACAAATAAAAATCGTAGAGAAAATGATAAGCGACGCTGCGAAGTTCTGATAATATCCATTTATTCTACTTCCGACGTTTCTAATTTTGATCCACAAACTAGAAATTAAAAGGAATAAAAAATTAAATAATTCAAAAAAAAAATCAGTCGATTACTCTGTTTTTGTGCAAAAGTCTTAGTCTTCTTTTCTTTTCCAAGAAAGTATCAAGGTGCTTCCTTTTACTTTGTTTTTTTTTCCCCGGGTATTAGTGAAAAGGTCTTAGGCCATCAGGTTTTATGTAATTCTCAATAGGTTTCTTACTAATTAAAACTAAGAATAATACTTGCACTTTGCATGCAATGAACATTATGCATTCAAATGATAATACATATTATTTATTTTGTGTTTGTTTACGTATATAATTAAATTAGAATAAGAACATAAATGAAAACAATACTATTTATTTATTTACAATAATATTTTGGCAAATATATCAATACAATTATTTATTTATTTTATATAGCATATAATTAAATTTAAATAATATTAACATAGATATATAATTTATATTATATAAATATTTATTATTGTGACTTCCTACTCATGATTTTATTAAAAGTTGTATATTTGATGTTATAGAAAATTTAAACATTAATCACAATTATCGATGTGATATTTTTTCAATGCAAATTTCAAATTAACATATTTATGTATTTTATACGGTATATAATTTAATTTAAACAACATTTAAAAAGATGCATATATATATATATATATATGAATATCTATTTATGAGACTTCATATTTATACGATTTTATGAATCATTTGTATCTTATTATAACAAAAAGGTTAAACGACTGATCATAAAATTTTCAATGTAGAACTTTAAACATTTTTAATAATTAATAGTCACTTTAAGAGATTCAAAATAACATACAAGAAAAAGTTTAAATTTTGTATTATATGGTTAACGTGATTATTTAATTTTCTTAAAATAATATAAATTAAATAAAAAGAGGGAAGGTACAAAAATTGTTATCAAATTTTATTATTCATAATCATTAACTGTCATATATATCTTAATCATATTAGATAATTTCGTAGCTTTTATTTAAAAAAAAATAAAAAATATTCTTTTGTACATTACTAATCAAATAGTTAGTTTATTAAAAAAAGTAGAAGGTATGTATAGATGACTACCTGTTTTTCCAAAGATTCTAAGAATCATCTTAATAATAACACGTGGATACAAAAAAATATTGCAATGCTATTCAATTAATATATAAGAGATAATATATAAAAAATAAAAAGTGGAGAAACGGATGAGAGAGACAAGAGAACGTGAAGAGACTTGGTCCGAAATAATGAGAAGTGTTTGCCACTTGTCTATTATTTATTCACTTATATTATTTTAATATTAAACTTTGTTAAAGAAATTATGTGGTTGCCCTTATAATCTAGTTAAATTGTATCTCATATACACCATTTTTACATAATTAACTCAATGCCCTAAATCTCACACTATAGTATTTTTGTTCATATACACACAATTTGTCACATCTTGTATATCTACCTAATTTTGAACTTCTTTGTGGTTTTTTTGCTAATTGACTCTATAATCCATTGCATATTGTTGAATGGCCAAAAAAATATAAACTATATACAACAAACCCGCTTTAATTACTGACAATAAACTAATCTTAAAATATCAAAATCCTCCGTATTAATAATTTTATTAACTGCTTTTCAGTTTCAAAAATTAGTTGAACTATGTCTTCGCACTTAGTATCTTTATTTTTATAATGTGTAATATATCTTTTTTCGTTGAATAGTACAATATATCTATCATCCTTATTGTACAAATATTTATAAGCTCTGCCTCTCATATGTATATGTCTAACAAATAGAATACTAAATAAAAATAATAAAATATCATCAAATTTCACAAAGAAAAGTACAAGCTTCGTAAAACAAATAGATGAATTAATTTTACAGAACAAAAGTGATGGTGGAAAACATGTTTTCCGTAGAACAAAGCCCTTGGTGGTTCACCTATGGGTATTAAGATCGATTTTCAAAAAGATGTAATCTGTCTCTTTCTCAAATGAATGTCACAAACTGTAAAAGATGATTTTTTTGGCTGAATACAATTTTACATTCATAAACCACAAAAACAAATAAAATAATTTATATTTTTAGATTAATAATTAAAATGAAGAAAAACCTTTAGTAGATGAACTACCTATATAAATAAATAAAGTTGTTACTTCTTTTTAAAAAATGACATATAAATTTTCAAAATAATATCCAAAGGACACATCTTCCTAACTTTAAAATTTTATTAATTTCAACACATTTTTGTACTATAATTTTTATACCAAATTTATTGATAAATATTTATTACAATATTATTAATTAATATTTTATTTTAATCAATAAAATTGACATTAATTTATCAAAAAAAAATTTAATGAATTATAAATAATAACTTCAAAAATAAACAAGAAAGAACAAGAAAGAGTAATATATATTTAAACTATTATTTTTTATCTTTAATCAAACCAACGTAAGCAAAAAATAACTTATATGTGAAACTCATATTGTTTTATTTTATCATAAGACTCAAGATTAACAAAATTAACAAGAAAAAATGATAAAAACATAAAAAAATATTAATACATAATAGGCACTAATTATTAATACATTATATACTAAAATTTAGCATAATTGTTGAGAAAAACACAACTAAAGATTAATATACAGTCTAAAATAAATTAGTTAAAGAAGATAATATAATTTAATAATATCTATTTCAAGAATAAATAAAAAACTCTATAAGAAGAGAAAAAATGTTTACATTGTTGTTTTCAGATTTTATTAAACTCAAACCAAAAAAATATAAAATAATCAATATAGTGAAAACTTTCTCTGTTTGGTCATTAAACTCAAAATTTAAAAACAAAAGCTGAAAATTGATGAAAAACCACAATCAAACATTAATACATAGTCAAAATGAAAAGTATATTTCCAAATTAATTTTTTTATTTCATTAAAGTCATGTGAACAAAAAAAAAAAGTTAATCAATGGAAGTCATTAAACTAAAATAAAAAATAATTGACAAGAAAACACAACCAAAGATTAATATATAGTCTAAAATATTTTTAAAGGGTAATTTGAAAAAATAACCCAAAACTTGAATTTGAATGTAAACATATACCATAAACTAAATCAACTGCAAAAATAACCTAAAAGAGTAGTGAAATTACTGCTATCTACATATAACTAGCTAAAAAATGTAAACACTTTTTTCTGTTATAAGCCTGAAGATATTTCGTGACAATGAAGTCTTCAACCAGAAGATTCTCGAGAAATCTTCAACTAGAGAAGATTTTTCCACAAGTTTACTCATCCATTTAATCTTAAAACCAATTTATAAAATTTTGAAAAATATTTTGATGGAAAATTGGTTGAAATCATGTAAAATTTATATGTAATAAAATTGAATCTTTTTTTAAATAAATGAATGAATATAGATTGTGAGTTATGATTGTCCATTTATTAGGGTTTGGTAACATATGTTAAGTAGTGTATTAGTGTTGGTATTTTTTAGGGTTAGATTTTGGATTTTAATACTTTTTTGAAATTAATAATTCACATATAAGTACTTAGTTTTGTATTTATTAAAAATTTTATAAGCTGATTTTATGTTAAATGAAGTGTTTATTGCTTTCTAGTTAAACCATTTGATTTTAGGGTTAGGAGTACAAGACTTATTAAGAAGTCCACCGATCAGTTATGCATTAGTAGAAGTCTTTTGGAACGTAGAGAAAATATAGGGTTAAGAAACTTTTATCAGAAGTATGCTAAATTGTAATGCATTAGCATGCTAAATGGCAATGCACTAGTAGAATTTTTGAGAAATCTTCTACACCTATATTTTTTTAACCTAATTGATTTTTTTGTCTTTTTATATAAAAAAATCTGTTTATCTCGAAAGCTCTCATTTCAGTCATAATTGATCAGTCATTTGACATAATTGGGTCAGTGGACATGTATTTCCAATTAAATGTTGGCCTGCATAACTTGCCTCCAACATGTGGGGGAATGGATGCTAATATGGGGTTCATGGAAGGGATTATAGCCGAGGGATATAAATTGGGTGAGAACACAGTGTGATCTGAATTGGTGGGAGTTATGAAGAAGCAATATGTGGGGATATGCTGATGACTGAAGCTTTTCAACTCTGGTGGTTACCATATGTTGTGATGACAACGAAAATGAATCCCCTACATTT
Source organism: Brassica rapa (assembly GCF_000309985.2). Classification (NCBI taxonomy): domain Eukaryota; kingdom Viridiplantae; phylum Streptophyta; class Magnoliopsida; order Brassicales; family Brassicaceae; genus Brassica; species Brassica rapa. The sequence goes on along the minus strand of NC_024796.2, from coordinate 17,034,986 downwards.
AACGACATATTTACTATCTTAGCTGAGAATTTATGATCTCCTGATGGGTTCGTTGTTTATAAGTTATATCTATTCTATTAAAACAGCAACATGACCAGTTGATAAAGGTTGTGTCCAATATTTTTTCTGAAATTTAAAATGTAAATCTAAATATATAAAAATAATAACTAACTATACACGGTTAATACATATTTTAAAACAACTCCTTCCAATATATTCGGAACCAACTTCTTTCTATAATGCTTTATTGTTCTTGACGCAACGACAAAGCATCTAATATATTACTTGATACTATGATTACATCATAATTTCTGCGTAAGTTCATTTTATATCCAATATGTTTATTCTACATAATAATACATATACAACTAAATCAGAAATTGATATATATATAATACTAAAACATGAATATATATATATATATATATATATATAAAAATAAACCGGTGGAAATATATTTCTTAAGTTTGTTTACTATAAAATAAAACTTTAAAATTTATCTAATTTTTTTCAAAAAATATAGTTTATTAATATTAATTAGTGATGGAACAGGTTTTTAGTGACATTTAATTTTTATAAGTGGACTTTTAACAGAAATAAATATACATATAAGCTCGATTAATTTAGTGGATTTTAAATAGGTTGTTCAATTGAAAAATATTTATCAAATATGATTTAACTTAAAGTTAGTGAAGACCATATTAGCTCATTTACATATATATATATATATACATAAAATATTAAAAAATTTATTCGGTTTTCAGTCAAGTCTATAAAAACCGTTCGAGTATATAGGCTACGTCTAAAAGAGTATGAGAGTTTTGATTTTTGGGTCAATTCCGTGTCGGTTTTTTGGGTATAAATATTTTTGACTAATTATGTTAGGTAACTATTAAGAAAATATAATATGTTGCAAACTTTAGGAATAAATTTTTTTAAAATAATTTTTGAAATTCATATGACACAAGTGTATAGTTATGCAATTTGACATATTTAATATAATTTAATATATCTTTTGGTAAATATATTTAAATACAATATGATTACAAAAAAAAACACAAAATATAAAAATTAAATTTCTCCAAAAAATTAAAACAAAAAATATTCCCGCCCTTTTAAGAGCGGGTCAGAATCTAGTGTCATATTAAAACCATTGGTTTTGAAGATTGATGTCAATGAAGAGCCTATATTTTCTAGTAGGTCCAAAGGTAAACAAGCATTATTTAAAATTTAGAATTTATTGGTTCGTTACCATTTTTTTAGGAGGCATTAATGTGGACTAATTTATGCAATAGAGAGTAAGTATATTTCAAAATGTGGACATGAATTTAGTTATTAACATGATAATATTAGATTTAGATATCTACTTTTTTAAAGGAAAATTATTGCCAACTACAAGAATAATACACCACCACATGGTCACATATCTGCACAAAAGTAACCTATTGAAAACCACACGAGCTATATGAATCACTTGAGAAAAATCCCTGAACTAATATGTGTTATATTGTTAATACCATCAATATAATTTTAATATCAGAAAATGTGTCAGATTTTAATTTTGGCATCACCAAGTGATTTTTTCTTTGGGAAATGGAACATAATATATATCCAAATTATCAAAAAAAAAAAACACACACACATAGATCTATCATTGAAAATGCAATGTTATACAACAAATAACATGAGTAATAACATGAGATAACATGTTAGAACATGTTAAAATATGTTTAGCATCAAGGTAAATTGTCAGGTTGCAACTCCAAACACTTTTATGGTTATCAAAATTATATTGATGATGTTAGAAATATAATAATTCATAGTTTAGTGATGTTTTCAAGTGATTCATATACTTTATGTAGTATTTAATACATTATTATTGTCTAGATGTGTGATCATGTAGTGGTGTACTGTTCGTGCAGCTAGCAATATTTTTTTCTTTTTAATATAAATTGGACTGTTTGCTCGGCTAACTATTTTGTTAACTGATAATATTTCATGTTTTCACATTTGGAACATATCTTATTGTTTTTCCTCGTTGAACATGATCGGCATACAATTGTAAAACACTACTTCGGTAGTAGGTTTGTTTTGTGCTTTGTCAATAGAGTTTTAAATGTAGCCATTCCGCTTCTTCTTACCTTGGAATGTGGAAACGCCAACACTACATGGCTGACATCTGTGTAATGGGTGGAATATAGTTTATATGATGGAAATGGAGTAATTGGTGGGTATTTAGTTCACGTTTATCTCATATAATTATACACTCATGAAACTCCAACCGAGCATAGATGGCGTGAGTCGGAAACAACCACTCGTCAAATCACCTAAACCCGATCTGGAGACACACTCACCAAGGTACCAAGTAACTGCGACTAAAGCCGGAGAGACATAAAACGAGACCTAAGGGAACCATCATCGGGAGTGCGAACCACCGACCGCCGGAGCAGCACGGGTGTGGATGTTGGCTTTGATGGGGGACTTAATGTTTATATTATGCATAATTTTCTTAATACTACCCGACCTGTTTAACATTTAGCCATTGTATTCACTCATGAATGACGAACCTGAAAATATAGGCAAGGTTGTGAACAAACAACACAATGACTAAATTTTTCGAATGAATGGTCTTTAAACATCAATACATCTTTAAACACCACATGGTATTGCATGTGATCAGTAAAAGATTCATTTTCTCAGCACACAATCAGCTCCAAATATGATTTTGAGACTAAAGACACAATTTTTTGGGAGAAACACTTAATTATGCAATCTCATACTTTTTTTGTCAACGCCAATTTTTAGAAGATCAATTGGCAGTCGAAAGTGTATCCATCCAAATGCAATTTCATACAAAATCTGGAGTATATTATGTCAAATATGGATATGAATTGCTATGTGAGAACAGATTACAAGACACATATTCTCTGGTTGATCAACCGAGCATCAATAGTTAATAGAGACATGTGTGGAGTGTGCGGATCCTAGGGAAAATGAAACATTTATGTGGCAAGCGCTCACAGGTTGCATTGCGACGACAAAGAGACTTGCGTTAAGGCACGTGGGTACCGATAGGAGCTGTCTTAGGTGCGGTAACTCAGAGGTAACTATAAACTATCTTCTTTTTGAATTCTCCCCGGCCTTGTAAGTCTAGGCTCTACCAGGCTATCCGTCTCTTCCGGGTTTCTTCCCAAGTACTTTTATTTACCCAAGCATGGACATCTTTTACTGGAGGAAAGAATATGTGGCTTATATGGAACCACTTATCGACACCTTTCCTTGGATCTTATGGTACATTTGGAAAGCGAGAAATGAAAAAGTTTTTAATAGAAATGAGATCTCTGCTAGAGACAGACTCCACTTAGCTTCGATCAAAGTAGAATGCTGGCAAGTTGCAAACCTCGAGGAAGTAGAGAAGGAATTTTTCCAGCTCCAGTTCATGCGTCTTCTTCAATTCATCTCACTGGATCCCAAACCCCGACTTGCCAAATTGATGGGATAGGGTGGACTTATCGGGATCAAACAGGAATTGAATACTTTGGCCTTCAAGGATGCCATAAAAGTCTCTCATCCCTTCATGTTGAGATGGAAGGACTTATTAAGGCGATGTCCTATTTACATGACTTACATATTGCCACGATACATATAGAGACAAACTGCACTGATCTGGTTGAAATGATTGGGAATCCAATCGATTGTCTGAGCTTTCCTTCCGAGCTAGTCTCCTGCCGCCTTATACGAGACGGTTTTGCAGGTTTTAGCATTTACTACATTCCTAGATCCAGAAACATGCGTTCTATTTTCATTCCAAGGAGGAAAGAAGCAGCGGTGTTTTCTTTTTCCATGTAGATCAGACCCGATCAGAGCGTACACCTATTCAGATTGATGACATCTAATACTTAATTATAGTGAAAGTTTTTTTAATCAGAGTATTTCAAAAAGTTTCATACATCTTTGAATGAAGTGAACCATCTTTTTTGTCACAAAATTGCAATTGAATTTAAAGTCCTCTTTGGATCTTCTATCCAATCTAATAAAAATTCTAGAAAACCTTTGCTTTAAAATCAGTAAAACAAAAAAACACACTTTGCCTCTAACATGTTGGCAAAGCTTATATAATTAGTTTAAAACTTGTCAGGGTAATCTTGTAAATTGGTGAAGATTTGGGTTTTTTGTGCGCTTCGCTATCGATCGATGACAAGATGTGAACATCGATCGATTATTCATCTTCAATGTCGACCGATGGTCGAGCTCGATAGTCATCTCGGGTGCTTACTCCAAATATCTCCAAAATGCTCCAAAATCATCACTTTTCTCCAAATCACTCCTGATCAATATACTAAATAAACTCTATAATATAATAATTAGTAGTTAAAACACTTATAAATTATGGGTAAAAGTGAATCAAATCCATAATCTAGATTTGTCTGCATCTTTTCATTAAATTATGCAGGGATGGCGCTTGTTAAACCACTCAAATGACTCAAGATAAATTGATTGGACCACTGAATGGGAAGTCAAAGTAGCTCTCTTTGCTATGCACCCAGAGAAGGCTCCGGGCCCAGATGGGATGACAGCTCTATTTTATCAGAAATTCTGGGATATTGTGAAAGATGATTTAACTCATATGGTTAATCAATTCCTTTTACATGGAGATATGGCGAATGGTTTGAATGACACAAACATTTGTCTTATTCCAAAGACAACCAAGCCGGATCGGATGTCTCAGTTCCAACCCATTAACTTGTGTAATGTTAGCTACAATATAATCTCTAAGGTCTTATGCGAGAGACTGAACAAAATTCTCTCAAACCTGATCTCAGAAATCCAGTCAGCCTTTGTTGCTGGGAGGCAGATCTCATACAATATTATGATTGCCCAAGAAATGTTTCATGCTCTGAGAACAAAACCAAGCGGACAGAATAAAAGGATGGCCATTAAGACGGATATGAGTAAGGCGTATGATAGGATGGAGTGGTCGTTCATCGAAGTTGTTATGCGGAAGATGGGATTTTCGGAAATTTGGATTGAATGGATTATGAGTTGCATCACTGTGGTTAAGTATAAAGTTCTTATGAATGGTCAACCGAGGGGAAATATTGTTCATGAGAGAGGTCTTCGACAAGGAGATCCTTTGTCTCCTTTCATCTTTATTCTATGCACGAGCGCTCGTTAGCCTTCTTAATCATGCAGAGAACCAAGGGAAGATAACGGGTATGCGCGTTACACGCGCGTGTCCCTCGGTATCACACCTTCTCTTTGCTGATAATAGCATTTTATTCTGTAAGGCGGAGCCCCGTGAATGTGAAGAAGTGATGAAAGTAGTCATGACATATGGACAAGCCTCAGGTCAATGTATCAATTTTAACAAATCCTCTCTACTCTTTGGTAAGAGGATTGGAGCAAATGTTAGACAACATATCAAAAATACGCTTGGAATACAAAACGAGGGAGTATGGGAACATACTTAGGAATTCCAGAGGATATTAGCAGGTCTAAATGTAAACTCTTTGCATTTCTCAAAGACAAACTGATAAATAGAGTGAATGGATGGACGGGTAGATGGCTCTCAAAAGGAAGAAAGAAAATTTTGATTAAATCGATTTTGTTAGCTTTTCCGACATATGTTATGTCTACATTTTTGCTATCGCTAGAGATATGTGAAAAACTCGCAAGTGCCATTGCACAATTTTGGTAGAGTTCAAATCCCCCAAAGAGAAGAATTCACTGGGAAAAATGGGAAAAAGTATGTTTACCTAGGGAGGAGGGCGGGATTGGTTTCCGTATGATCCATGAGTTCAACCTCGCTTTACTGGCAAAACAACTATGTAGGCTAATCCAATACCCTGATTCGTTAGTGGCTCGCGTGTTAAAGGGAAGGTACTATAACATGAGTTCTCCTTTGAGAATACTCTCTGTAAACAATCCATCCTATGTGTGGACCAGTTTTTCAGCTGCTCGATAGCTACTGCTATTGGGAATTAGGCAGAAAGTACATTATGGATATGAGGTTAAAGTGTGGGAGGATCCTTTGATCCCTACAACACCAGCTAGACCGGCTCGCCCTGCAGCCCCAATTTTGCATCTGAATATGAGAATTAGCGACCTTATTGATCAGGAATCAAAGAAATGGGATATGCAGCTTTTGGAGGATTATGTTGACCCTGTGGATATACCTCTTATAAGAAGCTTGGCCATAAGCTCAGCTCATCGTCGGGACACTTTATGTTGGAGCTATACTAAAAATGGCCAGTACACCGTTAAATCTGAATATTGGGTAGCTAGGAACTTATTGATGCCTGGAGAAGAGAAGGAAGTAATGGAGCCCATCATAACAAAGCTTTAAGCCTTTGCTTGGATGATAAAGGCGCCTCAGAAAATATGTCATCTTATATGGCAATTGATAACATGTCATGTGGCTGTAACAAGAAATCTGATACGGCGCAATATGAGATGTGATAATTATTGCCCGCGATGTGGAGAACCAGAAGAATTATTTACTCATGCAATTTTTGAGTGCCCGCCAGCCCTATAGGCTTGGGTCCTATCGACAACACCAAAAAGTCCATATATCATTCTGGTGCCGAGTGTCTATGCTAATATGGACTACCTATTTTGGAGGAAAAAAATCACTGGTGAACCATGATTAGACAGGAACCCTTATCCCTGGATAATATGGTATATTTGGAAGGTCCGAAATGATAAGCTCTTTGGGAGAATAGACCGTGACCCATTGGAGCTAGTTCGATATGCAGAGAGTGAGTGCCAAGCATGGTTTGACGCCAATGCGATGGTGTTACCTAATCCACAAGTTCAAAATATTGAGGAACCCCGAGTCTTAAATTTGGGTAATATATGCATGGTAAATGGGTCTTGGACATCTTTATCACAATTCAGTAGATGTGGATGTGTATGGATGGATAGTTTGGAGAAGGTTCAACTTAGGGGCACCCGGAATTACCCGAGACGAGAGTCTGCATTGCACTCAGAAGTGGAAGCGCTACGATGGGCAATGGAGAATATGCTTCAGCATTCGACATGTCAAAGTTTTAGAACAGACTGTAAAGATTTGATTGCTATGATTAAGGAGCCCCATGCCTGACCAAGCTTTACAACAAAATTGGAGAGGATAGAGACTCTGAAGATATGCTTTTTGGACTTCAAAATCACTCACATCCTACGAGCGCAAAACCATATTTCGGATTTTTTAGCTAAGATTGCGAGGTCGTTCTATAGATACTTATGTTTTATTGGTTGTTCTATTCCAGTTTGGTTATCCAGACCACCTCAAGTTTGAGTAATAGAATAGCCTTTCGTTGTAAAAAAAAAAAAAAATTGATTGGACCACAAATAAAAGTCGTAGAGAAAATGATACCGAAGTTCTGATAATATCCATTTATTCTACTTCCGACGTTTCTAATTTTGATCCACAAACTAGAAATCAAAAGGAATAAAAAAAAATTCAAAAAAAAGATCAGTCGATTACTGTGTTCTAGTGCAAAAGTCTTAGTCTTCTGTTCTTTTCCAAGAAAGTATCAAGTTGCTTCCTTTTGCTTTGTTTTTTTTTTTCTCGGGTATTAGTGAAAAGGTCTTAGGCCATCAGCTTTGATGTAATTCTCAGTAGGTTTCTTACTAATTAGAACTAAGAATAATACTTTCACCTTGCGTGGAATGAACATTATGTATTCAAATGATTTTACATACTCCTTCCGTTCTTTAAAGATACATATTCTAGAGAAATATTTTATTTTCAAAATATTAATTTTTTACATTTTTAATGCATGTTTTATTAACTAATTGCAAACTTCAAAAATCTTAATTGCACTAATTAATTTTTTATTGGCTTAAAATTTTGGAAAGAAAATAAACACAAACAATTATGCAAATTTAATGGATTTTATTAAAATGTGTGAAAAAACTAGAATATGGATATTTTAGGAACATAGGGAGTATTATTTATTATGTTTATAATTAAATTAGTGTAACATAAATAAAAAAAATACATCTTTTTTATTTACAATAATATATTGACAAATATATCAAAAAAATTATTTATTTATTTTATATAATATATAATTAAATTTAAATGATATTAACATAGATATATAATTTATATTAATATAAAAATATATAATTGAGACTTCCTACTCATGATTTTGTTAAAATTTGTATATTTGATGTTATAGAAAATTTAAACATTAATCACAATTATCGATGTGATATTTTTTCAATGCAAATTTCAAATTAACATATTTATGTATTTTATATGGTATATAATTTAATTTTAAAAAATAAAAAAACAATACATATATATATATATCTATTTATGAGACTTCATATTTATATGATTTTATGAATCAATTGTATCTTTTTATAACTAAAAGTTAAACCACTGATCATAAAATTTTCAATGTAGAACGTTAAACATTTTTAATAATTAATAGTCATTTTAAGAGATTCAAAATATAGCATACAAGAAAAAGGTTTAATTTTTTTATTATATGGTTAATGTGAATGTTTAATTTTTTTAAAATAATATAAAATTAAAAAAAAGAGGGATGATACAAAAATTGTTATCAAATTTTATTATTCATAATCATTAATTGTCATATATATCTTAATCGTATTATGTAATTTTGTAGCTGTTATTTTTTTAAAAAAATATGGAGAACATTCTTTTGTACATTACTAATTAAATAGTTAGTTTAATAAAAAAGTAGAATGTATATTTAGATAACTACCTGTTTTTTTATAGATTCTAAGAATCATCTTAATAATAAGATGTGGATACAAAAAATATTGTAATGTTTTTCAATTAATATATAAAAGATAATACATAAAAAATAAAAAAATGGAGAAGGGATGAGAGAGACAAGAGAACATCTTGTAAGGAAGTGAGTTTGTCCAAAATGATGAGAAGCGTTTGCCACTTGTCTATTATTTATTGATTATATTATTTTAATATTAAACTTTGTTAAAAAAAATTCTGTGGCTGCCCTTATAATCTAGTGAAATTATATCCATATACATAATTTTTCCCATAATTAACTCAATACCTTAAATCTCGAGCAACCTCCCCTCTCAGATTTTTTTGAGTTAGCCATAGGTAAGAAATATGCCTACTCTTTTGATATCTTTGTTCATAGACACATAATTTGTCACATCATATGTATTTATCTAATTTCTAACTTCTTTATGGTTTTTTAGCTAATTGACTCTATAATCTATTGCATATTGTTGAAGAGCCAAAAAAATATACACAATATACAACAAACCCGCTTTAATTACTGACAATAAACTAATCTTAAAATATCAAAATCCTCCGTATTAATAATTTTATTGCTTTTCAGTTTCAAAAATTAGTTGAACTATGTCTTCGCACTTATTATCTTTATTTTTATAATGTGTAATATATCTTCTTTCGTTGAACAGAATAAATAATATATCTATCATCCTTATTGTACAAATATTTATAAGCTCTGCCTCTCATATGTATATGTCTAACAAATAGAATACTAAATAAAAATAATAAAATATCATCAAATTTCACAAAGAAAAGTACAAGCTTCGTAAAACAAATAGATGAATTAATTTTACAGAACAAAAGTGATGGTGGAAAACATGTCTTCCGTATAGCAAAGCCCTAGGTGGTTCACCTATGGGTATTAAGATCGATTTTCAAAAGATGTAATCTGTCTCTTTCTCAAACGAATGTCACAAATTGTAAAAGATGATTTTTCTTGGCTGAATACAATTTTACATTCATAAAACACAAAAAAATAATAATGCATATTTGTAGATTAATACTTAAAATGAAGAAAAACCTTTAGTAGATGAACTATCTTTATAAATAAATAAAGTTGTTACTTCTTTTTAAAAAATGACATATAAATTTTCAAAATAATATTCAAAGGCAACATCTTCCTAACTTTAAAAATTTATTAATTTCAACATATTTTTATAATATTATTTTTATACAAATTTATTGATAAATATTTATAACAATATTATTAATTAATATTTTTTTAATCCATAAAATTGACATCAATTTATCAAAAAAATTTTTTTAATGAATTATACATAATAACTTCAAAAATAAACAAGAAAGAACAAGAAAGAGTAATATCTATTTAAACTATTATTTTTTTTATCTTTCATCAAACCAACGTCAACAAAAATAACATTTATGTGAAACTCATATTGTTTTATTTTATCATAACACTCAAGATTAACAAAATTAACAAGAAAAAATGATAAAAACATAAAAAAATATTAATACATAATAGGCACTAATTATTAATACATAATATACTAAAATTTAGCATAATTGTGGAGAAAACACAACCAAAGATTAATATACAGTCTAAAATAAATTAGTTAAAGAAGATAATATAATTTAATAATATCTATTTCAAGAATAAATAAAAACTCTATAAGAAGAGAATTTTTTTTTACATTTTTGTTTTCAGATTTTATTAAACTCAAACCCACAAAATATAAAATAATCAATTTAATGAAAATTTTTTCTGTTTGGTAATTAAACTCAAAAATTAAAAAAACTGAAAATTGATGAAAAACCACAATCAAACATTAATACATAGTCAAAATGAAAATTATATTTCCAAATTATTTTTTTGATTTCATTAAAGTCATGTGAACAAAATAAAAATAGTTAATCAATGGAATTTTTATATTTTTAGTCATTAAACTAAAATTAAAAATAATTGATGAGAAAACACAACCAAAGATTAATATATAGTGTAAAATATTTTTAAAGGGTAATTTGCAAAAATAACCCAAAACTTGAATTTGAATGTAAATAATAAATATATACCATAAATTAAATCAACTGCAAAAATAACATAAAAGAGTAGTGAAATTACTGCTATCTATTTATAACTAGCCAAAAGTTTAAACACTTTTTTCTGTTATAAGCCTGAAAAATTTTCGTGACAATGAAGTCTTCAACCATAAGATTCTCGAGAAGTTTTCAACTAGAGAAGATTTCTCCACAAGTTTACTCAACCATCAATACTATTAAAACTGAAAGGCCTTTTTTGAGGTCACCTTTGAGTTTTAAAGGATTTACAATCTATGCCACTGAAATAATTTCAACCTATGTTTTTTAATTAGAATAAGTATTTTCGTAATTCTTTTTATTTTCGTAATACATTAAAAACAAGCGAATATACCCTAAATCCCTAATAATACTGAACGACATCTTACACAAAATCCCTAATAATTCTAAACGACATCTATTTAGTCCGATTTCGGTTCAGTTACCCTGTTTTATTCTCAGTGAACAGAGTCCTTCACCCATCTTTAAAGAGCTTAAAGTTTAAGCTTTTTATGTTTCCGCAATATCTTTACAGACAATAGTTTCTTTGTCTTCCCAAATTGATATGTTGATGAATCGTTAGTACTGAATGGATACCTTATTTGACTCAGATCTTTCAAGGAAGCCAATCATTAACCCTTTTGTCTGTAATTGTGGGATTGGGCTCAGTTTAATCATATTTGAGTCTTGATAACCTGAAAAGGCTTCCATCACATTGGTGTTTCTGCCTGTTTATCTGACCCTGAGGAAAAGACTTATGTGGAGGGTCCTTTTGCACCTTTTATTTCCCATAACTCTCTTTCTCTGCTTATGTATTTCCAGCTTATAAATATAATTGTTCTTGCTTTGAATCTTGGACTTTACTGTATGTACAATTTTCTCTTTTGTTGATAAATGTATTGTTAGTTGATATGCAATTTACTCGCACCTGTTCCATACTGCAGTGCTTCAGTGTTTATGATCTTTATCAACAAAGCTGTGATTATGCAATGTCCACACTCGATGATTTTTCTAACACTTTGGGTACTGAAGATTTTCAACAACAAAAGGTATGTCTACATTTATTGTTACTCACTTTCCCCCAATATTCTTTTTATGATTTGTCCTTTTGTTTTATGCTCTGGGTTGTGTTAGCAAGTGGGTAATTCATCGCTTATACATTGTGGGAAAAGAAAATGGGACACAGCAGAGCCAACATAATCGTTTTGGCCACTTCTGAAAAGCTTCTCTGCGTTTCCATCTTCTACAATGCTAATGTTGTATTGGTTCTTGCAAGGTTGAGATGATTCAGTATTCTTTTATATATCACCATCTAAAAGACTCACTCCTCATATTGTTATAATTGTTTTGATAGCCGGTTATATGTTTGGTAAACGGAAGGACTGATTTATTACCTTCGTATAAACTTTATCATGTTTCAAACGCTGAATATCCTGATCAAATCACATAGTTTTAAAATGACATGAACTTTTCCAAAAAGTTCAAAAACAATAGAATTAAAATGACTATGTATTTGTTCAGTTTACCTTCTTGTCAGTGAAAATGATCTAAGCCGGATTTGTTTGCTTCCAGGGGTGGATTACTTGCACTTACTTTGGCTTCGATCAATCAAGTTGTTTCCCATGGCCTAATCGTATCAAGGCACACCATCTTTTTCTTAGAAGACATTATATGAGAAACGTTTGTGTTTCAAAAAAAAAAAAGAGAAACATTTTGAAATCTGCGCGTTTGCTTTGAGGTTAATGTGATGTATATATAGCAAAAAAAAAAAGGTCGCGGATTTAGGATATTCCAATTTATACTGTTAGAGAATATAAGGCGTGATTTTAGTAAATCATATATCTTGTGAATCAAGTTTATTCAAGTTATAGAAAAATAGATTTTTGGATTTATTATATATAGATATAAATTACCAGCTGCAGGTTGTATAATTTCAGAATTGGAGATTTGATAGAGAAAACATATATATGAAATAATTGACGTATATTTAATCTATGACATTATATCTAGACTCCACGACATATTGATACTATTAACATATAGTCTATTAACATCTTCACTAACTGTTATCTTAACAGGTTATATGGTCATCTATATGATATTTGACTCTCTCTTTTTTGCCCCACGACATATTAGCAAACATATATCTATATAATAACATTTTAACCAATAGCACTTCTATGATATTGTATTGATATCCAAGAACACTTCTCGATAACTCCACGACATATATAATAGAGGATATATAGAAACAATTTCGTATAAATATTCAGTATTTTACTTGGTATCTATTGAAGTATTTGGTAGAATATAGGCAAAATCTTTCTAATTTAAAACTAAAGAGAAATCTGGTTTAACTATTCAACAAATATTCTCGCAGTATATGTTCATAACACCATATAATCAATTTTATAAAAACTATTTAAAACAGAATATTAAATCTCATATCAAACATATTGCCGAATCAACATTATTTATAATCTCTTTAGTATGGCGAGACTTTTAGCATTAATACTATTTACACAATATCTTAATAAACAATAAGTAAACAAAATATATTTCAAAACATTTGCTCTCAAAATAGGCAATCGGCCAGCTTTAAATTATGGCCTTATAGTATGAACTGATTACAAGACAAAACTGTTACATATTTTTTAGACAAACAAAAGATTTCGTTAAATAAAAAAATCAACAATTTAAGTCTTAATATTTTTGGGTTGGCGAAAAAACACTAATTTTAAATTTTAAAATACATAAGTTATTTTTAATTCAAAAATTAATCTCACTTTTCAGAAAATACATGTTACTATTATAACAAATATAATAATAAATAAGTCAATATTTATTTGAGAAAAAAAGTTAATTCTATAATTAGAAATGGGTGTCAAAATCAATATTATGAAGATAGAATCACAAAATTGGATCCAACTTGTGTCTAAAATTGACTACAACCTTATACTATTTAAAATAAATAGATAAATTTTATTCTGACATTTGAAAATTTCTTTTAAACTATTTTAAAATTTTTATTTTAAATTTTAAATATATACATATTTATTCATTAAAATCTTAAACTCCATCCCGCTCCAAAACTTTACCGCTTAAATCTAAACAGTAATTTATATTAGTTAACCTTAAAAATATAAGTGTCTATTTACCTAATCCTCGATTATACCATGTTCATTGAAGCAACCAATAAATTATACGAACTTTTGGGATATGATCAATACAAAGAATTAGTATATAAATCATATATCTTTTTGGTCATTGGGTTATTGTGCTGATCGCGGGTGAACCATTAGTCAATAATTTATTTCATTTTAACATATAAATGCATATATCAATATTAAAATACAAAAATTATGTTTAAAAAATATAGTAAAAATTTAAGGCAATTTTCTTTACATTGTTAAAATATAAATAGACCATTTAAACAATTTTATAACAAGTTAGAGTTATGACATAATAAAAATACAATAAGATTAAAACTAATAAGTATTTAAATATATAATGTAAATATTGTAATTAATTTTTTTAAATTTAAAATAACAGTTTAAATAAAAATACTGTCAAAAATTAAATCAAGTTGGATTACACATCAGTCACCCATTGGTTCATCTTATTAGCTTTGGGCCTTAGCATTTTTCAAATTTTATAGGGTTATAAAATAATGAATATTTACTAAAGCGAAAATTGGATTAGATATGGATTTACTGGTTCACATTTGGGCATGGATCCGCTTTAAAAGCGTTGATTTTAAATAGAAAAAAAATTCTTACAAATATACAAAACATTAATAACGTTGTTAATGAATTTTTTTATCATTTAACGTGGAAGCACCATAGCCTATTGGTTAAGGTTTAAAGGCTTCTACACCCAGGTGTGGGGTTCGAATCCCAGACTATGCAATTTATTGCAGATTACAGGAAATCCAGGTTTCAAGTCCCGGAGAGTGCGGTTTATTAAACAATTATGCACAGACTACAGAGGAAAGGCTTGCAAGGGATCTTCAACATAGTGCAAGTAAATCTGGTCAGGCATGGATCTTCATAGGACGGCTCAGGTGATGCAGTTAGGCGTAGGTCTTCATAAGGCAGGTAGTATTGTCGGTTGTCGAATCGTCTATGTAATCTTTCCTATATCATAATTGTAAGATCGTAATAAATCAGCGTCAAAAAAAAAATATCCCGCGCTTTCAAAGCGCGGGTCAGAATCTAGTTTAATCTTAAAACCAGTTTATAAAATTTTGAAAAATATTTTGATGGAAAATAGGTTGAAATTGTGTAAAATTTATATTTAATAAAATTGAATCTTGTTTTAAATAAATGAATGAATATAGATTGTGAGTTATGATTGTCCATTTATTAGAGTTTGGTAACATATGTTAAGTAGTGTTGGTATTTTTTAGGGTTAGATTTTGGATTCTTAATTTTTTTTTGAAATTAAAAACTCACATATAAGTACTTAGTTTTGTATATATTAAATTTTTTATAAGCTGATTTTATGTTAAATGAAGTGTTTATTGCTTCTATATTATTAAAACTGAAGTACCTTTTGGTACTGTTTGGAAACTTAGATAGTAGATTAAATGAAAGTTGTTTGGAAACAATGATAGCAGATTAATTTTTTTTATTTACATATTTAGTCACTGTATTTCTTTATTATTTACAGATTCTGTCGTTTGGAAACTTGGATAGCAAATTAAATGAGAATTGTTTGGAAACACAGATACCATATTCAATATTTCTTTTTATTTACACATTTAGCCATTGCATTTCTTTCTTATTTACAAATTTGCCACTTCACTTAAAATCAAAAAAAATTAATTAATTAATTACAATGAATTGTTATTTCTTTTTGTTGAAATAAAAACACAAACTATAATATATAGTATATATTAATCTGCTACAATACAATTTTCAAGAAAACCAAATATCATAAAATTAATAATAATTCATAAAAACTTACTGTAAAAATTAAATCATTTTTAAATAAATAAACAAAAAAATCAATAGGTTAATATATGAATATTATAATTACATCAAATTGTATCAAGTTATAAAATTATAAATATAATATTACGTACAGATAAAAAATTATTAGCAAACATTTATATTATAATATAATATATTATACTCTAAATATATTTTCCAAAATATAAAAATATAAATTGATATTTTATAAAATCAATGGTTTATAAATTTACATTGAACGCAAGTTAAATCCAACACCCGCGCGGGGGCGCGGGTCAAGATCTAGTTCTAATTAAACTATTTGATTTTAGGGTTAGGAGTAGAAGACTTATTAAGAAGTCTGCCAATAAGTTATGCATTAGCAGAAGTCTTTTGGAACGTAACTATATGGAACCACTTATCGACACCTTCCCTTGGATCTTATGGTACATTTGGAAGGCGAGAAATGAAATTTTTTTTTAATGAAAACGAGAGCTCTGCTAGAGACAGACTCCACTTAGCTTCGATCAAAGTAAAATACTGGCGAGTTGCAAAGCTCCAGGAAGTAGAGGAGGAATTTTTCCAGCTCCAGTTCATGCGTCTTCTTCAATTCATCTCACTGGATCCCCAAACCCCGACTTGCCAAATTGATGGGATAGGGTGGACTTATCGGGATCAAACAGGAATTGAATACTTTGGACTTCAAGGATGCCATAAGAGTCTCTCAGCCCTTCATGCTGAGATGGAAGGACTTATTAAGGTGATGTCCTATTTACATGACTTACATATTGCCACGATACATATAGAGACAAACTGCACTGATCTGGTTGAAATGATTGGGAATCTAATCGATTGTCTGAGCTTTCCTTCCGAGCTAGTCGCCTGCCGCCTTATACGAGACGGTTTTGCAGGTTTTAGCATTTACTACATTCCTAGATCCAGAAACATGCGTTCTATTTTTATTCCAAGGAGGAAAGAAGCAGCGGTGTTTTCTTTTCCCATGTAGATCAGACCCGATCAGAGCATACACCTATTCAGATTGATGACATCTAATACTTAATTATAGTGAAATTTTTTTTTAATCATAATATTTCAAAAAGTTTCATATATCTTTGAAGGAAGTGAATCATCTTTTTTGTCACAAAATTGCAATTGAATTTAAAGTCCGGCACAAAGGTTAGTTACGATAAAGGTCTATAAAACTAATGAGTTTCTGAGGACTGATTTTTCCAAAGCATCCGCCTCTTGAGTTTTCTTATGGGGAATATGGAGAAACAAAATCAAAACAAATACAGAGGATAAACTGTCGATGTCTTTGATAATTCCCGTCAAATCCTTCCTATGTGTCTTCTAGTTAACAGATCCTATGAGCATTGAGCTGTCAGAGAATATTTGGGGATGTGAAATCTCCTGAGCTTCCGCAATGCGCAAGCTTTCTCTGACCACCAGAGCCTGTGCTACTAACGGTGAGTCGACGAAATCTTGTACCATAGAACATTGCTTTGGGAGAGGTTCTGATAATCCTGAGAAAACCAAGGCCAATTTAACCTTCTTCTAGAGTGTGTCCTAAGACACATCCGTCTTGCATGAGATGGAGTCAAAGTAGGATGATTGTCTTCTCTGGATCTGTTCAGATCTTACTGCATGTGCTTGATTCTATTCCCTTGCCAAAGCTAAGCTTATGGTGGCTACTTCTTCAGGTTGAGATTGTTTAGCTTCCATGATAAGTGAGTGTGGGAACCGAAATTCACACCGTCGATTTCCTTTAAATTAGGAAAGTCAAGCGGACCTAACTTTCCCTGAGGTCCTGGATTTCTGCCAAGCCAAACATCAAGTGATCAGACAATAGAAAACAGACAAAAATAATAACTTGAATAAATAAAAAAAGAGCAAAGAAAGGTCTTATTCCGAATTTGCGTATAAGAGTTACAACAGGTAAGCCTCGGCTGAAAGAGCTGTAGGAATTCTAACCACCTAAGACTTGGAAACCTAGTTGAGTTTCAGCTCGATAACAAAAACGAAAAGTTTTCCTATTGCTCTAAGTTTGCTCTTGATGTAAAAAGTTCTCTCTCCTGCACCTCTCGCCTTAGCATACTTTATATACTCCTCCTAGGTCGGTTTATGCTTTCCATTTTTTCCCTCGGGTCAAGTTTGTCCCTTTGCGAAAATATTCCTTTTTTTCCAGTGTTCATCATTATCCTTCAAAACTTTGACATTTATCTCGAAACTTGATAAATGAAACTTAACATTTATCTTTTTCTGAAAATAAAAAATAGACCATCATAATTTCCTTGGGCTTACTCTCATTGAAAACATTAGTGGGCTTCTACCCGTGTTTTAGGCCTTTTCAGACCTTTTTACGACTTAAGCGTTCTTACGATTTTCTCGAGAAATCACCTTTGGTATAACGTCGGTTTTATGAATAGCCCGAATTAATCGTATTATTGAGACAATAAAGGTGTTAAGTTAACAGTTGCCATTTTATACGATCAACTTAAACCTATACGAGAAAAACAAGTCTTGGCGGTGTTACTCGTAAAATTCCAACGGTAACTCCGATCGAGACGGAACGAGTGACAATGTGACCGAAGCTTGAAAGAGAAATCTATGAAGACAAGACAAGAGTGCACAGTGTTGGCTAGGTTCAGTTGTGTCGCCATACGGCGATAGGGACGGACAGTGACCCGGTTGCCAAATGGCGACCTGGATTCGAACCGTCTTGGTCGCCATATGGTGACCATAGCTGGTAGCAAGCCGGTTGCCATATGGCAACCCGGAATCGTACTTACTGGTTGCCGTATGGCGACCCGAGGTGTAAGCAAGCCGGTCGCCGGATTTGTACCATCCCAGTCACGATATGGCGACCGACGTGTGGGCAATCCGGCCGCCATATGGTGACTTGGACTTATATTGTCCCAGTCGCCATATGGCGAGGTGCGGACAATCCGGTCGCCATATGGCAACCCGAGGTGCGGAAAAACCGGTTGCAATATGGCGACCCAGACTTGTACCGTCTCGGTCGCCACATGGTGACCCGACGTGAATAATGTCTTGTCATTCGAAGTTCGAGCATTCCCCGAGATCAGTGATTTCAGGCGTTGAATTCGAGATTGCCTATAAAACAAGTTCAGAACTTATTGTAAACTTTCTTAGTTAAAAATCATATGAAATTTACCGTTCCTGAGAATTGTTTTCCGAGGACTTTCAGGCATCGATTTCGTCTTGACTGATTTTGACCCCAACAATGAGTTATGGTCCTACCATGTTAACCAACAGATCCATGGATGGATGGTACTCGATAAATACCCGTTGGCGGAAGACAATCTGTTGATCTAAAGCGTACCACTATCGTTTCTAAACTGTCTTCAGCACCAATGTGAACTGCTTCTTTGAAATCTATACTATACTAAAAGCAGCATATGCTGAGTCTTTAGGCTGCCACGTCACCCAAAATAATCAGCCAATCATGACAATTCGTTTGGACACGTCATACAGGTTTAAGTTGCTTATGGGCTTCACGTTTTCTTTTTATTTGGAGTGGGCTTCTGTGTTTTGTTCGCATCTTTATGGCCTTTATTTATTTTTTTCAGCTTTTCCGTGAACCTGATGAAGACGGAGGTCACAAGATTTGACAATTGAAACTTCTCTGACTGCTTCACAGAACTTTTGTCTTGAACAAATTCTATGGAGAAGAGAGAATTGTAGCAGAAAGATCAATCTCTGTCAAGCCTGTTTTTCTCTGCGAATGTATTTTTCGCTTACCCTTTTTAACATAGTGTGGTGAGAAGCTACTGAATTCATTGGATTGTTATCAAAATGAAAATGATTTATTCGATCCCATGCACTTGGGGGCTGTGAACCGTGAGTTAGGATAGTGGAATTGGCAGGGGCTTCTGTGATTTTCTACTCATTAACTGGCAGGGGCTTCTCTCGGTTCTTCAAAGATATCTGTCTGGGAAAGACAGAGCTGCGATTCCAGCTTCGATGAGTTGATAAGACATCAAATTCTTAAATCTGCGATTTTTATACATTACGATTTGATTCCAGTTACTCATAGCAGATGATATCAACTTCCTAAAACGTTTTCTTATGTCCTTACGGTTCACTGTGTGATTCATGGGTACAGTTTTTGAGAAGAATGTCTTGCGATGATTTGATCTTGAACGTGTCTATCAGTTTCAGGTATTTCACGGGTTTTCCGCCTCTGTTGCATGTTTTCAGGGAGGATTATTTGGGTAATTGAATAAGTTCTCTAATCCTTTCGCTTATTCCCCCCTTGAATTATATGGCAGAAGTTCCATTTTTGATGAGTTATTCAGGTTGATGTCACGACTGGACTTAATGGTAAGTTTTTTTGTCTCCTACACAATTAGTTCCTACATTTTTCTTCTTGACCAGCTGCCCAGTGATCTAATATTTTATGTGATCCTCTTTGAAGGTGGACTTCTCCGAGTTTGTTTTCTTTATGTACCGTGAGAATGGAAATGAGAGTATAAGTAAGAGCTTTTGTTCTTTTGAATCATTGTTTTGGTTACCCTCCGCAAGAATATGTTGCATTATGACAATAGAGATAATGCCAAAGATCCACTCATTGTTGTACACTGTAGGTAAAGCTATTACCACATAAATACCGGTTTTGGTTGGGAGATTTGGATTATTTATTGTTTTGTGTTTCACCTCAGGTGCTTGCCCTGTCTTCATAGATGAATTTGTTGAGCATATGTACAGGTTTGGAACCAAATATAGAGCTCTCTTCCTTGACACATTTAAAAGAAAAAAACTATCCTATTGTTATTGATAGCATTTTAGGACCGTATAAGAACATTGTACTCTAATTGTGGTGCTACAGAATCTGAATCACACCTTTTTAAAGATCCTCTTTCTGTTGTGTTTGGTTTTTATGCTCTTGAGAGATTTTTAAAGTTCACTACAGTCTTATTATTTTCTTCTGCTGTTATATGAACATCACATAGATTATTGCCGCTGCGACACGGGATTAAGAAGTGTTCCAGGCTTAAAGAGAAAAAATCTTAAGACGATGAAGAAGAAGTATCAAAAACTCAATACTCTTATCCGTGGCCAGTCGCCATACTTGAAACGAATAAGATCAGACAAGTGTCCAAGATGTTCATTCAAGTCGTATTGCGTGATCGAGTGGAATCGCTCACAAACGTTTGTGAGTCATTGCTAATATGATAAGTACTTATAGAAGCGTAATTAAGATGCTTTTGTAAAAAAAAAAAGTTGTCATCTAAGTAAATTGGTTGAATTCTGAGAGGATTAATGCTTATTTTTTATAAGATTTGGGAGAAAACCATGGATTTCCGTAGTCTAGATCAATGTTTGATATCTGCTAGCACCAAGGTGAAATTTTTTGATGGTGATGATCCATTGACCGAGTAAGTTTCAGGCAGTGATTTTTGAGAAGCAGCAGTTGGACGTGATTCTCCCGAGGATTTTGATGAAATCATTTATGTGATACATCTACACTATATCATAATTTAACAAAAGAAAACATGAAAAAATAGTTTGATATGATAATTCTTTGGAAAAACAACAAAAAATTCAACTACCAAACGACACTATATCATAAAGAATTTAGGAATTTCATAGAAACATATTTAGGGAAATAAAAAAAGCAGAATAAAAATAAAGTAATAAGGAAAAAATATACAGAAAATTACCTTGATATATATGCTAATTTTTGGAAAATTAACATAAAATATATTAGCTAATGTTATATCTAAAACTTTGTCAAAACATACAGATTGGCACATCCTCATACAAACTGATGATGGATTACACAAGTTTGGTATTAGTAAGACTAAAAAAAAACGTAATCTAATTTACAATAATATAATTCTTTAACATTTTATGATTTATTAAGGATAACTTTCTAAAAAAAAATTGAATGAATGCAAATTACATCGTATCTATTGGGAGTCTTTTAGATACATATATGTGTCTAATAAATATAACATAATCAAACATGATGAGTATTGACTACATACAAAAATAAATAAAAAATATACATGAATAAAATTATTCAAAATACTGTAACAGTAGATTTATATGCATCATACGATCTATATAATATTTTAAAATATAATATTATTTTTTATAATCTATAAATATATTTAAACGAAGAAACCAATTGTCAAAAAAAATTTACTTAAGCAAAAATAAATAATTTTCAAACTTTGGTTCTAGCATCAAACTTCTGTTCACTTTAATTTGTTATAATTGTGTAAATATTGAAAGAAGCTATTAAATACTTCTACACAATTTTAGGGTTCATATAAATAACTTAAAAACAAACTAAATGAATAAAAGAAAATAACATAAAATAATAAACTAATCAGTTTCTATATAAATATTATTAATAATATTACTTCATAGTAATACAACCAGAGTAACCTACAGAGTCAGCAACAAATGCCAATGCTTGATTACACCAATAAACAAAAATCTGACGATAAAAAGGCTCTAAATTACTACTATGTCTCATATTATATGATATGTTGGTCATAAAACTAATCAATATTTATTTAAATATTACTAAGAATATACATTTAAAATGAGTTAACCAATAAAATAGTATTATTAGTTAACAAAAATTTGAAGAAAGTTAAAAATATCAAGACATCTTACATTTTCAACCTTCAAATTTTCTCTAGAAAGTTTTACATTATGAAACTGAAAGAGAGATAATTAAAATTTATGAACAAAACAAAAATAAAGTAAGCTATTAAGTTAAAGGAACGTTTTAAATAAAAATGAATAAAAAGTTTTATAAAGTAACAAAAATTGAAACACATGGAAAAAGATCAATGTAAAATAAAAGGGCAGAAAAAGCATGTAAAAGTAGTTTTTTTTTTTGTCATCAACAACAGACTCATACTGACTCTGTGAACCACTCCGGTAGATGTTGATCCATGTGAACGACAAACGACGGTTGTTTCCTGACACTGCGTGCTAGGCTATCCGCTCTTGAATTTTGCGTTCTTTTCAAGAGCGGATAGCCTAGCACGCAGTGTCAGGAAACAACCGTCGTTTATCGTTCACATGGATCAACATCTACCGGAGTGGTTCACAGAGTCAGTATGAGTCTGTTGTTGATAAAAAAAAAAACTACTTTTACATGCTTTTTCTGCCCTTTTATTTTACATTGATCTTTTTCCATGTGTTTCAATGTTTTTAACTCTAAATATTTTATTGTCTATGTGGATGTGGAGTTACCCGATTGGTTTGTAGAATATAATGAATTTTTTAAGTTGCTGACAGAAAAAATAAAATTTATCAGTTAAATAAAAGACAAATAAAAAATATACACAATATTAAGTAATTAGTTTTTGTTTTTAAGTTAATAAAAACAGATAGAATAGATAATGATGATTTTCTTTTCATCACTGCATTATTAGACTAACGTTCTTAAATATATATAATTTGCGCATGTGTTACAAAATATTTAGATTCCAACTCACGTTGGAAAACATAAAGATATTCTTTTCCTAATCATAAATAGATAAATTGTTTAAACTACTATTTTTTGGTATAATTTTCAAGTTTATTTTAACCATATTTACCTTTAGTTTTAAAGGGATAAATTGACATTTATGTCCCTAGGATTAACTAATATAGAATTTAAGTTTAGATTTGAGGGAAGTTTTGGAGGATGGAGTTTATAATTTTTAAAAATAAATAAACTAATACTAAAATTTTATTTCTTAAAATTATATCAAAATAATTAAAAAATTTAAAAACAAACTTCAAAAAGAAAATTTGAAAAACATATTTTGCAAAAAATTATAAAATTTTGAATATAAAAACTTATAATTCAAAAATTATAAAAAATAAAAAAAATTATTTAAATAGTAATTTATATTTATGTATCTATAAAATAAGGATATACATGTCTTTTACCTCTTTAACGAAGAAAGTATTTGGAAAATATCTTTTCAGTGAAAGTAAACATGAATAATAGTATAAACAATGTGGTAAACTTGAAATTCTCCCTCATAAATACTACATTTAGCAATTCTATGAAATTTATGTATTTTTATTATCTTAGTTTGTATCATTCCGAAAGTTGAAAGATATTTAAGATTTAATAATATTTTCAAGTTTAAAATATAGTAATTAGCTAAAATATTATAGAAAGTAAGAACAAAAAAGTATTTACTTTGTTTTCATTTGGATTATGAAACTAATATTCAAAACATATGTAATTTGCTAAGCGTATATACCTAAATAAAATACATGTAGCAATATGGTGATAGCTCACAACTAGGAATGTCTACAAGAGTCAGTAAAACCATTCTGGAAATCCTTTTGCATTTGTAGCAAATTTTATAGTAAGCTTTGATGCATAAGAATTTTTATAATCCCTCAATGATCGATCTCAAACGAATTGTTCTGACTTTAATATCTAATGATTGATTTCTAAGAAGCAAGCTTAGAACTTAAAGCAAATAGGTTGTTCTTAAGCTCTTGGATGATTCACTTTTGACATGACACAAATTCTTTGTGGGCACTTATCGTGAAGATGTGGATCGTAACCAAGAATTTATGTTCAATCAGCTGCAATTCATAAGTAATCGGAGATTAAAGTTTTCATGGTGGCAAATATATCACTTAAATAAAAAATTTTTAAAAAAAATATAAACTTAGCAGTCAGATACATACTGACTAATAATTCTTATTTGCATCGAAAGCTATCATTCGCTTCATTATCAATCACACAGTTTTACTTTGACACAACAATAAAAAATCAAAAACTTCAAAGGAAAAATAAGAGTAAAAGTTTAATACATGGTTTAGGGCTAAACTTTCAATGTACAACTCATAAGATTATGATAAAGAAAACGTAATTAAGAATAACTTTCTGACATTTTGAGAACTGTTTATGTATTCTGAATTTAGTTTTGATATTATGCCCACTAACAAAAAAAAAGTATTTCAAAAAATGTGACGAAAAACATAAATATCTCTTTTCTTATACTATATCATAAACGCTAAATAGTTTATAAACACAGAAAAATTTACAATATTTAATATTCATATAACAAAATCAATGAAAATATATAATAGCAACTATCCGCGCATAGCGCGGAAAACGGTCTAGTATCTTTAAAATAAGAAAAAAAATTGTTTAATTTTAGTCATCTGGTACAATTATATTATGGGAATTTATTCTTCTTTACAAAATTTAATGTAGGACCATTTCATTAATTACTTAATATGACATATTTAATTAATTAGATTAATCATTCAAATATATAACATCTTTAGAAAATATTAATAATTGATATATATTAATAATAAATGAATTTTAACTAAACATTTATTTTGCTAGTTATAACAAATTATGTTGAGAAAAAATCTAACATAATTTTAATCAAATAAGTTTTATAAGATAATGCACTTAATAATTCTTAAATAATATAATAATATTATAAACTAATATTATTTAAAATTTTATTATCAACCAAAAATAAAAATAAAAATTATGTGCTAGTTTTATAAATTTCATTATTAGTCTATATATTATAATAAAATATGTTTCTATATGAATTAAATATAGTAAAATAATATTAAATTAGTAAACTGAATTAATGTAGCCTAGTAGTTAAGGTTTAAAGGATTCTACCCCAATGTTTTCAAATCCCGTACTATGCAATTTCTTGCTTATTAGATGCAAAGCTTATTTGAGGTTTTATTATAGTGCATTCCGAGCCGTTGCTGTATCTGATTGTTGCGGAGAGAGCATGACAATAGAAGATGTCATACATGTAGAACCGTCCATCTATCCAAGTGTTCCAGAGAGAGCTTCATCGTGGAATCATTATATGTGGAATTGTTCATCAATTTCGCATATGTTACATGTAGTTGATCATCATATGTAATAGATTAGAAATTATATGATGATATAATTGGTGATTTACTAAGTGTTAAAAACACTAAACTATTTTATTTTTAACAAGTTTTTTTCATTTCAAACAAAGAAATAAAATATCATTAAAATTCATAAACCATGTAATATTTTTATTCAAGAATAAAATAAAATTGATAACATATATTAAACTTTTATACCTACGATTATTTATTATCTATTTATTTATTTCAAAACTCACAATAAAATGTTATCTATAAATAATTATATACAAAAGATAATAATATATAACATAACCTTTAGTTCATGTGTTATTTACAAAATATGCTACTTGGAAATATTAATAATTAATTAAATATATTAAGGACAAATTAGTTTAACTACAAATTTAATGTTAATTTTAACTATAAAAAATGTTCATATAAATATAAAAAATCACACAAAATTTTCATTTTTCATAAAATACTGCATTAATTTAGTAATAAAAAATTCAAAAGTCATATAATATTCCAAACTAATAAAATAGTTGTGTGCTTTTCTAAATATCTTTTGATCAAATATACATTCTTAAAAATAAATATTCCAAACTCAAAATGATAATATTCCAAACTTAAAAAGTTAAAATCTTAAATTTTCAAGTAATAATTTTTGAAATGGAAAAAAAATTATATTGTAAAACTAAAAAATAGTATAATTTTTTGAAGTCTTAATTTTATAGCAAAAATCAGAAATCTTAATGCATAACATCAAAAAAATCTTCTGTCCATAAAATTTGCTAAAATAATATATAGATGTTACTATTAATAAAATTTAATAAAATAATAGTGATAAATTACTTAAAAATATATATGTATATTTATAAAATCCTGAAATATACTAAAATGATAGATGCTAAAGTATATTTTTAAACACAACATTTAAATACTAATTATCCTAAGCAAATATATCTTTTATAGTGTAACTAAATAAATTTTAAAAATGTATTGTATGGAAACTGTTGAAATTAAAATAAGAACATATTTTGAAGGAGTTCTATATTTGATTATTTCAGATTAATTTATTATACCATACTCGCGCATTTATTAATATGTAATAACAATTTCGCAAATTAAAATGTATTAAAATCATTATATATTACTAATGTTGAATAAAAACCAAACTATAAGATTACAGAGTTACATAATATATATCACTAAAATTTAAATCATATATTTAAAACATTTACGATAATATGAAATTTATACATTTATAAATTAGAAAAAATATTTGGATGGACGTGCGGGTCAAACTCTATATTATATTAAACCATCTCTAATGCAACTATAGAATATTTCTATTATAAAGTAATTTTTGGTCCAATAGTATGTTTCTATATAGAATTATTTTATTATATAGTTACTCTATCTTAGAAGAAAAATAGAAGAAAAAAGAATTACATTGGAGATGCTCTTAAAAAGTATACGGCTATGATCGTTAATGTTGACATGTGAAGATATGTAGTTGGTGAGAATAGATGCGTAAATAAAGGGTAGAGACTAATATGTAGGATTGTAAGAGAATTGATGTAATTAACATAGTGGTTTAACAATATCGTACACCATTAAAAAAAATTAAGATATTATCTTTTAGGATTCAAATTTTCTGAATTATATTTAACAAGAGTTTTTCATAAGACAGCAAAAGATAACTCCATATCTGTTTTGCCCGAATTAAATTCGGATTTCATAAATTTTCCAAGTCTAAAAGAAATGCTACTTTGCTTGCTTTTTTTTTTTTTTTTTTTTTGTAAAGGAAGCTACTTGCTTGTTACTATACTAGTTATTGGTCAATATCGTATTACTTTACTAAAAATAAAATGAAAATCCAGTATTCCTAGCAAACTTGTATATGCGAAATATGTACCCATTTCTCACGTCATCTGAAAGGTTGAGACGAAAGAAAAATCCAAAACCTCATTTACTAAAATTAGACTTGTGTGAGCCAGTCGAAGATTCTTCGGTAACGTTTCAATCAATCACCGTTTCAATGAATGTGTAACGCTTATTTGGGCTTATTGTCCTTTTATTTGCGACCTGGATGTGTTATTCTTATTGTTTTGCCCTCATTTATACGGTATCATTCTTATTCATACATTCTTAAAATCTTCAGCTCCGCAACAATCTATTCACTTCTCTCTAAACAAATAATTGAAAAAATATATGGAATTTAATGATATAAATAGTCAAATAAATTTTAAACTTTTTCATATACACCATCATATATCAGACCCAAGACGTTAAATCTTAACTTATTACAACATAATCAGAATTAGTTAATGCATCGCGGTCTTTTCAAAATTATGCCTCACATAAACGTTAGAGCTACCTAAGTGAACCTATTAATAATCAGTCCTAATTAAACATGCGACATATGTGAGTCAGTCGAAGATTCTTCAATTGTTACAACCAAGTCATCAGAATTAGTCAGTTCAACATTATACACCTAACTGAACCTATTAAGAATCCCTTCTAATATCGGTGAACTCAAAATAGAAAACATTTTTATATAACTAACTTAATTTACTGATTGTCTGTTTTAATTGATTTGTAAATTCTTCAAAATTTGGGTGGGCATTTATTCGGAAATTAACCAATACGTAATTGCTCAGTATTTGGAAGTAACCCAATACTTTTCTTATCTCACGTATATAAATATGAGAAATTTTTTAGGATATACTTTTTAAGTTTTTGTTACAAAAATAATTTTCAATGAAAAAAATGACTAAAAAGTTTTATTAAAAGGTAAAAGTACATTTTTACCATAGGATTAACTAATATAGACTTAGGCTTTAAAGTTAAGGGGTAGACTTTTGGAGATAGAGTTTCAAATTTTAAAAAATAAAATAAATATTAAAATTTTCAAAATAAAAAAGATTATTTTAGTCATTTTCGTTTTTGAATACTATATTTGTAACAAAAAAAAAAAAAAAAATTATCTGAGAGAATTGTCCTATAAATAGTGTACATAACTAAGCGGTACAAATAAAAGAAAAATATCTATCTAAAAATGGAGAAATGCTTTGCTTCGATGATTTTCCTGGCTTCTTTTCTTCTTCTTGTCCTTTTAAACCTTGAACTCGTTCATGCCGTCGGGTGTGCCGGAAGCTTATTCAACAGTAACAGCACCTACGCTGAGAACCGTAACAATCTCTTCTCTACTCTTGCTTCAAAAGTCGTTGCCAACGGTGGACTCTACAACGATTCACTCGGCCAAAATCCCAACAGAGTTCAAGCTCTTGTCTTCTGTGCAAGAGGCGTTGAGAAAGCTTGTATTAGTTGTGTCCAAAAAGTGATTCAGGATATACAGAAAGAGTGTCCATATCACATGGATTCGTTCCAGTGGGACAAAGACGATGTAGACGACCGTGTTTCTTGTCTTGTACGTTCCTCAAACCAAGCAGCTTTCAAGAAACTCGAGCTTCGACCTGCTGACATTCACCCAAATCCAAACAGTATCGAACCATCCAAGAACATGACCCTTTTCACTAAACAGTGGGAAGCAACAGTTAATCGGACTATCAAGGTTGCCACGGAATCTAATACTTCCTCGCTACTTCAGTACTTTGGTGCTGTAAAAGCCGAGTTCACGGAATTTCCAAATGTATACATGTTGATGCAATGCATGCCCGACATAACTTCTCGAGAGTGCATGACATGTTTGGAAAAATGCGTGGCATATTTTAAAGTAATGTATTGGGGAAGCCGAGGAGGCGAGGTTAGTCGTCCGAGTTGTGTTTTCAGGTGGGATCTATATTCTTTCCGTAGTGCTTTTGATAATCTAACAATATTTCATGCACCTCCTCGAGTTAAGTCGCAGGCTCAGCCACCTACAAATGACAAGAAAGGTAAAAACAGATGAGTTAAGAGTATTGTTTCAATATGAAAAATGATAAGAGGGATTAAAAAAAAATTGTTAACAATTTTCAGGAAGAAGCATTAGGTATGGTGGAATTATCACGATAGTTGTGCCTTGTTTCATTAATCTTTTGGTGTTTATTGGTCTTATCAAAGTTTATGGTCCGAGGAGAAAATCCAAGAACGGAATCAATGGTAAGTGTGTGTACCATGTTTCTTGCATCAAATGTTGATTGTAAGACCTCTTTCGTTTTTTAGTTGGTAGTGCAGAGTACTCTGATGCGGATGGTCAATTTATGTTACGGTTTGATCTTGGTATTATCATAACGGCAACCAGTGATTTTTCATCTGAAAATAAACTTGGCCAAGGTGGATTTGGTACCGTCCATAAGGTATTTATAACATTTTCAAAATAATTAATTATTTAGATCTTGGTCTTGGATGAGTAACAAATCTTCAAAACCGGTTTCAGGGGATATTACTAAACGGGAGAGAGATAGCGGTGAAACGATTAATAAGAGGTTTAGAAGGAGGTATGGAGTTTAAGAATGAGGTTTCACTCTTGACAAGACTCCAACATAAGAATCTGGTTAAGCTTCTTGGTTTCTGTAATGAAAGAGATGAAGAGATTCTTGTCTATGAATTTGTCCCCAACTCAAGTCTTGACCACTTCATCTTCGGTGGGACTTCGAAACGCAGCTACATTTTTATAGTTTTTATAAACTCTAAAGTTACCCATATATATCCTTCACTGAAATTCTGCAGATGAAGAGAAGCGTAAGCTTCTTACATGGGAGGTGAGATTCAAAATTATAGAAGGTGTTGCTCGAGGTCTTGTTTATCTCCATGAAGACTCTCAGCTAAAGATTATTCACCGAGATTTGAAGGCTAGCAACATCCTTTTAGACGCAGAGATGAACCCTAAGGTTGCAGACTTTGGGACAGCAAGGCTGTTCGACACTGATGAGACAAGAGCTGAAACAAAGCGAATAGCTGGAACCCGGTAAGAACATATCAATCAACTTTGAAGACACATAAATATGATCACCATCAATTTACGATATTATTTGTATATATGCAGTGGATATATGGCTCCCGAATACATAAATTGCGGGGAAATCTCAGCTAAATCTGATGTATATAGCTTCGGTGTTGTGCTTCTAGAGATAATAAGTGGTAAAAGAAACAATAGCTTTGAAGGTGAAGGAATTGCATCTTTTGTAAGTTTCTTTACAAATCAGTCTTCTTGGTTATTCCTTTTTCTTATCTTCAAACTTATGTGGAGAGTAAGAATGTAATTAGAAACTTTATAAATTAATATTCAACAAAGTAATAAATACAGTAAATTAATAAATTTATTTGGTGATGATAACACCAATTGATAAGATTATAAGATAATAAATATTAAACGATTATACATAAATAAATAATCCCATTATCAGAAATTATAATTTTTCATATGAATTTTATATAAATTTTCATATAAAACTATATAAATTTGTATAAACATAAGTAAGAAGTTATATTGTTATTTTTTCTATAAAAAGAAATTTATCTCTATTTTTGTTATCTCTATAATATTATTTTAGAATCTAGTTTCCTACTTTTCACAGTCATGTTAATTTTCACAAAATTCAATTACAAGAATACCTTTGATGAATTAAAGATTATACCCAATGGTCATTACTAAAAATGGATTTCTATCATTTAAATTTTAAATTAATTTTTAGAATACAATATAAAAAATAAAAGCAAATATTTTAATATATATATGTATATTTTATAAATACAAACGAATTTTTTTTTTCTTACTTTATATTTTTCTAATTAAGATGGGAGAATAATTATATTTATTACAAATTTATTTTTTGATAATATAAATTATAGTGACTTGAAACTTATAAATAAACATAGAAATTCATATCCTAAATGAAACATAATGATGACTAATATGATCTTATTTATCATTGAAATAAAGTATAAAACTACTTAAAAATTATAAGCAACGAAATCAAACATTTACCAATTATTATGATTTAATTATTTTGTAAATATTTAATCATGTGCATCATCACAAGAGAATCATCTAGTTATTACAAAACATGTTAGTGTTATTTTTAGAGTTGAATTAAAAATTCATACATTTTCTAAGATACATATCTCTAGTATCCTAAAAAATTAAATAGTTTAAGAACAAAGAGACAAAAGCCAAGTTTATAAAGTTTGATCAATGAGTATAATATTTTGAAAACATATATATTTTTTTTATAATAAAAAATATTTTATATATAATAACTTTTCTCTTAAACTAATTACTCTATAAACAAATAAAATTTTACTCTTTCAATATTATTAATTTATAGTTTTACTATATATATTTATTAGATACATATATTTATTTACTTATTTGTTTTCAGACATGGAAGAGATGGGCTGAAGGAAGGCCAGAGATTATAATTGATCCTTTCTTGGTTGAGAATTCGAGTAATGAGATCGTTAAGTTGATCCAAATTGGTTTGTTGTGTGTTCAAGAGAATGCAACAAAGAGACCAACCATGAGCTCTGTAATTGTTTGGCTTGGCAGTGAGAATATCACCATTGCTTTACCTAGGGCTCCTGCTTTCACAATGATTAAGTCACCATCTGAAGATTGTACCATGTCAATGAGCAATGTCTTCACGGAGTTGAGTTCTCGTTGAGTT
This sequence comes from Brassica rapa, assembly GCF_000309985.2. Classification (NCBI taxonomy): domain Eukaryota; kingdom Viridiplantae; phylum Streptophyta; class Magnoliopsida; order Brassicales; family Brassicaceae; genus Brassica; species Brassica rapa. The sequence continues at coordinate 17,002,710 of NC_024796.2, read as the reverse complement.
ATAAATAGTTAATCAAAAATGTTGTTTTCAGATTGATATATTGTATGTGTCATCTAAAACGGATACTCCCTGCTTTTGTGTTTACTCCCTGCTTTTGTATATTGTATTTACGAGATGTTCTGACTGAACCACAAATATTCAACATTTCATACAACTCTTTTTCCCTAGAAAGGGAAGCTTTAGAATTACTACGGAAGTCCATCTGACCGAATAAAGAGGATCGTTGAGTTATAACTTTTCTGAGTTATAAATTTGTTTGCAATCAATATGTTGTTGCGCCAAATTTGGATCAAATTAATTCGATCGGTTCATATATGTGATTTAGAAACTAAATGGAAAAAACTTAAATAAATATATAAAATATACTTCTTCTTTTTTAACAACAAATATTTATATTAAAACTATGATAGGCCCGCCCAACGGTTGGGCGGGTAAATAAAAAACAAATAATATAATTTATTTAATTATTAAAATTTTAATAGAAGATTATTATTTTGCTTTCTTTTAACTATAGTTTTAGTTTAACTAAAGATGATTCAAATTGTTTGTATTTTTATTTTTTGTTCTATGTTTTAACTTTCAACAAAGGAATACACCAGAAGACATTGAAGAGGCGCTATTTGAAGTTTCTATGACGATTACATGATCAATGAATGACAGTCTCTCAGTTCATGTTTCTGAATGAGAGGTTAAATTAGCTCTCTTTGTTATGCATCCATATAAGGCGCCGGAAACAGATGGGATGACTGTATTTTTTTACCAACAGTTTTGGGATATAGTCAAGCAGGATTTAACTCTTATGGTGAATAAATTTATTTTTGAAGGACATATAGCCAATGGTGTGAATGATACAAACATATGCCTCATCCCGAAAACAACTAAGCCTAATGATATGGCTCAGTTCAGACCCATAAGCTTGTGTAATGTTAGCCACAAGATCGTCTCGAAGGTCTTATGCCAGAGACTTAAGAAAGTCTTGCCAGGATTGATATCAGAAACCCAGTCAGCCTTTGTTGCTGGAAGACAGATTTCAGATAATATCATGATTGCTCAAGAAAAGTTTCATGTCCTACGAACCAAACCGAGTGGAAGTAATAAGAGGATGGCCATCAAGACAGATATGAGTAAGGCATATGATAGGATGAAATGGAAGTTTATCGAAGCTGTGATGCGTAAGATGGGATTCTCTCAAACATGGATCACCTGGATTATGAGGTGCATTACGTCGGTCAAATGCAAAGGTCTTATGAGTGGGCAGCCAAGAGGGAATATTGTTCCAGGTAGAAGCCTGCGTCAAGGAGATCCTTTGTCTCCTTTCATTTTTAGTCTGTGCATGGAAGCGCTCGTTAGCCTTCTCAATCATGCAGAGAACCAAGGGAAGATAACGGGGATGCGTATTACACGCGCATGTCCTTCGGTATCCCACCTTCTCTTTGCTGATGATAGCCTTTTCTTCTGTAAGGCGGAGCTCCGTGAATGTGAAGAAGTAATGAAAGTAGTCAGGAAATATGGTAAAGCATTTGGCCAATGTATAAACTTTGACAAGTCTTCCTTACTCTTTGGTAAGAGGATTAACGCAGCCACCTGGCAAGAGGTTAAAGATACACTTGGAATACACAATGATGGAGGGATGGGAAAGTATTTGGGGATCCCAGAGGATATTAGTGGCTCTAAATGTAAACTTTTTGCATTTCTAAAGGATAATCTTATGCATAGAGTCAATGGATGGACTGGTAGATGGCTCTCAAAAGAGGGAAAGGAAATAATGATCAAATCCATTTTACTCGCTCTTCCGATATACATTATGTCGACGTTTCTGCTCCCATAGGAGATCTGTGAAAACCTCGCTAGTGCCATTGCACAATTTTGGTGGAGCTCGAATCCACCAAAAAGAGGAATACACTGGGCGAAATGGGAAAAGGTTTGTTTACCAAAAGAAGAGGGCGGTATTGGTTTCTGTTTAATTCATGAGTTCAATCTAGCACTACTGGCAAAGCAATTATGGAGACTGGTCCAATACCCTGATTCACTGGTTGCCCGAGTTTTAAGAGGGAGATATTATAGGATGACCTCGCCATTGAGAGCGATCTCTACTAGCAGCCCATCATATGTGTGGACAAGCATCTCCGCAGCAAGGAAGCTTTTACTGCTAGGGATCAGACAGAAGATTCACTCTGGTTATGACGTCAGGGTGTGGGAGGATCCGTGGATTCCAACGACACCTGCTAGACCAGCTAGACCTATAGCGCCTGTGATGCACCTAAACATGAGAGTCAGTGACATCATTAATCAGGAATCAAAGGAGTGGGATGCAGGACTATGATACCACTCAAATTACCCTAAGGAGTGTTACTCTCATCAAAAGAGGTTCAGATGTAGTACTTAGGGATCAAATCCACAAGGAGCTAGGGAACAATTAAATCTAGTGTTTATTAATTCTAAAGGTTGTAAATGTTTAAATGAAATAGCAATAGTAACAAATGTAACTTGGTTGGAAATGATATTAGATGCAGTGCCACTATTCAGGTGTTGGAGATTATAATACCTATAGATGCCTAACTGTTGCATGCATGATATATTAGAGCTCAATCGCTTAACTCAGTGATCAGCTGTCGCATGTTTCACTGGTTAACAGACTAGATATCGTGTCTCAACGGTTAGTATGTCGACGACGAGAGAGTGTTGATCGATGGTCTATTAAGACGTCGACCGATACACCTTTGCCAACGTCGATCGATAGTCAGTTGAGGACATCGATCGACGGGTTCTAGCCAGGCCTATGCGCGAGTATGATATGCCCTACTAAGATACTAAATTGGCGGTTAGCCCTCTCTAGCAGTCCTAATATGATAGATAGATGTCAGGATGGGATAACAAGGGTGCTTGAGTATGCAATCCTATGATCAAGTTCTAGTTAGCAAGGCTAAAACAAGCAATGAATACAAATCTATCATGAATATCACAACAAGGCAGATCTATAGTTTGGGGATAATCCCATAAACCTATCTGGACCCTGGATCTAATAATTGAACTACTCAGACATAGCAAAGCAATTCATAACAATAAAGGAATAGAAACTCATAGTATAGATGAAAAGAAATGAAAACAAGGAGTTCCAATCACAAGTGATCTTCTCTCCCAAATGAAACTTGTAACAAAACTAGGTCTAAAAAAGCTCTTATGCCGTCAAAACACTTAGGCAGTATATAATCTACTAGGTTACAAAATCGTCAGGGCATTTTGGTAATTTGGCGTGGCCTTGGGTTTTAAGTCTGCAGAGTCCAAATGTCGTGTGTCTGGTGTCTCGACATCGATCGATGGTACTTGTGTACATTGATCGATATTAATCTTCATCTGTCGAGGCATCTCCTGGTATCGATCGATAGCACTGATGCGCATCGATCGATTAATCTTCTTCTCGTCGACCTCTACGTGGTCAGCTCGGGTGAACTGTCCTTTAAGCTCCAAAATGCTCCAAAGTCATAGCTTTACTCCGAAATGCACCTGAACCTGTAAACATACCTAGAAGAGTAGAAAACATAGATATATATATATATAGTAAAACACATATATGCCATGGATGAAAATGGATGAAAATGGGTCAAATCAAAGGTATATCAGACTACTAGATGATTATGTCCATCCTGATGATATACCACTCATTCGCAACTCATTCGCAGTATTGCCATAAGCTCTACTCATCGTCAAGATACTTTCTGCTGGAACTACACGAGGAATGGCCAATACACAGTCAAATCTGGATATTGGGTTGCTCATAACCTATTGAAGCAAGAAGAGGAAAAGGAAATATTAGAGCCAAGTATCACTAAATTTCAAGCCTTTGCTTGGAAGTTGCAAGCGCCAAGGAAGATGTGCCATCTTATATGGCAATTGATAACGGGTCAGGTAGCAGTAACGAGGAATCTAGTAAGGCGTAATATGAGGTGCGATAATTATTGCCCAAGGTGTGGGGAAATAGAGGAATTTGTAACTCATGCAATATTTGAATGCCCTCCAGCCTTGCAAGTATGGTCTTTATCGGCAACTCCTACAAGTCCAGGTATATTCCTAGTTGCAAGCGTCTACACAAACATGGACTATCTTTTCTGGAGGAAAAATAATATCATTGCACCAGACCAAGACATGGATCCTTATCCCTAGATAATATGGTATATTTGGAAGGCTCGCAATGATAAGCTTTTCAGGGGTATAAACAGAGACCCTTTGGAACTCGTTCGATACGCAGAGAGTGAATGTCAAGCCTGGTTTAACGCTAATGAGATGATACCGCCACAAGTCTAGGCCAGCAAAAATGAGGTAAACCAAGTCTTAAGCTTGGGTAATATCTGCCTACTAGATGGATCTTGGACAGCTTATGATCGCTTTAGTGGATGTGGATGGGTCTGGATGGATAGTAGGGAGGACATACAACTTATGGGAACACAAAACTTCACTCGATGTGAATCAGCGTTGCATTCGGAGGTAGAAGTGCTGCGATGGGCGATGGAGAACATGCTTCAACACTCACCGTGCCAGAGCTTTGGAACTGACTGCAAGGAGCTGATTGCAATGATAAATAAACCCCAGGAGTGGCCAAGATTTGCGACAGAGCTGGAGAAGATAGAGACGCTGCAGATTTGCTTTCCGGATTTCAAAATCACCCATGTACCACGAGTGCGCAATCAGCTTCCTGATTTTTTAGCTAAGACTGCTAGGAGCTTTCGTAGGGAGTTACTTTTCATTGGTTGTTATATTCCGGTCTGGTTACCCAGACAACCTCAAGCTTGATTAATAGAATGGCCGTTGACGTCAAAAAAAAAAAAAACTTTGGTCTTGTACCAAAAAGATATTGGTCGTTTCTTAATAAAGTAAACTCTCTCTAAAGTTCTATGTTGTGTGCATGTTTATTATTTTAATCTCTCTCTAAAGCTTCTTGCTGTTTTCATGTTTATTATGTTAATCACTTTTCCGTGTTGTATACAAATCTAACGTCTTTTTTAAGACGTCTGCATGGTGCAAGGCACAAAGCTCTTCACCATTGAGCGCCAAGCACTATTTTAAAATCCAGGTCATGGGTTCGTACTTTAATTGATCCGATATGAACTTTTTTATTTACTGATTTTGATTTAATCAATTTAAATCAATGTTGAGGTCAAAATCGGTCACGACGGAACCAGTGCTTGAAAGTACCCGAAAAATGATTCTCGAAACATAACTTACGTATCAATTTTAATGAACAGATTGTACCACAAGTTCTGGAATTATTTTTTTTGGCAATCTCGAAATCAACGTCTAAGATCACGACTCTGGAAAAATCTTCTCGAAAAACCTTTCAGAAGCGAACCGAATTAGAAATTCCCAACAAACTCGATTGAGGCACCCCAGGATTGGGTCAGTATATGGTGACCTGAACTTCACCAACCCAGGTCGCCATATGGCGACCAGGACACTACCAAACCAGGTCGCCATATGGAGACCGAGATGACATCAGCCCACGTTGCCATATGGAGACCGAGATGACATCAGCCCAAGTTGCCATATGGCGACCGGGATATTACCAAACCAGGTCGCCATATGGCGACCAAGATGATGTCAGCCGAGGTTGCCATATGGCGATCGGCCTAATGCAAGCTCGGGTTTCCATATGACGACCGGCTTAATACAAGCCTAGGTCGCCATATGGCGACTGAGACTACTGAACTTGGTCGCCATATGGGGACCGGCCTGATGCATGCTCGGCTCACCATATGACGACCGGCCTGATACAAGCCTGGGTCGCCATAAGGCTACCGGCTCCATGCAAGCTCGGGTCGCCATATGGTGACCGGTCTGATGCAAGCCCTGCTCGCCATATCGCGACCAGCACGATCCCTTCCCGGCCCTCCTTTTTTAGGCCTCGACTGAACTGTCTTTCCTTTCGTCTCAATCTGAATTTCTGATGAGATTTTAGAAAGAAAACAAGCAACACAGCTCTTAGTCGCCACACAACTCCTAGACACCAAATATAGCTTCCAGATCACCAACTGCATTTTAGGTATCTTTGGGCCGTCTTTGACTCGAAACCTTTATTACGGTTTCTTCGATAAAAACAAACTTTCCGCGGTTTTTATCATAAAGTTTGACTGATGACTTCCAGTGATGAGAAACAAAGAACGGTTTAGCCATGGCCTACGGGAGATTGCATTAAAGAGTATACGAGAATGTATGGATTCGTGTCGTATCAACGTTTTGGGAGAGTAAGCGACCGAGCTTGCCCGAAGCTCAAGCCAAACTCGGTCGCTACGTAGCGACCGAGCTTCGGGCAAGCTCGGTCGCTAACTCTCCCAAAATGTCGATACGACACGAATCCATGCATTCTCGTATACTCTTTAATGCTATCTCCCGTAGGCCATGGCTAAACCGTTCTTTGTTTCTCATCACTGGAAGTCATCAGTCAAACTTTATGAGAAAAACTGCGGAAAGTTTGTTTTTATCGAAGAAACCGTAATAAAGTTTTCGAGTCAAAGACGGCCCAAAGATACCTAAAATGCAGCTCGAAGCCCACTTACGATTTCTGGAGAGTTTCCCCTTGCTGTATAGATGTATAAGTAACAAAACTAAAAAAAATTATATAATTAAATTATATGTTATCAAATTTGAGCATTTTTATAATTTTTATAATTATTCTATTTTTTCTTAAAAATATGTTTTTCACTGAATTATAGTTTTGAACATATAATTGGATTTAAGGTGTAGCAGATATTTGGTAAGAATAATTATTTTGTTTTCTAGTTTTTTTATCACAAGGATTTTGAAAATCACATGGATACATATGATATTTTGAAAGTTGAGTCTTATGAGTAAAAATGAATAAAATTTGTTTCCCAATAACATTAGATTTAGTTAGAATTAGGGAATCAATAATAACTAAACTTTTTGAATAACAAGAGATTTGAATGGATTTTGAAAATTCTTAAACCAATAACAATAGATTCTACTAAGATTTTTGAAACATAAAAACCAATAACAATGGATTCTTAAAATTTTCAAACTTCATAAGAATTCATTTACCAATAACCCCTCCTTAATAAAAAAAACTTAGCCTAAACAATTGTTTAGAAACACATATGTAGGGTTTAAAGTCGGCCAAGAGCAGTATTGGCCTAAGTCTGTTTTAAAATAGACTTGGCCCATTTTCTGGTATCAATGTCGTGCGACACTAAGGGTATAGTGTCGATCAACTCTCTTTCTAATCTTCGACAGTTTCTTCTTGCGAGTACTCACATACCACTCTTCAGTAAAACATGCATAACTTTTGTTCTAACCGTCAGATGGACCTCATATTGGTGGCACTGGAAAGCTAACTAAAATCTATATCGTGTGTTAGAAGATGAGCTCAATCGCACTGTTGGAGGTTCTCCATCCATAGATAAACGTCTGACGTGACTGTGCAATTCTACACTCAAATAGCTCAAAAATCACCAAAGTTCCCCAAAACGTATATGAACCTGAAAATACACAAAAATAGACTCCAAATAAATATAATAGACTCAATAAAATACATATACTATGGTAAAAATATCGTAAAATCAATGGTATATCAACAGGCGTTAGAGAACTGTTGAGGTTGCGACACCTCGGGAATAGCGTTAGAAAGAAGAGGAACTATGGCGAAACGAGGATGTGTCATATAAAATACACTTTATTATTGATAAAAGGCCTAAGGCAAATTTTGTATTTTTGCAACGTGGGAAACTCTTCAATAGTTCAAACCGGTGTTCAAAAACGCTATCAGAGCGGCTGATTACACGCCGGTTCTACGTTCGGCGGAGCTCCACCGCCACGATTATACCATAATCAGTAAAAAACGGCTGAAACTAAAAAAACATGTATATTCTGGTGATTTTTAGTCGAAATCGGTAAGTATACCATACACCATGATAGTAAGAAAGAAAATAAGGTGAATCAAAGAAAATTGACCAAAAAATGAATCAGTCCATTTGCTGTAAATTAGTGAAAAAGGTCTTGGTCTTCCTTTTTTTTGGGTTTCCATGAAAGTGTCAAGATGCTTCCTTTTTCTTTTCTTTTTTCTTTTCTCTGGTATTAGTGAAAAGGTCTGAGTCTTCTATTGCATGTTTTTGAGAGATAAAATAGATTATATGCAACTACCAGCTTACATTATTGGCAATAGACTTGTCTGCTACATTATCAAAAACGTCCGTATTGTACTCAACTAGCTCTGATGTATTATCCTTACTTTTTATAATGTGTAATATATCATATTTTGTTGAATAAAATATATAATATACTATTATTCTTTTCCGTTGAACATAATATATATTATACTATTATCATTATTGTACAAGTACTTTTTTTTGTCAACTATTGTACAAGTACTTAATAACACCTATAGATGTTCATTGTAAAAGAAAAGGCTCTACCCCTCATCTATACATATGATTATTTTTTCTAGCAAAGAAAAGTACAGACATGTGCGTTTCCTAAAACCAATAAAAAAGTGAACGTTAATTTTTTTTTTTTTTCCTCTGAATTTCATTAAGGGATTAAATCCAAAAGGGCATAGCCCAAGCATTACAAAATAATTCCAGAAACCCAATTACAAACGGCACAAGACAAAATCAAAATTATGGGCCCAACAGCCCAACATCCGAAAACCCTAAAAAAAAGATAGGCGCCGCTCAAACCGCACGGAGCGCGAGCCTCACAACCGTCTTTCTTCGGCACCGGAATCCACGATACGACGGCTAACCGCGACGTCGTCATCGGATCTGGGACGAAACCATTCAAAACCAACTTTTCAAGGCAGCTCGTAACCAACCAAAGCTTACCGAGACTCATCAGTAGACAGATCTACGAATTTCTCGAAGAGTAAACGCCGCCTACAATCGATTCATCATCTCCGACATTCATGCATGCGGAACCAGATTCAGAACGAGAGGCAGAGTAACAAGAGAAGCTCGGATTTGTAGATCGAGGTGACTCGAGAGAACCAGCCGGCGCTAGCGGTGCTAAGGGAGCCACCGCCTCCCGGAAACAAGACCGGCGATCTCGGTGCTGGAGAAGCCACCGCTTCCCGGAGACAGAGACCGGCGAAGAAGATGCTGAGAAAGCCATCACCTCCCGGAACAAAAGCGGACGGCCACTGTAGAGAGGTGCGCCGCCGAAACTAAACCCATACTATCTATAACCCTAAAAACTGAATCCCATGCTTGAGAAAACCTTAAAACACAAAGACCGGACCGACGGTGGCTAAAGGAGCCTCGCCGTCGGCCGGGAATCCTCTTTCAGTTTCTCTCTCTCTGAACGTTAAATTTTACTCTGTCGATTTTATGATAATATACTTTTATGTTTTTATGTACATTACGTTTTATTATAATTATATTATTTTATGTGATTATCATTTTTAGTTAAACCAATAGTAATTTTATAAATTTGATTAAAAGTTAAATTTTGTAATTTTGTGATTAAAGAATATATAAATATAGACTTTTATGATTTATATATTCTTAAAAATTTCTATCTTTTTGTAAGAACGGAGTATTTAACAATATATAATCTATAAATTATTGATAGCAAAAAAAATCCAAATTTCGGTTTTGATATATTTTGCCAAGTATGAAAAACTTGTTGTACTATGTTTTGGTCAACAACGGCTTACATTAGCTTAGAAACAATAATGAAATTCCAGCCTTTTTAGCCAACTTTTTCTCGTTTCTCACGTCACTTGAAAGGTATGAATGAAATGAAAAGTTCAAACGCTATCTTCTACATTTAGATTTAAAAACATTTACTTAGACAATAACGACCTTCCTATCGGAATGCTCTAAATTGATAGAGATAATGTCTCCTACAATGAAATTTGATGAATAAATTCATATTCCTCCGTTTCGAATTATCCGTTTGGACTTCGACGCACAGATTCGACGCACAGATTAAGAAAACATTTAATTTTGTATATTTACTAGATAGAAACATCATTACCAATACATTCTAACCACATTTCAACCAATTAAAAAATATATTAAAATATAAAATAAATAAATTTTACATTGAAATTATAAAACGACAATTATTTTAAAACACAAATTTTACCCTACAACAACAAGTAATTTGAAACGGAGGGGATATTTTGCAACCCTATCAATATGAGTAAACGGGAATAATTGGTTTAGAGTTCGGATTTAGGGTTTAGGACATATGTGAGTCAGCCGAAGATTTTTCAATAATCAAAACGTAATCAGAATTAGTCAGTTCATAAACCTATTAATAATCTCTGCAAATTGAGTAGTTTTTCAAAATTATGCCTCACATCAAAGTAAGACGCCTAATTGAACCTATTAGTAATCCCTCCTAATTATTGTATACATTCAAATCCCGTCAAACATGAACGTTTTATTTACGGTCAGTCAATACACAAAAAGATTGGTCAAGACCTAGTTATTTAACTAATACACATTTTCTTAGTCATTGGTTTTGCTCACATATATAAATAATATAACATAACGAAGTAGTACAAAGTTATTAAGGGAAAAAAATTTTTGTTTAATCATTTCTAAAAATGAGGAAATGCTTTGCTTTGATGATCTTCCTCGCTTCTTTTCTTCTTCGTGTCCTTCAAAACCTCGAACTTGTTCATGCCGTCGGGTGTGCCGGAAGCTTATTCAACGTTAACAGCACTTACGCTCAGAATCGTCACAATCTCTTCTCTACTCTTGCTTCAAAAGTCGTTGCCAACGGTAGATTATACAACGATTCACTCGGCCAAAATCCCAATAGAGTTCACGCTCTTGTATTCTGCACAAGAGGCGACGAGCAAGCTTGTATTAGTTGTGTCCAAAAAGTAACACAGAATATACAAACGAGCTGTCCAAATCGCATGGATTCGTTCCAGTGGAACAATGACGATGTAGATGACCAAGTTTCTTGTCTTGTACGTTCCTCAAACCACACAACTTTCCAGAACCTCGAGCTTCGACCTGCCGTCATTCACCCAAGTCCAGATAGTATCGAACCATCCAAGAACACGACCCTTTTCAGTAAGCAGTGGGAAGCAACGGTCAATCGGACTATCCAGGTTGCCACGGAAGCTAATACTTCCTCGCTACTTCAGTACATTGGTGCTGTAAAGGCCGAGTTCACGGAGTTTCCAAATGTATACATGTTGATGCAATGCACGCCCGACATAACTTCTCGAGAGTGCATGATATGTTTGGAAAACTGCGTGGCTTATTTTAAAACACAGTTTTGGGGAAGACAAGGAGGCTCGGTTAGTCGCCCGAGCTGTCTTTTCAGGTGGGATCTATATCGTTTCCATGGTGCCTTTGATAATGTAACAATATTTCATGCACCTCCTCGAGTTCAGCCACCTGAAAATGACAAGAAAGGTAAAACAAATGAGTTCGAGCATTGTCACTTAAAATGATAAGAGGGATAAGAACAAGAATGGTTATAATTTTCAGGAAAAGGCATTAGGTTGGGTGGAATTATCGCGATAACTGTGCCTGCTTTCATTACTCTTTTGGTCTTTATTGGTCTCATAAAATTCTATGTTCGGAGGAGAAAATTCAACAAGGGAATATATGGTAAGGGTATGTACCTTGTTTACCTTGTTTCTTGCATCAATCAACCTTACATGGAGAGGGTACGACTTATTTCTTTTTTTAGTTGGTAGAGCAGAGTACTCCGATTCGGACTGTCAATATATGCTACGGTTTGATCTTGGTATGATCTTAATGGCAACCGATGAATTTTCGTCTGAAAACAAGCTAGGCCAAGGTGGATTTGGTACGGTCTATAAGGTAGTAACAATATGTTTCCTAATGAATTAATTATATATTTAGATGTTTGTCTTGAATGACTAACAAGTCTTAAAAACCGGGTTCAGGGGATATTACTAAACGGGAGAGAGATAGCAGTGAAAAGATTAACCAGAGGTTCAGAAGAAGGATGCATGGAGTTTAAGAATGAGGTTTCACTCTTGACAAGACTCCAACATAAGAATTTGGTTAAGCTTCTTGGTTTCTGTCATGAAAGAGATGAAGAGATTCTTGTCTACGAGTTTGTCCCCAACTCAAGTCTTGACCACTTTATCTTCGGTGAGACATCGAAACTCAGCTGCATTTTAGAATCTCAAATTTGATGAGTGAATCTCGGCAATATTAAGGAAACTAGGGTGTAGGATCATACGAAAGCTTCCAACATATCCTTTGAAAATGTATCAAGCCGCTCGTAGAAATTAGGTCTTCTTGGAATCTGTGTTGGAAAACTGTAAATTCGTTTTTGTAATAGAAAAAGACTAAGATAGCACCAAACCAAGTTTATGTTCCCAAAGTAGCACTCAAGGCTCAAAATCACAAAAATACGTTTTATTAAAGAGGTAAATATACATTTATACCCCTTGGGTTAATTAATCCAAACCTTAGAGTTTAGAGTTAAGGGGTGGAGTTTTGGAATTAGGGTTTAAAATTTTATAAAAAAAAAATACTAAAAAAAATAAAAATTTTAAAAACAGTTTCAAATAGTATTTTTAAATTATAAAAAGAAAATTTGAAAAAAAAAATAAAAAAAAAATTTCGAAAAAAAAAATTATAAAAATTTCGAATCTGAAAACATATAATCTGAAACTATAAAAAAAATTATTTTTTTCATTTTTTTATTTTTATTTTATTTATTTTTATTTATTTTTGTTTGTTTATTTAATTTTAAACCAAGGGTATTAGGGATATTTTACCCTTTAATGAATGTCATTTTTGTGACTTTCTCCTTCTAGTGATATTTTTGAGACATAAACTTCAAAGGTGCTATTATTGATAATTGCCCTTTTTGTAATGATATGCCTTTTTTATTTATTTATAGATATTTAAGTTGGCTTTATTTAATTTTGTTTTAAGTTTTTTCTTTTTTACCAGGATGAGTGAGACTGAGCCGATATTTAGTTAAAGAGGACTTTAAGAGAGGTGTGAAGCCGTTTCCAACAAAAGATCTTATTAACAATAAAAACTATATTTCAAATCTGCAGATGAAGAGAAGCGTTCGCTTCTTACATGGGAGGTGAGATTCAAAATTATAGAAGGTGTTGCTCGAGGTCTTGTTTATCTCCATGAAGACTCTCAGCTGAAGATTATTCACCGAGATTTGAAGGCAAGCAACATCCTTTTAGATGCAGAGATGAATCCTAAAGTTGCAGATTTTGGGACGGCTAGGTTGTTCGACACTAATGAGACTCGAGCTGAAACAAAACGAATAGCTGGAACTCGGTAAAAACATATTAATGAACTTTAAAGACACATTAATATGTGCGCACCATCAATTAACGTTATTATTTGCATATATGTAGTGGATATATGGCTCCCGAATACCTGAGTTACGGGCAAATCTCAGTTAAATCTGATGTATATAGCTTCGGTGTTATGCTTCTAGAGATGATATGTGGTAAAAGAAACAATAGCTTTGAAGGAGAAGGAATTGCAGCTTTTGTAAGTTTCTTTACATATCATTCTTCTTCGTCTTTACTTTCGTATCTTCAAACCCTTGTCGAAGTAAGAATATACAGTAGAACCTCTATAAATTAATATTCGATAAATTAATAATCTTTATAAATTAATAAATTTCATCGGTTTCAACTTTGAACAGTTCAAAATTTAACACAAATCGGTAATATAATAAGATAATAATTTTTCAAAAAATTCTATGTAAATATATGGTCCCATTAAAATTTTAAATTGTGTATACATATTTCATATAAGTAAGAACCTATTATTATATTTTTTTATCATATATTCACAATGAAATTATCTTTATATTTTTTTAACATTTATTATATTTTTGATGAAATTTAATAATATTATATCTGAAACCCAATTTAAGTTCTATGCAATATATATTATATACACCAAATACTAAAATAAAATTAATATAAATGTCAAGTTTCAATAAATAATAATTAATGTTTATACACTAAAATCAAATTTTTTTTATCATAAAATAAATATATCTTAAAATAAGAAATCTAAATAATGAAAGTTTGTAAATTAAAATCTTTATAAATTAATAAAATTTAAAAATTCTAACATTATTAATTTATAGATGTTCTACTGTATATATAAATACATATTTTGGTTTAGGCATGGAAGAGATGGGATGAAGGAAGGCCTGAGATTATAATTGATCCATTCTTGGTAGAGAAGCCGAGTAACGAGATTATTAAGTTGATCCAGATTGGTTTGTTGTGTGTTCATGAGAATGCAACAAAGAGACCAACCATGAGGTCTTTAATAATTTGGCTCAGCCGTGAGACTATTAGCATCCCTTTACCTAAGGATCTTGCTTTCACAAGGAATGAATCTCAATCTGAAGATGGTACAATGTCAATGAGCAGTGTCTTCACAAAGTTGAGTTCACGTTGAGTTATAATTTTATTAATCAAGCGATGGTGTTTTTAGGTTAATACCATGTATTGTAATTGTATTGATTGAGAATGAGCGTAGTAAAAAGTGTGAGGAAATACAATCGTAGGTTCTATAAAGCTGTACAAAGGATGTATGTTAATAACTATAATGCATACGAAGTTGATTACATGTCTTCTTTTATATAATATCAATAATATTAACAGAGAATAAAACATTCATTAATAGTAGAATATTCTTTTGGTTTTTGGGATTTAACTACATTTAAGCTAACAATAAAATTGACCAAATTAATTATACTTTACTCCACACTAATGGGTCAGTATGGTATTTTACCAAATACAAGAGCGGTTATTTAATATTTATTCATTTCGAATTTTGAATCAAATCACAAAGAATAAATATTTATTCTAAACATGGACTAAGTAAACATACTAAAAATGTACTAAAATTTTTATACTACTTAACAACTTATCTATGTTTAGAATAAATATTTTTTGGACCATTTCATTAGACTTAACTATTAAAAGGGAAGGATTCTCAAAAAATCTACTTAAACAAGGTTATTGGACCATTTCATTAGACTTAACTATTTTTTGGTCTTACCTTATATTTTTCTAACTATATAAATATTTTACATAATTTAAATGAACTCATTTCTTATTCTCCCATAATCTACTATATAATTACCCTAACAATAAATTTCCATGAATTTAGGACATATTATTCACATTTTTACACATGACGTGATCATTACCACATATAGTTCTACTAATAGTATAAAATTTACAATGGTTTAGTTATGTTTAATAGGTATATAATTTATATTTTAAAAATTTATGTATTCATTTGGTTCTCAGTTCGGTTTCTATTTTTTTGGTTCCAAAGATATAGGATATGCTCAGTTATTTATGAAATTCATCTTAAACTTGATTTTTTTTTTAAGTTTGGTACGTTTCAATGTATTCGGGTAAATGTACTCAACCCTATAAAATATCTTATATAGAATTTATATTAAAAGAATTTATTTTATTTCAAAAATAAACTCGTGCTTTCTAAACTTAGATCAAAATCTAATACATCTTTATGAATCATCATTTTTGGATCTATCTATTAATTATCATTTCCTTATGAATCAACACATGTTCTACGGGTGTATTATATCTAATATAATTATTTTAAGAAAATTGAAAATGTAACCCGAGCAGATTCAGATCTAGTTAATGCTTAATATGATTTGTGGTTGCATGGACTAGTTATTAATGCATACTTGAATGTGCTTACCCAGTGAGAATTGATGTTAATTGTATGATTAGTATAAGGATTAAAATTAGGAAGTGGGTTAATCTAATTGTTTGTTTCTAGACTTAAGGATTTACATTTGAATGTTTGACTAACATCCTAGATGACCATTAGATCACCTAATCAATTGTGAAACTCCATAAGTCTATTTTTAAATATTAATTAAAGCTTATTTATTTTTTTAGTAATTGATCGAGATTGAGTTCATTTGCTTATTTTCTGTTTTATTACTTCAGAAATCCATCTTTGACTTAGATTAATTATGAATTTGCATTCTTTTGTTCTTGAAATACTTAGGTGTGATTGACACATTAACTGTTACAATTACATTGTTGTGGCTGACAAAAAAGTACATTGTTGTGCTTACAACTTAAGTGATTAAGGAATACAACTTTTTCCACAGACGCCGCCAGCTACTGGAGAAAAAATCCAACGAGAAAAGCGAGATTGAAGATGTAAGATGTCCGCTCTAAAGTAGTCGCTGACGTAGTTGCTGAAGCAGACGAGTCAAGGTGCTGAGCTGGAGCCGTATAGATTTGGAGAGCAAGAGAGTATCTTGGAGATAAGGAAAGAGGAATAAACTTGAGGAGTAAGTTTATGACTTAAAGAAAGAGGAATAAGTGCATTCTAAGAAAAAGAAAGTTGCACTTATTGTTATGGAAGATGTCCATACATGTTGCCTTGGAGACTAGGGTTTCAAGAACGTGGAGAATAACTATAAGATACTTATGAGGTCGTCTGTATAGACACAGAGACACCGAGGCTGATCTTATAGAGAGAGATAAGCTCTTGGAAGTGTTCTTGGGTCGTGCTGAATCAGTTGCCGAAGTACTTGACGAAAGAGAGACATGGTTGGGTAGATTAGGAATTCTTCAGTAGCGTGTGTTAGGACATTACCACTAGACGTGTAAAAGCTGAATAAACAAGGTCTTGTAATAGATTGTTTCATGAGATTTCTAATACAAGCATAAGTGTTGCTTGTAGTTATTTTGTCTCTTGGTTTACTTTCTCCAGTAATATACTGTAGTGTCATCTTGCACCTACAAGTGGTATCAGAGTGGGGCACCTAAGTTATCGGTGTAATCCTGAAGGTGAAGATGGTCACGATTGTTTTGATGCAGAAGGAAATCATGTTGAACGCAGACCAGTATGGTCATTGGAAGGCTTGCATGAAGCAGATAATTCGAGGAATCAATGAATATGTGTGGACAGCTGTAGAAATTTGTTGGGAGGAGCCTACCATAGTCACAGGAGATGAGAAGAAGCCTAAGCCAAAAGAGGATTGGTCAGAGGCAGAACGCAATGCACCTAAGTTTAATGCAAAGGCATTGTCGGTGATTTTTGGAGCGGTTTAAGCATAACAGTTCTAGCTGATTCAGGGGAGTACTTCAGCTAAAGAGGCGTGGGACATCTGAATTCATTTGAAGGAGATGAGAGTGTCAAGATGACACGTCTCGATCATCTTCGGTCGCAGTTTGAGAATCTTAGGTGCTCTAACAATGATTCTATGGCAAGCTTCAGTGCCAAACTCAGTGCTATGGCGCATGAAGCATGTGTACTTGGGAAGAAGTACAAGGAGAAAAAGCTGTTAAAGAAGTTACTACGCTGTCTTCCAACGAAGTTTGGAGCTCACAAGGCGGTTCTGCAGATGACTACAAACACGGATGAGCTCAAGTTTGATAAGCTTGTGGGAATGCTGAAGGCATAAGAGATGGAGACAGACAGTAGTTCAGTCTCTACGTCAGCTGGTGCATAAAGGAGTACATCGCTTGTTGCTGACAAAGATGGAGATAGATCTTTGCATTTTGAAGATGCAATGGGTATGTTTTCTAGGAATATTGGTAAGAGGATGAATCCCTCTGGTGGGAGGAATCAGTATGGTCGCCAAGGAGGTGGTCACGACAGTTCAGAAGAAGAGAAGGTCTCAAGTGCTACGAGTGTTAAGGAGTTGGTCATGTGAGGACTGGCTGTCATGTTGAACAACAAAGGGAACTCAAGTGCCCTGAGTGTAGAGGTGTTGGACACACAGCGTGAATGTCCAAACTCAAAAAAAGAGAAAAGGAGTTTCATTGGAGTCGTCTTATGATTCAGAATCTGAAGAAAATGGAAAGGTGGTGAGAAATCTTGTTGCATTTGGTGCACACAAGGAGGAATCAGATTCAAATGTTGGTCAGACGATGAGGAGTATCACGTCATGTACAACAAGTGGTTGAATCTCAAAGATCAGAACTGAGACGGGAGGATATGACTCATAAGCTAATATAGATGCTAAAAGAAGCCAATGAAGAATATGCGGCTATGAAAGAGAAGAATGTCTCTGGAGCAGGAGGTTAGCAAACTGAGAGAGGTTGCTATTGATGAATGAGAAAGAGCAAGGATGCTGGAACGTGATTTGGCCGACAATCGCAAACAGATTAGGATGCTCAACAGCGGACTTGGATAATATACTCTCGATGGGACAACCAGCCAAGGCGAATTGGGAACTGGGATACCGAGGAGCTGAGAGTACTGACGTACATCACAAGGGGCTGTCACACTTCGTGCAGGGAAGCACATCAAAAAGTGGAGCCGAAGAAGTTTGTCATGAAGTACGATAAGGAGTAAGACAGGAAGTTCTACAGCGCGTAGCTATGAGTAACAAGCTGAAAGTAGTACATCAGTGCAACAACATGAAGGTCAGATAGGAGGTTCTGAAGCATGGTTGTGGAGCTGGTACAAGGAAGGAGACTGATCGGTGCATCAGCAACTATGCAGGCCAAGCAAGAAGCAAAATCAGATGTGTTGTTGGTTATGTGGGAAGGTTGGACACAAGAAGGTGAACTTTTTTGCTCGTGAGAAGAGCAAAAAAATGGCCAAGAAGGTGAAGAAGACGCTCATTAAATCAAAGAAGGTTGAAGAGGTGCTCTTAGCCAAGAGTGACTTACTTGATGAGGTCAAGGAAGAGACGTCATAAGAAGGGTGCAGCTCTGTTAAAAGTGATCTTGAGGTTGATCAAGAAGCATCAAGCATGGAGCCAGGAAACGAGGTTGCTTGTGGGACAAAAGGGAAGGAGATCGAAGTTCGTCAGGAAGTGATGTGAGATGATCTTCAGGAGGGTGATAGTGAAATCACTCCAAGAAAATAACAACGAGTGCATAGTGCACTCGGTGTGGATGGGGAAGGGCTCATGGTCAAGAAGACGACACATGACAGAAGCAAGGTCCTCAACAGAAGCTGGTGGAAGGGTAGTTCGACATGTGCGTTAGATCGTGATGCAATACTTGTTATTCCGCTGCAGCAGGGGCTGTGTTATGATTATACATGAAGAAACGGACGGATGGGTCTGTAAGACTTGACATCTAAGCATCTGTGTTTTAGCTTAGTATGCAATCAAGCAGGGGGAGAATGGTGATGTTCTGGTCCAGAGTATGCATATCTCATGGGGGAGAAAAGCATGGTGTGGTACACATCTCGTGGGGAAGAAAAACACATTTGGTGTGGAAGTTTCCAGGTGAGGAACATGGTTGCAACGTGGTTGATAAATCAGAAGATTGTTATGCTTGATCGTCACACAAAGCTAAAAGGGGGAGATTGAAGATTTAAGATGTCTACCCTGAAGTACTCACTGACGTAGTTGCTAAAGTAGACGTCGTGGTGAGTGGTGAAGACCATGTGGAGTCAGGGTGCTGAGCTGAAATCGTGTAGATTTGTAGAGCAAAAGAGTATCTTGGAAATAAGGAAAGATGAATAAACTTGAGGAGCAAGTTTAGGACTTAAAGGAAGAGGAATAAGTGCATTACAAGAAATGGAAAGTTGCATTTAATGTTATGGAATATGTTCATATCCATGTTGCCTTGGAAACTAGGGTTTCAGGAACGTGGTGAATAATATAAGATAGATATGGGTCGTATGTAGAGAGACAGAGACACAGAGGCTGATATTATATAGAGAGAAAAGCTCCTGGAAGTGTTTTGGGTCGTGCTGAAGCAGTGGCTGAAATAATTGATGGAAGAGAGACATAAGCGGGTAGCTTAAGATTCTTTCAGTATCGTGTGTTAGGATATTAACACTAGACGTGTAAAGCTGAATAAACAAGGTTTTGTAATATATTGTTTAAAGGAAATTCTAATAAATCATAGTGTGTTGCTTGTAATTGTTTTGTCTTTTGGTTTAGTTTCAGCAGTATTATTGTAGTGTCATCTTGCACTAACAAATTTGAGGTACATCAATACACATAGAATAAATTCAAAAGATGTTCGAAAATTGGTAGACAAAAAAATTCAGTGTAGTCATAGTTAAGGATTGGGGAAGAGGATGACTAGATGTAAAGATAGAGATTCGTGAGGTATTGGCTTGGTTTAAGCTTTGTTTACTTCTTTTATCTGCGGGCGATCCCTTGCTACCTTAACTGAAATATCCACAAATCTTTTCAACAAAATTGGCAGGAATGGCTTGTTAAACCCACCCAGATGACTCAAGATAAGTTGGAATGGACCACAACTTAAGTCGTAGAAAACATGGTCAACGAAGCTGCAATAGAAATTTCGATTAATATTGGGTATCTTCTTCTTAAGTTTCAATTTCTGATCCATAAAAGTAGAAACTAAAACGCAAAACTAATATAAATATATAAAATATGAAATATAAACTCAGAAGAAGTCTTAGTCTTTTTTTTTTTTGGTTTTCCATAAAAGTAAAAAGGTGCTTCCTATTGCTTTGTTTTGGACTGGTGAATCCATGGTGCTTCCTTTAGAATGCATGCAACTAGACATATAATATACATTCTTTTTCTAAACAGCCCATTGTTTGTGGTGGACATATACATTATGACAAAACGTAAAAAATTTAATTACTATATTGCATGGTGTTGAAGGACAAACTAATATAAATATATAAAATATGAAATATAAACTCAGAAAAGGTCTTAGTCTTTCTTTTTTTTTGGTATTCCATGAAAGTAACAAGATGCTTCCTATTGCTTTGTTTTTTGTCCGGTGAAGTCGATGGTGCTTCCTCTAGAATGCATGCAACTATGACATAAAATATACATTTTTTTCTAAAGCACTAATGCATGTATCACATCATAACTCTGCAGTTAAACATGTGCTTGGACGAGAGAATAGTACTATAACAGATAATCTTTCGGAAAGTCTTTGTGTTGCACTTTTTTAATAAAACTCTACAGTTAAGTATGCTTAGTATAAGTTTCATCAGAACTCTGCAGTTAAGCATGTTTGGAGTAGGCTCTATTGTATCCTTAGGATAGTTTACGCCACATCATCGATATTAGCATCGGCCGATCTCGGATATGGAGAATTCATTTGGGGCGAAAGCCTAGACACCTCATGGTTTACAAGAAAAAAAAAACAGTCCATAGTTTTTAGACATATACATTATGACAAAACACACAAATCTTTACGTACTATAATACATGTTGTTAACGGAAAAAATAATATACATAATATACAACAGTTAGTTTACATTATTGGCAATAAACTAACCTTACATTATCAAAATCATCCGAACAACTAGCTTCGATATACCACATGTACTAATTTCTTAGCTAAGACATTTAACTTGAAACATTTATCTAGATTGATTGCACTTCAAATGAAAACAATCCCATGAATTTTATTTGAAAATTGACTTTTTAGGTATTTTTACCACAATCATTCTAAAAAAACTGACAGGACCTATTTACAGGACCTATTAAAAATGGTGAAAAGGCCTATTAAAAATGGTGACATATATTCTATCTAATTATAACATGGCTTAATAAAATTATGACACAAATTTCAGTTGTAAATATTCAAATATAAAAAATAACTATATGGTAATTACCATAATTAAAAATTGTAAGCAAAATAATTTATATCTTAGATAAAATTTATTATAACTGTAACACTAAACAAGTTAATAAAAATATTAGTTTATTTTATTAGTATTTTATATAATTTAAATGTTTCTAATGAGAAATCATCCAAATATAGTAAAAATGTAACAATATATTTCATTTTTATACATATATTTTCATGATTAAATTGTTCTAAATACTGTTTATGTTTTTTCTTTTTTAAAATATAGTATACACATGATACTATAATTAAGAGATAAAATACCATAATATAAATTATCATATGTATATAAATTATCATATGTAAATGGGCTTTTTTCAAATATGACTCAAAACAAAAAGTCAAACACAAAACTAACCCATGATTTTTTTGGAACTTTCATTTGCTAATTTTACTCCAGAATTTTGGATTATTTACGAAAATACCATTACTTTTTTTTTTTTTGAAATGAGTGTTTTACTCTAACATCATCGTCTTCATCAGGTATTTACAATATTTTAATTGCCACCAATCCACCATGAACAACCAATTTGAAGCTCTTAATGCATCCAAGTGCAATTTGAAACTACATCTCTTTCACTTTCTCTCTATATTCATCAAAAAAAACTCAAGATTATGATCCTAAACTTTGTAAGGTTCAAACTCATGATTCTTGGTCATTAACAAGCGGGTCTGTTTCGTGGTGAAGTTATGTGTGATAGGAAAAGCTAATCAAGTAATCTAATTTGTTGAAAGTACGAAGTTGATTTCTTTTTTTGGGAAATGACTTAATGACCT
Source organism: Brassica rapa (assembly GCF_000309985.2). Classification (NCBI taxonomy): domain Eukaryota; kingdom Viridiplantae; phylum Streptophyta; class Magnoliopsida; order Brassicales; family Brassicaceae; genus Brassica; species Brassica rapa. Next base: position 16,980,392 of record NC_024796.2, on the reverse strand, counting down.
ATTTCTCCACCAGAAGCATCATATAGTAACCAATCCACACTATCTTTCATGTTCGTCCTAATTGCACACATTTTAAGTATATAAACTTATTTACCCCCATTTTCAAAGATCAAAACCCAAATCCACATAACCGTTGGTTTTCTTGGTTTACATCATAACTGAATACCAAACTAAATTAATAACCCAAATCCAAAGAGAACCAAATCCGAATAAAACCAAACCAAACCAAACCAAACTAAAATTCAATTCATAAATGACCCAATTTCATGTTCTTCTTCCTCTCATCATCGCCATTTTTTAACAACCACCTTTATTAAATGAAATTGTATACATGAAATTAATTAACCAAACAGGAGGAAAATTATATAAAAAAATCAGCAATTTGAATGTTGCAGAGCCTTTTTCACAAGCGTACGGCTATACCTCTGCTGCGAGGAGGTGGGGATGCTATGTATCTGCAGCGGCGCTAATCCGGAGTTCTCTTAGAGGTTGAATGATGTTGGTGGAGTATATATGTTGTTTCTTCTCTAATTTCCGTAACTGAACCGACGATTGAGACGGTGGTGGTGACGGTTGTTTCTTCTTCTGTTTATGTAGCGATTGATCATAACCAGTGCTCATCGGAAAAATGGACTCCATGTCAAATCCTCTGTTTCACCCAACCAAGACGTTTCAGAAGACAGATTTAATTAAGGACTGGAGTTGACATATTAGTTTTTTATTTTCATATTGATATGGTCGGTGAAGAAGATGGAGATCGGGTCGGGTTACGGAAGACATTGTTAATTATGGTTTGGTATTTTTGAAATTTAATCTGATTAAATTGAGTTAATTTAATTTAAAACTAGGTTTAAAAGTGTATTAACTGGTCTAATACTAATTGGTTAAAAAAACAGGTTAAAACTCAAATTGAGAAATAGTAAACCTTTCTAAACCGGCTCAGTGTCGGTTTTAGTTCTCATCTAAAACATTTTGTAGATTTGGGTTTCGATCATTGAAAATAAGGGTAAATAAGTTCATATACATAAAATGTGTGTAATTAAGACAAGCATGAAAGATTGTGTGGATTTGTTACTATACGATACTTCTGGTGGGTAAATAGGTCTTTTACTCTTTTTTTTTCAAGATCTGTTCGCCAGAAGACTTCTGTGTAAGTCTTATGGTCGTAGAAGACTTATATGGAAGTCTTCTGGTCAATATAGAGGTTAGTTTTGCAATTGACTTTATGTGTGTTTTAAGAGATTTCTCTGGAAGTCTTCCAACTTTTCTTTGTTAAAAAAAATTCTCGAAAATACCTGAGAAGACTTCCTGGTAAGTTGTCTAGGTACACAAGTTAGTTTAGGACACACAGTTTGTATGTGACCACATTCACTACAAGAGAAGCAATGTAGAACATTCATACGTGCTGGTCGTGATGAAGCTATTGTGTCGCTAATGGTTCATGTTTTTGCGAGGATCGCACGTTGAGTAGTGCTGTCCGTTTGTTGCGTTGAATTAATTGTCGTTGCTGAAGGTTGAAAACGAGAACGAGAGGAAGATGTCCAAGACGGTTATAGTTGGAGATCTAAGGAGACCGCACGTTGGTATGCTTCTGACTCCGAAGTGGGAATGAACTGTTCTAGTGCGACTAGTAACTGAGAGTGTAACACCCCCCCCCCCCCCCGATAAATCGTGAGATCAGTTGCTTCTCGGTCTCACCTAACGTCATCCTAGAAGTCATGTAGAAACTCTGTTGTGTATTCCTCAACATCTTGTGTACCTTGTTGTAAATTTTGATTTTTTTTGTAAAGGGTATGTTCGTAGTTGTATGGGAGGAATGCTCGACGCATGTGCTTTGTTAAACAAGCCCACGAGTTGATACGCGGCTTGTTATGCTGTCTGCGTGATTATTTGAGTTGTTGCCGCCAACCCATAGCTCGTCCTTTGAAGCGTGTTGCGACAAGAGGGACTTGCATGTCATCGGGAACTTGTCAGAACATGAGAATCTCTTCGACCGTATTTAGCCAATCGGTAAAGTCTTCCAGGCTTAATGTACCATGCAATTCGGGAATATCCGAGTGGAAACTAGATTCCCAACAATTTGGAGGGTTGAAACGGTTGTCGATCTCTTCGCCCTGAGCATGGTAACAATCGTTTTAGTGAACACCACGATGTCAATGTTGCTCAATGCCTTGATCTGCGAACACGTTGTCCAGTATCTCCTTGTTGTTTGATTCAATATGTTGATCGTTGTGTTGCTGAGGGTGATTGGCGTTGATTCACAGCAGGGGCATCCCGTTGGTCGCACTCTTGTTGCTGTTGAAGCACCGTTGTAAGGATGTTTTTAACCGCGGCTTGTAACGCTGCTTGCATACCTGTTGTAAACGCTTCAAACATCCGACAAACTTCTTCCTGCTGTTTGTTTGTCATTGTCTTGTGTGGTCTCATGATCGATTGTTTGATTGAGAAATCAAATGGACTGATTTTGATACCAACTGATAGAGTAACCGATAGTTGTAGGAACAAATTTTTAGTCTAAGAATGCCCAAAAGAACCTATGAAATTCAATACGTTGAGATCACCTACCTATGATCTAGCCGTAAACAATATATGAAAGCAAAGTTTCATTTTATAAAATCAATAATAATTTGTCTCTTTACAAAATTTAAAGATCACTATATATATAGGCATAGGAAAAATCCTAAGTCATTAAAGATTATGACCTAATATTCTATCCAAAAGTCTTGATCCTAACCTTCAACTTTATCTAAAACAAGAATAATAAAGGAAAACTAAAGCCAAAGCTGAAAAAGAAATACAATCCACGCCGCTGCATCAATTTCTATAGTTAAATTATGACGATTCACCTCGCGGACATGATTATAAATTAAGGGATTCATCCACTGTGAGGAAGTTTGCCTTCTATTACACAATGACAACGGTACCTATACTACAGTTGCATATTAATAATAAACAAACTTAGTTTTGGTCTAATCATGAACGTTACTGAACATGAAACAAGAAGCTAATTGATTAAGAAGATAATTAACATAGGATCAGAATTGCGTAGTAATGTTTCTAACTGCAATTCATATCCATATGTATATTATTGACCCATTAGATGATTGCAGGCTTGCAACTGACCCTACAAACCATACAAAATCATATTTGTTAAAGCCGCCAAGGACCACCAATGATGAACATTTTCTTGACTAGGACAAAAATATTAATAATAATTAAAAAATACACAACTATTTATATTTGACTCATAAAAAGTCCAGTGTCATATGTCCTTTACTAAATAGTTAATTTAAAAATTATTTAATGTACTATGTTAAATATTGTTATTTAAAAGATTAGAAACTCACTTTAATAAACTCACAAGTTGGTTGGTGATGCTCTTAGGAAGTCGAGCATTACACGTTTTCTCATGTCATCTATATAAATATATCGGGGCTCTAATAATCGATAACTTCCTGGCAATCACGAAAATACAAGAAAAATAAAAGTTGATGTAATTACTAAAAAAAATGGGGAAATGCTGTGCGTTGATGATCTTGTTATTGTCTGTTCTTCTTCTTGTCCTTCAAAACCTCCAAGTCGTTAGCGCCGTCGGGTGTGCCGGAAGCTTTTTCAATGCAAACAGCACCTTCCTTCAGAACCGGGACGATATATTCTCTACCCTTGCTGATAAAGTCATTGCTAACGGTGGATTCTACAACGCTTCACTCGGCAACAGTCCCAACAGAGTTTACGCTCTTGTCCTCTGCCAAAGAGGCTATGACCAACAAGCTTGTTCCAACTGCGTCCAAAGCGCGACTCGGGGTGTAACAGCCCGATCCCCCGGCGTCCGACCGGGGTTATCGAAGGGGCGTTATGGACACGTGTCTACTCATTTAGACAACCCTACGTATCCCGTTACTGGTCCCGAGAGACGAGCGCATAACCTTCTTTGAAATACCGTCACACCCACATCCATATACTTCTACTTACAGTCCTGCGCACAGGAAAAAATGGAAATGGAGGGGTGAGCAACAAGTTACTCAGTGAAGTGGCTCTAGACCAGCCTGCCCGCATGACACTCTATACTACTCTATGCGGGAACTAGGACCGACTAGCCACTACAATCAGTTAATGCATTTTATCATTTCCTATCGTCATCTGTAATTTCCACATTAACTTCCATTCATTTCTAACAACCTAGTGATCAATCAATACAATGATCTCACTCATTGCCACACAGGTCAAACCCTAGACTTAACCGACTCATCTTACCAGTCCAACTCGATCCTATGACACCTTTAACTCCCCGTTACCCGACCATGATGCACGTTTTTATATCCCGCCTCTCGCGGTTGGCACACGTTCTTTTCATCAGTGGGTAGTCCCAACTAGGCTTCTACCCCATATTCATGTGGATTCGCCACATCTCCTATGGGTGCTTCCATATTCATGTGGATTCGCCACATCTCCTATGGATACCTAGCGTGAACTGCTGCCACACATACTTTTCCTCAGTGGGTAGCCCCCCACTAGGCTTCTACCCCATATTCATGTGGATTGGCCACATCTCCTATGGGTGCTTCCATATTCATGTGGATTCGCCACATCTCCTATGGATACCTAGCGTGGACTACTTACCCCACCTACTTTCCTTAGACTCTCTATATGCTTTCCCACCCATGCTTAACCTTAACATCATTCTTTCATACTTTTACTTATCCTTTCACTTCCTTATCGTTTCCACTTAACCCTTCTCATTCCCAATTACTCCCCTTTTCATTCATACTTGTACTTGGACTCAATCACTAGACGCCACCCGTTATCGGTGTCACACACAATACACATCGCATTCAAGTTCTACTTCAATAACTTTTATAATCACTGCTCACCTATCATCCTAGCATTTATTTCTCTCTAGCATCCTAACTTCAATCACAACAACACATGGGACATCACAACCAAACATACAAGTATCAACTACCAATCAACCATTACCACAACAATTCAATTCAGTTCATCAAGTCCCATTTATCAGTATGAGGGTTCTTATGCATCATGATCCATTCATCTATCATCCTAGCAATACCATGTACTATCAACCTAACTCCCAAACAGGGTCTAAGCAAACCTAACTCCAACATATAGGAGTATACAGAACCATGAAAGAAGGTTGGGTTCGAAACACTCCACCTTAGCCTAGATCTGGATCTGGAAACAAGGATGAAGAGATCTGAACAGATCTGGAACAACTAAACAAGAGAGAGACGAGATCTGGTCACCACCACCACGGCTGCAACCACCACCACCATCACCACATGGCACCGGCGAGGAGGAGGGAGAGAGGAGAGAAAGAGAGGCGTGAGAGAAGAAGAGGGAAGAGGGAAAAGAGAAGCTTGACGGCTAGGGTTTCCAAGTCTCTCTAAATCTCTGCAGAGCTTCGCTCAAGTTTCAGAAAATGAGAGAAAAGAATGGGCTGCATCTCTTTATAAAGGAAAGGGTGAAGGGAACCCTAGGTTTTTTGTGAAATGGGCCGTAGAGAAGCCCATTCTTTTATGAAAATTTTTGGGCCAGGAACCGGGCCGTTACAATTCTCCCCCACTTGAATGGAATTCGTCCCCGAATTCTATATGTCGATACTCCAACTCTAACATCCTGAACCCGAATGGGTAAACAACTCGTCCTTTGAAATCTAATGGTTCATGCAACAGACCAGGTTCCATATTCCTCACGGAGATCCAACGTCCTCTTAATTCCCAAATCGATTCTCCATCAGCGTTCTCATCCCTAGATTGTTTTCATCTCATATGCATTTCCACATCACCACCACTCTTGTCGACGTAATTCTCTGATGGTCATGTACCTCTTCTATCCTTTCGTACAGCAGCTCATCATCAACAATTATATCTGCTAAGCGGTTTCTTGGATCATCTCAGGCTCGAGATTCTGATCTCCCCCACTTTGGTCCTACATAAGGGATTCAACATGGTTGTTCATACAATCCTCATAGGGGATATCCATTTGCTTGAGTCATAGCTAATGTCTTGCATGGATTCAACTAATATCTGATCCATTAACCAACTTCCTCTCTAAGCTCCACACACATGTACATCACATAGGTTGATTGCCATGTCCTTGGCGACCCAACAACAAAAATATATTGTTATCATATTCCATTTCCATTTTGACACATAAAACTCTTGCATCAATCATATACGGCCTCACATCCCACTATTCTCAACTAACAAGTCTTAGTTGCAAAGCTCCATTAAAACCCTCTTGGCAGTTCCTCTTCGAATCCGGATAAATCTGTTTGCTGCCCACTACAATGGCCATTGCGACCGATAAACTTGTCCCATGATCTCTTCCTTCACCGTTGTGTGGTACCCAACCACATCTCCGTTGATTAACTTAGCGAGCACTTCATCTCATGAAACTTAACGAGCTACTCCACACCGAACATATCCTCGTCCTCTGAGTCCTTCGGTCTGGCCATGTTTTCCTTGATGAACGAACCTCCTATCATAGCCCTACTAGTTGTACTGGTTATACTGGTAGTACGCTCCCATCCATTATCACCTAGTGTGGTTCTTCTCGCACTTCCACTCTTGTCACAACGAAACCGCCTTGTGTTAATGACGATGTCGCAAGTTCTCCTTGGGCTCTGAGTATGTGATGCTTGGTTAGCCTATGATCTTCTTACACCAAACAATAGCTCTGCACCCTTTTAGATTAGTTCATGATCCCAGTAATCTTGCACGTTACAACTATTCTTCAGATCGGTTCTCATTTCCTTCAGGAAGCTGTGAATCAGTTCTCGCCCCCCTTAGAGAGTGCCTGACAATCTCCTCAGGGGTTATATCTTTATTGTATTCCCTTACAATCATGTCTCTCGGGCAGATATCCTAGAACTAACCCTCCATTAGATATATGTCATTCTTCGGGAAATACTTTCATTGACCTATGGCCTCAACTTGTTTCACTGCACCTCTAATGTTCCTCTAAACTCATGATATCCGCCACAACCTTCACGCTCTCGGTAGTTACATTAGTCGGGTTTCCATCTCTGGCTTTCCTCCAACCACTCCAACTCATGTGTCTGGCGATGGAACTTCATCAATGGACGTCACCGATGGGGTACCACCTTTCTCTTTATGATGCGCTGAGTCCGAGTGTAGTTCGGGTTCCACCATGCAGGTCCACGATACCCGTAATTGTCACTCTGGTCGATACTGGTTGTCGAAGACATCCTTCAAGTAGACATCCGATCAGAACCATAATAGAAGTATAGATATAGTGGGTGGTTTTGAAATCGTTCATAACTTTCAGAAAAATCACAACTTTCAGAAAAATCAAAACTTTTCACACACTCTTTTCTTTTAGTTAAAACAATTCTCTCTTTTCTTTTTTTTTTTTTTTTTTTTTTTTAAACGTCGGAAATGCCGATCCCTTAGGACAGAACTAAGGGATCTTAACCCGCTCTGATACCAATTGTAACAGCCCGATCCCCCGGCGTCCGACCGGGGTTATCGAAGGGGCGTTATGGACACGTGTCTACTCATTTAGACAACCCTACGTATCCCGTTACTGGTCCCGAGAGACGAGCGCATAACCTTCTTTGAAATACCGTCACACCCACATCCATATACTTCTACTTACAGTCCTGCGCACAGGAAAAAATGGAAATGGAGGGGTGAGCAACAAGTTACTCAGTGAAGTGGCTCTAGACCAGCCTGCCCGCATGACACTCTATACTACTCTATGCGGGAACTAGGACCGACTAGCCACTACAATCAGTTAATGCATTTTATCATTTCCTATCGTCATCTGTAATTTCCACATTAACTTCCATTCATTTCTAACAACCTAGTGATCAATCAATACAATGATCTCACTCATTGCCACACAGGTCAAACCCTAGACTTAACCGACTCATCTTACCAGTCCAACTCGATCCTATGACACCTTTAACTCCCCGTTACCCGACCATGATGCACGTTTTTATATCCCGCCTCTCGCGGTTGGCACACGTTCTTTTCATCAGTGGGTAGTCCCAACTAGGCTTCTACCCCATATTCATGTGGATTCGCCACATCTCCTATGGGTGCTTCCATATTCATGTGGATTCGCCACATCTCCTATGGATACCTAGCGTGAACTGCTGCCACACATACTTTTCCTCAGTGGGTAGCCCCCCACTAGGCTTCTACCCCATATTCATGTGGATTGGCCACATCTCCTATGGGTGCTTCCATATTCATGTGGATTCGCCACATCTCCTATGGATACCTAGCGTGGACTACTTACCCCACCTACTTTCCTTAGACTCTCTATATGCTTTCCCACCCATGCTTAACCTTAACATCATTCTTTCATACTTTTACTTATCCTTTCACTTCCTTATCGTTTCCACTTAACCCTTCTCATTCCCAATTACTCCCCTTTTCATTCATACTTGTACTTGGACTCAATCACTAGACGCCACCCGTTATCGGTGTCACACACAATACACATCGCATTCAAGTTCTACTTCAATAACTTTTATAATCACTGCTCACCTATCATCCTAGCATTTATTTCTCTCTAGCATCCTAACTTCAATCACAACAACACATGGGACATCACAACCAAACATACAAGTATCAACTACCAATCAACCATTACCACAACAATTCAATTCAGTTCATCAAGTCCCATTTATCAGTATGAGGGTTCTTATGCATCATGATCCATTCATCTATCATCCTAGCAATACCATGTACTATCAACCTAACTCCCAAACAGGGTCTAAGCAAACCTAACTCCAACATATAGGAGTATACAGAACCATGAAAGAAGGTTGGGTTCGAAACACTCCACCTTAGCCTAGATCTGGATCTGGAAACAAGGATGAAGAGATCTGAACAGATCTGGAACAACTAAACAAGAGAGAGACGAGATCTGGTCACCACCACCACGGCTGCAACCACCACCACCATCACCACATGGCACCGGCGAGGAGGAGGGAGAGAGGAGAGAAAGAGAGGCGTGAGAGAAGAAGAGGGAAGAGGGAAAAGAGAAGCTTGACGGCTAGGGTTTCCAAGTCTCTCTAAATCTCTGCAGAGCTTCGCTCAAGTTTCAGAAAATGAGAGAAAAGAATGGGCTGCATCTCTTTATAAAGGAAAGGGTGAAGGGAACCCTAGGTTTTTTGTGAAATGGGCCGTAGAGAAGCCCATTCTTTTATGAAAATTTTTGGGCCAGGAACCGGGCCGTTACACGGGGTATACAAACTAACTGTCTGAACCGCATGGATTCGTTCACGTGGGACAAAGACGTTGAAGACAATGTTTCTTGTCTTGTACGTACCTCAAACTCCTCAACTTTCGGAAAACTCGAGCTTAGACCCGCTATTATATACCCAAGTCCACTTAGTATCGAAGCATCTAACAACATGACCATTTTCGAACAAGAGTGGGATGGAATGGTTAACGGGACTGTCGAGGCTGCCACAGATGCTGAAACTTCCTCGGTAATAAAGTACTTTGGTGCCGTAAAAGCCGAGTTTACCGAATTTCCGAATGTGTACATGCTGATGCAGTGTACACCGGACATAACTTCTAAAGATTGCAAGACATGTTTAAGAGAATGCGTGACGTTATATAAAAACCAGTTTTGGGGAAGACAAGGAGGCGAGGTCAATCGTCCGAGCTGTTTTTTCAGGTGGGATTTTTATACATTCCATGGCGCTTTTGGTAATGTTACTAGAGTTCCTGCGCCTCCAAGACCTCCGGCTCAGGAAAAGGAGAGCTCTGCAACCGACAAGAAAGGTATTTCAAATAAGTTCAAGCACTGCTAAAATTTGTAAAAGTATGATATGTAAGTTTACAGACTAAAAAGAGTTTGTAATTTTCAGGAAGAAGCACAAGGTCTTGGGTTATCATAGCGATATTTGTGGTTCTTACTTTGATCAATATTCTGGTATTTATCGGTCTCATAAAGTTCTTTGCTGGGAGGAGAAGATCAAACAACGGATATAATAGTAAGTGTACCTTGATTCATAAGTTCTTTGTGATTAGATTTTTATTTATAAACAATAGTGGACCAATAAATTTTTATAATACTGAGACAAGAGAGAAAGACTTATTGTTGTTTTTTTCTTTTAGTTGGCAGTGCAGAGTACTCTGAGGCTGATGGTCAATTTATGCTACGGTTTAATCTAAATATGATCATGACAGCCACCGATGACTTCTCGTCTGAAAATAAGCTTGGCCAAGGTGGATTTGGTACTGTACATAAGGTATAAATAACATTTTTGTAATAATGAATGATTGATCTTAATATTGTATAGGTAATAAATTTTGAAAACCGGTTTCAGGGGATATTACCAAACGGGCAAGAGATAGCGGTGAAGAGATTAACTAAAGGTTCAGGACAAGGAGATACAGAGTTTAAGAATGAGGTTTCACTTTTGACAAGACTCCAACATAGGAATCTGGTTAAGCTTCTGGGGTTCTGTAGTGAAGGAGATGAAGAAATTCTTATCTACGAGCTTGTCCATAATTCAAGTCTTGACCACTTTATCTTTGGTGAGAATTCGAAAGAAAGCTGCCATTTTGTTTAGTCTTAGAAACTTTTATAAAAAATGTTTCTTTAAACTGTGCAGATGAAGAGAGACGTTCACTTCTTACATGGGATGTGAGATTCCGAATTATAGAAGGCATTGCTCGAGGTCTTCTTTATCTTCATGAAGATTCTCAGCTGACGATTATTCACCGAGACTTGAAAGCAAGCAACATCCTGTTAGATACAGAGATGAACCCTAAAGTTGCAGACTTTGGGACCGCGAGGTTGTTCGATGCTGATGAGACTCGTGCTGAAACAAGACGAATAGCTGGAACCCGGTAAGAGCATATCAATCAGCACACATATAAATATATGGATATTTAGACAATTTTGGATTAAATATTCATGAATTAATTTGCATATATGTAGTGGATATATGGCTCCTGAATACCTGAATCACGGGCAAATCTCAGCTAAGTCTGATGTATATAGCTTCGGTGTTATGCTTCTAGAGATGATAAGTGGGGAAAGAAACAATAGCTTTGAAGGAGAAGGACTTGCAGCTTTTGTAAGCTTTCTTCTTCCATTTTTCTGTTATCTTCAAGCCTTTATGTACAGTATGTAAAACAAATATTTTTTGGTGCAGGCATGGAAGAGATGGGTTGAAGGAAAGCCTGAGATTATAATTGATCCTTTACTGATGGATGAACCGAGAAACGAGATCATTAAGTTGATCCAGATTGGTTTATTGTGCGTTCAAGAGAATGCAGCAAAGAGACCAACTATGAGCTCGGTAATACTTTGGTTTGGCAGTGAAACAATGATCATTCCTTTACCTAAAGCTCCTGCTATGACGGGAAGTCAATGTCAATCTGAAGACGGTACAATGTCAATGAGCAATGTCTTCACGGAGTTGAGTTCTCGTTGAGTTATAAAATAGTGAATCAAAAAGTTGTTTCAAGATATATATACTGTATATGTCACCTGAAAACGGATATTGCCTCCCTTTTGTTTCCTCATTTATGAGATGTGTCGACGGACTATCATTTCATAGCTTTTGTTTTTTTGACAACAAGACATTCACAGATTCAGATTGACTATGGAAACCAAATCGGTAATTCCGCATCCATGTGAACGACGAAAGACGGTTGTTTCCTATCACTGCGTGCAAAGCTATCCGCATGTAGGTTCTCCGTCCGAAGTACATGAACGATGTCTGAGTTGAAGAAACTTCTTCGTAAAAGCTTGATATCTTCCAGATAACTTTCAAATACTGGCCATTCTTCTGATTCCGAAACTATCTTCACCAATTGAGAACAATTTGTTGCAAACGTAACATGAAACTGTCTTAAATTCTTCATACATTCATTTGCTCAAATCAAAGCCTCCACCTCCGAATGAAGAGGTGAAAGACATGCATTTACATTCATTGCTCCTAATAAACCATCAAAGCCCGGTAAGGTACTATACTAGCCTTGTCCCGAAAATAGTTCCTTATCTTTCCATGAACCATCTATAAAACACCATTGTCCTGAAGTTGTTAATATGGTTGGTCTGTACCTGATGCTCTCTCTTCTGATCAGTGAGTACATGTGCTTCAGCCCAAAGTGTTGATTCCAATTCTGCTAATTTAAGTGTTTCCTTTGGATCAATATCCAGATTACTAAACACTTTATTATTCCGACCTTTCCATATATACCATAATATTCATAGCTTAAAAAAATTTTATTTTGAAACTAATATAAATTTTATTCATACTCAAAATCATCATCTTCAGCGAGTGGGACTTCTTATTTCATTATCTGATGACTAAAATGAAATTTCTAAATGGTGTTGCGGCTGATTAGCTATGAGCGGAGAATTATCCGGAGAGGCAAGTCTCTTAGTTCTCATTCTTCATTCCTCTAATGGACAATGCTCTGTTTCTGACTTGCTTATCATGATTATGTGTAATGGAGGAGTTGGGATTTCTCCATGCCTTCTTGAGTTGTCTTCTCCGCAGACCATGTAATGTTGCTTGGAAAACATTCCAAACGAAAAACAAAGAATTGTGCTCTTGTTGTGAATCAGATATAATCGACAGTAAAGTGGTTATTGGAGGTGGGTTTCACCCCACTCCCAACTTGGTCCTAGAATCTAGTTCAATAGTCTAAAATTCTGTAAAAAAGATGAAAATTATTAGAATATTTTTCTGGTCGAAATTGCCCTTGTCCATAGTTATAACAAAAAAAACATTACCAAAGTACCCTTAACATTTGATCGTTGGCAGATGTATTTTCAAAAAAATAAATCTATCGAATAATAAGTCTGTTTATAAACTCTGTATAGAAAAATAAATCTATTGTTAAAGTGGTGTCAGACTTTCTTAGAAACGTTAGATTTGTTTCTACGGCAGAGTTATTTGTCCGATTTGAATAGAAAATAGACTTTGTGGTCAATTTATTTTCTTATGTACAGACTTATTTTTTATGTTAGACTTATTATCTTACGGCAGAGTTTTATATTCGATTTAAAATTGTTGGTAGACTTTTTGTTTATGTGGTGAAAGACTTTTTAATTTATGTTGTAGTAGATTTATTGACGAAAGTTTGGGTTTGTGTAAACCGAACTTAATTTAATGTTGAATTTTGACCTGTTTTATATTAATTTTGAATCTGGTTTATTTTTAGGATAATTAAGATCCAGAATTAGGTAAATTTTGGTACTTGTCTTCTTTTCTTTCATCTTTTTTCTTCCTTATCAAGTTGTTATTTTTCATGGTGGTTTAATCACTTGTTGCAATCTTTTTGCTTGGAGAAACATGGATCACAAACAATATAAAAAAACATATTCAATGGATCCTCATCCATTCTTACATACGAAATTATTATTACAAGTGGTGAGAGATTAAAAGCATCAGCCTTCTTTATTCCAAGTTAAAAACTACAAAGAATGAACAATTTTTCTTTTTCGTATTATCCCTTCCACTCACAATGATGGAAATCACAATGCATCGCAGCTCAGCCAAAAACCTTGCATTTGTTTTCTTTGTTAGTGTAAAAAGGAAATGAAGATGTGATCTATTACTACCCCACTGTGTGCTCAAAAGAGGATGTGGATGACATCAACAATTTAAACTCTTTACAATGCCAATAAACTTTTAGGGAACAACAAGGTATCTAATTTCTTTCGTTCATTCCAAGATGCTAAGTGTTACAAGCCCCACAACTACAATAGAGAAAAAAACTCAGATCAGTCAATCCCCATCTCAGCACACTCTTGATCATTTCCCGTCTTGAGCATGTTTCAGTCTCTTTCTCTTGTCTTGTCTTGAGTCAGTTTCACCCACACGAGAAAAATTGAGAATTTGATCCTATGTGTCTTAACCTTGGCCTCATAATCCAATACCGTATCTGCAATAAACAATTAACACAATCGGCTACAGTCAGTACAAAGTGTCAATAGTCATTGTTGTCTTATATAGAAACAAAGGTTTTTCAGTAAACAAGAAACCCAATACCGTATTGCTAATCTATGAATTCAATGCTTAGTCTATTTTACAAATAAACAGTTTTTGGATTTCAACTTCAGAGGAAAAGGGGATTTGTGAAATAGGGTTTTCAAAATTAAAAATGCAATCAATCAAATGATGTTAACAACAAGGAACATCAAACATGATTAGGATGGATTTATGACTTACGGATTCAAGTTTCTGGGAGTTGAATGCGGTGGTGACTTAAATCGGTGGTGTGGGGTTAGGGTTTGTCGACGACAACAAACAGGAAGACGAGATGGGGTTGGGGTGTTAGAAATTGATATACGGCCGTGACCTTCGAAGGTGGTGATGGAGAAAGAGGTGTCGGAGATCGGAGATGGAAGTGTCGGAGAAAAAATCTCCTTTGGTGTCGTCCCATGCGGCTGCGAAAGAGAAAGAGAAGTCGACCTTCTATTTTTTTTTTTTTGCTTTTACACAATTAAAATTTATTCCTATTAATAAAATATAATGGCAGCTTAGACTGGTTTTTTGGTATTTTTGTTTCCCTTATGAGTTATTCTAGTAGATACAAAATTATAAGAGTTATTCTAGTCATTACATATATAATTTGAGTCATTTTGAGTAATTTCCCAAAATTATAAGAACAATTTTCTGATCATTTTAGAAACTCAGTCAAAACTAAAACTCTTTATGGTTTTCTTATAGAACAATTATATTAACTATTTATATATAAACTATTTTCTTATTCTACATGTAATGTAATATGATAACAAAAAACTTATCCAAATTTCTTAATCTTATCTAGATTTCCTTATTTGTGTATTATCTATAACTCACTAAACATCTTTTTAATGAGATAGCTATGAGATGAAGCTCCCTTGATCCAGTGGTTTGACTAAGGGTTAATTAATAATTCTACATCATGAGATCTGAGTTTCAAATCCCGGAGAAAGCATAATTATGCAGATTAAATGTAGAAAGACTTACAAGAGATCTTCAAGATAGAGCAAGAAGTACTGTCAAGCTTGGATATCATACGACGGTCCATGGTGGTGCAGCCAGACATCTTTCCATTGTAATTCCGGCATCAGAGAGCCGAAATTTGTTATCGCTCTGTGTAACGTCACTAAACGCGTAAGCAGAGATCTCGTACAACTGTGGCTATTCATCTCTGAGAAGGTACCATTTTATAGTGAAGAGTCTCAGGCGGCCTCTTTTGATGATAATGACGATGTTTAATTTAGAGAGAGTGGAATGAGTAATGGGTAAGCAGTAAATGATGAGATCGAAGCCACAAACGGATGACGTTACAGAGGTGATGGTCTGAGTTTCTAGAAGACGAAGAGATTTGGAGAAGGAGCCGAGTCCTGGTCGCAGCAAGCAAAAACCCTAGAAAGAGATGGGCCATCTATGAAGAGCCCATAAACGAAAAAAACATTAGTAGCCCAAAAAGTTAAAATAACAATTACAAAGATCACGTAAAAGAGAGAGGACACATGTCCAAAAATGCTCCTTCTTCCTTGATGACGTGGACGCAGGAGGAGATAGACAATCCTACTTTATTATAATAGATATAGATAGATAGATAACAAGGACTTATGGCCGGGTGGTGATTAACTTGAGGATAAAAAGTCCAATATGGTGAAGATTCCACAGCTACAACGATCTATTGGCACTGGCAAATACCAATAAACAACTACCATGTATGCTTTGGATCTTCTATATCTGACTGCTCAACAAGTTGTAACCGTATTATTCACCCCATTGGACTAGTAAACTTGCAAGCAGTGTTTTGAAACCCGACCCGGACCCGCGGTTGAACCGGTAAACCCGGTAACCAAGAAAAAATCCGGTTTGGATTTTATGAAAAACCCAATATTTAAAAACCCGTAAATACCCGTAAAAATCCAGTAAAACCCGGAACCTGATAACGGTTGAACCACCGGTCGAACCAATAAATAACTTTTACTTCATTTTTTTAAGTTTTGATTAAGTTTTTAGATTATGTTTTATATTCTAAGTTTACAATTAAGAAGTTAGGTGCTGGCAAAAAAAAGTTAAGTTTTTCTTTTTCAGTTTTATATTTGTGATTTTTAGATTTTGATGAAGATTTCAGTTTCACTATGCCACCTGAAGAAAATGAAGTGAACGATGGTAGAGATAACTAAAATTAGTTGATGTGATTTGGTGTTAGTTTATTTCCGTTATTGACATTTTATTACAATGATCTTTTATTTTTGGTTTATTTTGTATTTGAAGTTTAATTTATTATTCAATTAGACATTTAAATATTTATAAATTTTATGTCTTGATTTTTTAGATGTCGTAAATCTTACTTTGTTGGAAAAAATTTTAAATAGTCTAAACTACTTTTTGATATTTTGTATGTCAAATAAAAATAAAAATATAAAAATAAAAGTTAAGTATTTTCTAAAAGTTTTTAAACATAAAATATATACATATCCAAACTATTATTTTATGTTTTAAAAAACATTTAGAAAATTTAAACTTTAGTTTCTATTTTTTTATTTTACATAGCTGATATATTATTATATAATAAAATTAATTTATTTATTAACCCGCGGTTCATCCGCGGTCGACCCAGTAACCCAGCAATCCGGTAAGTCGTCCGGTTCAGTGTCCGGGTCGGATTTAAAAACATTGCTTGCAAGATATACTTGGTGAGTTAATTGCTATCATCAATGATGGAACACACGGTTCATAGTGTGTCATGCTTACGCTACATAAGGTACTTTGTGTACATGGAATTCAATTGTAGATTTAATCGTTTTTGACTGTATATCTGAACTTAGATTTTATGAATATTATTAACATTGAATCTACACAGGGACGTGAATGTATGTGTTAGCCTGTTTGACGGTTTAGCTTTCGCATTTCATAGCAAATTGGACAGCTACGGCTCTGAGCCAAAAGTTGTGTTGGTTACTAGCATAAACCCTAAGCTTGTAGGAGGTGAGAAATCTGAATATTTATAATCTCTCATGCATTAATCCCTACATGTTCTCGACTGCATTGTATATATTGTGTTCTCATATTAACCTTTTTTTTAATAATCAAACACCCTAGTATGAAGCCTGTTATTCCTCAACAGGACATCTGGAAACCATCTCTACTTTGACACTGAGCAGCTGCCGGAAAAGAAAACTATGAAAAGTAAGTATCTCTAATTTTAATAACAGATTACATAGTGGTTAGTTCATTAAATATCTTACCATATGATTTTGCCTCACTTTAACTAAGCTACCACATTAAAACTCTTTAGATTGATTGGGGATGGCTCTAACCAGACACCCTCTTCATCAAAGTTGCTTCACGCCCAGAAAATAGAACCACTCACCATACCTGAGCTAAACAAATATGTTATCACATCTGAGCCTCAGGTCAAATTTACAACACTCTCATGTTACTCTCGCATTTATCACTTCTAATTGTAATTGTCTCTGACTTATAACAGATTATTCTGTGTACCGCCAAAGTTAATGGTACTCAGACAGATAAAGGATGGTGTTATATTGGAAGCTCGAAATGTTCAACAAAGCTACAGTGAGAGATTTCTTCTTTCACATGCCTTTTCTGTGATAAAACCAACTTTGTGACTGCCCTCAGGTAACAATACTTAAGCTCTGCTATCCATGATATTATAGCTACCTTCCAAATTTTCCTCACTCTACAATACACTTTGTGTCTATTCACTCACTACAGGCACCGCGTGGAGCTGTCTGTATCAGACCTGAAGGATGATGCTGTGTTTGTGGCCTTTGATATGGAAATTGTAAAGTTAACAAGCATTCAAGCATTTGAAGCTGCTCAGATTTTGGTATAGGTTCCCTCTTTCAAGCATTTAATTTTAATTAATTCTCTTACATCTGAGTATAGCAATGAAACCCACCTTAATATTTATGTTATATCAATTATTAAATTATGTTTTCATCCATCACTGAGTTCAAGGTACAGGTGTGAATGCTCATGTATACAACGAGATCCCCCAGATTATCTCTGATATTGTGGAAAAAACTTGCATATTTCAGCTCAAGTTAGTCAAGTTCAATTTCACATCCAAGCACTAGACCTTCACCATACCCCGTATCATCAGTGAGAATCAGCATCCACCATTCCCAGACTTTGTTATACATGTTGGTACCTAATACTGAGATTTTTTCTACATTTCTTTGAATTATATATTCATCTTAATCACTTTGATATCACCAGGAAGATGGTCAGGAACCTAGTGATGATGTGCCTATGGAGAAACTGGTAGCATCTAATGGCTTTCTTGGTGCTGATAACACTTTGGCAGAGGTAGCAAGTGGTGTGCGAGCAGAAGGTGGTGAAACTACAACTGCCAACCATCAGCCATCCTCATCTATTGTTGCAGGATTAGTTCGCTCTGCATCTACCATTCCCAATTCCCATACTTGACCCACATGAGAATCGAAAAAGAAGTCCCGCATGGCATAGCTATAGTTGCCGAAGCAATATCCCCACTTACTATACTTACTAAACAAAACTCTCTTTGTGACAAAAAAAAAAAACAAAACTCTCTATTTTATTGTTACATTAATGTCGTTGTGGCTGTTTGAACTATTTCTGCAAGTTTTATTATAACAAGGCTTCGTTTTATTTTAACACATTTGCACTTATATGAACTTGCATGCTTTCCAAGTTATATATTTTTGTGAAACATGTACCAATGTAATGTCGTACCTATATATCAAAAACTATTGATAAAGAATAAAAATACATTGGTGAGTGGTAACGGTGCATTCTTCAGACTTTAATAATTCTCCAAAATATATAAAATAGCATAATATATAAACAATGTTAG
Organism: Brassica rapa; assembly: GCF_000309985.2. Lineage (NCBI taxonomy): Eukaryota > Viridiplantae > Streptophyta > Magnoliopsida > Brassicales > Brassicaceae > Brassica > Brassica rapa. The sequence goes on along the minus strand of NC_024796.2, from coordinate 16,961,550 downwards.
TAAAAAAAGAAAAAAAAATATAAACAAATGATGAGATTGGTCAAAACATTTTTTGAAAACAATATATTTAATTGTTTTTCCTCATTTGGTAAATTTGCCTTTGCCAGAACAAAATTTTCTCACGCAGTTACAAAAGAAAAAGGAAGATTTTTTCTCACCTATAAAATATTAATAACTCTTTCATTATATGGTGTCATATTGTGAATATATTTTAAGGTTTCACGGCCAGACTGAGTTCCACAACCACAAATGCATATGTTTAAAAAAATTGGAGTCGTCAAAGCATTAACTCAATTTAATAGTTAACAGGTTACACACGTTTAAATTCAGATTAGTTTTCTATATACTGTTCACATAGTACTTTAACATTATAAGTATGTTCTTTAAACAAAACATCAACTTTATTTTATGTTTAAATTCTAACTAAATTAACTTTGTTACGATTATTTACTTTTTATTATACTTTTATTGAATCGATTAATCACAATCACTTATGCTATTCTATTTTACACCAAGCAACTTCAAAACAAAGCAATACATTACAGTCACTAATCATTATCAAATGGATCGGAAAAATATCATTCTCTTTTAACATATTTTCATTTATATATTTTTAAACATATTTTCTTCACTAAAACCATAAGATGAATTGTAAATTTATTTCAGAATAAAATATACGAACTCAGCGCGTAGCACCGAAATACCACTAGTAGTTATATATAAAAGAGAAAATTCTCTTCTCTTATGCTGCCACATCTTCACGAAATATGAGCAAAAGAGGACACCTATCCAATTCTATATATCTGAAGAAAAGACGAAACTTTCGTTTACTTCTTTACGACCTTTTACTAACCTGGTTTTATAGGGTCTGTATGCCTAAAGCCCATATAAATAATCTGGCCATTCTTTCTAGACCTAATGTTGTCTAGCAGGAAAAAAAAATCACACGGACGATTGAAAGTAACGTTTTTCTTTAGCATTCAAGAGTCTCATATAATGATCGCGATAACAACTACTAAACCACTCTCTCCACTCCTTCGAATTGATTTTATCGTACATCTTTCCATGGTAACGTCTGAAACCTAGGGTTATTAAAGCCCAATACGATGAAGCAACCAAGGTTCGAGTCCCGACCACTAAAGAATTAACATTTCGGCATCACCAAATACATGAGACCGACACGTGGAAACACATGATTAGTCTGGACCACTTCTATGAGGTCGGAATATTTTTGTATAATTCAAAAAAAGAAGAAAAAAAAGATAGATAGATTATAGAGTTTAATTACTGAAATCACTAAAATAAAGATGTAAAATTTTTATATTGGTTTACCATTGACAACGTACAGATTTAGTCAAAGAAACGGCATACAGTCGTCGGTTTAAAATCTCAGTAGAAAGACATCAACGTGCAATGGTGTTCACTAGTATACAGAAATTATTAAAAACATATTTTTAAATACATGCATTAATAAGATACATTCTAACGGTTTCTGCATATATCGAATTCCTGTTTTAAGGCTTGAGACCAAGAGTGAGCTCAAGGGACGATTCTTCTTCACCTTTGGAAGCCTTTGTTGATTTTACTGACACAGTAACAACATTACCATCATCTCCAATATCACAAACAATTTTACCATTGTCATCATCAGCTTTACTTTTACTAACTCGGACCTGTTAAAGCAAAAGTATATAACTAATTATTTCTAAACTAACATCTCTGTTTTTGCAAGCTGAGATGGACACATGCCGGTTAAGATGATATCAAAATCCTTTTCATGTTTTCATCGTTATAAATATCATTATTTATATTATTAAAATAGAAGTACAAATAGAAATCTCCTTAATTGTACTACTTATTTACATTAGAATCCCACTGAGATATTTATTGAACATATATCTAAGCATGCTTGTCTTTTCCTAATTTGAACAATAGATTTAATTCTCCAATATTTTTCATAATTTAAATAATAGATTTTTTAATCGAATTTTAACCAAAATAGATTTCTCAGTAGATTTCCCTATTTATTTTGTATTAACATATTAAATATTTTTTAAATATTTTAGTAATAAATAATAATGTAAAAACCACACATCATAATCAATTTATATAATATATAAATAAAAATATAAAATAAACTATTCATACATTATTGGTATAATGTTTTCATATATATAAGTCCAATTATTTAAAAATATTGTATTTACTTATATGGTACACTGTGATCTAATTGACGATTAAAATCACAAAAATTTATATTATTAAAATACAAGTACAAAATAGAAATCCCCTTAGTTTTACTACTTATTTACACTAGAATGCCATTGAGATATTTATTGAACATATATCTAAGTATGCTTATCTTTTCCTAATTTAAACAATAGATTTAATCCTCCAATATTTTCTTAATTTAAATAATATATTTCAAATCAAATTTTATTCAAAAAAGATTTCCCTAAATATTTTGTACTAATATAATAAATATTTTTCAATATTTATTAGTAATAAATAATAAAGTAAAAACCACACATCATAATCAATTTATATAATATATAAATAAAAATAAAGTATTCATAATTTATTGGTATAGTGTTTTCATATATATAAATCCAATTAGTTAAAAATATTGTATTACACTGTGATATAATTGATGATTAAAATCCCAAAAATATAATTATTCAAAGTAAAAAAAAATTTATGTTTTAATGTAATATAAAATTTTTGTTAATACATTTAAAGCCAACGGGTCACAAGCTCTAGAAATATATTCAAACTAATAAATAAAATTATTATGTTTTAAAATGTTATATAAAATTTTTTTTAATAAAATTTGTTAATATATTATACCATTTAGTATAAAAAAGTTTTGAAGTAAAAAAAAATATTCAGACGGTCACGGCCTGGTTCTAGAAATAAAAAATAATAGTGCATGATAATTTTCTTGAACAAATTTATTTTAATAGAAATTATCATTACAAATATTTTTATATATTTTTGGATTTATAAAATTTATTTCACTTATTTGTCAGGGGTGCTAAACTTTTTGGAATTAGAAATAATTATGACTCACCCCTATACTATTTTATTTTTTGTTATAACTGCATAGTTTAGATTTTGATCTAAATTTATAAACCGAAGGTGTAACTTTATTTTGTGATATACGTGTGTGTCTGTGAAAATAATTCAAAATATATACTACAAAACTTTATTGAGTTAGAGTAAACAAATATATGATTTTAAAAATCATGAAGTTATCTGCAAAGATGGTGGTAGAAGAAAAAGTAGAAAACCATACATGTTGACTATAACATTATTTTGTTTGAAAATATGGTTAATGTTAAGAATATTTACTATTAAAATGTAGAAATAAGATTTTTACTATATAGAAATGAAATCAAACATCCGCGCGGGATTTAGCTTCTAATTAATAATCTACTGAAATTAAATTTCATATATACGCTTCACTTTTAACTACATGTTTATACTAGACTTACAAGCTGCATAAGCATTATATTGTTATCAACTCACAAAATATTTAACAAAAATAAATAACTATTCACTAAATACAATTGATAAAAAAAACAAAATTATAAAAACAGGGTAGACAAATTTCGATAAACCATATATAATGAGCAATACACTTGGAAATAATATATGGCATGTTGAACTTATATATAAATATGTATATCATTCAAGTTTATATATATATTTTTCAACTGTATATGTTAGTGTATAATATATATCATTTATGATAGTGTAAGAAATGTATAGTGAGATAAATTTTACTAGTGATGACTAAAAGAACAATCTGGTAGTATATATCAATGATTTCTTTTCTTTCGATAAACCATATATATAGTGACAGAAAATTCATCGAAAATTTACCCTTGAAGACTCATAGAGAGACGTGCAAGTAAAATAGTCACTTGGTACGTCCTTAATTCCATTACTTGATTCTCCAAATGTTATTATGTTTTCATACATTTCGTCTTCTCGCCTACAATAAATTCATATAAAAAATGTATACATATATAGTTGTGGTTCACATTTAAACCAAGAAGTGTTGACAAAAAAAAACCCCAGATGTATATTAATAAACTTTTCAATTAATATATAACTAGACGATACCTTAGTTGATTTTGGAAAAGGTTGGCATTGCCTCGGAGACGTTGATAATTATGAAGGTACTGTTGAAACTGCCACCAAGTCACTTCTCCTGTCACTCTAACACTTCTCTTTGCTAATATCTCGTCTGCCAAATATTGCATGTGTATATGCAAGCATTATGTTTTTTTCTTTTGAAAATGCAAGCATTATGTTGAACATCAATGTACGGTCCTACCGTCCTAAACAAATACATACAATACGTACATCATCCTATAATGTTAAATTGAAATGTAATTTTTACCTTGCATGGATTCTTCCAACTTCATGCTCCTATACATCTGTTGGAGAGTAACTAAGAGATATGGTTATCCAAACTAAAATCTATTAACTATGGTTTTACAAAAAAAAAAATCTATAAAGTAAGATGCTGTTCATAAATACACGTATAATGATATAGGTAGGTTATCTATAAGTAGCTATATGTATACAAATTTTAGGACCTGGAGATGACTCTTCACATGAGATATTGTGAGTCCTCTTACATCCATTAACTGTAAAACCATCTTAGGAGTTGCTCCTGCATTTTTCAGAAAAATATGAAATTCAGACGCATGTGACAACCCAGGATAATAAATTTGTAAATATCTTGATTTTGAGTGAAACGAAATAGAAAAGGGTCTTGACTGCCAGAAGCCAAAGAAATAACCTCAAAAGGAATACAATTTCCATGATTGATAAACTTTACTTAAAAAAATGTTTTTCTTTTAAGTACTAGAACTAGAACAAATGTTGTTGACAGAATTTGAGAAATTCTTCATTCTTGAGATAATTAGTAACTATAATTTTAGAAGAGAAAGAAAACTGCTTACTATGTTCTCCACCTAGTTGTTCAACGGCTTGAACAAAAGAGTTGTGAAGATCAGAATTCCATCGCAGCCGCGGCACTTTTGACCTAACATATGATCTAACGATAGGGGTCTTCATCGTTTCTTTTCCTAATAAGCTTACAATTTGTTCGAAAACTCTCGGTCGATTCAATATGGTTGCAGCAAATCAGAAAGGGGCGAAGGCAACTGCTAGAAAATTCTCTATTTTCAGATAGGCAAATTTTGTATGTTGGACTAGTTGTCTTCGTAACCCCTGTCTTATTTTTTACTTTCTCATTTTTCTTAGTGGGGAAAAACGGGAAATGTAGACCTTAAAAAGGAGATTAAATTATTTTAAATTTGTTGTTGTGATTTGTCATGTTGCGGTGCTTTTCGTCAATATATTTTCCGTTTCTGTGAATTCCTTTGTATATCCGAGAGAAAGAATTACTCGACACCTCAAGTCTTGTTTCTTGTGACAATATGTATGAGAACTTCGTCTAAAACACTCAAACCATAAACCAGTACTTCTTATTATTTTTTTAAACAATGGTAGAAGCCAAAAAGAAAGTCAGGTTAATTAAATGACGTAAAACTCATGTAGCATATATAATTATTTTGAGCCAAATGATTTAGATAATCAAATAGTATTCTAAAAAACAAAATAAGTCATATAATATAGTGAATTATCAAAAGTTTATAAAAATAAAGAATGACGGTATTTCAGGGTTTTGCATCAATTCCTTGACTATTTTTATTGTCTTTGATATCATGACAAAATGTTGGTCAGAAGACTCCACTTGATCAATATTCATCTTCTCGTCAAGAATATATATAAGAAAACTAAATGGTTTAAATTCGCATTAAACATAATGACGAACATGCTAACTAAGACAAATGATCTACTACTTAACTAAAACAAAAGTTAGTTTTAAATAAAGAACGATATCTAAATATCATGGAGAAATTGCTTGAAATACCATAATTTGACTACAATTTTTCAAATATTTTGTAAGTTATTTTTAAATATTATATAAATTATTTAGGAGGATTATCATAAACATAAGTTATTTAGAAAAATGGTTATCTTTAAACATTAATTTGATATTAAATTTGTGGTAAAATTAAAATTCCATCATTATTATGTACTAGTTAGAAATATAAATTTAGAATATTTTCAATAAATCTAAAATGTTTAAAATTACTGCAGCGGAGTTAAAAGAGTAATATATATGGATTATCTAGATTTCCATTATATTTATATTTACAATAATAAAATAGTTCTAAGAGCTATGCTAAATAGCCAAAGAAAGAGACTTAGGATATGACTAGTGAAAACACATAGGTTGCGGGAGTTTATGGATGCTTGTAGTTTTGAATGTTACTAAGTGATTTGTATGATTAGTACATCGGTTAGAAATTAGTACGTTCAATAACGATTTATAAATAAATTAACAATATTAATATTTTATATAATTATAATATATGAAAATGATATTACTATACTAAACATAAAGTTAATATTATATTTTAAATTTTGTTTTTGGGTTTATATATATCTATATATTAATGTTAAAAATATAGTAAATATGATGTTTCAAAGTTTTATATAAATTTAAATATAATACATATATTAGTATTTATATTATCTCACTTTTAAACAATTAACTAAATATTATTATTTTTATATTTATAGTTTTAAACTAAATATATTTGTATTTAATTTCCTACAACCATCACAACCGCAACTGCTAGTCGAAATTTATTTTTTGATTTTGAAAATTTTAGAACAATATAAAACAGATTACAGAGTTTTTTTGTAATTGTTATATAACACCAAAAATCATTATCATCCGCAAACGCAAGTGCATTAATGAAATCATTATTTATACTAAAACAGGGAGAACATAAAGAAATATTGTACAAGAAAACAGAAATTTCAATACCAAGAATAATCATAAATGGTAATTAAGATGCTATATAGGTACAACAAAAGTTCATACACAAGAAAACAGAAATTAATAACAATTTCAATTTAATATTATTGTTTGTGTAACTGACGCGACTTGGTCCTTCTAATTCTCTCCAAAATGACAAAGAGTAACATCGTAACTCGGGAATATACTTATTCAAAGCAGATTCAAAGCGATGTGTTTAAAATTGCCACTACGTTGTGTCCAATGATCACTATTCAAAATTGTTTCAATTTTTTAACCACGTGAACACGAATTCATCCAATATATATAGAGAGGGTCAGAGATGTGGTTTCAGAAAATAACCCTAGTTACTAATCTTGTTATTAATTAATGTTTTAAAACATACGATCTACGGCGTTCAATATGACGTTGTATTAAAATAGTGTAATGCATGTATATAGGTTCACGGAATGTACGAAGCTGAATAAAAAGAATACAAAATCAAAGATAATAACGCTCTAGGGTTTTCTACAGCGACTGGAATGGTGATTCTTTAGATCAAAATTTCTTTGAAATTTTGATCTCCTCCAGATCAATACGCTCCTTGGTGTATTGGTTCATTACATTCATTGGTGTATTACGGTTGTTGTTGCTTGTAGACGACCAGTTCATCATTTTGTTCTGGTTACGTTTTCGGTTGATTTTGCTGGATCTCCTGATTCTCATCGAATCTACTTGTTTTAATTGATCTATCGAAGGTATCACTACCTCGAAGGTTTCATCAGGCCTACCCTATCAATCAGGTTCTCTGACCTAGCTATGCTCGACAGAAGTGAGATTGAAGATGGCGGCCTCTGATATAAACGTTTTTTGGCGTTAGATTTCACCTTTTGGCTGCAGCAGATCATCGTTTCTATCTAGTTATCTTGTCTTCATCATCACGACACCGCAATCTCGAGTTTTCTTCACTAATTTAGTCGAACATACAACTACTGGATCTTTCCATAAGACTCTTACGTACGTAGATTTGTGAAACCTTATCCTCGTATGGGTCCATCAAACCGTGTTAGATCTGCTCATATGGAAGATACAAAAGGGAAAGGTATTATTTATGAGGATGACGATGAGCCTATTATGTTGGAGGAACAAGATGATTCTCATACAATCCGAAAGTTTCGTATGTCTCTCATTGGAAAAGTTCTCAATCCTAAAAATCAGAATGTTGAGAAACTGTTACAATTTATGCCCACTCAATGGAAAATGGAAGATTGTATCACTGCAAATTATCTTGGTAATGGGAAGTTTTTGTTTAATTTCTCATCAGAGGATGACATTCAAGAAGTTCTAAGGCAAGGTCCTTTCACTATAACGTTTGTATGTTTGGCTTGGTGCGATGGGAACCCATTGTGCATGATGACTATCCTTGGATCATCCCATTTTGGGTGGAGATCACCGGCATACCTCTTCATCTATGGACTGTGAAGAACATTGGTGGGAGACTTGGTCACATTGATACTATGGAGTTATCTGCGGGTAGGCTGCTAATAGATGTTGATTAAAGAAAGCCTCTTGTGTTTGCAAGAAAGGTACAATCCACAAGCGAAGATGAAGTGACAAGCAAGATAAAGTATGAATTGTTGTTCAGGCATTGTAACTACTGCGGTCTGATGACTCATGAGGAGTCATATTGCTCCAAGAAATTAGAAGAGACAAAATCTCAGCTGGCTAAGACTGATCTCTTTTCTCGTGTACAACTCCCTCAGTATAATAGTATTCCTCAGAAATTGTTGTCGGATCATAATGGGCGACGTGATACGATCGTTATGACAAGAGATATAATGATCAGAGCTCTCAACTGAACCACAGTGAAGCTATTCCGTTCAATGCACAATGTACAGACCATCATAGGTACGTCTGAGATGATAGACATGGCTTCACTAATAAGGATGGAGGTGGAGAAAACATCGATATGGAGACAAGTATGGTGCGGTGAGGACATTTACTGCACGGTATAGAGATCTTATGCTCCATATGAGCATAAGAAATATCAAAAATGGCGAGAAAAGTAGCACCGAGCTGAGGAAGCTGGTAGGTTTAAACCACAAAAGCCGTTTCTCATTTCAGAGGGTTCGTCTAGCAATGTATCCCTAAGGATTAATGATACTTTATGGGAGAAACCCAACGATGTGGGATATGGAGAATAGCACCATAGTTACTCCTTCTCGTATTGATCTTCATAACGAGGAGAACGTAATGATATGTGGTCGTGAAGTTGTAAAGGCGATAACTTTCTCTCCTATGGAGGAAGAGAATCATGAGAATTTTAATAATGAAGACCAAATGATTAATGCGCTTCAGGATATGGATATTTTTGGATCTTCTAGTATTGCGTTCGCTGATCATGATTCGAGGATGGTATGTGATGATGAAGGTAATGATTTACTTGGAGAAGATCTTAAGTAGATGGAGATAAATGCTGTGAGTTCGAAGAGTTCTGGTTCAAAGGTGGGTCGCAAACCTAGAGGTCAGTCGTCAAGCCGAAGTGGAACACAATTGGGTGTATGTGCTGGTGCGCCTTTCATATTGCAGATCAAAAAGGCCGCGTTCCTGCGTAGAGGCTCACCAAGAACACGCCAATCGCTCCAGCGAATTTTCCTTCATATGAGGTAAGTAAAAGCCAGTGGCATCGACACATAGGTACGAGTAAAGCAAGCAACTGTTCTCTCAAAGATAATGGTTTGGATGGGTCCAAAAACCCTCTCAAAAATCATATATGAGGACAATCAGTTGGAACTGTCGAGGGATTGTGAACAACCTCACAGTTTGATGCCTTACAAAGATGTGTCAGAAGCATCACCCATGACTTGTGTTCCTTTATGAGAAGAAGAACATGAGCTTGCTGTTGCAAAACATTCATGCTGACTTAGGTTTGATCATTTGTTTATCGTTGAGCCACTTGGTCTGAGCGGAGGTTTAGTTTTTTTTCTATGGATGAATTTCATGTTAATGTTTTATTTCCGAATAACATAATGATTGACATTGAGGCAGTCTTTGATGGAATAAAAGTTATATGACGTTTGTTTATGGACACCTTGTACTAGAAAGAAGAGAACAAGTTTCAGAACGTCTTACACATTTCGCAACAACAAAAAATGGACCTTGGTTTATGATAGGAGATTTTAATGAAATCACTGGCCATAATGAAAATAAAGGAGGAAGACAACGTTCAGACAGCTTACTTTTACTTTTTAGGCAGATGTTAAGCGATTGTGGGATGTTGAAATTCCCATTTACGGTGAACATGTTATCATGGGTAGGAAAGAGAGCAGGAAGAACAACTGTTAGATGTCGCCTAGACAGAGCTATTGGAAATGAAGACTGGCATGAGAAATTCTCTCACTTTGCGGTAAAGTATATGAGGCTCTGGGGATCGGATCATCATCAAATCCTAGCGGACATTTTCACGAAACTAATAAGGAAATAAATAAATAAAAATTCAAATTGGACAAAAGGTGGCTGGATAATGAGGAACTTTGGCAAGTCATTCTTGAGGGATGAAAATTTCCAGATCTTCCACCTGATGCAAATATTGTGGAGCATATTTTGAGCTGCTGCAAAGCCTTGAGTTAATGGAGGAGAGAGCACAATATAAACTCAGAAAAGCATGAGGAAGATCGAAAAGAGAAGGTGGAAGGTATGTACTCAAATGATGATGCTGTAACTGAGAAAATAACAGAAGCATTAAAGGAACTATCAGATGCTCTTAAAGTAGAAGAGATGTTCTGGAAATAGAAGTACAAAAAATTGAGTTTTCTTGCTAAGAGAATGCTACATAAATACAGTTTTTTCATGCATTGACAAATCAAAGGAGAGCAAGGAATAATATCACACAGCTTTTAGATACAAATAAGAAAGTTGTAGAGGATGAGGAAGGACTGGTAGCCATTTTTACTAATTATTTTAGGCAAATATTTGAGTCATCTAACCGAGAAGATATAGAGGAAGCACTATTAGAGGTATCCACAACGATAACTGATTCAATTAATGATGACCTTACAGTTCCGGTCACTGAATGGGAGGTCAAATTAGTTCTTTTTGCTTTGCATCTCGAGAACGCGCCAAAGCCATATGGGATGACAGCTCTCTTCTATCAGAAATTCTAGGATATTGTAAAGGAGGATTTAACTCATATGTTTAATCAATTCTTTTTTGAAGGTTTGATGGTAAATGGCTTAAATGATACATATATCTGCATAATCCCGAAGACAACTTAGCCGAATGATATCTCTAAGTTTTGAACCATAAGCTTGTGCAATGTTAGATAAAAGATAATCTCTAAGGTCCTATGCCAGGGATTAAAGAAAGTTCTACAAGACTGAATTTCAGAAACTCAGTCAGCCTTTGTTGCTGGAAGATAGATTTCATACAATATTATGATTGTCCAAGAGATGTTCCATGTCCTGAGAACTAAACCTAGTGGACGCAATAAAAGGATAACCATTACGACAAATATGAGTAAAGCGTGTGATAGGATGGAGTGGTCATTCATTAAAGAAGTAATGCGGAAAATGGGATTCTCATATACATAGATTGGATGGATTATGAACTGTATAACTTTAATTAAGTACAAAGTGCTTATGAATGGTCAACCAAGGGAAAATATTATCCCGGAGAGGTCTACGTCAAGGAGATCATTTGTCTCCTTTCATCTTTATTTCATGCACGAAAGCGCTCGTTAGTTTTGTTAATCATGTAGAGAACCAAGGGAGGAAAAAAAGGATGTGTGTTGCACGCACATGCCCCTTGGTATTCCACCTTCTCTTTGCTAATGCTAGCCTTTTTTTTCTGTAAGGCGGAACTCCGTGAGTGTGAATAAGTGATGAAAGTAGTTAAAAAATATGGAAAAGCATCAGAGAAATGTATCAACTTTGAGAAATCCTCTTCACTCTTTAGTAGGAGGATCGATGCAAATGTCAGATAGCAGATTAAGGATACACTTGGAATTAAGAACGAAGGAAAAATGAGGAGGTACTTAGGAATTCGAGAAGATATGAGCAGATCCAAATGCAAATTCTTTGCATTTCTAAAGGACAAATTAATGCATAAAGTGAATGGATACACATGAAGATAGCTTTCAAAGGAGACAAGGAAGTTTTGATTAAATCTATCCTGCTAGCTCTACCGACATATGTTATGTCTACCTTCTTATCCCCGTTGGAGATATGTGAAACCCTCCTCAGTGCCATTGCATAATTCTGGTGGAGTTCAAACTCCCCAAAGAGAAGAATTTACTAGGCAAAGTGGGAAAAGCTGTGTTTAACAAGGGAGAAGGGCATGATTGGTTTCCATATGATCAATGAATTCAACCTGGTTTTTTTAATAAAACAACTATGAAGGCTTGTTCAAAACCCAGATTTGTTAGTGGCTCGAGTATTGAAGGGAAGATACTACATAATGAGTTCGCCTTTACAAACAATCTTTGTTAAGCAATCCATCATATGTGTGGACTAGTATCGCAGCGGCATGAAAGCTATTGCTATTGAGAATCAAAAAAAGATACATTCTGGATATGAGGTCAAAAGATATATTATGGATATGAGGTCAAAGTGTGGGAAGATCCTTGGATCTCTACACCACCAGCTATGCCGGCTCGCCCTTTAGCCCTAGTTTTACACCAGAACATGAGAGTCATCGATTTTATAAATCAGAAATCAAAGGAATGGGACGTTCGGCTACTGGAGGATTACGTTGCCCCTGCAGATATACTTTTCATAAGGAGTTTCGCCATAAGTTCAACTCATCGCCGTGACACCTTCTGTTGGAACTACACTAAAAATGGCCAGTATACGGTTAAATCTGGATATTGGGTTCCTCAAAACTTATTGAAGTATGAGGAAGAGAAGAAGGTAATGGAGCCAAGTATGACTAAGCTTCAAGCCTTTGCTTGAACGATAAATGCGCCTCAAAAGATATATCATCTTATATGACAATTGGTAACAGTTCATTTGGCAGTAACGAGGAATTTGATACGTCGTAATATGAGATGCGATAACTGTTGCCCACAATGTGGAGAACCTGAAGAGTCTATTAGTCTTGTCATCTTCGAATGCCCGCTAGCTTTATAAGCTTGGTCTCTATCAGCGACACCAACAAGTTCATATATCTTCCGGTATCAAGTATTTATGCTAACATAGAGAAAAACAACATTGTCGAGCCAGAATTAGACAGGGATCCTTATCCTTGGATAATTTGGAAGATCCTAAATGACAAACTCTTTAGGGGGATAGACATGGATCCATTGGAGCTAGTTCGTTATGTAGAGAGTGAGTGTCAAGTCTGGTTCAATGCAAACGAGAGTGTGCCACCTATTCTGGAAAATCAATGTATTGAGGAACCTCAAGTCTTAAGCTTGGGTAAAATCTTCATGATAGATGGGTCATGGAAAGCCACTGCACAGTTCAGCGGTTGTGGATGGGTTTGGATGGATAGCTTGGAAAAAGTTCAACTTATGGGGATACAAAATTATCCAAGACGAGAGTATGCCTTACATTCAGAAGCGGAAGCACTATGATGGACGATGGAGAGTATGCATTCTACATGTCAAGGCTTCGGGACATATTGCAAGGATTTAATCGCCATGATAATGGAGCCTCATACTTGGTCAAGCTTTGTAACAGAATTAGAGAAGATAGAGATCAGCAGATATGCTTCCCGGATTTCAAGATCATTTGTATTCCATGAGCGTAAAATCAGATTTCAGATTCTTTAACTATGACTACAAGATCTTTTTATAAAATCTTTGTTTTATTGATTGTTCTATTCCGATCTGGCTACCTACACCATCCTAATTTTAAGTAATATAATAGTCGTAAGAAAAAAAAATACTAGTTTAAGAAAAAAAAATAGAATATGAAAACATTATACAAAAAAATAATATAACATGGTGTTGTTTTGTCCCATGCAGGAACGTAACTTACGCTTGTGAGAGAAGCGTTGCATGTTTGTTAGCGAACACTCAAATTATTTCCATTATTTTATTTTAGTCAACTAAAATTCTCATTTCATTCCCCCTTTGTCAGATGCTTTCTCTCTTTTACAATAAATAATAAAATTTTAAAAATTATTTACTTTTTCTAAATTATAACATCATTTATCATATACTTGAACATAATTTAATTAGTAATAAATCATCTACAAAATATACATAGTTAAAAATCTATTAATTTTGCATCAAAAATTAAATTTATCTTAAGATTAAATCATATAATTGTTCACATATGAAATAATAACGTCTCCCTATTTATGAAATTTATAACCAAAACAAATCTCCAAAATATCACTGGTAGGAAAAAATATTTAACTATCTAGAATTCTTTTTTTTTTGTCAACTAACTATCTAGAATTCAACTCTTCAATTTATGTATTTATAAATTTAGGCTAGTTAGTTTAATTGCATGTGTTGGTGCTGTTAGGCTACTTGAAATTTCGTGGATAAATGCTTACGTCATAAATGGTATCAGTAAATGTTCGCTTTAGACTATGGAAAAGACTACGACTCAAAGTTCCAAATTCCTCATAGTTTTTTTTTTTTTTTGAAAAAGGGCTTTCGATTAAAATGCATAAGAAAATACAAGTATGAGGTTTAACTCATAAGTTTGGAAAAGTTTGCAACAAGCATAGAGTTAGAGAAACTCTAGAGGAAGATTCACATTTGAATCTTAGGACAGAAACAGAAAGACACTAACTAGTGGTTGTGGTTCCCTCGGCCGCGACGACCTCTTTTACAGACACTATCTAAGTTTGCAACAAGCATAGACAAATTCCTCATAGTTAGCCCAAAAGATTAAATAAAAATAAAAAACGATGTATTTATATTCAAAGTCTGTAAAACCAGTGTATGTATTTTAACATAAAAAAATACAAAGAAAAGGTTAAACAAGCATATGGCCATAAATAAGTTTATGGGAGGAAAATCAGATAAATTATTTCTAATCAAATCACAATCTGCTTATATATTTTAGCTTACAATTTTCTGTGTTGTTATGAATTTTTCGTTTTGATCAAAGAAAAATCAGGTTTTGAACAAATATATGTTACAAATTCATTTCTTTCGGTAAAAAAAGGGAAAATTGCCATAAATATCACATTCATATTACCATTTTTCATATTTACACTAATCACGTTTATCCTCACTTTTAATGAAAAGTAAAAAACATTTATACTCCTAGGGTTAACTAATCTAGACTTAGGGTTTAGAGTTGAAAGATGGGGTAAGATTTTTGTAATGTGAAATTTAGAATTCTAATAAATATATAAACAAATACTTAAAATATATAAAAAATAATTTCAAACATAAATTTCGATTTTCAAAAAGAAATTTAGAAAATAAAATAAAAAAAAATTTGAAAAAAATATTAACTTTTTTTTCATATTTACATTAATCACTTTTCCTTTCACTTTTAATGAAGGGTAAAAAACATTTATACCCCTAGGGTTAACTAATCTAGACTTAGGGTTTAGAATTGAGGGGTGGGGTAAGATTTTTGAAATGTGAAATTTAGGATTCAAATAAATATATAAATAAATATTTAAAAATATAAAAATAATTTCAAACATAAATTTCAATTTTCAAAAAGAAATTTTGTAAAAAAAAATAAAAACAAAGTTCAAAATTTTTTTTTTAAAAGGTCGAATTTGAGAAAGTATAATTCGAAAACGTAAAAAAAATATATTTTTTATTTTATTTATTTATTTATTTAAATAATGATTAATTATATATATATATAGATAACAATTGTATAAGAGTCTTTTGCCACTTAACGAAGAAAATATTTTTGAAAATGTCTCTTTAGTGGTGGTAAAAATGAAAAGTGATACCATGAAAGTGGTAAAAATAAAATTTCTCCTAAAAAAAAGGAATTCTAGTTTTTCCAAAAATCATTTAATGACTATTTGGCTCCCGTGGTTTACATGGTGGACTGTAACAGATGATTGGTCTACTTCATGGTATTAATCGGAAGCTATCCTAAACTTGGATCAGACAATGTGATACATTTTCGGGTTAATCCATTCTGTAACACTAAGTGCATTATTCTCGAGAATGACATGATCAACCGATAGGACTTATAAAAAAAAATCATTTAACGATTGCAACATATAAACTGATTTTAACAAGAAGAACTAAAAACACAAAAGGCATATATTGCATATATACTCTACCTATTATTAGGCTTAACATCAAATTCTTATAAACTAATATATATATTAATATGTTATCACCTCTAGAAGATAAAAGATTTAGTTTTATGAAAAAAAATATTTTAATTATTAATGTTTTTATAAATTTTAACAACATCAATAGTTATTCTTATCAAATTTTAACAACATCAATAGTTATTCTTATCAATATTTTAATTTTTAATGTTTTTATAAAATTTTAACAACATCAATAGTTATTCTTATCAAATTTTAACAACATCAATAAATTTTTTAATCTAAAAATAGCTCAAATTTATGGAAAATTTCAGTGAAATTGCAGCCCACATATAGATATTTTCATATATTCAAATAGATCGTTACGGTTGGTTTTTATCTGAATGATATACCATAAAATATAGTGAAGTATTTTAAACTTAGATTATTTATCAACCTAAACTCATTTGTCATTATATCACCATGCATCGTGTGGTTTGATCTCTCTGTATTTTTTTTGGGTGAAAACTAATTTTTGCGAGAGGGTGGTTGTTCAAAAGAATCCATTCTTCTATTTTAGTTACATATTCTAATCAAAGTCATTTTAGACTTTAGCCTTTAGGTGTGTTTCGAATCTAAAATATTGAAAATTTTAACCCAATGGATAATTACGTGCGAGCATATATTTTGCATGTATGTGAAGCCTCATGCAATGACACGTAACACGTTCAAAACAAATAATCTTCGGCTGGCTGACGTCATATTGATAGCTAAATAGTTATCTTTATTATCATAACATATTAGATTCCACTTCTGGAAACAAAATAAACAAATAAAAAAAACATAAAAAAGTAATATAGCGGACACCCAACCCTCTTTTGAAGGATAATGTTTTCTTTTATATCAGCACCAGACCTGAGCCAAAAAAATTATTTGTATATAAAAGAAATAATATAATGATTTTCCAATCCTAAAAATATAACAGTAGAAATTCTATATATTAATGCTAGATAAATTAATAAACACTATAAATTAATAATTTTTTTCAATCCTAAATTAAACCGGTTCAAAATATGACACAAATCGATATATAACAAGATAATAATTTTTAAAAAATTCTATGTAAATATATAATCTTATTAAAACTATAAATAAATAATTTATATATACACATAAATTTATATATGTACAATCAAAGAGTATATGATTCTGGTATAGAAACCTATTTGGCTGCTTTTTACCAATCAAAGGTTTCTAAAGAAGGTGCACTAAAGGAAGATAAGGGAAGACCATGCTTCCGCTTGCGCCTAATTATCCTAATATCAAGGTTCTAGTTAACTACTCTAGAACACATGCAATGGGAACAATTCAAATGATAGATATAACAAACAACTCAACAATCTGTATTTGGGGCTGATTCTTCATAATCTTATTTGAACCCTAAATCTAAGAAGATTAACCACTCGGACATATCAAAACAATTCATAGCAAATAACATAAAGGCATTCACAAATAGATTAACGTATTTATATCTTGACTTGGATTTTAAGCCGGATGGACTTTGCATGCTTCGCTGTCAATCGATAGCACATAGTGTGCATCGATCGATGGTGGAATCAAAATTTCGACCTCGAACTTGTTCAATGGCCACCTTCGAGCTTCCTCTCATTTTATCTCCAAAATACACCTAAATCATCACTTTTCTCTAAAACGTCTATGAACCTATAAAAGTACTAAAATGACTCCAAAATAACATAGATAATTCCTAAAACACCGATATACCATGGATGAAAGTGGGTAAAATCCATGGTATATCATATATGAATAAAAGAACAACAAAGAAGCCCATAAAGCCAAAATACCTAACCAAGTTGCTTTAGTCTGGTGGTATAGGAACTCCAGCTGGAGTGCCCGCCCCTGGGTTCGAGCCTTGGCCACTGCGGAATTTACATATGGGCTGCAGCATCCAAAACCGAAGACCATTACACGGTGAGCCACCTGGTGACCTTCGGATACATGCTCACTTCGGTCTCTAGTCTGGACCACCATGGTGAGGCCAGGATACTCGGTTAGCAAAAAAAAAAAGCCAAAATACCTTCAAAATCCAAACATTATTTTCCAAAAAGAAGTTTAAAACTGATTATAACACAACAAATCATCTATGCTAGGCATGCCCACATGGGACCAGCCAAAGTGCCTCAGAGTTTTTAGTAGTTTGGACTCGATCATGAGATTCCTGCTGGAGTCTCTTCTATCAAAAGCACCTTGTATAGTTCTTTAACTTCTGACTCCTCTATGTGTTGTGGGTCAGAGTCTTGTGCTGTAATTTCTTTAAGACCGCGGTTTTACCCTTTAGAGTTGTCTGGTAGCAGGAGTGGAATTTTTCCTTGTCTCCCTTTATTTTCTTAATGCCCCATAGGATAGAAAATTTAATGACCTGGTGAAGGGTATAGGGCACGGCTCCTTTGTCGTGGATCCAGAGGTGACCCATGTTGACATTGCCATTCTTTTGGCTTAATATGTAAGTCGATTGTGGTATCTACCACGATTCAAGCCTCCTGCTTCTTTTTGGGGCTTATTATATGGTTTGTCGTCCTTGTCAACCTTCTCATTCCTCGTGGCCCTAAATTCATGCGTTTGTGAGTGGTTGGATCAGTATTCAGAGTCTTCCTCCCGTTTAAATTGTGCACATGGCCGGGACAATACGTCCTCTATGGATCTGTATTGATATTTCACCAGCTCAGGTCGCCATCAGGCAATAGAACTCTCTTGAAGGAGGAGATAGCTGTTGAGGCGTTACAGCAGAGGATGGATACCTTTTCTTGATTGAAATGTGATATCTAGCGAAAAAGGGATTCAACTGGATGTTGGAAGATCTCCTATAGATCGTCGCCGTCTTTTCTACGTTTATGTTTCTCGCAAATTGTTCGACGCACTGATCGATTAGAGCTGTGAAAGAGTATATAGATTGGTTTGGTAAGTTGAGGTGATACCATTGCAGGGTTGGTCTCGTCAAAATTGAGCTGATACCCTTGCACATGGTTGTCTGGATCACTGGTTCCATCGTACATTCTCATATTCAGGAAATCAAATTTTCTCGGCATCTTAATCAAAGCCATCTTGCCCATGAAAGGAGTGTCAGCGTAGGAATCAGGAGGAATTCTTCTAATGTGAGGGGTGACACCAGGAAACCTTTTATCATTGATCGGAATGCTTCAAATTTCTTAAAGAAGAATTCTTCCAAGTAAACCATTTTTTTCTGATTTCTTGACCGCAGCTGATTCCTGCATCTCCATATCTGTATCCGAGTTGGAATCATCATCATCTTCAGTCGTGTTAACATGGTTTTGACCGCAACACCGGTCCTTCATCCGGTTCTGTATTCAGTTGTTGTGCCAATCGAGTCGCGTTATCCCGTCCAAAATGAGTATCTAGAAGCTGCATAGGTCAAACACAGATTTGGAACCTTCTCCATTTCTTTCCTACAGTGTTTAGGGGTGATTTTTCCTTTTTAAAAACTAAGTTCTCGGCTTTGAGCTGTGATAGCTTCTCTAGCTCTACTCCAACTATTTGGAGCATTTTTCCATCCTCTCTTTTATGGTTTGGACCTCTGAGATGATTTTGGGAATATCCGCGGGGTGTTATTAATTTCTTGGCATGTGCTCATCTCATGATTTGCCTCTACATGGCCTTAATCTAGACTCGCAAGTCGTTGTCGGCCGAAAAGGCTAAAGCTTGCTCATGCTTATTTCTAGTCATCGTCATATAATATTGGTTATCCTTCTCTTTCTAGCGCCAAACTAATAGGGTAAAATAAAATAGGGTTCTTTGTTATACTATGGAAAACATAAGTTGTGCAATAGAACACGAGGAATAGATCAATGTAATGTTTTATTGATCAATTGAGCAGAAGTACAATGTATTGATCTGAAAACCATAGGTCTAAATATCTTTTTCTATGGTCTAAGTGTTTAACAGTCGATTCCCCTCATATTTGGAATCTTTTTTATAAGTTCATTTAGTTGAAATCTAGGTTAAATCCTTCTATGTCCTGAAATATGAAATATATCTCTTTAGAAGTTACCTGGACGCGGGAGGAAAACGTGGCCCAAATGTCGAAAATTGACTTTTTTTTTTACAGCAAACGTTTACAGACTCATGTAGACTCTATAAACCAAAGTGGTAACTCTGCGTCCATGTGCACGACGAAAGACGGTTGTTTCCTAGCACTACGTGCCAAGCTATCCGCCCTTATGTTCTCCGTACTAGGAACATGAACAATATTTGAGTTGACGAAACTGCGTTGCAAAAGCTTAATATCTTGCAGGTAGCTATCAAATGCTGGCCATTCCTCTGGTTCTGAAACCATCTTCACAAACTGAGAACAATCCGTCGCAAACGTAACTTAAAACTGCCTTAAGTTTCTCATCCATTTCATTGCCCAAATTAGAGCCTCTATATCCGAACGAAGAGGTAAGAGGCATGCCCTTATATTCCTTGCTCCTAATAAACCATCAAACCCCAGCAACGTGCTGAACCATCCTTGTCCTAAAAAAATGTCCTTGTCTTTCCAAGAACCGTCTGTGAAACACCATCTTCATGTGGTTCCTAAATCTGGCCTAACCTGTACATCTCGTGTCAACCTATGATCATTAATAACATGTGCTTCAGCCCACAGTGTTGATTCAACTTCTGCTAATTGGAGCGTTTCCCTCGGATCAACATCCAGGTTAATGAAAACTTTGTTGTTCCGGCCCTCCAAATGTACCATAATATCCACGCAAAGTGATGATCTTCCATTTGGGTTAACTCTCCAAAATAGATGGTCCATATTAATAAAAAGAGAACCAATTGGAAAAAAAATTGGATTTGAAGGAATCCTATATAGTACCCACACTTGACGTACTGGAGGACATGTCGAAAATTGTCTAAGGAGAAAAAAATGATCGACATCCTTCTCAAATAAGAAAGAATGACTTCCTAAATTAATTATCTCCAACAAAAATAAACACATACAAAACTTAAAATAAAAAAAGTTGTAAAATAAATTTTCATACACTTAGAAATACTTATCTTTTTAAAATATCAAAATTTATTATAACTGGTTTGCTAAATAATTTTAATTTTAATGTAATTAAATAAATATTTATATATATGAGGGTCGGATGAATATAAGGGGTGGTCAGTACGACTGCCTTGGGCCCATACCAAATTTTTGTTTTAAAAATTTTATATTTAAATTGCATATATAATATTAAGTATATATTATGTAATAGAAAAATTAGTTTTAATTAATTTTTTTAAAAAATATTAAAAACTATATGTTATTTTGTTTTTTGCATTAAGCCATATATCATAGTGTTTTGCCGGGCCTGATGTCTACATGTGTGTCTGCTTGTAGAATACAAATATGTTAAAAATACTAAATATGCAAGCTCCGTTAAATCCTAAATTTGTAATCAATTTTTGTCTATAAGCAAAATAATTAATTAAATACAATTCAAAATTTTAGTATTTTACTTTCTGTGAGAAGCGAGTATCATTTTTCAAAGAAAGAAGAAGAGAATCCCCTATATATTAATAGAGAAACATTTAAAAACTTATAACATGTCATTTGTATTAATTAAAAGTGTCCAGCTGAGTTGTCACGTAATTAAATGTTAATTTTGCTTACGTGGCGGTTTGACAATCAATTGAGAATTTTGTTAGTCCAAAATTAAATTGCTAGGTAATATTATATTATATAGCATGTCCATTATGGACCATTCATTTATCAAATTGAATTATTTCCTTAAATAAAACCTATAGAATTACTTAATGTGATTAAGATATATATAGTAATTAATGATTTTAAATAATAAAGATTTACTAACAATCTGTATACTTTCTATTATTTTTGTTTAATTATTTATTACTAAAACAAATTACATAATTACATTAATCATATATTAAAAAAATTAAATTTTTTGTATATGTTGTATTTTGAATTTTTCAAAATGAGTATAAATTACTAAAACTGTTAATAGTCTCACATAAACTTTTGTGATCAAGGTTTAAATTTTTTTCTATAATAAGATACAATGATTATAAAATCATATGAATATATAATTTTATTTTAATAGTTGTTTATGTTAGTATATATATATTTCATATCCTTTAAATTAAATTATATACATCATATGAAAATACATACTTATATTTTGATATCTACGTTGAACATATACTGAAAAGTTAATATTTTAATTTTGAAATCTTCATTGTTTTTTTTAAATGATTATAAATTATTGAAACAACTAAAAATTTCACATTAAAAAAAAATAGTTCGTGTAAAATTTTGTTACACAAATTTGTAAATAATCATAAAATCATATGAGTAGAAACCTCATTTAATGAATATCCATGATAAAAAAATACACTATATATATACATATGTTAATATTATTTAAATTTAATTATGTATCATATACGATAGATGAGATTGATTGTTTTGATTTATTTACACTAAAATGATTGCGAATAAACAAGAGCGATCGTTTGTTTATATTGTGTACGCTAATTTATTACATAATACTAACTGATTTCTTAGTTATTTAATATATAATTATTATTTGATCATTTCATAATATAATATGCAGAAAAACATAAAATAAGTAATAAATAAAATATTTATTCTGCTCAACGCGGAGATCTTAACTTAAGAGCATCTCCAATCCATTGCTATTATTGCCTCTATACTAGCATTTAGAGACAAAATAACTCCAACTCATTGTTATTTATTTCTATAAAATAGACATTGCAATTTTTTTCTCTATTTATAGGGAAAAAAATAGCAATCTCAATTTTTTAATCTATATTTTGAAGATTGCTATTATAAGGGAATACATTAGAGTAAACTTCATCTCTATTATAGAGATTCTCTCTATTTTAGAGGCAAAAATAGCAAAATACATTGGAGATGGTCTAAGTATGTATCTCTTTAATAATTTTAAATCTTAAACATTTTCTAAATCGTAGGCTAAAAAAAAATAACAAAATGAGAATAAACTCAAAAATTAATATTTATATCGAGCAATAACCAAAATGACACAAAAATGAAAAAAATATTGAAGATATTTAGGATTGGCACGTGAACGTAAAATTCTCATAACCATAATTAACTTTTAAATTGCTAAATTATGATATAAAATCGAGGTTTCATATTTTTATTGTAACCAAATAGTAGGCCTCAAATTCTTCGGCCTAAACATTAGGTTCTTATGCGATAAATAAGTTTTGACCTAAAATATTTTTTAAATGGGATCAGCTTGTTAGTAAATAAATTATATAATTAACAAAAAAATTTTTAA
Organism: Brassica rapa; assembly: GCF_000309985.2. NCBI lineage: Eukaryota > Viridiplantae > Streptophyta > Magnoliopsida > Brassicales > Brassicaceae > Brassica > Brassica rapa. The sequence continues at coordinate 16,938,123 of NC_024796.2, read as the reverse complement.
AAAAAATTAAAGGGCCAAAAAGTTTTATTCGATAAAAGGTTTAAATTTTTTTTTTCTATGCGATATTTTCTAAATAATTTTTATATAAATTCGCCTCGCAAAAGACGTATGTCTTATCCTAATTTAACATCTATTTAGTAAAATGCGAGGACAAAAAAGAATCTGGAACTCTTAAGAGACGCATTGCCACTTGGCTGGAATAATTAAATATCTACATCATAACGTTTTTCCAATATCGTTGCATTTTTTAATTCATTGTAACGCAAGTATTGCTTGTCACTTTATCGAAAATATGAGGAATGACTTTTAATAATATTTGAAAATATAAAGCATGTAGATTCTTACCCCCAGAACTTAAAAAAACTGACATAGTGGACCGGCAACGTCCACCACGAAGGATGTTAGTTTTATTTTATTTTAAGTTATATTCTTAGCTAGAGAGCAAATGCATGTTACAATGTATTTGAACTGGTATTTTTTTAAATACTTTAAATTGCGTTTTATGTATATGTTAGCCATGCCATCATGCGAGAATAATCCCTTATACATTAAAAAAAACATTGTAATAAATGTATTCACATTATAATAGACAAGTGACAACTTCACAATGATTTGATAATAAGTGTAATAAATGTATCCTAAAGCGTTCACACTATATTCATAAATATGTTCACAATATGTACTTTGCGTTTTTTTTTAAATATCAAACTCAAATACATGTTTCCAGTAAAACTCTGTATTTTTCGGTTCAGATAGAAATAGATAACGAATCAAAAGCCAAACTATATATATATTATTATTTTTATTCTTAACGGATAAAGTTGAGCAAAATATTCATTAATTTTGATTCGATTTGTTATCTGTTTTGATTTGAACCAAAAAATTTAGATATCCTAACTCTACGAAACAAATCAAATACTAAAATACAATATCAAAAGAGAATCAAATCACAAATACCAATATTTTTAGGAACATATATCTAATTCGATATGTTATATGCATATATACACATATATGTAAAAAATTTATATATAAATGTTATATATAGTATACTTTATATCAGTTTTACAATATTTTTATGAATTAAATTTATTATATTAGGTACTAGAATTTGAAAAGTGAAATAATGTTTTATTTTTGTAATCAAATGTTATTATTAAAATTTTCAATTATTTTTAAAATTTTATTTTATTTACGGATCAAATCGGATATTCTTTAACATTCTAAAATATTTTGGATATCCGAGTCACCGAATATCTAGGTGGCTAAAGATCAAATCGACATGAATGCTTCCACTTACCCATATATTCGATCTGTGTCCACCCCTATTTACAGATACTATTTTATTTTCTTTATATGAAAAAATGACTAATGTCAAGGCCTTTTTATTTTAAATTAATTTTAATTTTATCTTTCATGTATTATTTTGAACAAAAATGTCATTTAATATTAATTAACAATATATTTATATATTTTTCAACTATTTTTATATACAATTTACATACACATACATGTGCACCTTGCTTGATGTGAGTACCTTGTAACTAATTATTCAGCACAACTGAAGCATCTAATTTTTTTTTAAAGCTGAAATATTTTTTTTAATATTTCTTTCACTACCGACCAAATTGTACTGAAAGATTTGTCTTAATAATTTTATTTTTTTAAACTAATACCTGTTTAGAAACTATAATATGAAACTATTGGTTCGACATAACGGCTATCTAAAATTCTTAACATGAAAATAAATAAATAATATTAATTTTTGGTTTTTAACAGAAAAAACCAAAATATCAAACATTTTAACCGAAAAATTTAAAATGAATATTAATTTAAAATAATAGTTATATTTTAGAAGATTAAAAACCAAAAAAAAAAAAATTTCAAACAGAACCAATATCCAGATTAAACAGATTTCATGTCTTTTTATTAAAAATAACGAAACAAAAAATTATATCCAGCACAAGGCGCGGATTATTACCTAGTTTACTATAAAAGGTTGTTTTATAATTAAGTGATATTTCCCAGTTTTTTTTTAAAAAGAGATATTTCTAGGAAGAAATAAAACTCTTCAAATCACTTTCGGTGTTTAATTAAAAAAACTTTCGGTAATATATTAACACAAAGAGACAAAGAGGTTTAAAATATTATTTATTATTTATAAATAATCTAAGGAATATGCAAATAAGTGAAAAAGTTGTATTGGGAGGATTTAGATTTGGTGGACAATTGAGATGTCTGATCTTTTAAAAAACAATTATTTAAAATGGTATATAATATTGAATAAATTTTCTTTCAACTTTAAATATGAAGATGATACTGAATTTTTTCATATATTTACTTCTTAATAATTATGATTTTCAAAAAATGTTTTTTTATTTTTCTCTTCATTCCAAAATTTAATTTTTAAGATAAGAACAAAGAGTTGACTTTAAAAAGAACTTTCAAATACCAGCATAAGAGATGAATTGAAATTCTATTTATTTATTATTAGTTATAAATTATCATTAAAATTACTTTAAATCCTATTTATTAGATTTTATTTATGAAATCTGTGATTTCAATTAAGCTAAGGATTTTAAAAAATTATACAAATTATTATTCAATAAGCAGAAATTTTGAGTAATTTGTGTAGGTAGATTTCTATGGATCACATGAAGTCTCTGAAATGTGGTAAGAAGTTTGCATAGGTTAGTTTTGCAAATAAAAATAAATAATAAAATATTTAATATTAAAATAAATTAATTAATTAGAAGACTTTTTGAGAAGTCTTCTTTAATTTCATTATTAGATTTTAATCAAACCTTTGATTTAAAAAAAAAAGAAGACTTCTATAGAAATATTCTCGTAAAAAGTCAAACATGGTCAATTGCAAAATTAATCTACTTAGCTTCTTGTGATTTTTGAAGATTTCATGTAACTATAAGAAAAATTATATAGAAGTCTACTTCAATCTTCGAAAGTCTTCTTTGGAAAAGTTGAAATTCTGCAAAATATTGTTTAATTGCAAAATCAGTTTGATTATCAAAGAAGAATTCCTAGTATAATAGAGAACTTTTCCAAATAAAAAAGCAACCCAATAATTTACATAAGATAACTTCATAAGAAGTCTGCTCATAGAAAAAAAAAACTTCTCAAGAGAAAACTTCTTAAGAAGCATTACTTCGTAATTTTGTAATTTAAAAAATAGCCTAAACAGAAGACTTGTGTAGACGTCTTATACGTTAATGTTTATTAAACTTGTATTTTTTCCAATTTAAAATGACTTCTTAAGATTTTTTAGTTAACTCATGTGTATTACTTAATATTGAGGCTTCTTAATGTATTTCATAATATAAATATGAGGTTAAAAATATTCATGTTTATTGATGTTTCCAGTTAATGAGATAAAATTTTTCAAGAGGACTTCTGATAGACCATAGATTTGACCCATTTTCATCCATGGTTTATAGGTGTTTTTGCTAATAATTATTATATTATATAGTTTATTTATTATATTTATAAGATTAGAAGTGATTTGGTGATAAATGATGATTTTGGAGTATTTTGGAGATATTTGTAGCAAGCACCCGAGATGACCACCGAGTATCGGTCGATATTGGAGAAGAATAATCGATCGATGTTCATATCTTGACATCGATCGACAGCGAAGCGCGCAGAAAGCCCGTTTGGTCACAGCCAACTTGAAGCACAAGTCTTCACCAATTTACAAGATTACATCTGACGAGTTTTAACCTAATTATATAAGCTTTGCCACCATGTTAGAGGCAAAAAAAAAATTTCTTGTTTTATTATTTTTACAGCAAGGTTTTCTAGGATTTTGGTAGATTGGAGAGAAGATCCAAAGTTATAATTTGTGATTGAAACTCCATTAATATCTATTTACTATTCTAATGAAGTTTTTTTTACCTAATTGCTGTTATTAATTGCTTAGCCATGTCTGAGTAGTTCCATTATTAGATTTTAGGGTTTAAGTAGGTTAAGAGGGATTAGCCTCAACTATAGATTGCTGAGTTGTGGTAATTGTCATTAGGATTGTTCATTAATGATTGTCTCTAGATTAGCTACCTAGAACTTGCCCTAGGATTGATAGATAAAAGCGAGAGCTTTATTCTCATCCTGAAAACATTCTAACTAAGCTAAATTTCTTGCTATGAGTAAGGCGAGAGCTGATCTAGTGAGCTTAGTAAGCATTCATTCAACTCATGCATAAAGCTTAACTAGAAGCGCGTCGATCGATATCATTGTTGAATAATCGATCGACAGAGCGAAAGGTGTATCGATCGATATCCCTATAGGATCATCAATCAACACTTTCTATTGATCGACATACGATAGTTGAGATCATTATATCTAGTTAATAGACAAGTCCAAACATTGCGAACACTGATGGACTTGTTAACTAAGTAGTTTAGCTTTACATTATCATGCATGCAACTCATTAGGCATCTGTAAGATTATAATCTCAAGTTTCCTGAATAAAAACCCTAAGTCTAACTATTTTTTTTAAGCACCAAAACCTCAATCAATCTATTGAACAAACACTTGTTCAATATAAAACTGCAATTTACATTTAAATCTCTGAAAGCATCTAGCTTAACAAATCATATTAGATTTCTTAGGTTCCCTAGCTCTCTTGAATTCGATCCCTAAGTACTACAACTCGACCTCTTATTTGAAAGAGTATAAATCAATTCTTAGGGTAGTTTGAGTAGTATCAAATTTGGCACCGTTGGCGGGGAGCTTTGATCGCCTATTCGATCTAATTTTTGTTAAGTTTCTAACACAAAATTTTTTTCTTAGATTTTCAGGTACATGCCCAGCAGTATTAGAAGCAACAAGGAAACCCAACTACTATTCTCACCAGATCCTGCAAGTTTGTAGTGTTTGATCCGCAAAGAAGCGTGCTCCTCATCGATCGACAACAACACCTGTTTGTCGCTCGATTTTGTTCAACCACCGTCGACCTAGACACTAGTCCCGTCGATCGATACTCGCTCACCACCGTCGACCGAAGACACTTATCTTCCATCGACCGACATCGTCCATCCGACATCGATCGATTTTCCATCCCAGACATCGATCGATACTGAGCCGCGAGACATGGTTCGGACTCTGATACTTGTTCGAGATGATAATAGCGACCTGCGTGACCATGATGGTCATCTGCGTAATGCAGCAGGTCAGAGGATAAATGCTCAGGGGGCTGCAATCCCCAAGACATTGGCTGACTACAACTGTCCATATCAGTCCTACACCAACAGATCATCCATTCTTCCTCCCACTATTCAGAGGGATTTTGAGTTGAAGGCGCAGTACTACACACTCGTGGGACAAATACCCTACTATGGATTATCTCACGAGCATCCTATGGACCATCTGGAGAGGTTCGAGGATCTGATATATGCTATTAAAGTCAAAGGAGTCCATGAACATTATCTCCTATGCAAGCTCTTCAAGTTCTCTCTTGCTGGAGAAGTTTTGCATTGGCTTAAGCAGCTACTACCAGGATCTCTCACATCCTGGAGCGATATTAAGAATGCATTCTCATGCAATTTCTTTGATGAAACACGTGCTGAAGACTTGAGGAGCAAGATTGCTACATTCACCCAGGAGCCTACAAAATCATTCAAAGGCTCTTGGATCATATTCAAGTCTTATCAGAGAGACTGTCCACACCATGGATTCAATGAAGTACAACTGCTCAGTACTTTCTACAGTGGCATCACGGTGCAGTACCAGATGGCTCTTGATGCTTCCAGCAATGGGAACTTCAACACAAGGAATCCAGGAGAGGTAATGAAGGTCATTGAAAACCTAGCATCTAGCAACAGCACCAAAAACACTGATTTTGAGAGGAAGAAGTCTGCCACCATCCTTGGGAATGATCAGATGGATGAGGTGAAGGCAAAGCTGGACAGTGTTCACAAGCTTCTAAGGAAGTTGGTGTGCTTGGTTGAAGATGCAGAAGTTGTAGACACAGAGGGTAGAGCAGAGGAAGAAGAAGAGGTGAACTACATTGGTGGAACTGAATTCCAAGGTTCTGGGAACCAGAGTGAAAACAAAAATTTCTATGGAATTAGGGGTAATTTCAACCAGAACCTATAGCGCACATCGATCGACGCACACCTCTCACATACCGAGTGTAGATACCAAAGATAGACGTCCCCTGTCTCAATGCACTCATACCACAACCCAAATCTTCAGCTAACCCTCCAAAGACCACCATCACAGATTCAGATGATGCAGCAGAGCCTATGGAAGTTGATAAGGCACCTATGGGAAGAACCTTGAAGAAGAGAAAAGGAAAGATTGCTAAGCAATTGAAAAGGGCAGCTAATGAGAAGGAGATGGAAAATTTCCAAAAGAGAGTCTTCAGGATTCCTGTAGAGAAACCACTCGAGGAAGCCTATTTTACCCACATATTGTGGATGTTCTTCAAAGAGACCATAGAAACTGAAGAGGACATTAGGAGAATGTTCTATGAGGCCATAGACAAGATGAAGAATATGATTACACTGAAGAAGAAGAGTGATCCTGGGAAGTTTGCAATACCATGTACGTGAAGGGTATTGAGTTCTCACATGCACTGTGTGACACATGAGCATCAGTCATCATCCTACCTAGGGTTATGGCAGACCATATGGGTCTGAAAGTGGAGCCTTGTTCACTTTTGTGGATTGTTCTCAGAGAAAGCTCATGAGGAATTGTAAGAAACCTTGAGGTGCAGATTGGTAATGCCCTAGTTCCAGTTGATTTCTATATCTTGGATATCAAGCTAAACTGGAACTCTTCTATATTGCTTGGGAGAGCCATCTTGTCAACATTAGAAGCAGTGTGTAACATGCAAACCAACCAGTTGTGCCTGACGTTCATAGATCCACATACCCATTACAGTCATATTCCATTCATGAAGCCACAGACGTCCTCCAGAAGAATTGATGATCTAGAACTCATCGCAGCATGCCACTGTGGAGTTAAGTATGAGACAGAATATTCGGCGTCGATCGAAACTTACACCGCCACATTGATCGACACTGCCAATAAAAAATCGATTGACATTCATAAGGAAAAATCGATCGACAGTAGTCCAGACGATTGGGAGAATGACTACTACAATCGCACCATGGTGATGCACACTACTACCCTCAGACAGAGGAGTATGATGAAGATTATAAGGAGGAACGAGCTATAGAGTACAAAGCCATTCTTTTTGAGGAAGATAGACTTCTCCACCATTCCTCTTGGAAAAGGAATGCGACGTCGATCGACGGATGCTTCCCAACATCGATCGACACTCATCTTCATCAGACAAGTTGCAAACGAGCATCGACTGACATTGCTTACTACCCGTCTATCGACACTGGAGTCGACCATGTATCAGATATAGATTACTCAATTGGAAGTTGGGCATATGATCACTGTCACGAGAGATTTGCAGTAGAGACAACAATATTTCAACCATGCACAGACGTGCTTCATGAGGGTTTTAGTACTAAGAAACTTCTAAACATGCGAGAACGTGATAAAGTATATCAACATCAAGCAGACGCTAGTGGCAGAGACAATTGTTTCAAGCATAATATCGACATCATACTCAACCGTCGATCGACGTTGAGAACCCATCATCGATCGACAGATGCCCAATGTTTGGAAAAAGAGCATATGACTGTGATGGCACAAGGAGTTTCCACTTGGAGGAGAAGGATGAATATGGAGTCTACATATATGATGATGGACATACTAGAGATATAGATGGGCCCATCATCAGAGTATCCAATGATGATATCAGAAGTCTTCTGGAAATAGCCTCAATGGATAAGTACAGCTACATATGTCTTCCAGAGCATGCTAGGTCATTCACACAGACTAAGCTAGTACCAGAGATCTACACCAAAGATGAGATCAATGAGATGTTTTATGGAGTCTGTGGAGCCCAAGAAAAGAATGAAGGTGACTTCCAGATGAAGCTTGATGGTGTCTACTACACACTGAATGATAGCATCAGTTGGTTGACTACTTGCATGGAGGAGATGAACCAAGACATAGCGAAAATCCAAACACAGCGTGCGGCCGAAGCAACTGCACCAGCATCGATCGAAAGAAAACTCTCAATATCGATCGACGACAAACCCACCACATTCAAATCCGATGAAGTCTCAACCAGATTCCTACACCACAGCAGAGATTGATCAGTTGGTAGAAGAGATCTACAAAACTCTGGAATCAACAGAAGAGGGGCTTGATAGGAGATGTGATGATATATACTTCCGATTGGACCTTACAATGAGTTCTTCAACTTCTCAGATGGAAGCAATACAGAGGGAGTTAGTAGAGATTCAGAGATACATCACTCGTCGACCAGAGGCATCAACATCGATCGACAGACACAACAACATATCGACCGATGAATCTACACCAGCAACCCGAGGGAGACTAGTACCAAAGATAAAATCAGACATGTCTGATACAAATAACCATGGAGAGAAGATCTCAAACGACGCATACGCCACCCTCATCAGGAATTTGTTCCAACTTGAGAGTCTCAGAGAAAGATTGCAGAAGATAGAGAATGCATCTGCAACAATGAAGGACAAATGGCGCAGAGGAGATGAAGCAATGCGAGACTTCACTGGTACATGGTTCAACAAGCGCATAGAAGAGATGGAGACTTGTTTTCCAGCAAGTCCCAGCTTTCCACATTACTAGCCAAATCACCTTGATATCACTCAAATTACCCTAAGGAGTAAATTACTCTCTCAAATAAGAGGTTCAGATGTAATACTTAGGGATCGAATCCACATAGACTATAGGATTACACAATAGATTCATAGTCTTCGAAATGAAGCTAGCATTTAGGTTTAGGGTTTAATGCTTATTGTGAGATGACTACGCTCGAACGCGTGGCGATAATTTCTAGGTTGTACGAGAGATTAGATCGGTTTGTAAGTTTTGACTTCACAGTTAAGGAACAACAATACAAGACTGGAAAACACCGCCTAAAATTTAGCTTGCTAGACTATCCACCTAAATTTTAAGTTTTCTAAAGTTTACGGCAGTTTCTAAGACATTTTGATTCCTTTTCTAAAAAAATTCCAACTCTGATAATATTTTCTATGTCGGACATACCTTAGTCTTATCAGAGATTCGGGTTTGCCTCTTCTTCATTCTCCTTCTCTTCGTCTCTTCTGACCTTAGTCTTATTGGAGTTCCGGATTTGCGTCTTCTTCATTCTCCTTCTCTTTGTGTGTTCTGACTGATGGGTTTACTAAATTAACCAAGTGTGCTTTGTAAATCATCAAAAATCTATCGAATGTTTATGAATAGATGTTTTCGACTCAACGTGGCAGAATTTTGTAAAACTGGATTGTGTTTTTTCTACAAAAGGAATTTAACGAAATTTTTGAAACAAAGTGGGGAGAAGTAGGTGATGAATCGACGAAGGCTGAATTTGGCGATTGGGAAAAAGAAACAATGGACACGATGTTGTTCGGGTGGGGTGCTCAGTTCGTAAAGCTTCGAGCGAACTGGTCCTGCCCTAGCTCTTATTGTCTTCGTGTTTCCGTTTATTGTTTCGATCTTGTTTGGCTTCTTGAAGGTTGTCGAGTTTTTTTTTTTTTAATTTTTATTTACGAGAGTCATTTCGCAAATGTTGTCAAATCTACTCTTTGAAGATTGTATCGTGAAATAGTGTCTCGTTTAACTTTACGAATGATATTTCATAGAATATTGCCGAGCTTAATCTTATGAAAGTTGTTTTGAATATGTTGTCGAGCTTAATTTTACGAAAGTTATTCCACAAAACGTTATCCAGTTTGATTTTTCAAAAGTTATTTTATAAAATGTTCGTCGAGCTTAAATTCATGAAATTTGTTCTGTAAAGTGTTCGTCGAGTTTGGCTGTAGGAGAGCCGGAAAACTCATGTTTTGCGGCTGTTCGGCAAATTTAGTTCCTGGATCAGAAACACTCGCTGTTAGGAGCTTAATTATCACTACTAAACTCAATCAGAAATTTTATGGTTTCCATAGGATTGATCCGAGGGAGCTTAGGTGAAGTAAGCTTAGGTGACAATTATCTTGAATTCTCTGAATATGTTACTATAGAATCGACGCTAGAATTTTTACGAAATCTTAGGTTTCAGAAAACGTTTTTGCAGTGAGGGATACATTCCCCTTTTTCTTAGTTTGGTCTTTGTCAACTGTTTTAGGTTTCGAGCGATTCAAAAGAAATCAACTTTGTTCATCTGAAAGTTATTCGGAAGAATCACAGCAGTGGGGAATTGGCAAGCCGATTTTTTGTGCTTCTATTCCGCGAGGAATCAAGGGTTTCTCCAGGGTTTTCAGGAGAACATGTTTATTTTTCCGAGAAAATCACGGAAAACCGTTTTCGGTCAAATCCCTACTTGTTGAGATTTCTCTGACTCGGTAATGAGACAAGTTCTTGCGGACTTCAAGAGATTTTATCATTTCCCTTTCTGTTTAGACATAGAAATCACGAGCTTGTATTCGTGCTCTTCCTGTGGCGAAAAGTCGTGACTAGGTTTTCGAGTTTTTCGAGCATTGCGGCATTTGCGTAAGCGTTGGCCATAGGATGAGTCACTACTAGAATTGTTTTACCAGTGTTGTTGCGAGCTGCGAGTTTGTCTTTAGACACTGTTTTGATCAAGCGTTTTGCAGCTGTGTGAGTAAGAGTAATCCTTCCTCCCCTTCTAGCGCCAAATTGTGGAAACCAAAATTCACATCGTCGATTTTTGTTAACGGAGGAGAGCAAAGAAAACCCTACTTTCCTTGAGGTCCGGATTCTTTATGAGAGCCGACGACAAGTGACCAAATAAATGCTGAAAATATGAAAGATAACAAAACGAGTTTGAAAACAATAGATCTTTATTTGGAATTTGCGTATGAGCGTTTCAGAGACAAAAGCATACATGAAGCTCGTCTGGAAACGAGATTACAAAGGAAATCGTATAACACAAACGGTAAAACGAGACTAAGCTTGCTAGTATTACTACCTATGTGGAGAAAAACCTATGTGGCCGCAACTCGCTTAGCAATAGACGAAAAAGACGAAAAAGATTTAAAAGATTTCGAACTGGACCTTATGAAAGGCTGCCTACATACCCCTTTCGAGGATCAAGCCAAACGTAGTTCAATTAAGAGAGTGGAACAAGAGATCAAATTGCATGGACGAGTTCGTTTAGTAATCAAGTGCCAGTCATAGAAACCAAACTTGTTGAAAAATAAGACTAATGTTTCTAAGTGCGGAGAATTATAGAGTCTCAAGCATCGTCCTTGTGCTCATTACTTTAGCCCCTCTTATATCTATACTATTAAAAGGGAATCACTCCTACTTAAAAAAGGTTGTTGGACCATTTCGTTAGACTTAACTATTTATTTGGTCTTAACTTATATTTCTCTAACTATATAAATACTTTACATAATTTAAATAAATTCATTTATTATTCTCTCATAATCTATTATATAATTTGCTCTAACAATAAATCCATATGAATATATGATAGATTATTTAAATGTGATCAGTACCACATATAATTCTATTAATAGTATAAATTTTTAATAGTTTAGTTATGTTTAATAGGTATATAATTTGTATTTTAAAATTTTAAGTACTCATTTGGTCTTTACTTTGGTTTCTATTTTTTCTATGCTCGATTATTTATGAAATTTAGTTTAATTTTGATTTTTTTCCCCAGTTTGGTACAGTTCAGTGCACTCGGATAAATGTACTCAAACCTATACATTATCTCTTATATAAGAAGAATTTATTTAATTTCAAAAATAAATCCGCGCTTTTTAAGCGCGGATCAAAATCTAGTATGTCTTTAAAGTCGGTCGCTCTTTTCCTATTTTATTTTTGGGCCCAAATTATCTCTTTGCAAAAATGTTCCAATTTTTCTCATCTTTGTAATTATCTATTGAAACTTGACATTATCTTCTCCGGCTAATAAAAGATAGACCATGGTAGTAGTCTTGGAAGAACTCTACAGTATCACAACTCCATTCCGTGATGCTAGAGAATGCTTCACCTCTTGAGATTATGGATAAAGCCCTCGAGACATTCGGGAACCATATTGCCATCGCAATTAGGTAGATATTACATTTTCAGATTGGTCCCATGATATGATTATGATTAATCTGATTCTTTTGTTTTCTTGTGTTTGCAGAAGATGTTGCTCTAATTGAGTATGCTCATTTAACTGGGAGACCATACAGAGAGTGTTTAGCTTGGATACATGGAGTTCGAACCCTGAGACTTATGATGAGGTGGAGAGACACTATGGGATAAGGATTGAGTTTATGTTTCCTGACTCTGTTGAGGTTCAAGGTTTGGTTAGGAACAAGGGTTTGTTCTCTTTCTATGAGGATGGTCATCAAGAGTGTTGCCGTGTTCGAAAGGTGAGACCTTTGAGGCGTGGGTTTAAGAGCTTGGATCACTGGTCAGAGGAAAGATCAGTCTCCGGGGACATGGCCTGAGAATCCCGTTGTTCAGGTTTAGGGATGTCAAGTTGGGCGGCCCACACCCAAATGGGTGTGTACAGTTGGGCCATTTAACACCCATACCCAAAAACACCCACACCCATTTAATACCCATACCCAAAAACACCCACACCCAAGTTAGCCCATACCCATTGGAAATAACCCAAGACCACCCATTATTATTCTTTTTAACAATTAGCTCAATTTTGTTCATAATCAATTATTGTAAACTCAATTTACAAACTTATATACTTATAGAAAATAAAAATTATAGAAAATTTGTATAAACTCAATCTAAAATTATAGAAATTTTTATCAAAATTTTTATCAAAATTCTCAAATTATTTCCCATTCCACCTCCTGATTCATTTCCCAAAATATCCCACACACAAGCAAATACATATTAAATCTACCAGAGAACATGACAAAGATCACCAAAGCTTGCTTATCTAATCTATAGCATAACCATTTCTTCTCTGAGTTTTGTTCCTAAAGCTAGTAGATACCTGTCAAAGATTAAGGCTCTGAAGGGTTTTTCTGCAGTTTCAGGAGGTGGAGGTATCCTTTGCCGAGCAGAGTATTGCTTTGCTACAGTCTAACTCAATAACCTACACAAACAACCAGCAAAGAATCACAAAGCAAAGTTAAAAGGCCATAACCAAATTATTATCTGAATGACTGCAAGTAACAGGTAAAGAATAACTGTCAAGTTACACACATAACAAGAGAGCTGTATAAATAAGTACACAATTCAAATAATATTCCCCAAATACATACACTTTAGAGTGCAATGAAGACCTCTTGTACTCCAGAAACTCTGAGTATATCCATGCTATGAAGACAGGGATGACTCCGAGCAGAAACGAAACCTGCATTTAAAGAGAAATACAATACACGTCAACCCAAAACCAAATCTCAAGTGTGCATCGTTTCTGAACCCAAAACAAAACAATATTCTAAACGATTCATCATCATCATCAGAACTAGAGTAAACAATGGAAACAATGGAAACGAGATTATCATCCACAAAACACACAAAACCCACAACACCCACAACTAAAATCGCGAGATCAGAGCTAAAATCGAATCATACCTGAAATTGTAGAGAAATGAAGAAGGGAATCGATGGGAGGGAAGAGAGAATCGTATGGATTGATGAACACAAGAACAGTAGACGAAGAGAAATCTGGGAGGAGAAAATCGTTGGTTGCAGAAAGAATCGCGAGAGAGAAGAAAAGAAACGTGAAAAATTATTTCTGATTTATTTTTTCCCAAATTCTCTAAACCCTAGAAATTAAGTTTTTGGGCCAGCCCAACACCCATTTGGTTTGGACCAGTTAACCCATGGGCAAAGTGGGTCTTTAACCCAATTGGACCATTAATTATTTGGGTATGACCATCACCCACCCATGTTTGTTTGGAATGGGTTAGCCCATGGGTGACCCAACCAATTGACACCCCTATTCAGGTTGATCCGGTTTTCCAAGGTTTGGATGGTGGAGCTGGTAGTTTGGTGAAGTGGAATCCGGTTGCTAATGTTGAAAGGAACCATGTGTGGAGTTTCTTGAGGGCTATGGACGTTCCGGTTAACACATTGCACGCGGTATGTTTCCATCGGCTGTGAGCCGTGCACAAGAGCGGTTTTACCGGGACAAAATGAGAGAGAAGGGAGATGGTGAGGGTAACAATTTAAATGGTGAATCGAAAGCCGTAGTTGCAGATATCTTTAAGTGAGAGTTTTGTGACTTTGAGCAGACAAGGAGTTGAGAATCTGATGAAGTTGGAGAACAGAAAGGATCCATGGATTGTTGTGTTGTATGCTCCTTGGTGTCCCTTTTGTCGTATGCTGAGTTGGCTGATAAGTTAGCTGGAAGTGGAGTCAAGGTTGTGAAGTTCAGAGCTGATGGGGACCAGAAGGAGTTTGCTAAGCAGGAGTTACAGCTCGGTAGCTTCCCGACCATACTTGTCTTCCCCAAGAACTCTTCAAGACCGATCAAGGATCCATCTGAGAAGAGAGATGTTGATTCTTTGACCTTGTTCTTTAATCTTGTCCGGTAGATCACAGCCAAACCAGTCTGACATTTCCATGAGAAAGAGAGATCAAAGAAGAACCTTCTCATTTCGTTCCTGGTTGCTATAACAGATGGAAGTTAGTGTTTGAAGAACACTTCATAACATTAGAGATCCGATCCATCCACTGTGCAACAAAGCTTGAGTTTTTGTACTACAGTGAAGATTTTTCAATGTAAACTCGTGGTTATTAGTGAAATTAAGCTCTTGTTTCTTCACATTGATGTCAAATTATCCTCAATTACAAAGATTTGTGATTTTAAGAATCAGAACCAGAGTACATACTCTCTCTCAAATCATTTGTGATTTCTACTCAGTTATCATGAAGTGTAACTAACAGAGATGACCATAGAGAGCACTAGTTGACTAGTGACTAGTGAGTCAAGATAGAAGAATGAAACGGAGGAAACAAAAGCAATGTAAACAGAGTCTCAAATTAACTGAAAATAGAATATTTGTTCAAATCCAGTGAAAACCACAGAAAGAAAAATCCATTATCGGAGCGAAAGAAGCTAGAGGGGAAAACGAATGTACAATCAGAGCATCACAGAGAAGATCAAAGTAAGTCATGGCAGAGCAATATTAGCAGAGGCAGATCCAAACGTGTTCTCTCCACTGTATGTCATGTAGAGAAACCCATCTTCGTCTTTGTGTTCTTCATAGATTGCAGACATCAATGCAGCTGTTGATAAGAACAAGAAAAAGAGAGACCAAGTCAAGACAGGAAGGCTACAAGTTGAAGATTCAGAACATATTGAAAAGTCTCAATCTTTAATTACCAGTTGGAGGTAACGTGTTCTTGACAAAGACAAAGATCGCTTTCTCGGCTCCAAGCTTGATTCTTTTGCGCACAACGTACACAAATTGTCCAACGGTTAGATCAGCTGGCACAAGATACCTAAGAGAAGAACCAAAATCAGATACAGCTTTTCAAGCTAAGAATCAATAATCAATATGTGACATATGTACTCACTTCTTCTTGTCAATGTCAGGAACATCACTCTGTCCAGCTTTCTCCACAATCACCTGTATTCAGTTTCTAATCAGAACAAATATGTAATTGAAAGAACTAATCAAAGCTCAAGGAAACATACAGGAACTCTGTCTTGGTACTTCTCTCTGATACGAGTAGATTCAGCCATTCTCACCTCTGAGAGAAACAAAACCATTATATCAAACACAAGCGTAGAAACGAGCATCAAAGATCAAATCAGAACCATATTCAAAAGTTATATAAGCTAATCCAAATTTGAGTTTCATTATAACAAAGATCAGAATCGTACCACAATCGTTTAGAATCAAACAAGAAAAATAAACGCTTAACGATAAAGCAAGAGAGAGGAGAAACAACGGAACTTACCCAGAGGGTTAGAAAGCTTGAAGGAGTTTTTTGCCATGGCGATTCGATCAGTATCTGCGATTATTACGAAAGAATTAAAAAAAAAACAAATCTTTATCCTTTTTGGCGAAATCGAGATGGAACCCAGAATATGTAATTGATAGAACAGAGGCGAAATCAAACAAATACCTAAAGAAGAAGAAGAAGCGAATCGATGATCGAGAGAAACTAGGGTTCGGTGATCAAAGCCTGAAGGAAGAGAATATTTAAAGAATGTATTTAGGGTTTAGTGATTGTTTCCTACACGGCACCCTAACTTTGGATTTTTACTATTTATTTTTATTTTTAATTATCTTGGATTTTACGACGCTGTCTTACGTCAGCACCAGTATTATGGTCGGCGTTTGTTGGGCGGGCCTTTATATGGATCCTTGCTGGGCGTTTTGGATCTTACTCTAATCACGATTTACTTTTTTGAAAGATGGTTTTCAACATTTTTATTAGATGTATATTATCTAATAAATTAGGCTAATAAAAAATTATTAGTTTTAAAATGTCATGATTTCCAAATTTTTAATACTTAATGTTGATATATAATTATTAGATTTAAAAAAACAAAAGTTTAAAAGTTAAAACATATCCTTAAATACTATATTACATGTTAATAAAAAATGTATATTATCTAATAAAGTAGGCTAATAAAAAATAGTTAGTTTTCAAATGTCATGATTTCAAATTTATGTATATTACTAAAACATCTAAAAGGGAAACTCACTAAATAAATA
This sequence comes from Brassica rapa, assembly GCF_000309985.2. Classification (NCBI taxonomy): domain Eukaryota; kingdom Viridiplantae; phylum Streptophyta; class Magnoliopsida; order Brassicales; family Brassicaceae; genus Brassica; species Brassica rapa. Next base: position 16,921,432 of record NC_024796.2, on the reverse strand, counting down.
AAATAAGAAACTTTCCAACTTATAAAGTATTGGATGACTATAAATAATTGTCTAAAGTTCTAAAAGTTTTCAAGATTTACTTTGAGAAAGAGAGAAATATTGAAAAGAAAAAATAGATATTTACACAATGGTTGCGTATGCCACTTCTTTAGTTTTCAATTATTTTAGAAAAGGTTTGAATAAAAATGAAGTTTTTGATTGAGTGGTTCACTTTTGGGAAGCACGTAACATCAACAAGGGTGGTTTGCTTATGGGTCTCGAGTTATTTTTTATTGATCAAAAAGTATAAATTTTTTTTATTTAGACATTTTCAATTTAAAATTTAATAAGCACGACATTGTTTGTTTGACACAAATTTTTACAGGGAACAACAATCCCACACCTTCGTACCAGCTAATCGTATAGGATGCTATGAAGATGATTTAAAGGCTGATGTAGTCTATAAGATTAAGAACTTCTTGGTCATCAACGACAAAACAAGTTACAAGGTGATTTCTCACAAGTTCTTAATTCAATTCACTCAGCAAATAATTATTGATCAAAAAGTATATAAAAGTTAAGGCTATAAATTATGATTTTAAACAACCAATCGTATTATGAAAAATCATTAATTTATTTTATCAGTTTTTAAAATGTCAAAATTTCCAAAAAGTTATTTATTTCCAAATAAAAAATAAACCATTATCAAATATGGAAAACTTACAAAAGTAAAAACATCATAGATAAGTTAGCTTAATATATCGCATAATTTTGAAAAATAACCTTAAAATTACCAAAATAATAATTAATTTAAAAATGTATTATGACAGTATTTTAAAATTTTGGTTTATATACTATATAAAAGTTAAGGATATAAGCCACTAGGAACGTTCATATAGGATTAAAACCACCAATCAAATTATGAAAAATCATCATCTTAATTTTTGCTATCTATACTATATAAAAATTGAGACTATATAAAAATTGAGGCTATAATCAAAATATAAAAATCATAATTTTAATTTATTATTTTTTTAATGTTAAATTTTCCAAAATTTATTATTTGAATAAAAAATGGAATTCAATATCAAAAAGGCAAACTACTAAATAAATAATTTAAAGGAATTGACTCATATATATATATACTAAATATATGGAAATTTAACATAAATCTATATTATATAAAAGTTTAGGCTATGTAATAAAATAAAAGTTGAGGCTATAAGTCACGGAAGATGACCACACGAGATTTAAAACAAACAATTATATTATGACAAATAATTATTTTCAAAAATGTCAACATTTCCAAAACAATATTCATTTAAAAATTAAATATATACCAATATCAAACAAAGTAAATTGACCAAAGTAAGACATTATAAATAAATTCACTTAATGTATATGATATTTTTGAAATTTAACATTAAATCAAAGTACAAAATAAAAATTAATTTTAAAATGCAAAGCTTTTAAAAAATTATAAGTAAATAAAATTAACTCATGATTTTCAGAGTTTAGGCTATTGAAAATAATTCACAAATAACATATACTACATATAAATTGCGGCTATAAATCATTGATAATATTCATTGACAGTATACACATAGGATAATAAATAACCAATCAAAATATGAAAAAAAAAATTATAGTTTACTATTTTAATATGTTCAAATTTCCAAAACTGATTATTTCAATACAAAATATAATTCAACATCAAATAAGGTAAACTAATAAATAAATCATTAAAATGGAACTGACTCATATATATACTAAATATTTAGAAATTTACCAGAACAAATTAACTAAAATAAAATATAAAGAATATCCAATTTTAACTTGCAAGACTAAAAAATAAGATATACTCTTCAAAATTAAATTTCAAAAATTTTATTTTATAGATTTGATAAAAAAATTGTGTATCATTTATCATTTTTGTTTGATTTTATATTTAAAATAAATTAAAAAATCAAATTAATTATATAATAAAAATTTAAATTCTCTGTATATATTATATTTTGAATTTTTAAAAACGACCATATAAGCCTATCAAAAATCACACAATGAAAATTTTGTGACCAATGATTTAAATCTATACTATTAAAGCAGAATCCTTCTTAGGATTATACCCCTAACTTTTTCAATTAATTACAAAAAATTCTATTACTTTTTTTAATTGTTTTTAATAGTTTTCGGAAATTAAAAGCCTAACAAATTAGGAAATAGTATGTTTCTCCAACTAAACAAAACAGTCCAATAATTTAAACAATTTATCTATCCTTTTTAAGCCCATTTCCTGTATTTGTAAGCTAATTTATCCATCGTTTTTTAATTGTTACATACAATAAATTCAAAAAATAATATATAGAAACAAGATTTTCCGATTTAACAAAATTAATTTGATGAACACGCAGAGAATATATTCTGTTTGACATGGTAACTGAATTTTCCAAATACTAATCTTAAAAGATAGAGATATTCGATAATAAAAAAAAGATCCCTCAACTTTCTCCTAAAACCTAAGATTCTCTTTTGTCGGTTTTAGGATACTTAGACATGTTTTGGGTTGAGTTATAGAAAACAAAAGTTGGTGTTGATTTGTAAGCTCAACTTACCAGTAACCCTTCATGTAATTTTTGATCCTATAAGCTTTAAAGCTCAATTTTTACTTTTTTTTTATATTCGTTAACATAAACATGGATAATTTTTGTTCTTATCAAAATGGTTATTTTTATGAATTAATTTAAAATGGTTCTTATTTTGTATAATAAATTTTAATTTTAAAATAAAAAATCTTGATAGTTTTCCGGAAGTTATTATATATTGTAAGAGTTTTAAATATAATTTATTTTCATTATTAAAATCAACTTCAATATAAATAGATTTACAAAAGATAAGAAATATTACTATGTAAGATACGGATTTCTCAATACAACAAAATCACAAGAATATTATATGTTAAATATTTAAATTTAGCCGATTTTTTTAAAAAAAATACAAAAATGTGATTTTTAACCGTATTATCCAAAAAACAGGTACCGAACCAGCACCAAATTAAACTTGAAACTTTATCGAGTTTTTAATATTTTATCACAATCAAACTGAGAGCTAAACTAATTAATCTGAAACCAAACCTAAATTTACAAATAATCGAATGGTCCCTATATTTTTTAATTCGAAAAAAACAAAATCACAACTGAAACTGAAAACCATAAAAATAACAAATTACAGTCGAACTGAAAATTGAACACATGTGCCTAAAATATTAGTGAACAAATAGATGGATTAATAAATTTTTAAACGAAAAATATCCCGCGCTTTGTAAGCGCGGGTCAAAATCTAGTTCTCCTTATAACAAAATACAAATGACTATAAAATCATATGAGTAAGAAGTATCATTTAATAAATATTAGATTAAAAGTATATCTATTTTAATACTCCCTCTGTTTTTTTTTTATATTTGACATTTTAAATGAAATATTTTGTTCCAAATTATTTGACTTTTTCAATTTTCTATGTAAAATATATTACTAATTAATGCTAGGTGACCAATGATATTGTAGTTTCTATTTTATTATTGGTTAAATTGTAGTTTGGTAAACAATTAATGATGTTTTTGTTTAGAAAATTTAATGTTTTTTAATCTATGTGCACAATCTTAAAGCTTCAAATAAAAAAAACGGAGGGAGTATTTTTTTATATTAAACTATATACCATATAAAAACATAAATATTTTAATTTCAATAATAAACTATATACCATATATTAAACTATATACTATATACAATAAAAGTTTGTTATACACCAAAATAATTAAACTTTATTAACCCAAAAATCCATAATATATAACTAATATTTTTTAAAGAAAATTGCATTTATGTAACATTAATATTTTAAAGTATTTTGCGCAAGGTCACTACCTAGTTGGTTACAAAAAGAAAATAAATTTCATGAAAGTCCTACAAAACCTCTTCAGTCACAAAATTTCCGACATAAATAAAATATTTATCCAATGAAAGGCCAAAACAAATACAACCGAATTATGCTTGTAACTGCATTATTTATAAACATCATTACGAGTTCTTGACAAATTAAACATTATAACACCAAAAACGCAAAAAAAAAAGAAGAAGGAAGAGTCGGCTCATATATGATATATGATCAAAGAGGTTCCAAACAAATCAAGCCTGTGCATTAGCTCCAGCAACAATCTCAAGGATCTCACCAGTGATCTTAGCTTGACGCTTTCTATTATACACCATAGAAAGCGACTTCTTAAGATCAGAAGCATTATCTGAAGCACTACTCATTGCACTCATTCTAGCTGCAAGCTCACTCGCCAATGACTCCTGTAAAGCCCTTAGAATCTGACTGTTAAGATACAGAGGCAACAAAGCATCAAGAATCTGAACAGGGTCTTGCTCGAACTGCAAGATGGGTGAGAAATCAGCAGTTGGTGTCCGAAAAGTCTCTCTTTCAACCGTAAGTTTCCCTTCTTTGGTCGTTAACCTGAAGAGCTCGTCTTCAGCAGCGTCCACACAGTTCCCATTAATGTCACAGATCTCTCCTTTGGGAGATAGAGGCAGTAGCGTGTGTATCACGGGTTCTGATTTGACCAAAGAGACAAACTTTGTGTACAAGAGCTCGACTTTGTCGACCTCTTCGCTTATAAACAGAGAGAAGACATCATCAGCTACAGCTTGAGCTTCTTTCGCGGTCGGTAAGGTTCCGGCTTCGAGGTACTTGTCGACGGGGATGTAAGGACGACGGAGGAAATAAGAGTTTCCCTTTTTCCCCACGCTAATGACTGTGTAGTCAAGACCTAGGCCTTGAAGCTCTTTGATCCTTGCCTCTGCTTTCTTGATGATGAAGTTGTTGAATCCACCGCATAATCCTCGGTCTCCTGTTACAACAACGAGTGCAACTTTCTTAACCGGTCTGATTTTGGTTAAGGGCACATCTATATCATCGGTTTGAAGCTGTTCGTTGATGTTGTAAAGAACTTCAACTAGGGTTTCTGAGAATGGTCGGCCGTTGACCACAGCTTCCTGAGCTCTCCTGACTTTTGCTGCAGCGACAAGCTTCATGGCTTCAGTGATCTTCTGAGTGTTTTTGACTGAGTCGATACGGTCTCGGAGCTCACGAAGAGAGGACTGGATTGGAGAGACAGAGGAAGATCTTGAAGGAGATGAGTTGTGGTTTGGGAGAGGAAGTGGGTTGAGAATAGAACGGAAGGACAAGGAAGAGGAATCAGAAACAGATAGTTTTGATGAAACCCACATTGTTGTTAGATTAGTACAAGCCATTGTTCTTGATGTTCTTGTTCCAACAGAGGAGAGATGTTTCTTCTCTCTTTTTGTTGTTTGTTTAGAATTTGTTTTGCTTTAACCTTATCTATGTTCTTTGATTGTAAGAAAGAAGAGGTATTTGAGTGGAGGGAAGAGATGGTAATGGATGAGGTTTGGAGATAAGGTTTATTCTTCTTTAGGTTTTTAGGGCATCCACAATGGTGGGATTGTGTTTCAAGTCCCTTAGCATTTTTAATTAAACTTTTATTTTAAGGGACCTAAGCTAAGGGACTAAGTGGATTATTAGTGGGACTTTGATTGTCCCTTAGTTTATTATTTAATTAAATTTTGTTTGACTAAGTGATAATATATGTAAAGAAGTTTTAATTAAAACTTATAAAATAGAAGTTTATCATTAAAATTGAAATATTAAGAAAATTACAAAAAAAAAAAAATACAAAATCATAATAAAAAAAACAAACAAACATTTATTCCAATACAAATATAAACTTAGAAACTATATGTTATTTGGAAGATGTCCAAATTTATTCCATATATTTTCAATCAAATCATTTTATCTACGAGTTGAAGACCGTACCTTGACGAGATTGGGACGATTCGCAGAGGATTTGGAGAGGAAAGAAGCTTGCGTACAGGACCGGAATCGAACGGAAGTGGATTGAGATTTCGAAGCTGCGACCTCTCGATTGGAAGCTGCGACCTTTCGATTGGCAACCACACGCCGACGGAGACTCCAGTGGAAGAGAGAAGACGCAGGTGGAGTGAGGAGATAGGTCCTCGCTTTCGTTTGGAAAGGATCGATCTTCGATTCGATGCTTCAGTTCGTCGCCATGGAGCTCTCCTTTTTGGATTTTGCGATTTCAATTTCAGAAATGGGAATGAGCCGAAACGACCGTCCCTTCGTCGTTTCCATCGCCCAATACGGTCTTGCCACGTCTCCTTCGGGACGAGCCCGATTGTCCCTTAATTACGGCCCGTCCCACCCATTTTAATTTCATTTTGATTTATTTTCGACCCACAAAAGAAGAAGGGACGGCCCAAGGCACGCCCGATGCAGATGCCCTTATATTCTTCAGCGTAGGACACATCTTATTGTATTGACGTGGTGTTGTATAAGTGGATGGTTTCAGATTTTCTTTTGTTTATCAGCCAAACAAATGGTTACGAGCTTTGAGTAGTCTTTCCCAGTGAGAGGAAATATCTGATAACAAGTGATAGACATCTCCTGAAGTTGAATACCATACATAGTAGTACCTAGTTACATGCATGATTTGAATGGCATCTCCTGCTGCAACGTCATAATCACACAGCTTTTGAGATGAACAATTTTTTGTTTGCTTTCACTTTTTATTTTATTTTATTTCTATCACCAACCAAATAATTTATTACCAGCTCAGCATTTTCATAGATCCTAAAAATTATAAATTTTAGAAATTTTATTAATTTTTTAGAATTTAACTAGGTGATTTTTACATGCTTATGTACGAATATGAATATTTCTAAAGTAAATATACTATAATAATTGATTGCTATTTACTTTTTTAATTTATAATTGTATGCATCATTTATATTAATAATATTATATTAGTTTAATTATACATATGATTTTACATATGTTATATCTAATCGGTTTTGTTGTTTTTATAGTCGATATAGTTATCATTTGGGTAAATTGGATAGCATCTATGAATTCAACTGTAATATCTTTTATTCTAAATATATTAAAATTTTGATAAATTGCTTATTTGCATTTAGGTGATTTTTGTCTTAAAAATGTAAATATATTTTATGAAGATTATGTATAACTTAAGATATATTGTGATTATAATGAAATAAAAAATAAACTAAAGTGTTTGATTCCAAAGTACATAAATTAATATAACGATAATATTCTGAAGTCTCATGCATATATATATAAATTTTACAAAAGTATTAAATTGTAACAGTTGGTTAATATTTTATTTGCATTTTTGATATGTTTTGAGTTGTCCTATGATTTATATTTATAAAATAAATTACAATTCGTATAAATTATATATTGTATCGTAGTTAAACTATGATTTTAGATATAATTTGGATTAGTCGAGGCACTCATGTTCTGAGTATATTTAGTTACATATATTCTTTCAAATTCAAAATGAAGTATAATTATTTTTATTATAATTAAGTCAAATCAATTCAATTTTATTTATCATTTAAATGTTCATGTATTGTCATAATATTTATCAAATTATATGTTCATGTTTCTAAAAAAAATATTAGAAAATAAAGCGATGATCAATTGGAAGTTACATGCATAAGTAGCTGATACATTTTTGGAAGTTACATGCATAAGTAGCTGATACATTTTTGGAAGCTCATGAACACATATCAATATTTACAATAATTAACATATTTTATAAATTCTAAATAACTTTATACCTTTGATTTATTGAATAAAAACTGAAATTTATTTTACATAATTTTAAAAATGAGAATTAAGATTTACTTTCGTATTTTGATTATGTTTATATTAATTTTACAATCATATAAACATAAAATTTAAAAGCAAATCTCTATAATATTATTTTAAATATTATGTTTAAAATACAATTATTTATTTAGTCTCTTTTAAAAAAATATATACATATAATAAAAAGGAATTTTTTATAAATTAAAAAAAAATGAATTGAAAAAAATATATATGTCTATATAATATGATTTCATAAAAAATGGAAAGTTCATAAAATAATAATATTACATTTAAAAATATTTTTAAATAATATAAAATATACTTTTGAAATATTAAAATACTTTCTTTACATCTATATTTTCTTTGATGAAAAAGATAAATTTGTATATAATGTAAATTTATTAAGAACAATTTACACATATAATCTTGATATTAGAAAAATAAATATTATTTCTTTTAAAACATAATTGTAAACAATGAAAAAAAATCAAAGTATTAGAAATATTTTTATATATCTATCTATTTTCTTAGATGATTACATAAAATAATTAGGTAACATAAACTGATATATGTTTAATTAACTAAAAATAGTTTATAATTAATATTATTTAAATTTTTTATTTATTTTTCATATATTTAGTTGACTATAATATCTTTAAATTACAGCAAAAAATATTGATAAATTGTATTTTACAGATATAGTATTATTTTCAAATACAATCACAATTTTGATTTACTGCTTATTTTAGAAATATTAAAAAAAACTAAAAATAAGTTTTAAAAATCAACATCGCTTGATCAAATAGTTACAAAATATTATAATGAGGTAGATATATTATATTTTATCATTATTAAAATTATTTGTTTCTTAATATTAAATTTTCTTATAATATTTTCCAGTGCTCATGCACGGGTATAAATATTTATGAAATAATTGAATGATAAGTATTATTAAATATTATTTTTTGTTTATTTATAAGTATTAGGTTATTTTTTTTATTTTATATATATGTATTATATGAATGATAAGTATAATTATGTTACCATCTTAATTAGATATGTGATTGGGAAACATATATGTTCCTCCACAAACACAAATTGATGAAGAAACACAAGTCTTAAGCTGAGGAAATATTTGCATGGTGGATGGTTCAGATACCTTCACAAATCAATTCAGTGGAATTGGATGAGTTTGGAAGGATATAATGGCAAAGATCCAACTCATGGGGACACATAACATAAGGAGGCATGAGATGGCACTACAGTCAGAATTGGAAGCGCTAAGATGGGCAATGGAGAGTATGTTACAACATTCTGACTATAGAAGATTTGTGACAGATTGCAAGGACCCGATTGCAATGGTAAAGGACCCACAAGCTTGGCCAAATTTCTCAACTGAGCTGGAGGTCTTCCAAATTCTCAAGTTGTGTTTTCGGACTTCAAGATTAGCTACTTCCCAAGGACGTGCAATGAGATTGCAGACTCGCTAACTAGGAATATATGTTCTTTTCATAGATCTCTTTTTTATCTTGATTGTTCTAGTCCGGTCTGGTTTCCTAGACTACCTCAAGTTTGAGTAATAGAATAACTGTTTGTTGTCAAAAAATAATAATTAGATATGTGATTTTAAATATTATATTTCATATTAATTCAATTTTTCTTGGACAATAATTCAATTATTTATTTTTGGTATATTGAGTTACTTTTATTCTTATAAATTGAGCAACGATTTTTGTTTATTTTATTCATAAGTGAGTAGTCGTTTGATAAAAATATAATTATAATAAATTATTATTTTTGAATAAAGTTATCTATATTATTTTATTTTTAAATTTATTTTGTAAATTATATCTTAAAAGTTTATATATATATATATATGTATATTTCTTTTTGTTTATGTTTTTAGCAAATACAACAAATAAAAAATTCGTTTATATGTAAAACTACGTGTTTTTCCCCGCACATGCATGCATAATCTTCTTAATTTTTTTTTTAATTTTCATAGTAGAAAATATTATTTCTAGTTAATAACAGAATATATATATATATATATATATAAGAATTATCTTTTTAAAAATATTTTTTATTTTTAATTTTGACAATTTATCTTTATTCAAACTTTTGCATATTTTTTTATATCTTAATTTTTTTAATCTTTTATAGTTGAAAACATTATTTTCAGATAACAATATATATATATATATAATTATCTTTTTCTAATATGTTTTATTTTGATAAATTTATAATAATTTACAATTATCTAATATAAAATATAAATCTAATATTATTAACATAAAACTCGTTTTTAAAATTTTTAACTTTTATAATAGAAAACAATATTTTCAGATAACAACACAATATAGGAAAATTGCCACAAATAGCATATTCATAGTACCACTTTTCATGTTTACACTAACCATTTTTACTCTCACTTTTAATGAAAGGCAAAAGACAATTATACCCTTAGGGTTAACTAATCTAGACTTAGGGTTTAGAGTTGAGGGGTGGGGTAGGGTTTTTGGAATGTGAAATTTAGGATTCTAATAAATATATAAATAAATACTTAAAAATATATAAAAAATTTTAAAAAATATTTTCAAACATAATTTTCGTTTATCAAAATGAAATTTGAAAACAAAAATAAAAAAATTCGAAAAAAAACTATAATAAAAATTATAAAAAAGTTCAAATTTGAAAAAGTACAATTCGAAAACATAAAAAATATTTACTTATTTCATTTTTCTATTTTTTTAATTTTTTTAGTTTATTTATTTTTATTTTTTATGTAAATAATGATTTATTATATAAATAATAACAAGGGCATAAGTATCTTTTGCCATTTAATAAAGAAGGTATTTTTGAAAATTTCTCTTTAGTGGTGGTAAAAAAGAAAAGTGGTACCATGAAAGGGCTAAACATGTAATTTCTCCCACAATATATATATATATATATATATATATATAATATTTTTTTTAAAATATGTTTTTATTTGACAAATTTATCGTAATTTATAGTTATCTAATATACCATATAAATATAATATTATTAACATAAAATTCATTTTTAATCATATATAAAAAAATTCATTAGGAATAGTATAGATATCAACCTATTTTACTTTCAATGTGAGAGTTCGGATACAAAATTTACTTTCAAAAATAATAGTATAGACCTATATAATTTCTATTATATATATACATATATATCTATATATATATATATTTACATTTTTATTATTTATGTTGTTTTTGTTAAAAATGAAATTTAAGTTAAAACTTATTAAATTTTTGATAAAAAAATATTAAGATAATATATTAAACTTAGTATATTGACGAAGATTTCTTAAAGAAATTATATTTTCATTTTTTTGCAAAGCAACGCTATATATACATATATAGTAAAAGTTTATATATTTTCCGTTTTTATTTGTGGTTATTTTTGAAAATTTCTCTTTAGTGGTGGTAAAAATGAAAAGTGGTACCATGAAAGGGCTAAACATGTAATTTCCCCCACTTTTATGATACAACTTTTCATTTTTACCAGCACTAATGAGATATTTTCAAAAATACATTCTTCATTAAGTGGCAAAAGACTCTTATGCCCTTGTTATTTTTATATATAATAAATTATTATTTAAATAAAAAATACAAAAATAAAAAATAAAAAAATAAAAAAAATAAAAAAAATATAGAATTTATGTTTTCGAAATATACGTTTTCTAATTCAAAATTTTTTATAAAACTTTTTTTTTGAATTTTTTTTGTTAAATTGTTTTTTACAATTTTTTTTTCAAATTTCTTTTTGAAAAACAAAAATTATGTTTGAAACTATTTTTCTAAAATTTTTATATATTTTTTAAGTATTTATATATTTATTAGAATCATAAATTTCACATTCCAAAAACCCTACCCCACCCCTCAACTCTAAACCCTAAGTCTAGATTAGTTAACCCTAAGGGTATAATTATATTTTACCTTTCATTAAAAGTGAAGATAAAAGTGATTAGTGTAAACATGAAAAATGGTACTATGAATGTGGTATTTGTGGCAATTTCCCATTTAGTTATCATTTAGATATATTAGATTGCATCTATTTCTCTCAATTCAACTATAATATTTTTTATTTTAAGTATATTAAAATTATGATTAATTTTCTTATTTGCATTTATGTTGGTGGTATAACTTAAGATATATTGTGCTTAGAAAGAAATATAAAATAAACTAAAGTGTCTGATTCCAAATTACATATATTAATATAACGATACTATTCTACAGTCTCATGCATATATATAAATTTTACAAAAGAACTAAATTATAACAATTGATTAATATTTTATTTTCATTTATTAATATTTTTTGAGTCATCCTATAATTTACATTTATATAATAAATTATTATTATAAAATTATTTATTCTGATTGTAGTTAAATCAATAATTTTAGATATAAATTAGATTAGTCGAATCACTCATGTTGTAAGTATATTAAGTTATATATATTCTTTCAGATTCAAACTGAAGTATAATTATTTTTTATTATCATTAAGTAAAATCAAATTAATTTTATTTATCGTTTAAATGTGCATGTAGTTTAATAATATTTATCAAATTATATGTTGAAGTTACATTCATAAGTTTATGCCTTAGAACACATATCAATATATACAATAATTAAAATATTTTATAAACTCTAAATAACTTTATACCTTAGATATATATATTACATGGTAAACTGATATTTATTTTAAGTAATCTTTCAATGAGAATTCAGATTTTCTTTATCACTAAATTAAACTATACAAAGAATAAATATTAATAAAATCATATAAGTAGGAATATTTATTATTCAAAATCATTAATTGTCATATATACTTTAGCCACATTAGGCAATTCCGTAAATTTTATTTAAAGAAATAATAAAAAACATTAATAATAAATTTATGGTTAGTTTAATAAAAAGCTTATTATATAGATGGACTAACATATTTCTATAATGATACTAAAAATCAATCTAGTGATGACATGTAACTACAAAAAAAAAGTTTTAATGTCTTTCAATTAATATATAGGAGATGGTATTTGACTTAATTCTCCAATACTTTGACTTTGGTCATATATGCGTACGAAAATTATGATATCTACCTACACAAATGATTTTTTTATTTTTGAAACAAAGGCTAAAGGATTAATTTATAATAATTTGAAAAATATTCTATTTTTGAAATTCAAAAAAAAAAATTGACGATTACACAATTTTATCCTGATTTAATATAAAACTAAAAATCTATTGAGAGAAATAGATATGAGTACCTTAAAATTAGTTAGACATGCGGAAGAAAAATACGAAGCTTGGTTCTGAGCTAATGCGGCTGCTGCTACAACAACACAACCACTAAGTTATTCTGATTCAAGAGTCTTATGCTTAAAGAACATATAATTATTTGGATCATGGACCTCTACATCCTAATTTAGTGGCTGAGATTGGGTCTGTAAAGAGATTTTTGGACAAAACTAATTAATGGAGACAAGGAACTTCGGACGATGGAAATCAGCTTTGTACTCATAATTAGCAGCGCTCATTTGGACGATGAAAAGTATACAAAATCATTCAGATTATCAGAATTTTGAAGCTCATTGCAAAGACTTGATCACCATGATGGCAAAATCTCATGCATAACCAAATTTCTTTACAAAGCTGAATATAATAAAGCCTCTTCAAACACAGTTTCAACTTTCGAGCATTCAAGATATCGTATATTCTTCGGACGCAAAATGCAATTTCGGATTCTCTAGGTAGAATTACGAGATATTTTTTAATAGAAAGTTTTGTTATGTTGGTTATTCTATTCTTGTATGACTTTTCAGACCACTTCTAGTTTAAGTAATGAAATGGCCGTTTGATATAAATAAAAAAAAACTAAATATTAAAATAATTAAATACAAAATTGTTTATATTTTGAAATAATCATATATTTGAGATAAATATATGTCAATGATTTAAGACAAAATATATATAAATTTCTTAAATAATCTATACTATTATTTGAGAAGTGAATACGTTTATTTATCCTCTTCTCCATGATTTTAAAACCAATTAATTTTTATTATTAAGAAAATATTTTAATATATTTATTTTTCACTATATTTAAGATAATTAATTAATAAATAGACATCGACAAATTCTATCGCTATATATGTACAGTATTATTTAAAATAATATTTAAGTATATATATTTATCATGATATTTGGGGTTATTAATTAAATAAATAAATTAATAATAGATATTTAAAATGTTATTGGTAATATCATAATTAGGTTTATCTTATATGCAGTTTATGATTTTAATGGTTAGTATTATAGTCATGTTTTATCATCATGATATTTGAGGTTATTAATTAATAGCTATATACTAACAATAGATATTAACAAATTCTACTGATAACATCATAATTAGATTTATCTTATATTTAGTTTATGATTTTAATGTCTAATATTATAGCCATGTTTTCTGATTCTTTTTGGAAATATTGATCTAAATTCAGATTATTACCAATATTAATATTATAATTAAGTTTATCTTTTATTTAATTTATGATTTTAATGGTTAATATTAGAGTCATGTATTGTAATATTAAATTTAATAATAAAGTTAAAGCATCATTGACATTTATATGTTTTAGACTATAAAATGAATATTTATGCTAAATATTGTATATATTTTGAATATAAATAATCATATTCGTAAATAAAGTAGTTTGTATTTATACATGACAAACATCAAAATAACAAATGAATTTATGCTAATAATGAATTTATCCGTAAAATTACAAATGTTTACAAAATGATATATTTGAAACCAAAATAGTAAATATTACATAAAAGATAAAATGAAAATTAACTAAAAAAAGCATGAAAAACTAGGATTCAAACAGTAAATAACATTTAAATTTGAAATATAATAAACGTAATGTAAATATAATCTAAGAATACAGAGATAATGTTTTGTAATTTATTATCTTGTATTTTTTTTGTCTCACTGTTTTTAAAATCTAAATTGTAGAGAATATATAATGTTTGTTAACTACTGTTATTTTGTTGCTGTTTTGTGCGTTGTGATTGTTTATAATCTTTTTAGTGCTAGTGGATTTTTTTCAGTCCACAATTACAATAAATGTTTAGTTTCAAATACAAGTTTCCTAATTTGGTTATTACTATAGAGGGGATTATGATCCAAAATCTACATCCTATAAATATAACTATGAAACAAAAGAACACAATTTAATGCATTGATTAGCAATATGAATATTAAATATTAAATTGTAATTTGTATCCGATGAAGATGCAATCCACTGTTTTAGGTCTAATAGTGACCTTTTTTGGTGGTGGTACCGCAAATTTTACCAAACACCTCCACACTTTGAAGTATTTATACGAAGGTAAATTACCTTTCCATAATTATATGGAGTTTTGCGAGTTACTTTGTGTGGAATTTTGTTGAGTTATTTTTTTTGTCTCACTGTTTTTAAAATCTAAATTGTAGAGAATATATAATGTTTGTTAACTACTGTTATTTTGTTGCTGTTTTGTGAGTTGTGATTGTTTATAATCTTTTTAATGCTAGTGGATTTTTTTCAGTCCACAATTACAATAAATGTTTAGTTTCAAATACAAGTTTTCTAATTTGGTTATTACTATAGAGGGAATTATGATCCAAAATCTACATCCTATAAATATAACTATGAAACAAAAGAACACAATTTAATGCATTGATTAGCAATATGAATATTAAATATTAAATTGTAATTTGTATCCGATGAAGATGCAATCCGATTAGCAATATGTTTTGTATCCGATTAGCAATATGTTTTAGGTCTAATAGTGACCTTTTTTGGTGGTGGTACCGCAAATTTTACCAAACACCTTCACACTTTGAAGTATTTATACGAAGGAAAATTACCTTTCCATAATTATATGAAGTTTTGCGAGTTACTTTGTGTGGAATTTTGTTGAGTATATAACTACCCCCCCCTCCACACTTTGAAGTATTTATACGAAGGAAAATTACCTTTCCATAATTATATGAAGTTTTGCGAGTTACTTTGTGTGGAATTTTGTTGAGTATATAACTACCCCCCCCCCCCCCCCACATGTTTTGGGGTACCCATATTCTTGCAACATTGCATTCATCATCTCTTTTAAAGTTCGATTTTTATGTCCAACAACTCCTTTAGATTCATGTTAAATGGTCAAGAAACATCCCTGCAACTATGATTGCTGAAAGTGTTACAAAATAGTGACCTTTTTTGGTGGTGGTACCGCAAATTTTACCAAACACCTCCACACTTTGAAGTATTTATACGAAGGAAAATTACCTTTCCATAATTATATGAAGTTTTGCGAGTTACTTTGTGTGGAATTTTGTTGAGTATATAACTACCCCCCCCCCCCCCCCCACGTGTTTTGGGGTACCCATATTCTTGCAACATTGCATTCATCATCTCTTTTAAAGTTCGATTTTTATGTCCAACAACTCCTTTAGATTCATGTTAAATGGTCAAGAAACATCTCTGCAACTATGATTGCTGAAAGTGTTACAAAAGACAAGCGGACACAATCTTATGTTGCTCAAAGAGGTCCTTACTGGCTACACCGTGTGCTGAGTGGAGAAAGGATACACGGTTAAGCGGTAGCAATGTTAAGTTTTTCCTCCTTTACTTTCTCCTGTTATGGTAACCTACTGGTATGGTGGTTGTTGTTATGCTTTTTACGTTATCTTTCGTATTTGAACTGGTTGGGTGGCCGAGGTTCTCAACCAGTTCAATTAATTAATTTAATTCTTAGATATTATAGATATAATCAAATTTTACAGAATTTAGAAGAAACGATAATAAAAACAATTACTGTTTTCTAAGTCTTCTTCACAGGATAACGAATATAAATACGAACGTTGGAACAAAAAAGGATTTAATTTTGTTACAATGAGCCAAGTCGCGACACAGTATATGAAAGCTCAGTTTTTAAAGAGAAGAAATAACATTTTTGAGACAGTATCAGCTGATTAAATTACTCTCGACTCCGGTTTTCCCCGGTTTACCTCTTTTTTCTCCCGGTTTAAGATTTAATTTTTGAGGTTGGATCTGTGCTTAAACAAGGGGAAACAAAAGGTTGTGTTTTTGATCAATGGAAGGGAAGAAGCTTCCCTTGTGGTTGTGTGGTACCACTTCTCATCATTGCACAGAACTCCTCAAAGTTTATTCTCCCATCCTGTATCACAGTACTCATCAATACAAGGTTTCAAGAACCAATTAAATGATTTGATTTAGGATGTGTCTTACATTGTCGGTATCAACTTCAGATATAACTTCTTTGATGCTAGCTTCATCTCCCATTCCATACTCCTTCATGGCACTTTCCAACTCATCTCTAGTTATGTGCCTGTTTGTATATCATTACCAAAAGATAACACCATTAACAATATACCTCATGGTAACTACTACACATTCCAACATTGATTTGTAAATTTTACCCGCTGTTGTCTTTATCAAAATGTTGGAATGCTTTGTATACATGCTCATCTCGATCCAGTTTGTATCGATGCATTGTCGCAGAGATAAACTCAAAGTAGTCGATTGTTCCATTTCCATCCACATCAGCCTGCAAAAGTTATATAATCATATCATGTGGAGAAGTAAAAAATTAAAAAAGAAAAGAAGATGCTGAAGATAATAAATAACTCACAGCTTCCATGAGTTGCTTCACTTCAGTTTCAGAGAGTTTAGAGCCAAGCCTAGTTAGCCCTGTTTTCAGTTCTTCGTATGTGATTGTACCGCTTTTGTCGGTATCCATGTTGGCAAACATGGTCTTGAGACCTTTGATTTCCTCTTCTGATAGACTCTCCGCGATAACCTGCAAACCAAGAAGATGCACAATTAGTAAAAGGAAAGCTGCTTTAGAAACAAAATTTGAGCAAGTTGTTTTACCTTAAGGGCTAGCTTCTTAAGCTTGTTCATGGCTCGGAACTGCTTCATACGAGACAACACAGCACTATCAATAGGCTTGTCTGGTGCTTCTCCGCCTTTGATCCAAGGATGTTCTATAAAAGCATAACGTTTGCTACACATTAGTTAAGCACTACTAGTAGCTAGGAGAAATGTATACTCATGCCTTCTAATATTGAGAAAAAAGGGTATTCAGATTGTCTTACCAAGAACCTGGGCAGCAGTGATTCGTCTCCTGGGGTCTTTGGTAAGCATCTTCCTGACAAGATCTTTCGCACTCTCAGAAATAGAAGGCCATGGCTGGCTTTCAAAGTCAATTTCACCTTTTACAACCTCATCAAATATTCCTTTCTCATTTTCTACAATACATAAAACATTTTAATTACAGATCAAACCTCAAGAAGAGGAAATATCAAGGAATCTTGATTTAGCTTAAAAGGTTTTTCTTACCAGCCCAGAAAGGAGGTACACCGCTGAGTAGGATGTAAAGGATAACACCAGCACTCCAAATGTCAATTTCCTTCCCGTAACTACGCCTTAATACTTCAGGAGCAACGTAGTAAGCACTCCCCACTATATCCCGGTAAACTTTTCCTGTAAGTTATTGGTTTTCACATCAATGAAATGAATATAAGAATCAAACTAACTAAAATGGAACGCAATCTGTATAATTAGTAGATGACAAAAAAAAAAACAAGCGACCAGGTTTGCTCACATATGAAGCAAAACAAAAACATTCATGACAATCTTATAAACATCCAAACATTGGAATGCCAAAGCTATCAAATACCTTAAGACTCTTAGTGATCCAATATACTAAGAAAGACGTCTAAAAAGGTAATCTTTATATGCACTGGAACATAGATGATACTTGTGAAGAAAAGGATAAGTCTTATTAAAGATTCAAAACATAACAATTAAAGATGTATCTTTCAGACTCTTAAGTGATTCACTAAAAGATCAATGTCCTAAAAAGCTCAACTATCTATATGCATTTACCAAAACCAAAACTCGTAGAGATGATTCTTTCAAAGAAAAGAAAAGAGAATCTCACCTTCTTCAATGAAAACAGACAACCCGAAGTCAGTTGCCTTAAGCATAGCATTCTCCTCTTTACTGGAGAGCAAGAAATTCTCAGGCTTGAGATCTCTATGAACGACACCCATGAAATGACAAATCTGAACAACATTCACAATGGACCTAATGATCCCAGCAGCAGCTCTCTCGGAGTAATGTCCCTGAGCTATAATCCTATCGAACAACTCACCACCCGCACACAACTCCATCACCAAATGCACAGACTGTCTATCCTCATAAGCACCCTTGATCTCGACAATGTTGGCTTGTCCGGACAAGTACTGCATTATCTGAATCTCTCTCTTCACATCCTCCTTGTCTTGCTTGCTGATCAGCTTCCTCTTCAAGATGGACTTGCAGGCGTAAGTGTTTCCCGTGGAGATCTCTCTGCACCTGTACGTTATCCCGAACTGCCCTCGGCCTAGCTCTTTCCCCAAGCTGTAGAATTTTCTTATGTCTTCGAAGGGTTTGCCTAGTATGGTGTCTGGATCTCGGACGGTCGCCGGCGGGGCTGAAATCTGGTGGTGGGTCGGTGGAGTTTGGGGTTTCCGGTGCTCCGGGACGACGTGGGTTTGTGCTGGAGTGATCGGAGTTGAGGGTTTTGCGGCGGTTTCTTCCTGCCGGTGTTTACTGCTGAGGCAACCCATTTGCTAAAGCTGAGATCTTTTTTTTTCTTGAAGGAGAGAAAGAAGACAGATCGGGAAAGTCTAGAGATTGTGATGGAGGAAGAACGTTCGATGAGTTGTATATCTTTGACTGTTAGAAATTAATGTCTTTTTGTCAATTTCGCTGAAATTACTCCGAGAATATATATCTTAGTATTAAATTTAAGTTGTTCAAAAAAAAAAAAATTAGATTTAAGTTTATTATGTACAAGAGACGATGAAAACATAACTAATTGTTTTTGGGGAAATTGGGAATAAATGCCATTCTGAAAATGCTTTTGCTCCTTTAAACATTAGCATTAATTTGTCGGTTTTGATATAATTTTTATAATAATAAAAATAATTATTATAAATTATATAGAGTTCAGAAAAATATGAAAAAACAATAAATCATGAGAATATTTTATATGTTTTAATATAAAAATAATAATTTTCAAAAACAATTTGGATTTGTTGATCTAGAATTGTTAGAATGTATATTATAACTCTTTTTTGTTTACAATAGATTCCAAACCCGTTAGCCACTTCGGAAAAACTGAATCAACATAAATTATAGCATAAGACAGATTTCGAGCACTATGTATCAGCTTATCCGTCATTGTGTTTTTTGCCGTTGGATAGAGAAAGTCCGAAAAAAAATTCCTTACATCACAAGAATTCTTTCATATGTGTAGTAAACGCCGACCACTCTATAGGTGTAGATACCATCTTCACAGGTTGAGAATAGTCAATTGCGAACACACCTCTGAGTTATGAATGGTTTTCATGCACTCCATTGCCTAAATCAGAGCTTCACATTCAGCATGTAAAGGTTACAGACTCCTTCGGATGTTCACGACTCCCATCATAGTATCAATAGATCCTTTCTTCCTATAAAACCATCCTTGTCCTCTAAAAATATATTGTTCTTTACATGCTCCATCAATATAACACCAATTGGCATCATTTAAAATTTGATTCCTATGCAATTCCAAAAAGAGTCGGATTGAGGTTCCTTAATTTGAGATTCAGTCCACAGAGCACCTTCAATTTATGCCTTTCTTAGAATATCCGGTTTTATTTTTAAAAATCTTATAATTACGATTTTTCTAAATATACTACAATATCCATGGAAAATAGCTTAAGTCCGGTTCTTTTGGAAATCTCCAAAATAGATAGTCCATATATTAATAAACACTGATGGACTAGGGACAATCCATGGATGAGATGGAATATTTGAAATCAGCCAAGTCTGAAACGCTGGAGGACATTCAAAGAGAACATGATTAATTGATTCTTCTTCAGCTCCACATATCTGATATTGCATGTCACATTTGAAACCACGAGATCGTAGATTTTTTGTAAACGGTAAGGAGATGACCTGCCAAACAAAATGTGTAATTTGGTGAGCATTGTAGCTTCCATAAATCTCGACCAAAGATTTTGTATCTGGACCAAAATATCTTTGTTGAGATCCTAAATCAGGATAAAGTTTTTCCACACTATGTGATGACTTAACAGTATACCAACCATGATCAGTAAAATGATATCCATATGACTCCTGTTTTGGATATCGACTGATGGACAGACTCCGTATAATACTCACATCATCCTGGTGAATATATGCATTAAGCAAATTCAAATTTCAGGATAGATCAGTTGGATTAATTAAATCATTCGTTTTAAGTAACGGGTTCAAGAATTGATTCTGAGATTTTGATAATGCTGACCTCGGGCGAGGAGCAAGGATCCAGGGATCATTCCCTACGGAAATACTTGAACATGTTTCCACTCTTTTGATTAGCCCTTTTTTAACCAGAGATCGAGCTGAAGTTATACTTCTGCATCCATAAGATTGAGAGTAAGACTTAATTGGATTCAAAGGATCTGATTTCCTATAATATATTTTCTTTAAAAAGATAACTCTTTGAAAAGAATAAAATAAGTGTTCTAACTTGTCATCAATATTTATAAAATTTAGTATTTGTATTTTAAACTCTTTTCTATGATCTATCTAGATTTAGAATATGTATGTCTTAGTTCTAACCAAAACGCTTTGCTATTTATAACATACAATATATATTCAAATCTTTTTACTTTATTGTAAAAAAAACTAGAAACATTTACTTCTGTTATATCCTCTAATCTATCATATATCATAGATAAAACCTCTATTTCTTACATTTTATGATATGTTCTAGAAATGTTAGAATTTATATTATAACCTTGTGTTTGTATTCTATCTGATCTAGAATATATATCTATATTTTCAGTTATTTATTTTTTAAATCGGAAAAAATCTATGAAGCAATCTTAACTAATTTTATTAAAATTTATCTTGTTCTTGACGTAAAGCTACACTGAATGACGTTGAATTCATCTTTTTTTTATTCAACGATTTTCTTCCTTTCTTCTTCTTCCTTATATCTTGCTTATCAAATCAAATGGTCATATGGTGTTTGGAGACGGGATGCCAATAACGAGTGAAGGTTCATTGTTGATAAGGAACAGTTAAAGAGGCAGATTACTCACCTTGGAAGCGAGTAGTACGTTAGAGCAATTAAATATGATGGTTTTGGAAGATTTTGGAATGGACCAGAGGATTGTTATTGCTGAGTTGAGTTATTTTCCAAGTTCTCTTATCAGTAACTTAGGAGTTCCCCCAGTTGTTATTTCGAATGATCAACAAGCTAGCATCTTTATTGGATATACGAAGAAGAATTTGTACATCTACTTGTGTGTGTTGTTTGCGAGTATGGTTGAGAATTGAACAAAAAATTTGATCTGAATAAGGAGCCTTCTGACTCAAGTCAAGTTGAAGATGATGGTAATGTTAGGGAAAATCATGACGAATTTTGCTATTCGCCAAAGATGAATGAAGATTTAAAAGGCAAGGACAAATACACTAATGTTCACGGTCATTATGGTGCTGATGGCTTAGGTTCAGAAACCAAGGAATACCATGGAAATCAAGGTGATTATTGGTTGGCTGATTGTGTAAAGAAGGAGCAAGCTTTCGAAAGTAATGACTACCGAAAGAAACTGTGGAAATTTATGCTATGATATATAAATTTGATTACAAGGCTGTAAAATCTACAAGAAGATGGTGGTCCTTTCTGTAAAGATCGCAATTGTCGATGGAGTCTTCGTGCATAATGTTTAGTTGGATCTACAAGCTACATAATTAATAAGTGTGTGTCCGAACATACTTGTGCTCCTTCAAATAAAAGCACATATGGCAAAACAGATTCTGTGAAAACAATTGGAAACTTGATCATGCATAAATACGAAGGTGTCAAAGAATGGCCAAAACCGAACGAAATTATACAGTTTATGCGCAAGGAGTATGGTTGTGAAATTTCTTATTTTCAAGCTTGGAAATCTCGTGAGTATGCAGTCTCAGCATTAAGAGGAATGCCATAGAAAAGTTTTGGTAAAATACCAAAATACTTATATATGCAAAAGAAGTTAACCTGGTATGCATACTCACTACACAACTGAGACTGGTGGTAGATTCAAGTATTTGTGTCTTTCACTCGGTCAATATGTGAGAGGGTTCTACAAGGCAATTCAGAGGGTGATTGTAGTAGATGGTACTTTTTTTAAAGTAAATACAAAGTAGTTCTACTTGTTTCTACAGCCATAAATGATAACTCAAATCTTTATCCAATTGCATTTGGGGTCGTTGATTCAGAGAATGACAATTCATGGGAGGTGTTTTTTCTTGCAGTTGAAGATTGTTATTGGTGATGATCTTGGTTTATTATAAATTATAATTTCTATCTATAATTTATATATTTTAAGTTTTGTATAATTTTATTTAAATATGTATTGGTATGTCTCACATTTGTTTAAATTTATTTTTAAAAGTTAAAAAACTGAAACGGAGTAATACATCGTCTAACATGTCTCTCGCATTGGTCACATTTTGTTTTTATAATTTTTTTTATCACAATTCATAGGGCTGAGCAAAATATCCGGATCCCAAGAACCGAACTGAACCTAAAATAGCACCGAACATAAACCAAAAAATGATTAAATACCTTAATGGATCCAAAATTTTAATATCCAAAGAACTGGATTCAAACCTGACTCGAACCAAATATTTTGGGTACTCTAAAATGATCAAAACACCAGAAATATCCAAAATGCCCAATTGTTCTCCATCCAAATATCCAAATAGAATCAATTTTTATGTTAAGTTTAGGTATTTACATTTACACTATTTAAATTTATATGTTTTATACTCCTTCCGTTTCATTTTAATTGACGCCTTACATTTGTGCAGATAGATTAAGAAAATATTTAATTTTGTATATTTTTTAAATATAAATATCATTACATGTACACATAACCACATTTCAACCAATAGAAAAATATATTATCATATAAAGTTAATAAATTTTACATTGAAATTCTAAAAAGACACTACTTTGAAACGAAAAAGTTTATTCTACAACAACAATTAAAAAGAAACGGAGGGAGTATTATTATTTAACTTTTGGATTTTTGAGGATTTACGGTATATTTTGATTTTTATATTATTTACATAATTGAAAGGGATAATCCAAACCAGACCCGCAATGTTCCGAATAGCGTTTAGATCTCTAGCCCTAAAACCCTAAAATTCAAATAAACCCAAATCAAACCCGAAAGGATACCCGACCAAAATATATACGATTATGTTTTTAATTTAGTTAATAATAATATAAAATTATGTGTTGATATATTTCATCATGCTATATTTTAGAGTGTTTATTTATTAATACTAATGGGTTAGGTGAAAATATGTTATTATATAATATTTTAAGAATATTTAACCTATAAGAAAATTGGGTCCAAAATGTATTTCTTTTTAAACATTTAAGCTTGTAGTAAATATTATACATTGTTGTCTTATTGTGAGATCATATTAATTATTTATTAAGAAAGTAATTAAGTTACTATACTCCAATCTTTTTTAAAAATTATATATCATTTATATTATTAAAACTGAATTATAAATAGAACTAAACTTCTTTTCAACAAGCTATTACATTAATTGCATTTTCATTTTTCACTTGGTTTAACAATTTCATTAAATATATTACCTTAATCATCATTAATTATATATATATATAAAATATATATATATATATATTTTTTTTTTTGTCATCAATTTATACAGGTTCATACTGACTCTGTAAACCAAATCAGGAGATCTGCATCCATGTGAACGATGAAAGACGATTGCTTCCAAACACTGCGTGCGAGGCTGTCCGCCTTTGAGTTTTGTGTTCTTGGTAAATAAATGATCTCTGATTTGAGGACACTTCCTTTGAAAGTTTTGATATCTTCCAAATAACTTGCAAAAGCTGGCCATTCTTCTCGTTGGTTCTGAAACTATCTCCACCAATTGAGAACAATCCGTTGTAAATGTAACTTGGTACTCTCTTAAGTTCCTCATACATTCCATTGCCCATAGTAGCGCTTCCATCTATGCATGAAGAGGAGAGAGAGTAGCCTTAACATTTCTTGCCCCGATCAACCCATCAAAACCCAGTGTATTGAACCAACCTTGTCGAGAGAAAATATCAGTCCCTTTCCAAGAACCATCTGTAAAACACCATCTTCCTGATATTGAGGATACATATGGTATCTCTGTATATGAGGTACTGCCCTCTGTGCGCTCAATATATGTGCCGCAGCCTAAAGTGTAAATTATGTTTCTGCCAATTTGAGCGTATATGTGGGATCAATGTCAAGATTGCTAAAGACTTTGTTATTCCATCCTTTCCAAATATACCATAGGATCCATACAAACTGATGATCATCGATCTGCGGGTGAATTCACCAAAAAAGATGATCCATATTTGTAAAGATGGAACTTGTTGGGAACACGGCTGGATTTGAAGGTATCGTAGAAGGGATCCAACCTGAAGTACTGGAGGGCACTCAAAAAAACACATGGTTTATTAATTCCTCACCGGCTCCGCATCTGGCACAATATATATCCCCTTGTATCCCTCTCGCTCTGATATTTTTTCCTAACTGATATACAACCTGCCACTAATTTCCATAAAAAAAAATGTTTTATTTTTGGGGGGTGCCGTATTGTCCAACAAAAAGCCTTTAAGACATCAACTGTGGGACCAAACATTATCGGTGGTTTTTCCTTGTCTGGATAAACCCGTTCTATCTGATACCCTGATTCAACCGTGTATTTCCCGTTTTGTGTGAAATGCCAACCATGTCTGTCTACCATATGATTCCTGCTCAGTGGTATACTTTTTATAATTTTTACATCATGGGGATCAACCAAATCCTGAATTGCATGCGAGTTCCAAGTTCGCGAAGTGGAATCAATGAGAGAGTCCAATGTAAGGTCTGAGTATAGATTATGTTGGTTTTTGTTTGCTGGTCTCGGGTGAGTGGTTGGGAGCCATGGATCACTCCATACAGATATAGATGATCCCGATCCCACCCTTTTGATTAGTTCTTTGCTTACCAGAGATCTAGCAGATACTATGCTCCGCATAATGACAGAGAATATGAGTGAATCGGTTCCAGGGGTGAGGCGTTCCTATAATACCGACCTTTGAAAAATCTAGAAAATAATGTGTGGTGCTTATCTATCAGTCGCCATAACTGCTTACCGAGCATTCCTGTGTTAAAATCAGTAATATCTTTAAATCCCAAACCTCCTTCATCCTTATTTACACAAACTTTATCCCATGATTTCTAGTGCATAGCTCTTGTACTTCCCTTGGACTCCACCAAAATTGGGCTACCGCACTTGTCAGTTTCTTTACAGTTGTCTTAGATAAACGATATGATTTGGTAATGCCTTGACCACTAACCTATGATCTCTCTCTCTTGCTTTGTTTTTCTATTTGTTTTCTTTGTTTACTTTCATTCTGAATAATGGCACATGTTTAGCCTTTGCATTTAGGTCCTGCGAATCTTGTGAGTCTGTTTTTGTTTCAAGTCCCATGAAGGGCATAGCTTCATTGGAAATTATATGTCCCTTATAATCATATTGTATTCTTTACCCTAGATCAATTAACAAATAAATTTTCTTCAAAAGAAAATCCTAAAATTTTCCTTTGTAAAACTTTGTCTTCTCTTGCCTTGTTAGACCAGTATCCCCAAGGCCATAATCTTGTGTTGAATCACGAGCCTTCCATCTCTCGTGCCGTGCACTTCAATCCATAATCATCTTCATTACTTCCATCCAGTCGGTTATATTGGTTGATTATATCTATTAGAAAAACCACTCCTATTGTTGGATCGACCATCTCTTTGGTCCACACAGTTTTCTGAGCTTTTTATAGCTTCGGCTTACATGATACATCATTTCTGGTATCAGAGCTGAAGTTTCTTCGGCACCAGGTTATTTCTATTCCTTTTTATTACGACTCTTAGTTGTTCATTGTTATTTGCATTCATAAATCTAAACCCATAAAACCGTATTGTTCTTTCTCATAGAGTTTTCTTTCGTGCAATACTTGTAAAAAGTAAACCAAAGAAAAGTATTGTGTTCATCTTTTTCATCATTTATCTTCGTGTTATCATAAAAAAAAAGTTTAGAGAAAGCAAACTTTTCATTTCCTAATTTGCACTACTTAAAACATGTTTTCCTTTTATAACTTGTTAGTATCTCAAAGAAAAGCAAGGGAATAAACAGTTTTGTAGTCAAGTGATTTAAGTAGGGGTTATTGGTTGTTGTATTTTAATGGATTTGAAAATCCGAACTAAATCTTGTGTTATTGGTTCTGTGATTTTCAAATCTGTATTAAAATCAGGTTTTATTGGTTTAATGATTCATAAATTCTATATCAAATCAAGTGTTATTCAATCGTACGGATTTACTAATATATTTGATTTTATAATGGATTTGAATAGATTTGTTTGGATTTTTTAGTTAAAAATACAAAGACTCAAATCCGGGGGAAAACCTCCGGATTTGCATATTTTATTTGGATTTATAAATACTATATGGATTTCTAAATCAATCAAAATATATAAACCAATAACACCTCATAAGTAGGGGTTATTGGTTGTTGTATTTTAATGGATTTGAAAATCCGAACTAAATCTAGTGTTATTGGTTCTGTGATTTTCAAATCTGTATTAAAATCAGGTGTTATTGGTTTAATGATTCATAAATTCTATATCAAATCAAGTGTTATTCAATCGTACGGATTTACTAATATATTTGATTTTATAATGGATTTGAATGGATTTGTTTGGATTTTTTAGTTAAAAATACAAAGACTCAAATCCGAGGGAAAACCTCCGGATTTGCATATTTTATTTGGATTTATAAATACTATATGGATTTCTAAATCAATCAAAATATATAAACCAATAACAATACGTAATACTTTTGTATTTTACAAAAAGATGACCAAATCCGACTCAGAGAAGAAGAGTTTTCCAATATGAGTACGGTAAAAAGAAGAGTTGGATTTCACACCTCAGACAAGAGGACAACATAACCAGAATCAAGATGAAAATCATATTAAGTTGGGTGCACTAAGTTTTGCCGGAAAGGTTGATCCAGAAGGTTTCCTTGATTGGGAAAGAGAATGGAACATATCTTTGACTATATCAACCACTCTGGTCCAAAGAAAGTAGAATTGTGGGAACCAAAATTCACACTGTCGATTTCCGTTTAAATAAGGAAACTAAGAAAACCCTAGTTTCCCAGAGGACCCGGATATCTGTTAATTACCACACGTCAAGCAATCAGAACACGAGAATAACAACGATAAAAATAAGAAATCGAAAGGAGAGCAAAGTAGATCTTATTCCGAATCTGCGTATGAGCGTTACAATAAGGTATAAGCCTGGGCTCGAGAGCTGTCGGCGAGATTCCTAGTTCTAGCAACCCTAAGACGGCTAAACCTAATTGAGTCGCAGCTCGAAATAACAAAAACGGAAAATTGCCTAAATTGCTCTAAGTGCTAAGTTTGCTCTGAAAAAATCCTCTCCCTCTGCTCCTCGCCTAGGACTCCTTATATACTAGCTCCAAGGTCGGTTTACGCTTTTACTCTTCTGCCCTTAAGCCGTCATAGCATAAAAATGGAGATATTCCATTTTTCCCGATCTTCACAATTATCTTCAAAACTTCCGTATTTATCCGCGGAAACTTGACATTTATCCTTCCTCGTGGGCCAAGCGTGAACCATGCTGTGGTTCACGGGCTTTTGATTAGGAAAAATCGTAGGATGGGCCTCGAGTCGTGTTTTAGGTCCCTTTGGGCCGTCTTCCGACTCGACACGTTTACTACGAGTTTTCCGCGGTTTCTAATCGAAGTTTTGATCGATGGATTAGAATAGCGGGAAACATGGACTGAGCTTGCCACGGTCTTCGGGAGATAGCATTCGAAGGTTTGACGAAAATGCAAGGACTGGTGTCGTATCGCTGTTCGGAAAGGTTTAATCGCTACACCGCGACCGAACTTTGGCTCGAGCCCGGTCGCTACGTAGCGACCGAACGGGAGGAGCGCTCGGTCGCTACGTAGCGACCAAGCTTTGGCTTGAGCTCGGTCGCTACGTAGCGACCAAGCGGGACGATCGCTCGGTCGCTACGTAGCGACCGAGCTTGGCTGAGCTCGGTCGCTACGTAGCGACTGAGCTGGGCGATCGCTCGGTCGCTACGTAGCGACCGAGCTTTGGCTCGAGCTCGGTCGCTACGTAGCGACCGAGCGGGACGATCGCTCGGTCGCTACGTAGCGACCGAGCTTTGGCTCGAGCTCGGTCGCTACGTAGCGACCGAGCGGGACGATCGCTCGGTCGCTACGTAGCGACCGAGCTTTGGCTCAAGCTCGGTCGCTACGTAGCGACCGAGCGGGACGATCGCTCGGTCGCTACGTAGCGACCGAGCGGGACGATCGCTCGGTCGCTACGTAGCGACCGAGCTTTGGCTCGAGCTCGGTCGCTACGTAGCGACCGAGCGGGACGATCGCTCGGTCGCTATGTAGCGACCGAGCTTGGCTGAGCTCGGTCGCTACGTAGCGACCGAGCGGAACGATCGCTCGGTCGCTACGTAGCGACCGAGCTTTGGCTCGAGCTCGGTCGCTACGTAGCGACCGAGCGGGACGGACGTTCGGTCGCTGCGTAACGACCTGTTTCGAGCTTTCGTCGGACATCTCGATTCTTTCTTTCGCCAAGCGTTTTCGTAAGGAAGAATCTATTTCGAAAAGTACTCTTCGGAGAAACTCTTATTTTCTTCTTCGGACGTTTTGAATGCTAAATTTGTCGTAACCGTTTTTGACCCCAACAGTTAGCCCCCCAGCCCGTTAGAGTTGTGACTCTAGCGGGTGGATAGATGACTTTGACAAGGTTAAGTATATTGGACGAAATTTATATTTAAAACTCCGCGAAATAAAAGTTGTCGAGGCGACGTTCCGAACCCATACTTCTATAAGTAGTGAGCTCTTGTCATTCATTTTCTTCACACCTTTCCTTCTTCATTTCTTCAAAAACCTCTCTAGCTTCATAACTTTCCTTTCAACATGTCTTCCTCCCAAGGTGATAAGAAGGATTCCGACGTCGAGATGGGTGAGGCCACTTCCCCGGCTCCGATTCCAACTTCTCCGGCGGAAGTGCCGGCTTGTGTTGCCGGTCATCTTTCTTTCCGAGAGAAATTAGTTCGTCGCCAAACCGAGAAAGGATTGGCTCAGACTGGCTCCGAGTTTCCGTCTCCCTCCGAGCAGGTCGTTGCCCCGTGTCGTGGGATCGACGTCGCGGCTCCTCTCCCGCAAGTCCTACCTGCGGGATCTTCCACGACTCCGATCTTTGTCGAGGACAAGGGAAAGGCCGCTGACTCTATGCCTCCACCTCCGGCCAGAAAAGAAATCGTTCTAGCATTGCGTGCTCCTAGCGCTGTCCAGGCTACTCAGCCTAAGAGTCGGAAGAGGAAACTGGCCAAGAGCGGTGACGGGGAGACTTCGCAGCGAGGTGGGTCGAGCCTAGCATCGGGACTTCGTGGAAAGGTTTGTTTCTTGTTTGAATTCTCGATCGTCTGTCGTGCATTCTCTTTACGGACTTAATCTTAGGAATTTTTTCCGTTCGCAGTTCATATCGTTGATCGATGGGATGATCAACGAATGTGGCTCCGAGACCAGTCGTCTTTCCGGGGAGTTGGTGGAGCTTCAGGGGAGATGGTCCGAAACCGAGGCTATGTTGACGGCTGTCGAGGGTTCTCACTCTGCGAAAGTGTCGAAGCTCGAGGTTGCGATAGGAGAGCTTGAGAGGGACCTCGGGAAGACGGCGAGTTCCTTGCTTAAGGAAAAGAAGGCCAGGAAGGCCAAATCCTCGGAGGTGCGTCGACTCCAGCGTCAGATCGAATGACGCTGGACTAGCGCGCCGCGGGATCCAAGAGGCTACGGATGCCCTTCGTGCGGAGTTTCAGGCTCGCTTGGCGAAGATTTCCGCTTCCCTGGATCTCCTCGAGTGTATCCGGAGCAGGGATTTCGCTTTGGCGACGATTGAGGGCGGGATGGCCGTGGTTCGGTCGTTCCAAAGTGAGACTCCCCCGACCTTGGAGGCCGAAGAGGCCCGACTGTCCGGCTGCAAAGGAGATATGGCGGCCGAGGATGGAGATTTCGGTCTTATCCTGGCCGACCTAAAATCCGCTTGCTTCCTTCCGACGTGTTCAGAAGACCCAGAGGGGAAAGATCCGATGGTCGGAGAGAATGGAAGTGACGCGGCTCCAGGCTCGGACGAGGCGGCGGGTGAAGAGGGGGCGTAAGTTCTGAGGGTGATTTGGGTTAAATCTCTTGCGAGAGATTTTTTTTTTTTTTTATGTCTTTATGTTTCGGCCTTGAATGGCCTTGTTTGTATTTCGGGACTGGCCGTGTGTGGCTTTGAATCCCTGCCGCTCTGCGGCTTTATAATATGATAATCGGATAATGCTTTTTATGAATTTGTGAATAGTGGGGAGGAAGGTGATGAGTTGTCGTCTCATATCCTTCTTCGATTGTGAAATGTTTTATTCGAGACCTGTTTCGAGAGTTCTTCCGCGAGATGTGAACTCCGCGGGGGTGCTGAAGGTATCGAACGTAACATAGAGGCGTGGTTTAAGAATCTCTTATCTTTCGATATCATGCCTTTGAGATGTTAGAGACCAGTGCGCTGGGTTTAGGGCAAGACCTAGGTTTACTTTCGGTTTAAGGATTGTGCGGCGACTAACCGGCTATCGTTTTTCCTGTCGCGATTTCTTCCTGATTCGTATCGATGTAAAGTCCGCGAAAAGTTCTCGGCTTATACGACTTGTTTGATACGAATCGAGCATCTCTCCGGAGACCGGAAGTGCTGGACCAAAATTTCGGATTTCTTTTATAGCGCTATTATCCTTGTGTCGGATGTAAGAGAGTCATCTTCATGAGATGGCTATGTCTGTTTAGGACGTTTGTGAGTTCGATGTGATCAGCATCGGACTTGGTGGCGTGTGCCGTTGTTTTGATTAATTTGCGCAAAATAAATGTTAATGTGTGCATATATGTGTCTTTTTGTGGAGATTTCGTTTGCTCGGAAGAAACCATCTTTGAGGCATCTTTTGCGACGTCTCGCGATGCTAAAGGTTTGATTCTCCCAAGCGGCCGACTAATCTCCGAAGACCTCGTTGCGATTTCACGGGTGAGGATGTTTTGATAAGTCGAAAACACCAAGAGTGCGGTAAGAAGTTTTTCGATTTTTTGGGAGTATACGAGTATACGTACCCACTCCCCCTTTTTTTAATGAGGGGGGACAGCTGAATTTGCCTTTCGGCAAACTGCCTACGTACTCCTTGCGGAGATCAAGCCGTCTCGTAGTTCAGTGATTGCGAGTTGGTTCGTTTAGTGATAGTATTTTTTGAGATGCATCGCATTCCAGGTTCTAGGGATTTTTACGCCCTGCATGTTGGCTATTTCGTAGGAACCTGGTCGGACGACTTTTTCGATTTTATAGGGACCTTCCCAGTTTGCTCCGAGTTTTCCCGCGTTTCGTTCAGCGGTGTTTTGGAAACTTTGCGAAGGACCAGATCTCCCTGATTGAACCTACGATTCCGTACGTTGGAATCATAGTATCTTGCAGCGGCGTGCTGGTAGTTTTGAATTCGGATGAGCGCTCGATCCCGGCGTTCGTTAATGAGGTCGAGATCGTCCAAGAGCATAGCATTGTTGAGTTCCTCTCGTTCGGGTAAGAACCTTCTTCGAACACCGGGAAATTCTACTTCCGCGGGAATCATGCACTCCGTGCCGTATACCAAGGCGAAGGGAGTTTCTCCCGTTGCTCGCCTTGGGGTGGTACGGTGAGACCAGAGGACTCCCTCGAGTTCGTCGGCCCATCTACCTTTTTTGGCCTCCAAGCGTTTCTTCAGTCCGTCGAGAATGGTCTTGTTGATTGTTTCAGCCTGTCCGTTGCACTGCGGATATCTGGGAGTTGACTTGTTGAGTCGTATCTTCCACTTTTCGCAGAATGCCTCGAATCGGGTGGAAATGAATTGAGACCCGTTATCGGTTACGATTTCGTAAGGAACTCCATGCCTACAGATGATGTTTCTCCATACGAAATTCTCGACTTGGACGTCTTTTATACTCGCGTACGAGTCGGCCTCTACCCATTTTGAGAAGAAATCGGTAAGCACTAGAAGGAAACGCTTTTGCTTTGAATTATGCAGAGGTCCGACAATATCCATGGCCCAGCGCATAAAGGGATAGGGCGATGTGATGGAGGAAAGAACTTCGGCCGGTTGTCGGATAGTTGGCGCATGCCTTTGGCATTTTTCGCATTTTCGTGCGAATTTCTCGCAATCTCCGATCATTGTTGGCCAATAGTATCCGTGGCGTTTGATTTTCACGGCTAGTGATCTTCCGCCGGAATGGTTGCCGCATGAGCCGGAATGTATTTCCTCCATCACTTTCCTCGCCTTTTCTCCTTCCAGGCACGTCAAGAGTGGTCCGGAGAATCTCCACTTGTAGATTTCGCCGTCCACTGTTACGTAGCGTGCGGCTTGTGTTCGGATCTTGCGAGCTGACCATTTTTCGGCGGGCAGTTGCCCGTCGATAATGTAGTCTCGAATCGTCTGAAGCCATGGGGTATCACAACCGTAATCGGATTGCTCCGATGGTGGTGGTATCGTAATCTCTTCTTCCTCGTCGTCTTGACCTTCTATGAGATTGACAACGACTGGCGGTCCGATACTCGGATGTTCGATGAATTCGACCGGAATTACCCTTTTGAGTCCTGGATCGGAACTTGATGCTAAGGCCGCGAGGGCGTCCGCCTGGACATTCTCGGAACGGGGGATCCGGGTAAGGGCGAAACAGTCGAAGTCTTGAGCTAGACCTTGGACCAGTTTGAGGTACGCGTCCATCCGTTCGTCTCTGGCTTCATATTCTCCGCTGAATTGACTGGCCACTAACTGGGAGTCGCAGTAAGCATGGAGATTACGTATTTTTAAGCCGTGAGCCAAACGTAGACCTGCGATCAATGCTTCGTATTCGGCCTCGTTGTTTGAGGCATGGAATTCCAGTCTGAACGATTGTTCCAGGATCTCGCTCGTTGGAGATGTGAGACGGATCCCGATACCCGATCCTTGCTTGGATGAGGATCCGTCGACGTGGAGGAGCCAGGTGGAATTTGGTTCTTCGTTGGTTATTGCTCCCGCTGGAAGTTCGACCAAAAAGTCTGCGAGCACTTGTGACTTTGCGCTCGTCCTTGGTCGGTATTCGATATCATACTCGCTCAACTCGACCGCCCACTTGGCCAATCGGCCTGATTGACTTGGGCTATGCAAAATTGTCCGTAAGGGAAAAGTCGTTAGGATAACAATCGTGTGGGATTGGAAATATGGTCGTAGTTTTCGGGCCGATGTTACGACCGCGCATGCCAATTTTTCCATCAACGGATACCTAGATTCGGCATCGAGCAAGGTTTTGCTTATGTAAAAAATAGGTCTCTGTTCCCCGCGTTCTTCCCTGATCAGGACTCCGCTTACGGCTGTTGCCGATACCGCGATGTATAAGAATAAAGGCTCCCCTTCCACGGGTTTTGCGAGGACTGGAGGAGTAGCTAAATAACGCTTCAGCTGTTGGAAGGCGTTTTCGCACTCTTCCGTCCATTCGAACTTTTTATTCCCTCGCAGGACGTCGTAGAAGGGCAGGCACTTATCTGTTGATCGTGAAATAAATCGGTTAAGTGCTGCGATTCTGCCGGTCAGTCTTTGGACTTCCCGTTTATTCTTCGGCGAAGCCATCTCGATTAGAGCGTTGATCTGTTTTGGATTTGCTTCGATACCGCGGTTGGTCACCAAGTAGCCGAGGAATTCTCCTGATGCCACGGCGAATCTACATTTCGTCGGGTTGAGCTTCATGTTATGGGAGTTTAGTTGTGCAAAGCATTCTTCGAGATGTGACACGTGATCTCTTGCTTTGAGGGATTTGACAAGCATGTCGTCAATATAAACTTCCATCGTTTTTCCGAGTTGTTTGGAGAACATTCGGTTCACGAGTCGTTGGTAAGTTGCTCCAGCGTTTTTGAGGCCGAAGGGCATTACCTCATAACAATAGGTTCCGCGATCGGTAATGAACGCAGTCTTCTCACGATCGTCGGGATTCATCCTAATTTGATTATAGCCTGAGAAAGCATCCATGAAGGATAAGAGTTCGTTGCCCGCCGTTGCTTCTACCAATCGATCGATATGTGGTAGAGGGAAGCTATCCTTTGGACATGCCTTGTTTAGGTCGGTAAAATCTACGCAAACTCGCCATTTCCCGTTTTTCTTTTTGACTACTACGGGGTTGGCGAGCCAGTCCGGGTATCTTACCTCTGTTATCGACCCAACTTTAAGCAGTTTTTCGACCTCATCGTTTACCGCGGTAGCACGTTCGGGTCCCAGCTTCCGTCTTTTCTGTTTGACGGGTTTGAATGTTGGATCGATATTCAGCTCGTGACACGTTATGTTAATGTCAATCCCTGGCATGTCATCCGCAGCCCATGCGAAAGTGTTAAGGTTCTTTTTAAGACAGGTTATGAGTTCTGTCTTTAGAGGCTCGTGGAGATTGGCTCCAATCTCGACGCAGCGTTCTGGGAAGGCTTCGTCGAGACAGATTGTTACTACGGGTTCACAAGTTGGCTCGCATTTTTCGTCTAGAGCTGCGAAGATACGAGATTGCCAGAAGAATTCCGCTGAATCCTGACTTCGCGTATCTTTGCTGGAGGTCTTTTTCTCCGCTCTCTTAGGAGCAATTTCGTGGATCGGTCTCTTTCGTTTTAGTTCCGCGGCGAAACAGACCTGTGAAACTCTTGGATTTCCCTAGATTACCTCGACTCCGTTGGGGGTCGGGAACTTGAGGCAAAGATGGTAGGTTGATGGGATTGCGCGCATGGTGTTCAGCCATGGTGTTCCCATGATAACGTTGTAAGACACGGGGCGGTCAACGACTAGAAACTCTGTGATGTTTGTCACGGTTCCGGCTTTGACAGCGAGTCTAATCGATCCATAGGCCATGGTCGTTTCCCCCGAAAGCCGGTATCGATACCGGCCGAGCTTCCGGTATCGATTAGTACTCTAGCGATGTCGATATCTCGAATTGTCAACTCGATAACAAGGAGATCATTCCGAGGTTTGGCTCGATCGACCGTTTCTCCCCCCTTGAACGAGATGACATTCGCGCACGTCGAATCCCGCATGTCGTTCCTGATCGTTGAGTGGTTTTTGCGGGTTAGATTGATCCGTAAGTCCCCCTCCTTCTAGCGCCAAACTGTGGGAACCGAAATTCACACTGTCGATTTCCGTTTAAATAAGGAAACTAAGAAAACCCTAGTTTTCCAGAGGACCCGGATATCTGTTAATTACCACACGTCAAGCAATCAGAACACGAGAATAACAACGATAAAAATAAGAAATCGAAAGGAGAGCAAAGTAGATCTTATTCCGAATCTGCGTATGAGCGTTACAATAAGGTATAAGCCTGGGCTCGAGAGCTGTCGGCGAGATTCCTAGTTCTAGCAACCCTAAGACGGCTAAACCTAATTGAGTCGCAGCTCGAAATAACAAAAACGGAAAATTGCCTAAATTGCTCTAAGTGCTAAGTTTGCTCTGAAAAAATCCTCTCCCTCTGCTCCTCGCCTAGGACTCCTTATATACTAGCTCCAAGGTCGGTTTACGCTTTTACTCTTCTGCCCTTAAGCCGTCATAGCATAAAAATGGAGATATTCCATTTTTCCCGATCTTCACAATTATCTTCAAAACTTCCGTATTTATCCGCGGAAACTTGACATTTATCCTTCCTCGTGGGCCAAGCGTGAACCATGCTGTGGTTCACGGGCTTTTGATTAGGAAAAATCGTAGGATGGGCCTCGAGTCGTGTTTTAGGTCCCTTTGGGCCGTCTTCCGACTCGACACGTTTACTACGAGTTTTCCGCGGTTTCTAATCGAAGTTTGATCGATGGATTAGAATAGCGGGAAACATGGACTGAGCTTGCCACGGTCTTCGGGAGATAGCATTCGAAGGTTTGACGAGAATGCAAGGACTGGTGTCGTATCGATGTTCGGAAAGGTTCAATCGCTACACCGCGACCGAACTTTGGCTTCGAGCCCGGTCGCTACGTAGCGACCGAGCGGGACGATCGCTCGGTCGCTACGTAGCGACCGAGCTTGGCTGAGCTCGGTCGCTACGTAGCGACCGAGCGGGCGATCGCTCGGTCGCTACGTAGCGACCGAGCTTTGGCTCGAGCTCGGTCGCTACGTAGCGACCGAGCGGGACGATCGCTCGGTCGCTACGTAGCGACCGAGCTTTGGCTCGAGCTCGGTCGCTACGTAGCGACCGAGCGGGACGATCGCTCGGTCGCTACGTAGCGACCGAGCTTGGCTGAGCTCGGTCGCTACATAGCGACCGAGCGGGACGATCGC
Source organism: Brassica rapa (assembly GCF_000309985.2). Lineage (NCBI taxonomy): Eukaryota > Viridiplantae > Streptophyta > Magnoliopsida > Brassicales > Brassicaceae > Brassica > Brassica rapa. Next base: position 16,884,092 of record NC_024796.2, on the reverse strand, counting down.
TCGGTCGCTACGTAGCGACCGAGCTTTGGCTCAAGCTCGGTCGCTACGTAGCGACCGAGCGGGACGATCGCTCGGTCGCTACGTAGCGACCGAGCTTTGGCTCGAGCTCGGTCGCTACGTAGCGACCGAGCGGGACGATCGCTCGGTCGCTACGTAGCGACCGAGCTTTGGCTCGAGCTCGGTCGCTACGTAGCGACCGAGCGGGACGATCGCTCGGTCGCTACGTAGCGACCGAGCTTGGCTGAGCTCGGTCGCTACGTAGCGACCGAGCGGAACGATCGCTCGGTCGCTACGTAGCGACTGAGCTTTGGCTCGAGCTCGGTCGCTACGTAGCGACCGAGCGGGACGATCGCTCGGTCGTTACGTAGCGACCGAGCGGGACGGACGTTCGGTCGCTGCGTAACGACCTGTTTCGAGCTTTCGTCGGACATCTCGATTCTTTCTTTCGCTAAGCGTTTTCGTAAGGAAGAATCTATTTCGAAAACTACTCTTCGGAGAAACTCTTATTTTCTTCTTCGGACGTTTTGAATGCTAAATTTGTCGTAACCGTTTTTGACCCCTACAAGAATTAGCTGTGGTACAACTTACTGAAAATGCACTAATAGCTGCGCCACAGACCGTACGAGAAACCGACAAAGGCCACTAGACTCATAGCTTGATATGAAAGATCTCATGTGACATAGGTATGTTCCTCAACACTTCCATAGAGAATCTATTATATAATAGGAGAGTTTCTCTCCTCCTGATGCGACACGTCAGCGGTATATGGGTCCCACTTTTTAAAAGTGTGAAAAAATATCAAATATGTGGTTCGAACCCGGGTTATTGAGATATAAGCACCCACAACTATACCATTGCACTAAATGATACTTTGTACATTGATTATCGAAACTAATATATATTATAAAGGTCGAAAACTAATATAATATTGTGGACCCCATCTCTTTTTTTTTAATTGATGGATAACTCAATGGACTTCGACAAAAAGTGGGCTTTGGGCTTATTGATTTTCTGTTTATTTGGCTTTGTATCTGCCCAAAGTGGTGATACGGACAAAGCTAAGAAGATTAGGGAAGCCGCCTTCTTCACCATCTCCTTCGTCGCTTGCGATTCTCTTTCCGGCAATCAGCTATTATGGTCGATCTTTAAGACTCTACGCACATTTTGCGCCTACCAAACGTTTAGTTTCTCCTCTAACGCCTTCAGAGCTCTCATTCTATTATATAATAGGAGAGTTTCTCTCCTCCTGATGCGACACGTCAGCGGTATGTGGGTCCCACTTTTTAAAAGTGTGAAAAAACATCAAATATGTGGTTCGAACCCGGGTTATTGAGATATAAGCACCCACAACTATACCATTGCACTAAAGGATACTTTGTACATTGATTATCGAAACTAATATATATTATAAAGGTCGAAAACTAATATAATATTGTGGACCCCATCTCTTTTTTTTAATTGATGGATAACGAATGGAGTTCGACAAAAAGTGGGCTTTGGGCTTATTGATTTTCTGTTTATTTGGCTTTGTATCTGCCCAAAGTGGTGATACGGACAAAGCTAAGAAGATTAGGGAAGCCGCCATCTTCACCATCTCCTTCGTCGCTTGCGATTCTCTTTCCGGCAATCAGCTATTATGGTCGATCTTTAAGACTCTACGCACATTTTGCGCCTACCAAACGTTTAGTTTCTCCTCTAACGCCTTCAGAGCTCTCATATATATAGAATCCCTCGAGGTAAAAGCTCCATCTTGTCTCAAACTTTTCTTTCTCAGTTTTCCGATCGCTTTACTTTCTTACATCCGTCACGAAAATGACTTATCCAGCTGCTCCAGCCGCTTCAGCCGCCGTTCCCTACTCCACCTTCAACTCTCTCCGCCTTGGAAGGTCCACTCAGTCCATTGTTGGTTGGCTCATCCGATTCTAGGATTCCAGGAACATTAACAAGAATGGAGAGTTTATGGGCATCACCATTTTCCTCCTTGATGAACAAGTGATGATTGTTTCTAACTTATTTTTTATCACTTTAACTCTGCTTTGCTTATTCTTTGTTCATATATGAAACATGTCTTCATCTTTTTGTTTTGGTTTTGTCTATGGTTGTCCAGGGAGATGGTGTTTTACAGATGGTTCTTGGAAGGAGAATGAAGTTTTCTCTGGGCAAGGTTGGCTAAGTACTTTAGAAGGCTTTGATGGGTTGTTAGGAGCAAGGAATGTCCGAGCTTGTCTATCCCTTCTACATGCGGAGATAGAAGCACTACTTTGGGCAATGGAATGTATGAAAAATTTACGCCAGTTTCAGGTTACATTTGCAACGGATTGTTCTCAGTTGGTGAAGATGGTTTCGGAACCAGAAGAATGGCCCGCATTTGCAAGTTATTTGGAAGATATTAAGTCCCTGAAAGAGGTTTTCACACGTTCAGAGATTATCTATGTACCAAGGACGCAAAATTCAAGAGCGGATAGCCTAGCACGCAGTGCCAGGAAACAACCGTCATTTGTCGTTCACATGGATCAAAATCTACCGGAGTGGTTCACAGAGTCAGTATGAGTCTGTATTTGATGACAAAAAAAAAAAAAAAAAAAAAAACTAATGATTTTTCACTGTTTTTCTTACATGATTCTGTGATCTACGGTTTCATCCCTACAATCTCCAAACAAAATAGGAAAACTGAATGAATTATGTTTTTAGCAACCAAATCTAAAAAATAAAAGACATCTTACTTAACAAATTAAAACATTTTCTTTTGCATATTCCGACGACGACGAAGCACCCGAGGACCAACGACAATGGAATGATGCGGACGAAGCCTAACTGATGTAAGTAAACTCCTCTTCAATAACGCATCACACTATTATCGCTCCCCAATCTCACAAACTTAAGCTCTAATCATGTCAGGGATCCCACATGTGATGCTGTCCCGACGACGGAGAAAAAAAAAGAAAGATAACCTAACGTTTTTTTTTATTTTCAGTTTTTAAGTTCAAATCATGTTTTAGACATAGAGCCCAACATAATTTGAGCCAAACATTTTAAACCCACAATTAATTTTTTCATAATGTAAAAACGTCAACCTTCGTTTATGTTTTGTTAAACTATTTTAATCTTTATGTTTTGTTAAACTATTTCACACAGGGGGCAGATCTCCTTAGAAGGGGAGCCACTCGCCACGATGCTTCCAGTTTCACCATTCTTGAAACTCTTATGAACCACAAAGCCAATATAAGAGTTCTGTTTCAATCCAACGGCTGGATTTTGTCACAGACCACCACTAAGCCTGAAGAAGGAAAAGAAGTGGAGTGATGCGTTTTGGAAAATGGTTACTTGGAGTTTACAAGATGAAGATGGAACCCGTGACGAGGAAGACGAGGATAAGTGTTACTTGGAATATCCTAACGTTGAGGATGTAAACAATGTGTGATCTTAGCGATGAAGATTAGTGTAGCTTTAATATATACTACTACGGTCCTTGAGCTCCCTAAAAAGTACTAGCAAACAATATGTATTTTGAAAAAATAAAATAATTTTGTAATGCAAGTAGTTTGAAACTTTGAGTATTTATTCAAACAACGGATATATACAGAGTTGATAACTTGATATGGACCCCCAAATAAGTTGGTGCTGCACTGTCACAATATCTGTCTTTTTAATTTCATATACCTGACGTAAGCTTCTTCATCTTCTTTTCTTTCCCTTTCCGTTGTTCCACGCTCTCTGTTTCATGTTTAGTTTTTTTTACATTCTCTATATTTTACCTTAATTATACTTTTTGAATTTTCCTTCCGTTTTGGGAGATGTCTCTAACTTGAGTTAATCGTCAGAAGCTAAGATCAATTTTGTTGTCTTACTTTCGATAAATTTTATTCTTTAATTTGCACAAATCTTAAACAACACCGACATCCCGTAAATCATACCGTCCCACCGATATTCAAAGTAACCAGCCCCGCGCTTGCGCGGGGTCTCAGCACCTAGTTACAAAAGCGTTTAAGATATCTAAAACATAGAAGCAAGTCAATGGATGAATACTATTAAGAGTTTGTACACTTGAGAAACCGTAGCCCAATTTGTGGATAGTTTAACACGACTGAATTACCTGCAAGGTAAAAAGACAAACCTACTCAGATTTCAAAAATTTATTTCACTTGCAAATACATGATGAACAACATATCAAGAAAAAGTCCATAAATACCCAAGGCAAATCCCAAAATACTTGGTATCTACGCAACAACAACCGGCCTAATGATAAGGGAAAATAATTTGAGGAGGATACACGGTTCAAAGGCCAACCAAATAAACAATACAAAGAGACCAGAGCTGGCCAAGGTAATAATGCTAATTCCCAATGTGCTAGAGACATAACTTGTTTCAAGTGTAAGGTCAAAGGTCATTAGAGTCTCTAAACCAAAGAGTCATGTTGATGACTGAAGATGGAGGATATGAGTCTCATGATGAGTATGACTTGAATGTGCAAGTTGACTATGGATATATTGAATATACAGACATAGGAGAGACTTTTGTTACTATGTGTGTGCTAACTGAAATGGTTCAACCAGTTGAAACCATCCAAAGAGATAACATTTCTACACTTGTTGCACCACTAAAGGCACGGTATGCAACCTTATGTTTCACTAATGTTTCTAGCACTCATGTGGTTGAAAAACTTGGTTTAGAAAAGACAAGACATCCGCATCCATATAGGTTTAGATGGCTAGATGATAAAGTAAATTTTAAAATCCAAGATCAAGTGACTATTAATCCATTTAAAATTGGTAAATATCAATATGAAGTTGTTTGTGGTGTTGTACCTATGCAAGAATGACATGTATTGCTAGGTAGACCATGACAATAGGATCGAAAAACTAAGCCTAATGGTCGAACTAATATGTATACATTTATGTATGATAAACGCAAGATTATTTTGTCACCACCTACACCATTTTAAATGCATGAGTTACATTTGAAAATGGCTAACAAAAAGAGAAAAATGCTAAGTCTAACTTTTTTATTCAACCTAGTCATTTAAGAAAAGCTACTGCTTCTAAACACACAATCGTTTTACAGTCTTTTAGGAGCTTTTAAGTGTAGGTTTTAATGAACTAATACTTCCACCAGAGATCACTGATCTTCTTAACAGGTTTAAAGATGTGTTTCAAGATGGTTTGCCTCCACTATGGAAAAAAAAAACAAATAGACTTTGTACCCTAACAAGTCTGCATACAGAGTGAACCATGAAAAGATCAAAGAGTTGGAGAGACAAGTTCATGAGCTACATGAAAAGGGGTATGTGAGAGTGAGCCTTAGTCCTTGTGATGCACAAGTCGTACTTGTTCCAAACAAATATGGCACATGGAGCCACATGATGTATGAGCTAAGTGGAGCCACTATCTTCTCAAAGATATATATTATAAGTGGTTACCACCAAGTATAGACATCTAATCTCACGGTTTGATGACATGATGTATGAGCTAAGTGGAGCCACTATCTTCTCAAAGATATATATTATAAGTGGTTACCACCAAGTGAGAATAAGAAGATGAATGGAAGACTATTTTCATGATAAATCAAGGTCTTTTTGAATGGAGGGTGATGCCCAATGCTCTAAACACCTTAATGCATCTAATGTACCATGTTCTTAAAGAAAACATAAAAAAATTTCTTTTTTTTTTAATGTTGATGATATTTTAATTTATATTACAAGCTTACTTGATTATGTATCCCGTCTTGTGGTAGTACTAAAGACAATTCGGCAAGAAGGACTTTATGCAAATTTCAAGAAGTGTAATTTTTGTACTGATAAATTTCATAGGTATCGTTGTATGTTCACAAGTATTACAAGTTAATGAAAATAAGGTGAAGGCAATCCATGAATTGCCAGCACCAACAAACATGAGTTAAGTGAGGAGCTTTCATGGATTACGAAGATACTACATGCATTTTGTTAAAAACTTCAGTAGTATAGTTGGACTACTCACGTATGTAGAAAGAATAGGGTGGGTTTCACATGGGAGAAGGCTCAACATGAAACATTTCAAACCATGGATTAACCAATGCACAAGTTCTAGTCTCACAAGATTTCAACAAGAAATTTAAGTGGAATGTGATTTATCCGAGATTGGAATTGGGTCAGTGTTGATCCAAGGGGAAAAATCAGTAGCATATTTCAGCGCGAAGTTTGGAGGAGATACACTCACTATCCAACCTATGACACATAGTTATATGCGCTCATAAGGATTTTGGAGACTTGGTAGCATTATTTGTTGTCTACGGAGTTTGTGGTTCATACTGAATATGAAACTTTGAAGAATTTAAGAGGTCATACCAGCTTGAAGAAAATGCATAATCGTTGGATGGAGTTCATAGAAGAATTTTTCTCTACATCATTAGATTATACATGCCACTGCTGATCCCTACTGCTTCATGGTTGACATTTCAATAGAATTTGTCCTGGGATTACCGAAAGTTCATCACGAGGACTCTATCTTTATTTGTTGGGGGAAAGATTCTCAAAGATGACACACTTCATACCATGTGCCAAGGTGAATGACGCATCCCAAATCAATGATCTATTCTTTAAAAAGGTGGTGAGTTTACATGAAATTCCAAGAACTATAGTATCTGATCGAGATAGCTATTTCCTCTACCATTGTTGGAGAGCATTATGGAAGAAAGAAGTGATAGACTATGGATTTGACCCACTTTTACCCATGGTTTATAAGTGTTTTAACTACTAGTTATTATATTATAGAGTCTACTTAGAATATTTATAGGGCCAGGAGTAATTTGGAGGAAAATGATGATTTTGAAGCATTTTGGAGATATTTGGAGTAAGCACCCGAGATGACCATCGAGCTCGACCATCGGTCGACATTGAAGAGGAATAATCGATCGATGTTCACATCTTGACATCGATCGACAGTGTAGCGCGGAGAAATCCCATTTAGTCTCAACCTACTTAGAGCCCAAGTCTTCACCAATTTACAAGATTACCCCTGACAAGTTTTAACTTAATTATATAAACTTTGCCAACATATTAGAGGCAAAGTGTGATTTCTTGTTTTACTATTTTCACAACAAAGGTTTTCAAGAATTTTTAGTAGATTGGAGGGAAGATTCCAAAGAGATTTGTGATCGGAACTCCATTGATATTTATCTATTTATCTATGCAGTTTTTTTACCTTATTGCTGTTATGAATTGCTTAGCCATGTCTGATTAATTCTCTTGTTAGATTTTAGGGTTAAATAGGTTATGAGGGATTAGCCCCAACTATAGATTGCTAAGTTGTAATATTCATCATTAAGATTATCATTAATGTCTGTTTCTAGATTAGTTACCTAGCACTTGCCCTAGGATTGTTAGATATAAGCGATAGCTTTTATTTCATCCTGAAACTATTCTAATTGAGCTAAGACTTGCTAGAATAAGCGAAAGCTGATCTAGTAAGCTTAGTGAGCATATTCAATCTGCGCATTAACGCTTGACCAAGCGCGTCGATCGATATTCCTATCGAATAATCGGTCGACGTTCAACAAGTGTATCGATCGATATTCCTATAGAATAATCGATCGACACTGGTCAATAGACAAACCTAGAAAACGAAAGCCTAAGGGTTTGTTATTAAGTGTTGAGCTCTATAATATCATGCATAAAACTTATTAGGCATCTGTAGGATTATAATCTTGATTTCCTGAATAAAAACCCTAAGTCTAGCTATTTCCATTTAAGTACCAAAACCCCAATTCGAGCAATTACTTGCTCACAAACTTGCAACTTTACATTTAAACATAAAAAAAAACTAGCTTAACAACTCTGATTAGATTTATTAGGTTTCCTAGCTCCTTGTGGATTCGATCCCTAAGTACTACAATTGAACCACTTATTTGAGTGATTAATTTGCTTCTTATGGTACTTCTAAGTTCACCAACCAATAGGATTTCATTATTTCAAATTTGATATCTTTTTAAAAAAAGAAACAAAATATTATGAAGTTATATTATTTTTTAAAATAAAAAAAAAGTAAAAAAAAAGTAGTAGTTACAAGAAAAATGAATTTAAAAAAATATATTTTAACGTTGTCAGCAAAACAATAAACTCTAAATCCTATATCTTAAACCCTTAGATAAATCCTAAACTCTAAATAAAAACACTAAACACTAAAACCCTAAATCCTAAACCCTTGAGTGTTTTATTTTTAGTGATTTTTATTTAGAGTTTAGGATTTATCCTAGGGTTTAGGGTTTACCCAAGGGTTTAAGGTCTAGGATTTAAGGTTTGGGGATTAAGATTTAGGGTTTAGTGTTTTGATGACGATGTTAAAAATATTTTTTTTTGTAATTACTATTATTATTTTTGTCTTTTTACCTTTTAATTTTAAAAACATAATATAATTTGATAATATTTTATTTTCTTCTTTAAAAGACATTAAATATAAAATAATATAATTCTATTAGTTGATGAATATAGAGGTTGACACTGAGAATAAGATTTTGACTAACCTGTGATCTCTCTTTCTCTCTCTCTCTCTTCTGCTTCATTTTCTATCTGTTTTTTTTTTGTTTACTTTCATTCTGAATAATTGAAAGCACGTGTGTAGGTTTCTTGAAATACTCTCTAAATAAATAGTATCTTGAAAAGCATAAACCAGCGTCGACTCCTTTACATTTATTTTTATATTAGGTGAACTACTTCTCTACATTTCTTGGCTTGTTTTTCTTTTTGATCAGAGTTGACCCTGTCCAGGTATTCCTTCTTTTCTCGTTCTTTCGACACGATCTGATGTGTAACTGTATTAATCTTTATGCCATACTTTTAATTTCAAGCTCAGCGAAATGGAAGAAGAAGGTTTATTATTAGCTTCTCCTTCATCTTCTTCTCCATCACTTCTGTCCGGGATATCAAATGTCTCGACGAGACCTTTTGTTCTTGCCTTTACTGTCTGTTCTTGTGGCGCTTTTGTCTCTGGATGCATAGTGAGTTACTGAATTGCAATTTATTAAAATTGTTAATTTATTGCTTTTTGTCTAGTTTTTAGATTAAATCAAGATTGTGTTAATGCATGTTGAGTTAATACAATGTTTATTATTATTTTAACAGAGTGGATATTCGGCTCCTACACAGTCTGGTATCATGAAAGACTTGAATCTCTCCGTTGCTGATGTAAGTCTAGTTTACTATTTCGGTTTATTTCTCTGGTTAGACCGGTTTTTTTATTCAGCCATTAAAAAAATAACGATTGCTCGGTTTATGTTTTCAGTATTCACTATTTGGATCGATATTAACGGTGGGTATAATCCTTGGAGCACTAATCTGTGGGAAATTAACAGATTTAGTTGGTCGTATCAACGTAAGTTTCTAGTTTCTTTAAATAATAATAAAATTATGAATTTTATCATTGTTATATATGTAATCCTTGGGACGTGCTTCTCTTCGAGCCAGACAATGTGGATCATCAACGTGTTCTTCATATCCGGCTGGTTTAGTATTGCATTTGCCAAGGTTTGCCATTTTTCGGTTTTCTTTTTATTTGTTTTTGTCATGTCAAGAAATGGTAATCTTTTTTTGTTGGGTCTAAATATGATCTTTTCAGATATCTAACAGGAGTTTGTTCTATCCTTTGTTCTTTAATCCGAAGGTTATCTGGATGCTGGATATGGGAAGGTTACTGCATGGGATCGGAATCGGAATTAGCGCGTACTTGGTAACACCACATACTCGAGTTTGGCGGTTAATAAAATAAAGATTTAGTTTAGTTTAATCAAGTGAATATATGACAAGTAATAACAATAGGTGTTTGTTTAATCACATATTCGGTTTAGCTCCGGAAAACTGGTATATGTTTTCTTAAATTATTAACCCTTTAAACATTGAATGAATGTGGCCTATGTTTGAATAACGGATCACTTAACACAGGGGCCGATTTACATGACTGAGATAACACCAAGAAACTTAAGAGGAGCTGTTTCTTCTTGCTCACAGGTAAAACTAAAGAACCAACATTTTTGAGAATGTAGATCAGTGTATGTTTCTAACTTACTAAAATACATATCTTGTATGTTCTACAGTTATTCGCGATTGTCGGTTCATCACTCTTCTATGCACTTGGTACAGTCGTTGGTTGGCGCGATTTAGCCATTTTGGGTATGGTAATTTGGTCAAGAGATCAATCCTCCTCATCAAATGCAAAGTTTAGACCACCTCTTTTGAGGCAAAGTGAAATAAAAGTTCTTTTTATTTAATTACAAGTGAATAAAAAGTTCTTGTAATCGTTTTTGTGTGTTTGTCTTGGACAGGAGTTATTCCTTTTCTTGTGATAATTCCTCTTCTTTTCTTCATCCCTGAATCTCCTCGATGGCTAGTAAGATCTTCATTTGTTTGCGTTTGCGTTTATATTTACACACAATTAACTATTTGTGTTTATATAACTCTCTCCTTTGTCATTAATTAACTGAATGAAATTTTGAATACAGTAAACTGCATTAGCTAAAACATTTGGTGAGCAAATGTGAATCAGAAAAGAGAACTAAGATGAATTCATATGTTTTATAGGCTAAAGTAGGGAGGGAAAAGGAGGTTAAAGCGGTCTTGTTAAGCCTGCGAGGAGCAGAATCAGATATATCATATGAAGCCCAAGAGATATTGGTTATGGACCTATGTCTAATAATCCAATATCTATACATTGCTTTCCTAACATTTAATGATCATAACAGGATTACACAGAACATGTTAAACAACAAGAAGATGGCGACAGCGGTTTCTTCAAGCTCTTTCAGCGAAAATATGCATTCTCACTTACAGTAAATCATTCTTTTTGTGTAATACTGAATAATTTTGTAATTTCTCTTTGGATTTCTTGACTGTTTGAACCATTGACAGATTGGAGTTGCTCTTATAGCTTTGCCTGAGCTTGGAGGACATAGTGGTTATAGTTATTACACTGACTCCATTTTTACCCGTACAGGTAAATATATTTGCTTTTTCTTTTGTTTTCTTTTACCGTTAATAATTGTTAATTCATCTGATGATCAGGTGTATCAAGTGACTTTGGATTCATAACAACATCTCTAGTTCAGGTTTTATAGATTAAAGAATATGAATAAAACTCCTTGCACTTTAAGTTGGTATATTATATGATCATTTGAAACATACTTTGTAGATGTTGGGAGGTGTTTTAGGTACTATGCTTGTGGATGTGTCTGGGAGACGTTCACTCCTACTGGTTAAAAACTAAAACTCTTAACCGAAAGCATAAAATAATCGATTATTTAGTAAAATTTGGGAGGTTAATTTGTTTGTTTCTTTTGGCGGTGATTGTAGGTTTCTCAAGCTGGATCATTCTTGGGATGCCTTGCCACATCCATTTCTTTCTTCTTGCAGGCATACTAACTAGTCTACTCTACTTGACCGGTACCTTGGTTTGATCACCCTAGACCTTAATCTCTTACTTTTCAGGAGAATCGTTGGTGGGAAAGAGGAACTTCTATCTTAGCTCTCATTAGTGTTCTGGTAAAACTATCACTACAACAACATATTAGTTACCTTTATACTTCATTATTGTCTATAATGCTAGAGAGAAAAAAAAAACTAGGTGTACTTTGCATCATACGGACTAGCCATGTCGTCAATACCATGGATTGTAGCATCAGAGGTAACTAATTACTTTTGTTATAGAAATTTTCAGAAAACATTTGATATAATCTAGATATTAATTAGGTATAATTTATTTCTTTAGATATATCCAGTAGATGTGAAGGGAGCAGCCGGGACAGTTTGTAACTTGGCCGGCTCTATAAGTTCTTGGCTCGTTGCTTATTCTTTTAACTTCTTGCTTCAATGGAGTTCAACAGGTGATTTTTAATATTATTATACGAAAAGGCCTATATATATTAATACAATTTATACCTTTGTATAATTTCAGGAACATTTCTGATGTTTGCCACAGTGACTGGTCTTGGATTTGTGTTCATAGCCAAACTTGTTCCAGAGACCAAAGGCAAATCTTTAGAAGAAATCCAATCTCTTTTCACTGATCCTCTTAAAAATTCCACACCTTAAATATTTTCCCAATTTTTATAAATATAAGTTTGTACACAGAATTTTTTTATTAAAATGTCATTTCTAAGAACATTATTGTTTTCATGTTTTAGGCAAGAGTTCAAATTTTATCCAAAAAAGACAATAGTTAATATATTAGCAACACCTTTCACAATGGTCCACATCATGCTATTAAAACATTACATAATACAAAGTTTACAGACTGAAACTAGTATATACCCAAAGCTTGTTGTGTAATTGTGATTTTTTTCCTGTCTAACCCACTGATCCTTCAAGCTTAATGCCTATAAGCTGGTTAACTTCAGCTCCAAATTCATCAGGCAGCTTATTGAATATCTCTCTGCAGAATCGAAAGATCATCGCAGCTAATACTCTCTGGTGATCGATTCCTCTCTGCTGGAAATATAAAAGCTGGTCTTTTCCAATCTTTTGAGATACTCGCATCACTCTTGCTGATGGGTTCTTGACCTGTTATTGTTTCAAACCTACCACACCGAAACAAAAATACTAAGTTTACAGCTTTATATCATAACAGAATGTTCGATCATGAACCAGTTATAGCTGGATGTAAGAATAGGTATTAGCAGCTGCTTTGTCATCAATAAGCATTGAGTCGGAAGTGGAAGTGCTTTTAGCATTCTCAGCTTTGAACTGAACCTGAACAAGTCCACGATAACAGTTTCTCGAATGGCCAGCCTAAATACCCTTTGAAATGATCCTACTTTTAGTGTTCTTTCCTTTGTGAATCATCGTAGTCCCTGTATCAGCTTGCTGATAGTTATTAGTCAAAGCCACAGAGTAAAACTCTCCCACAGAGTCATCACTTTCCAAAACCATGCTCGGGTACTTCCAAGTTATCGCATACCCGGTCTCAACCTGCATCACCTCAGTAAGGAAATTGTAGATCCCTCCTTTACCTTGTTCATAACCAACTTGATCTTAGCTCCTTCCCGACAATAAAGCTCCACAACAGCAGCATGAAGCTTATTCGTATCATAAGGAACAGTACATCCTTCTATATACTCAACAAAACTCCTTTCCTCTGCAACAATCAACGTCCTCTCGAACTGACCAGTCTCCATGGAGTTAATCATAAAGTAAGTCGGGATAGGCATGTGACATCTAATAATCATAGGTTATAACTATTGAAATAGATATGGGTGTATATTGTAATTACTAAATACCAGTGGTGGACCCAGAGATTGACTTTACTGGGTCACATATGTATGATTTTCAAAAAACAAAGAAGGAATGGTATCAGTGAGTATGTTAACCATGATTTATGTTATGTAGTGTCAAAGAGTACAAAACAACCACTTCTACTACGGAATCATTAAAAATCTAGTATTTTTGAGGTGTCATTTGACCCCACTTGTCCTTACTGGGCTCGCCCTGCCAAATACTTAAGGATAATTAGGTAAATATTCTTATTTTCGTATTAGGGTTAACATGTATTTAAGAGGTATGGCCTCCTACGTGCATAAACAGGAAACTCTTTATACAAAACTAGAGATTTTGATATGGTTTCAGAGCGATAAACCATATTGGTTTCTTTGGTCTCTTATTTTTCTTATTGATCTTAGTATACTCGATGTCTTTCTATTGAGTTACTCTTTATCTAATCAATGGTTGGAGATGATTTTAATGGAACCAGGGGTGGTTCAGTCTTTACGTCTAAGTCAAGACTTGAAGCTCGTCTGAGATCGATCCATATGATTTATCTTCAGGGGATAACTAGGGATATATCTTCTCCCAACCCAGCTTTGTGGCCTTAACTATGACGAGTGGGCTATAAATATTCGACTTGCTTTGAGGACAAGGAAGAAGTTTGGATTCGTGGATTGCAGTCTCCCAAATCCTGGTGAAGACTTTGACGACCTTGACGAATGGTGGGCTAATAATACCATGGAGGTATCGTGAATCAAACTCACGATCGCTCCAGATTTTAGAAGCTCTTCATCTGACCATGAAGTCGCTCATGATTTGTGGACGCATATTCAAAAGCGTTTCTCGGTCAAGAATGGATAGAGAGTTCAGAGACTCAAAACAGAGCTTGCGAACTACCACCATAAAGGCTATGTTGTGGAAGCTTACTATGGAATATTGACAAAACTCTGGACAAGTTTTGGCTGATTTTCAGCGTATAAAGAAGGCTGTGGAAATCGAGAAGGAACAAGAGGAGAAGGAACAAAAGGAAGATAAGCTTCACCAATTTCTGATGGAGCTTGATGAATCTACTTTTAGAGCAGTAAAATCATCTTTCTTATCTCAGGATCCTTTACCTTATTTGGATGAAGCGTATCAGGTTGTTCTCCAAAATGAAGAATCAAAATGTGGAAGTCGTATGATTGAAGAATGACCTGATGCATCAAGCTTTGTGGTGCTGACAGGTTCGTCGAATCCGCGTCAAAGACAACAACCAGAAATTCATGATCCATCGGTTGTGTGTGTCCTTTGTGGAAGAACAAGACAACTTTCTGCAAACTGTTTTCAGAAGATTGGATATCCTCTCTTGTGGGGAAGCATACCTCATTCCACTCTTCAGAATACAACACAAGACATTTCTGGTATGAGTTTGACTGACAGTAAGGTCTTGCCTTCATCCTCATCATCCTCATCTCGTCGTTCGGAATCAGCTTGTGTGAATCATGTTTCCATGCATCGGCCGGTGATTTCTGTGAATTTAGCCATCACAGACGCTGATCGACTGGGATTTATGGGTTGAAATGATCAACAGTGAAGATCTTGGTTCACATGTTACATGTACGACATATTGCTCATCATCCAAATCAATCAGGTATGTATTTTTTTGAATCTTGGATCATAGATTAACTTTTGAATTTCTAATGAATTTTTGCAACATGGCACCAATGAGAATAAAATCCCTGTTGGTTATCTGAAAGTTGCAAACAAAAAAGGAAAAGTGTATCTTGAATCTCAACTAGCAAAAGACAGAGGTTGTATGGTGCAGATGTCTGACAGAATTTGTGTTGTTCAAGACCGCATCACTCAAACCCTGATTTGAGTGGGTGAGCAAATAAATGGATCATATTTCTTTAGAGGAGTAGTTGTTGCTGCTGTGAGACAAGTCCAAGACAAAGAGTCAGAGGACATGTGGCATCGGATTCGGCCATCTTGCCTCTAAAGCGATGGAGATTATACATTTACTGGCTTTTACTAGTAGTTTTTTTTATTCGCAGCTTGCGACATTTGTATTCGGGAAAAACAATCCAGATATTCTTTTCCAGTAAGCATTAATAAAACATTAGAGGTTTTTGAGTTATTTCATTGTGATTTATGGGGTCCATATCAGACACCATCGTTATGTGGATCACGTTACTTTCTCACCATAGTGGATGATTTCTCTTGAGCATTATGAATCTATTTACTGTGACGACGAGATTGCAAAAGTTTATTGCATTTGTGGAAAGGTAATTTGAACGCAAGGTTAAAACGATCTGCAGTGACAACGGATCTGAATTTATTTGTATGCATGAGTTTTTTAGAGACAAAGGGATCATACATGAGACATCTTGCATAGGTACTCCGCAGCAAAATGGTCGCATCGAACGGAAACATAGACAAATACTCACTCTGTCTCGGGCTTAAGGTTTCAAGCTAGTCTTCATATGGGATTTTGGAGTTACTGTATTCTTATAGGTTGCTATCTGATTAATCGCACACCTACGACCATACTCAAGCCAAGACTCCATATGAGATATTATATGAGCGACCTCCTCCATTGACACATTTACGAGTCTAGGTTGTTTATGCTACATCCATAACGAACAACATGGCGAATATAAATTTGCTGATAGGGGAAATCAATCTATCCTTTTTGGATATCCGTTTTGTCAGAAGGGATGGCTGGTTTACAATCTTGAAAGTGGAAAGATATTGACTTTTGTGGTGTGGTCTTTCTTGAAAATAAGTTCTCGTTTGCAGATAGTACGCCTACAGCCTCTCCATCCACTCCTTTTCCTTTTACATCACCACCTAAACTTATGTGGATGATTATCATTTGACTCCGACTTCGATCCCGATGCTGGATTGAGAAATGGACACTCCATTGGATGTCGATCCTCCTCAAGAGTTAGTAACAACACCGGATCATGTTTCTCAGATCTTTTCTTATGGTAGTTCTTGTACCACACCTGAGTCATCCTCTACTTCTGGTGATCCTCACATTACGACTAGTTCACCCTCTACTTCACACCATGGTCATGATGAACAAGGTTCTGTTTCGCGCGTGAGGTCTCTTATACTGACAATTCCAGAGAAAACCCACAGTGAGTCTTCTCTTCTTGACGATGGTTAGCCTATGATGGGCATAGGTTGTCGTCGTAAGATTCCATCTACTCGTCTCCATGAATATATCCCTAACACGACAAATAGCGGGTCTGATAACGATTTTGTTGATTCCTCTTGGTATCCGATAGATGATTTTGTGGATAGTTCTCGTTTCTCTCCCCAGAATCAAGCCTTTCTGGCAGCCATTACTGCTGAACGTTGGCGGGGAGCAGTAGTAGACGATATTGATGCATTAGACGAGAGAGCTATATGAACTGTTAAAACATTACCGCAAGGTAAGAAGGCTCTTAGGTGTAAATGGGTTTTCACCATTAAATATCTCTCAAATGGTACAATTAAGAGATATAAAGCTCGACTCATTGTTCTTGGAAATAATCTTACATAAGGCGTTGATTATGAAGAAACATTTGCACCGGTTTATAAGATGGTGAGTGTTTGCTCGTTTCTTAAGGTAGCAGGATCTCAAGATTGGAAATTACATCAAATGGATGTCCACAATGCTCTCTTACATGAAGATCTAGAGGAGGAAGTATACACAAAGCCTTCACCAGGTTTTCGGACAGAGGATGCAACTCAGGTTTGTCGGTTGCATAAAATCTCTTTATGGCCTCAAACAAGCACTGTGGTGTTGGTTTGCAAAACTCTATGCTGCTCATAAAAGATATGGATTCATTCAAGATGTCTCTGATTACTCCTTATTCCCGTTTGTTGATGGTGTGATTCGTCCTCATGTATTGGTGTATGTTGAAGATCTTATCATCTCTGGTAGTTCTTCTGACGTCATTTAAGGATTTAAAGAGTACTTAAGCTCATGTTTTCAAATGAAAGATCTTGGAATCTTGAAATATTTTTAAGGAATTGAGGTCGCTCGCAGTCCTCAGAGGATCTATTTTTGTCAATGGAAATATGTTCTTGACATCATTTCTGAAACTAGTCTTCTTGGTGTGAAACCGATCTCTCACCTGATTGAACACAATCATGCATTGGCACAGTTAACAGCTCCGCCTTTGTCTAATCCATCTGCCTATCAGAGACTTGTGGGTCGAATTATATACCTTGGAGTTACTCATCCGGAGCTATCTTCTGTGATTCATTGTCTATCACAGTTTATGCATGATCCTACTATTGATCATTATTAGGAAGCAGCAATTTGCGTAGTGCGCTACTTGAAAAACAATCAGGGACAAGGTATTCTACTTAGTGATGATCCAAATTTGCAACTATACGCTTGGTGTGACTCGGATTGGGCAGCTTGTCCTTTGACTTGCCGTTCTCGTACAGCATGGTTTATTCAATTGTGTGGTTCACATGTGTCATGGAGGACACGAAACAGGACGCTGTTGTCCCTATCATCAACTGAAGTTGAGTACCGAGCGATGGCTGATACAGTTAGTGAAGTTATATGGTTGCAGGCTCTGCTTGGATCTCTTGGAGTCGACTGTTCTGATTCCATTCTTCTTCATTGTCATAGTATGTCGGCTTTTTATCTGAGTAAGAACCGATATTCCATGAAAATGAAGTATGTTGGAAAAGAGGGTCATTTTATACGAGATGATATCGTACGAGGTGTTATCACTCCACAACATTTTTCGACTACTATTCAACTTGATGATGTCCTCACTAAAGGTCTTGGAATGAAGGAATTTGAAGCTTTCATTCACAAGTTAGGTGTTTACGATCTATACAATCCAACTTGAGGGAGGTATTACGATAGATATGGATGCATATTGTAATTACCAAATACTTAAAGGTAGTTAGACAAATACTCTTATTTTGATATTAGGATTAACGTATATTTAAAAAGCATCGCTTCCTACGTGAATAAACAAGAAACTCTTTATACAAAGCTAGAGATTTTTACAATAACAGAAAGAACCATTGCTAAAGATAGAAGAGTTCAAACCTGCATACTTGTTATCATCGCAAGGAACAACTCTACTTAGATAGTTCTTGATCATATCAGGATACTCTCAAGAGTCTTCCTAGCTAGGCAAACGCTATCAAGAACCGCATCAACCGTAACGTTAGCTAAAACGTTTCTGTTATATTAAAGGAACACCTAGTTTATCAAAATAGTTTAGAAGCTGCGGGTTAGCTTCGTTTAAGGGGGCGACTGGTTTTCCCGCTACCACCCGCAAACGCAGCTTTTGTGGTTGGTAGCGGTTGTTGGCGGTTTGCAACAATCACTCAAATCGCTCTAAATCGCTTCAAACCGCTCTGAATCTCATAAATTCAAAAGCTGGCTCCAGCTAGCGTTTGCGGTTGCGGGAGGGTAAAAAAATTTATTTTTTTTAAACAATATATATACAAAAGTAAAAATATTTAATAAAAAAATTAAAATTGAAATTATGAAAATATTAAAAAATATATATATTATATTTTAATTAATATTATAAAATTTTATAATAAAAACAATTTCAATAAATTTTCAAAAATTAAAATTATAACTTTCTAAATATAAATTTTATATTTATTATAATTTTATGATTTTTGTATTTATTATTTGACTGTTACTGCATTTGGTAGTTAACCAGTCATAAATCACCCGCAAATGCACCAATTTTTAACCGCAGTACCAATTGTACAAATCTCTTAAAATCGCTAGAAACCGCAACCGCCCGCATCCACAAACTCCCGCAACTACAACCGCTGCGTTTGAACCAGTCATGCCCTAAACTAGTTGAGTTGACTATTCTTTTCCAGGATTGAAATTACATGCGAACAAGTAGTTTATTCCATTTCCATTTAGAAAACTAAAATATTAACAATTTAATTGATTTGTGACGATGTTATATAAATATATTGCAATATATATTGTGAGTTGTTATTTTTTTCTTTTTAACGCTGACTTATTATGATCTTACAATTATGATATGAGAAAAATTACATAGACGATTCGACAACCGACAATACTACATGCCTTATGAAGAACTACACCTAACTGCATCACCTGAGCCGTCCTATGAAAATCCACGTCTGGCCATATTTACTCGCACCATGTTGAAGATCCCTTTTAAATATTTTTTCCGTAGTCTGTATAATTGTGAGTTGTTATTAGTTTGCAAGTTTTCCAAGAGCGTCATAATTTTTGAGAAATCTTCTAAAATCCATATTCATTAATATTTATTACAACTAGGTTGTTTTCCGCGCTACGCGTAAATAATTACTATTTAAATTTTACTAATTATTTTGTTGTGTAATCATCAAATATTGTAGAATCTTCTTGTGTTCATAAACTATCTAGTATGTAGGATATATTATAAGAAGAGAGACATACTCTGATTTTTGTTGTCTTAATTTTGCATATATCTTTTTTTTAAACACAATTTTTCATATTTCTTTATTTTCTCGGATTTTTGTAATAAAATATTTCTATTCGTTTGCCAAAATACCGTAGAACCTGTATAAATTAATAATGTTGAGACTTTGAAATTTTATTAATTTAAAGAGATATTAATTTATAACCGTTCTCTTATTTAGATTTTTTTAAAAGATATTTATTCTAAGATAAAAAAATATTTGATTTTAGTGTAGAGATATTAATTTTTTTTTTAAAGTTCACATTTATATTAATTAATTATATTATTTTGTGTATATAATATATATCACACCTTTAGTGTGGTTTTAGATATAATATTACTAAATCTCATCAAAAATTTATCAAGTGTTGAGAAAATATAAAAAAAATTATGTTGTGAATATAAAAAACAATATAATAGTAGGTTCTTACTTATATAAAATATGCATATATAGAAATTGTTAATTTACAATTTTAATGAGACCATATATTTACATATAATTTTCTAAAAAAATATTATCCTATTATTTTATTGATTTATGTCAGATTTTGAACAGGCACAAGTTGAGATCGGCAAAATTTATTAATTTATAGAGATTATTAATTAATCGAATATTAATTTATAAAAGTTCTACATAGAAAACTCGTAAGATGCTGCACGGAAAATGTTTCTCGGTTGTGTTTTCTTAATGATAATCTTCACCTCAGCATTATCTTTAGTTGACCATTTAATTTTATTTTTCTTGGGGCAACTCTTTATATTGTTACCTGGGACGTAAATTATGTAAACTACTTCCTATTACAATTTTTTGAAACTGCATTTGTAAGATACTAATATACCATATTGCTGCAGCTTAATAAAATAACTTAAAAATTTCTTTCATTTAAATTTCTAGATACTAGTTAAAATAATAAAACATATTTTAAATAAATAATCTTAATTGATCAGAAACATTCTCCTTCAAAATTAATGGTAAAGGATTATTTGTTCGTTCATATGCAATTTACTGATCTTGTTCTAAATTCATAAATTTCTTATTTGTAAGTCAAATTTTAAAAGTCGAATTATAGAATAGGGGATATGGCCAATACATAATTGGACGACAAAATTCAGCTGTTTTTCAAAAATAAAAAATAAGATGATAAATGCTCTATTCAGAATCATAATATTCATCAATTATTTTCGAATTGATTGTGAGAAACATTAGCAAACAATTCACCTTACTATTACTTATCTCAGCATTTTCCTAAACACAAAACAATGAAACTTATATATACAAAAATATGGTATTAATTGTTGTTGGGGTCAAAATCGGTCACGACGGAATCAAAATCTGAAAGTCCGTAAAAATCGGCATGAACATTTTTACGAAAAGTAATCTTCGTAAAGAAATATTTACGAAGAATCACGCAGTAAAATCGTGTTCAAATCTCGATTGAATCAAATACCACATGTCTCAAGGTAACAGAAACGTATCAAAACCAACCACATATAGGTTCGAATGTGACGATCGGAACACGGACAAGCAAAGCTCAGCCACTACGCAACGACCGAACATGCACACTGTCCGGTCTCTACGTAGCGACCGAGCTTGAGCCGAGCCAAGCTAATCACTACGTTTCGTTTGCAATTGCATTCGTAGATGTAATATTCAAATAAACACATTTGGATTTGTCCAAATTTGTAAATCAACACATTTCAGTTTGTACAAAACTCAAATTTGTGTACCGACGTAGATCCGAAAGTTTGATGTGACTTTCCCTTGACTAGGTGACGTCTTCCACGTTCTCATACGGACTCGTGAGCTTTCCACCAAGTTTCCTGCACTTGCCCTGGAAAATCCAAACTCTCTTTGTACTTTGATAAAGTCAAAACCTTTTGACTAGACAACAATAATCAAACTTATATAAAATCACATAACTCTCTCTATAAAGCACACAACTCATCAACTCTTTACTAAAGCTGTTCATCGTCAAGTCCCTTCTTTACTACCAAAAAAAAATGGCGACTTTCTATAGTCAAGTGCCTTCTGTGTCCTCTGTTTTCTCTCTGTACACAACATTTTCTGCTATCACGATGCTTCTGCGCACAATCCTCAACGAGGTAGTCCCAAAGGGAATCAGAGAATACATCACCGTGAAACTTGTGGACTATTTCTCGTCTTACTTTCAGTCTGATTTCACGTTCGTGATCGAGCAACACTGGGGAGAGTATGTGGAGAACCAGACTTTCCGTGCGGCTCAAGTTTACTTACCCACTCGTCTCGCCGGGCTCTCCACCGGAAAACTTCTCGTGGGTTCCAACAATCTGAAGAATCCAACGGCTCAGCCGAACCTAGGGATTCCTGTAGACACCAAAATCATGGACGAGTTTGAAAGGATTCATCTTGAGTGGACTCTACACAACGTTAAATCTAAGGGGAGGCGCGAGAAACGGTACACTTTAAAATTGTTTGTTCTTAAACTGTTGGTTGGGTTGTTTTATGGGTTTTTTTCAGGTACTTTCATCTGACGTGTAAGAAGGAGTTTCGTGAGAAGATAATGGCAGGTTATTTCGCATACGTGACGAAATCAGCAGAGGAGATAATGAGGCATCGAGAGAATCTACAGATCTTCACATACAACAAAGAAGATTCTGACTGGGAGTCCGCCATTTTCGAGCACCACACCACCTTCGAGACGCTTGCCATTGAGCCAGACCTCAAGACAACATTGATCGATGATCTTGATGCTTTCTCTAAAGGAAAAGACTTCTTCAGGAGCGTGGGACGTGCCTGGAAACGTGGATATCTTCTTTACGGTCCACCTGGTACCGGAAAATCCTCTATGGTGGCTGCTATTGCTAAGCACATGAAGTATAATATCTATGATCTCCAGATTCAGAGCGTTAAAGACGATGGTGAGTTGCGTGAGATTCTCACCTCCACCACGAACCGGTCAATTCTTCTTATTGAAGACATCGATTGTGGATCTGATGCTTCTCGGAAACGTCATACCAAAGAAAAGGAAGAAGATGATGATGACTCCAAAAAGGGAAAGAACAAGTATGAAGATGGGTAAGTTGTTATAACCTCTCTGTTTTGTTACAAACCTTATGAGTTGTCCTTTTTCATGACAGATATCTTTGTCTGGTCTACTGAACTTTGTGGACGGACTTTGGTCGAGCTGCGGAGAAGAAAAGATCATAATTTTCACAACCAATCACAAGGAAATGCTCGACCCGGCGTTGCTTAGGCCGGGAAGGATGGACGTTCATATTCTCATGGACTATTGCACACCGCTTGTTTTCAATAAACTTGTGTCTTTATACCTCAAGATTGATGGTCACATCCTGTGTGATTCTATTGAGAAGCTTGTTCTTGACGTGAACACAACTCCGGCCGAAATCACCCAGCAACTTATGGCGAGCAAGGACGCTGATATTGCGCTCAAAGGTGTTATCGAATTCTTAGAAACCAAGAAAAATAAAAAGGAAGATGATACAAAAGTGGAGTAAGATGGATATATCATATAATATCCAAGATGCTGGGACCAAAGAAACAGAAACATAATAATTGGATCTCTGTATTCGGTTCTTTTCAGCAATAAATATCGTTTCTGCAGACACATTGTAATGTCAAAATATTAGAGAACATAAAGAAGTCTCTCATAAGTCATAATTATATCCTTTTTTCACTTAGAGCATGTTTTTAATTGCAGGTTCTTAAGTGCAATTCTTAGCTAATTTGTAATTAAAAAAAAAAAAGGTAACTAGGTAAGCAGCGAGTCTTAAATAAGGAGTGGAAGAATAGCCACGTGTTTAAGATGTATTAGGTTTTGAGTTTGAGAGGAAAAGAAAAGAAAAAAGAAAAGAAAAGACGAAAAGAAACAAACGCCTCTTTCTATTCATTAAAGAAGACGATCGGTGGTCGGCTCCTCGAAGAATATGGTGGGTTGATTTTGACGACGAAGAATCTCGGTGGTGGTGGCTATCCCATTCAAGAATCTCATCGGTCTCGTCGACGAAGAGATGTCGGTGGCTCTCCTCGACTAAGAATCTCGGTGTCTCTCAGCGACGGCGAGTCTCTGTGGCTCAACGGAGAAAATCTCGGTGGCTCTCCTTTACGAAGAGAATCGTCGGTTGATGCTAAGTGTAATCGATGAGCAAAGCTAAGTAATTTCGTTTTTATTTTTCAATTCCTCAATTTTGCATGTGTTTGATTTTGGTCCTTCTTGTACGTTTTTGATGTTTAGTCTGTAAATCTGATTTCTTCAATTGCAGATTGAAGTTCCATTGAAGAGACAATCATTTATTCTCTGGAGAGACAATCGATCTTCTCTATAAACTCAAGGTATGATTTTCCCGACCAACATTGATCTTCTCGGTTCTGTATACAATTTCCGTTGTTGATAATGTGATGTTGATGGAGAAATTTTCACTGTTTTGATAATTTCCTTGATTGTTTGAGTGAATGTAAAAATTTCCATTCACTGAAAATCATGTCTAGTACTTCTTGATCCTATTGGTTTAGTAGATTCTCGTTAGGTGGCTTGGTGTCATGATCTAGAATCTTGAGAATGAAGAACATTTTTGATCAACTAAATATTTCCTTCCTGTGATTCTTTTTGATTCGTCTATGTCTTTGTATTCTCTCATCTCTCTCCATTCTCTTCATTGTCTTTCTAAAACAATTCTAACTCATGGCATCTTCTTCTCATAACGATTTTGAAGAGTCGTTTGATGAAACTTTCTATCAATATTTTGAACAGACGTTCGAGAATCTGATCATTGATTGATTAAGAAGATGAAAGGAGGACAAGGAAAAAACAAGTTTTTATCGAAAGAAATCGTGAAGAATGCAATATGCGTTTATGGAATGATTATGTAACATTCCCAGTTGTGATATGTGAAAAAGGCTTAAGAGAATTGATTTGGCTACCTATGTCAACAAAGTTGACTTATCTTTTCCGGAACACATCCTGAAGAACTCCAGAGTTAAGCATGCTTAAGCTGGAGTAGTGGAATGATGGGTGACCTATCGGGAAGTGATTCGTGATAGCGTGCGAGTGAGGCCAAAGCATGGGAAAAGATCGGGTGGTGATTGCAGGGTCAGTAAACAATGATTTCGAGCCTTTGGAAAATTAACGGACCGATCGTCAGACGGGATGGGGCCCACGGGCCGAGAGAGCGGGCGTGGGTGGCCCATTAGCCGTGGGCGGGTCGGAGCGTTACAAGTGGTATCAGAGCTGGTTAGCCATCTCAGTTCCGTCCTGAGAGGCGTCTTGAGACTTGTCGGGGGCGCAACGAGGACGTTGCGTTCTTTGAGAGGGGGTGAATTGTAACATCCCGAGTTGTGATATGTGAAAAAGGCTTAAGAGAATTGATTTGGCTACCTATGTCACCAAAGTTGACTTATCTTTTCCGGAACACATCCTGAAAGAACTCCAGAGTTAAGCGTGCTTAAGCTGAAGTAGTGGAAGGATGGGTGACCTATCGGGAAGTGATTCGTGATAGCGTGCGAGTGAGGCCAAAGCATGGGAAAAGGTCGGGTGGTGATTGCAGGGCCAGTAAACAATGATTTCGAGCCTTTGGAAAATTAACGGACCGACCGTCAGACGGGATGGGGCCCACGGGCCGAGAGAGCGGGCGTGGGTGGCCCATTAGCCGTGGGCGGGTCGGAGCGTTACAGATTATTTCAGTGAAACTCCAACATATCCTGAAAATCTTTTCCGACGACAATTTAGAATGAACAAGCCATTGTTCATACATATTGTTGATCGACTCTCCAATGAAGTTCCATTCTTTCGACAAAAAAAAGACAGTCTCGGAAGGCTTTGTCTCTCTACACTTCATAAATGTAGAACAGCTATTCGTGTGTTGGCATATGGTTCTGTGCTTGATTCAGTCGACGAATACCTCATGCTCGGTTCAACCACTACCCGGTTATGTGTGGAAAATTTTGTGAAAGCAATAATAAATTTGTTCGGTGATGAGTACCTAAGATGACCAACACCGGATGACCTTCAACGTCTACTTCATATTGGAGAGTTTTGTGGATTTCCCGGGATGATAGGAAGCATCGATTGTATGCATTGGGAGTTGAAGAATTGTCCCACCGCTTGGAAATGCAATATTCCCGTGGTTCAGGAAAATCCATAATCGTTTTAAAGACGGTACTTCATATGATCTCTGGATATGACATGCGTTTTTTGGACCTCCAGGTACTTCAAACGATATTAATGTTCTTGATCGCTCACCTATTTTTTATGACATAATAAATGGTCAAGCCCCGCAAGTGAATTTTTCGGTCAACGAACGAGACTATTTGGCGTACTATCGCACCGATGGTATTTATTCGAAATGGGTAACTTTTATCCAATATATTCCACTTCCACAAGGACTGAAAGCAGTTTTATTTGTCCAACGTCAAGAAGCTGTCTGAAAAGAAGTCGAGCGTGCTTTCGTAGTCTAGCAAGCTCGATTTTCCATTGTTAAAAATCCAGCACTTTTTTGGGATAAAGTCAAAATTGGGAAGATTATGAGAGCATGTATCACACTCCATAATATGATAGTAGAAGATGAACGTGATGAATACACTCAATTTGATGTTTCAGATTTCCAACAAGAAGAAGGCAGCGGAAGTTCACATGTCGATCTCACATATTCTACAGATATCCCTACAAATATCGCCAATATGATGGGTGTTCGAACTAGAATTCGTGATAGACAAATGCATCACATATATGACGTAAATTTAGACGTGATCAAGACAACAACTAAAGCTTTAATGCTTCTTTGAAATTATTATCGTTTATTTTTGTAATCTTTGTTTTTATGTTGTTATTTAAAAATCTATGTTTCAAATGTTATGTTTAACATTGTTTTTTTAAAATAAATTTTATCTTCAATAAAATAATGTTTAATATATTTTTTTAAGGACCCCTAACTAAAAAACTACCAATGGAACACTAAAATTAAGGGTCTCTTAACAAAAGTTCTTAACTTCACTTTAATACTAAAAAAATTACTATGAGCCCTCTTAGGGGTTGCTCCAATAAACATGCTCTTAACAACCTTTAAAAATAAAACATTCACAAAGAGGGGCAGATCTAAAAAATAATATAATGAATGACACAATAAATAAATAAAAAATATATATATTATATTAAAAAATTTAGTGAATTGGACTTTATTATTTTTTTTTAAAAAAATCTAAAATTTACATCTTATTTTAAATGAACCATACAAAGAAATAGTAACTTTCATAATTTTTTGATATTTAATTTTGTTAATTTTAATCTTCCTTTTAAGTAATCTTACAAATTATATACTTCATATAATATTTAAAAGTATTTTTATTAATCTAATTATTGAAAAATTAAAAATAATAAAAATAACTGCTAGAGTGAAATAGAATCAATTATAGTTTTTCTTATATACAATTTAGTAGTAGAAAAAAAAAGTTTATAAAGAAAGAAAGAATAGTGTTATGTATCAAGACCAAAAGAAAAAAAAGGAGAAAATATTGTATAAATGGTAACACAAGTATGTAGGAAAACCGATAAAATAAAAAAAATAATTTTAGGTAACAAGAAAAGGAGAAAAAATGATATTTTTTAAAAGCAATTAAGAGTGTGTAAAATCAGAAAGCTAGGACTGTTTTAAGGAGTTTCGAACTTGGAAGTAGTGGGGGCACACGAAGCTACTCAAGCCAATGGAACTAGACATCTTTATGTATTTACAGTTCACAAGAAACTTATATAATCAATATGCGGCACGTGCAACACCCCTTTCCAGGGTGAGTCCGCCCCTGTTCACAAACTGTATTGTAGGACACTAGGTATTTTTCAAGAAACTTCAATCGAACAATCATGCAATTGATACTGTTACAGCTACCCATTGCATTCAAAAGACAAGTGTAACTGCCTTGTTTCTTCCTCTTGTGTGTCCAAAATAGTCTTTTCTAAGTTTGTAGGTCCATTTTATTTCACAGTTGAAAAGTTCAAAAATTTGTTTACTGACATTGCAATTATTACATGATTTTTTTCATGTTTTTTGTTATTCACACAGTATCCCAAATCACTTTCAATAGAAATGTTAATTGTTAGTTTTAAATTACTTATGTTTATCTTCTTTAAAAACCACCTTTAATCATGCCATTAAGTCTTTGTTAGTGCAAATTGTTTTAAACTTTTTAAAATTTGTAAACTAAGGGCATGACTGGTTCAACCGCAGCGGTTGCGGTTGCGGGAGTTTGTGGATGCGGGCGGTTACGGTTTCTAGCGGTTTTAAGAAATTTGTACGACTGGTACTGCGATTAAAAATTGGTGCGTTTGCGGGTGACTTATGACTGGTTTTTTTAATGACAAAAAAAAAAGACTGGTTAACTACCAAATGCGGAAACAGTGAAATAATAAATTAACAATATTTACATTTAATATAATGATAAAAATATCAAAAATCATAAAATTATAATAAATATAAAATTTATATTTAGAAATTTATAATTTTAATTTTTGAAAATTTATTGAAATTGTTTTTATTATAAAATTTTATAATATTAATTAAAATATAATAGATATATTTTAATATTTTCATAATTTTAATTTTAAATTTTTTATTAAATATTTTTACTTTTGTATATATATTGTTTTTAAAAAGAAAAAGAATTTTTTTTTACCCTCCCGTAACCGTCCGCAACCGCAAACGCTTTCTGGAGCCAGCTTTTGAATTTATGAAATTCAGAGCGGTTTGAAACGGTTTAGAGCGATTTGAATGATTTTTGCAAACCGTCGACAACCACTACCAACCGCAAAAGCTGCATTTGCGGGTAGTAGCGGGAAAACCAGTCGTCCCCTAGAACGTATACTTTTGAGTCACAAATAAGATTTGGATAATCAAAACCTGAATTGATACTGAATCCGAATTTAAAATGAGTTAATACACTGAATTTGGAATGTGTTGTTATTATATCTGAACTGAACTCGAAGAAATACGAACCAAATTTAAACTGATTTTTAAATATATTTGAATGATATTAAATTTCATGCTCTCCAAGAATTGATTGAATCCTAGTCAAACCCGATTGAATACCCCAACCCGAATGCCCTAGACATGTCTAGTTAACCACTTAAATGCATTAACCGGTCGATTTATATCCCTTATCCACAATGTCAGATGAGCATTATTTAAAAAAAAAAAAAAAGTAATGGCCCAAAATCTAGAAGGGAGCAAAGAAGAAGAAAATTAAAACGCCGTCGCGGCAATACTCTGAACGTCTGTCGTCGCCAAACACCTCCCGGAGCAAAAGATCTTGTCGACGGGTAAGTCTCTTCTTTAAAACCCTGTTGCTCGGTCTTTTTCGTCATCATGATGCGAATACTGATACGAGAAATCTCGTAGATCCTCTGCAGAAGATGGATATAATATCACAGTTGCAAGAACAAGTGAACTCGATAGCTGCAATCACTTTCAATGTTTTCGGTACACTCCAACGAGATGCTCCTCCCGTCCAGCTTTCTCCTAATTACCCTGATCCTCCACCCTCTGCTCCTACTACTGATGAACCTAAGCAGCTCAGTGCCGATCTAGTCAAGGCTGCTAAACAGGTTAGATGATTTGTGTTCAGTTCATCTGTATTGGTGCTGGTGTGGAAAATTTTGATACTTGTTACTTGTTTTGGTGAAGTTTGATGCTTTGGTTGGAGCACTTCCTTTATCAGATGGAGGTGAAGAAGCCCAGCTCAAAATAATTGCACAACTCCAGGTAACATATATATAATATATATATATATGTATTTTTTTTTCTTTTTTTTTTGTTAAAACTCCATGTAAAATATATAAGTTCATAACTGACTGATATTTTGAGTTCTTGGTTTCGATAGATCCTTGAAACCTGTATTTCTTTTCATCTAACGGCTTTGCATGTTCCTTTATCTACTGTTTTTCTGCAGATGGAGAACCATGTTATTGGCCAAGAACTCCATAAGCAATAGAGGCTGCAGGTAAGCAGATTCTTGTTCAGTGTGTACGTTTTCTTGCTACTACAACACGCTAGGATTAACACCATCGCAGGGAGATCTCTTTGGTGGTTCTAGTGTTTCAGTTTTTCATTTTCCCCAAGTTCTTGCAATTGCGTCTATGAACATTGAGCTGGTCTGAAGAGGTGTGTAACCTTGTTTCTTGACAGAGAAGGAGCTTAAGCAAGTTCAGGAGCTATTTGGACAAGCAGCTGACAATTGCCTCAACTTGAAGTAACCCGAATGAATTTCTTATCCTAGCTGATCCATACACTATATGACTTGGTTCAGGAACAATTATGTATTAGGTTCAGAAGTAATAGAAGTTGTGCTTTGATTCATTACAAATTGTTGTAGATGTACAAGAATGTTAGGTAGCTCTAAAGTCACAACAACGACATCATAATTTTAACACTACCATTATTCTGCCTGTCCAATAACAATCATAAAGAGCGTATGATTAGCCCCCTATGTCTGATCGTTCAGTTAGGGCTGGTCTACAGTCTCATGTATCTGTCACATTTGATCCAAGTTGACTTCACCAGTGACTGGATTCAATCATTTGCAGAGATCAAGGGTTTAGGAACCGTGCAGGCTGTATTAATCGATCATATTCTGGTTAGTCCTGACACCTAATCCCTTTCCTACCTGTCAGCAGAGCCGCCGCCTGCTCAAGAAAATTTTGGACCCTTGGCAAATTGGTTTTAAGTTTTATTTTTATTTTTACATTTATCTATGGTAATTTAAAAAGTTTTGGGCTCTTATTTTTAATTGTTAAAACAATTGGGCTCTTTTTAATATTATTTATGCAAAAACACTTTGTTTAAGACCCACGACCTCTTGTCCAACCTCCTAAATCAGCAATGCCTGTCAGCAAGATTTTGTGCCAGAGTCCATCAATCTTGTCTGCATGTTACATGAAGCTTTAGTATGCAAATGATCTAGATTTAAAGATGGTTTTAGAAATCAAAATTAATATATAATAGCTCTCTTTATTTGCTTTAGAAAATAAATCAAAACGTAACGGTTTTCTCAATCTCTTAAAACTAAGTTATTCCACAATTTTGCATCTCTATATATAAGAAAACTAGGTGTTTTGCCCGCACATGCGGGCATTATCTTCTTACGAATAATTTTTGGTTTATGTCTTATTAATTCAAAAAAAATATAATAAATAATTATTAATGATTTAACAAAAAAGTTTAAATCAAACATCATATATATATATGATGAATATTTCCATCAAAATATATATATTATTATTGTGATAACTTTTTTAAAGCACTTATATATTAGCAATATTTTAGATATATTAATATTTAATTATAAATGGTTCTATACCTTAATGTCTTATAATAAAAAAAAATATTTCCAGATAAAAATAATATATATAAAAATTATCTTATTTATTTTTAAAATATATATGTTTTTATTTTGATATTTTTCATATTAGTTTATAATCAATTAGCTAGTAGAACTTATAATCTATTATTATTAATATAAAATTCTTTTAAATTATATATTAAGCAAAAATACCTAAAATCATGGAGAATACGACACACAAACAAAATCAGCTTTTGATTGACTAATATTTAATTAGAAATTGTTATATGTCTTAATCTCTTATAATAATAAAATTTTATTTTCCAGATAACAATAAAATATATATGTATAAGAATTATCTTATTTAATTTTTTTTAATTTTGATAATTTATTATATTAATTTATAATCAATTTAGTAATATAAAATATAATCCAATATTATTAAAATAATAATTCATTTTAATTATATAATTAACTTTTAAAAGCACTTATATATTTGAAATATTTTATAAAAATACTTTTGATTGGTTAATATTTAATTATAATTTCTTTATATCTTAATGTTTTATAATAAAAATATTATTTCATATAACAACAAAATAATATGTAGAAGATTTATAGTATAGAAAAATATATATTTTTGATCATTTATCATATTAATTTATAATCAATTATGTAATATGAAATATAATATAATATTATTAATATAAAATTTGTTTTAATTATATAATAAGTCAAATACCTAAAATTATGAAAAATTTGACACATAAGCAAATTCACTTCTCAAATAATAATATAGATATAGATAACTCTTAATCTTATTAAATAACTAATATATTTAGATAACTTCTCAATATATATACACACATATATGCAAATGATCTAGATTTAAAGATGGTTTTAGAACTCAAAATTAATATATAATAGCTCTCTTTAATTGCTTTAGAAAATAAATAAAAAAGTAAAGGTTTTCTCAATCTCTTAAAACTAATAAGTTATTCCACAATTTTGCATCTCTTTATATAAGAAAATATAGATAACTCTTAATCCTATTAAATAACTAATATATTTAGATAACTTCTAAATATATATATATATATATATTTAGATAACTCCTAAATATACCTGTTAATCCTAGTCCTTTAGAAACATAAATCGGTGGAATTAGGATATATATCTTATTAATCTAACTATCTACAAGCTTAAGTTAACATTTTACCCCTTAAGCTTGAAGTTATTTTTTTCCAAATCTTGGAACATTAATGCGATCCTCATCTCCTTGAACTTGGTTTTACCAAGAGCCTTTGTTAGGATATCTGCATTTTGCTCATTTTCAGGAACATGCTCAATTTCTACTCTGTGTGTATATACTTACTTCGACCATGAAACATCGGGGAGAAATCGCTGATTGATTATCTATCTGAATGACAACCTTCTCACAAGGTGTTCCAATGATCTCAACAAGTAAATCTTGGCACCAAATCGATTTTCTTGTTGCTTCAGTACCCGCCATGAACTCGGCGTCACACAAAACAAAGCCACAGTATATTCTTTCTGTCAAGAGATTGGATATTTACCAAAATATAAAATGTGACTTGTTGTGATTTTACAATTATAAAGGCCTACATTATGACTACTATCATTGTAGCCTACCAGCCTTGTTGCTTTTGAAGTCGAGCTTTCGTATTCGTATGTTAAACCAAAAGTAGTTGTGCCTTGTAAATATCTCAAACATTGCTTCATCGCTGCTCCATGAGACTCCTTAGGATTCTGCATATATCGACTTAATACTCCTACCCAATAGGATAAGTTTGGTCTCGTATGCAGTGAGTAATGAAGACAACCAATGTTTTTCATTTAACTTATAGCACTGACGTCCTTTTCATCTTTGAATTTTGATAACTTGAGTCCAGACTCCATCGGTGTGTGGACCAAGTTTCAGGCTCTCATCCCAGCTTCTTCCAGGATTTTTAAGGCATAGCACTTTTGATTTGATGCTATTCCTCCTTTGTGTTGACTCACCTCAATTCAAAGATAATATGTTAATTCTAAGATCACTCATCTCGAACATAGAAAGCATCTACTTCTTGAATTCATCAATGATTTTTATATTTGTTTTTGTAACAAATAAATCGCCTACATAAACTGCAACAAGAAGAAGGTTTATGCTTACTATTTTTCTGATAGACAAATGGCTCTTTTGAACATTTCTTAAAATAAAGTTCCTTGGGAATTTGATTTAGCATATTGTTAAATGATCTTGGTGCTTGCCTTTAACCATACAAAGATTTATTGAGCTCATAAACTTTGTCTTCACGTCCTTTCACTACAAAGCTCTCCGGTTGCGTGACATAAATAGTATCTTTCAAATCTCCATGAAAAAACTCTGTTTTAACATCAAAATGATGTATTTCCCATCCGTTGGATGCTGCCAGATTGATAAGGAGATGATGTTTTCTCAATCAGGGCTACCGGAACAAACACTTCATCGTAATATATTCCATATCATTGTACACATCCCTCAGCAACGAGTCGAGCCCTGTGCTTATTGATGCTTCTGAGGAATGGATGATGTAAAGGTGCCGTGTACATGAATGCTCCTGACAGATCGATGACAGATGTGGCCAAGTCTCAGTTAGGTCCTATTATACATGCTAAGTGCAGGCCAGAGTCCAATGGGGTAAGCTATTCCATGCATTCTCATCAGATTCATTTGAAATAATTGTAAGTTAGAGTGAAATTGCAGTTAAATCCATTATCATTGTCTTTATCTAGAGGTAACCACGTAATTTCCCTAATTTATGGACTTTTTCAGGGTGATATGGAAGAGAGTAGTCAATGAAAAAAGTTGTGGAGTAGATTATTAGGTTATGGAATGCTTGAATATTATTATCACATAATGTGTACATATATATGAGAGTACATGATCAAATAAGGAAGGTAATATACAGCACTAAAGAGAGAGACGTTAGTGCATAATCCTAGGAAGTCTAATATATACTTTCTATATCTCTTACATAGATCCCTTTATAGCGACTTTTATGTCCTTTTCATGGCTGATTTAAGTAAAATTCTTATTTTAGCGTATGGGCGTTATTGACAGTTCCTAAACGCTTGTGTTCCACAACTCCCAGAAGAAGAAACCACTTCCTGATTATTCCCATCTCCGACTGAACAATCCGGTAATATTGCAAAACCAGACGGCAACAACGCCATGTAATCAGGATCTCCTCCGCTTAGGACAACATTCGTAGCTACTATATCCACCGGTGTATATATCACATACGATCCAGACGCGTCCGTGCAACTCTCCTGTAGTATCAACATGTTTCTCTGGCTCGGGTTTCCGCTCTGTTACAGTAGAAATTTTGGATTCAGATATCAAAAAACAAAAGGATATTGATTTCACAGTAAGAATCTTACATTGACTCGGAGCAAGGAGATGAAGTTTCTAGGTTCACGACCATTTCCTATATGAGTAATTTCTTGAACCATTCCTCCATTCGAGAGAATATTTATTACAATATCTATTACAATAAATGGAACTTATCTCCCTCCTCATGAAAACATGTCAGTAATGTGCATGGGGATTTTTGTAACACTTGTCACCTGAAAAAAGCATCGAAACCCTTTTTTTTCTTCTTTCCTTTACGTTCTCTAATTTGGGCTTCAGTTTATTTATGGGCTTTTCGTGCTCTTTACATTTTTTTTATATTTGTTCATTGATTGAGCCAACTTCTCCTGTGCCCCCGTATCTATAGCGGCCTCTCAAATCTCATATACCCCCATTGTTTTAATAAAATATAAAAACCCAATTTTACCCTTTTATTTTCGAAATTATTAGTTTTTAAAATAAATAATAATTTCAAATTTTCAAATTTTTACAATTTCAAATTTTGGATAATACATTATATCGTATAGTTTTACTTAGTTGTACTAAGTTGTACTTTGTTATACTAGGTAATACTGATGTTTAGTTATATTGAATTATACCTAATTATACTGAGTTATACTGGGTACTACTGAGGTATAGTTAAACCGAATTCTACTAAGTTATACTGGTTATATTGAGTTTCACTAGTTATACTGGTTATACTGAGTTTCACTAGTTATACCAAGTTATACTGCATACTACTAGTGAGTAAGATATACCTAGTTATACTGGTAATGCTACGTATTACCAATGTGTTAGGTATACATCGTTATACTGAGTTATTCAGATCTGAAGATGAAATGAATAAAAAAAATGAAACATACAAAAATCTTTCAAATAAAGAACATGAAGAACCCTAAAATATATATATAAAAAATAGAACATGAAGAACCCTAAAATAAAAAAAAACCCTGAATTTCTAGAATTGTAGATCTAGGATCGTAGATCCATAACCATAGGTTTAAACGCTGCATCTCAGGTAGGTTTGCCACCTTCTCTTCTCCGTTTTCGTCATCTTCTTCATCATCACATGAAGCTCTGAGCCACTGCAGATTTGTTTTTGCTTTTGGTTTTCAGATCTAATCTCAGGGTTAATTGAAGAAGAGAGAAGAAGAAACAAGAAGGAACAAGAGGAAACAAGACTTTTTATTAATTGATTTGACGGAGAAGAAGATAGAAGAAAGAACAAGAGAAAGAGAGAAGTTGCGGAGAGGGAGAGAAGAAGAAGAAGTCGCAGAGAGAAAGAAAGAAAGAAAAGTGAACCGTCGTAAGAAGGAGAGAAAGAAAAAAAAAGTAAATAAGAAATAAAACACATATACTTAGGGTTGGTTTCTAAAGGGCAAAATTAATTTAATTTTTACATTAAAAATAATTCAAAAAGAAAATGATTTTAGATGACGTCTTTGGGAGATTAGATTTTCACATAAGGGAGTAATAGAGAAGATGTTTCTAGCTAAGACATTCAATCACCTAAACCCACTAATCCACTACCTGATCTTCATTGCAGCTTTCATTGATCGTTTAAAAGCTTCACTGAGTGATATATGCACCTTTTGAGATGCCTCTTTCCCAACTCATCTACTTCCTCTCGACAAATTGCTCGAGTTCTTTCTCAAACAAGCTTTCCGATAATTGCAAGTTCCTAGATTCGTTTCTCTTAAGGGAGGCCGCTGCAGACAAGTAGCCAAGACAAGATTGGGAGGTCTGGAATGTAAAGAAAGGGGTGAGTTAATGGGTGTGGATATGCTTCTGCGTGATGGCAAGGTATGTCAGTTTATGATTTTTAATTTTTCTGTTTGACATTATGGATTTTGTGAATAGCTGTTATCTGATACATGGTTCTTCGTATCAGGCTACGGTGATCCAAGTGTCTATAGATATGCACAGTCCCAACGGCTTCAAACACATATTGATTGATTGAAAGATTATAGTTTTGTTTTGCCGTAAAACATCTTCATTAATAGTTTTGTGTGGTTGTCAGAGAATTTGTAGTTGTGCTCATTAAAAAATTGTTTTGGTCTATGGGTTTTAGCTTTTAGGTGTACAACCTCATTGATGGAGGCTAATATCGAGATGTTGAATCTCACTCTAAGGATACAACTGGCGTTTTGGTGAGTTATCAGTTATCACATTCTTACCGAATGATCACTTACATCTATCAATCCTTAAAAGAGTTGAAAGTCCATAAAATTTTGAAGGATTTCTTTAGATAGGAGAAAGATAAAATTAGTAGGACCTTTGGGATCTTTGTAAACGAGTGGGGCTATTCTGACTACGACCAAACCAGTGAATTGTTTGGTATCACCGGAATAAAGGCAGGTCAAAGAATGAAGCTTTGCGGTCTGCATTACAAGATCCTTGTTGTAGATTAGATGTAGGCATGGACTTTCAAAACTTTTTTCTAGAAAACTGCAAAACTCAGTATGTTGTAACCCTTGGTTCTAAAAATCGGCCGAGTTGACGATTTAACGTCTGATTAAGCATGACGCGGGAGGTTAACGTGGCGAACTGGATCGATTCGGTTGGCTCCAGTGTGCCGCACACGTAGTTATTGAAGATTGAGTTTCGCAATGTTCAAAGAAAAAAGATTGAGTTTCGGTGTGCAGAGTTTTTGTTTCAGAGAAGAAGGAGAAAAGAGTTTTGTGGGTCCTAATAATAGTTTAAAAATCTTGCATACCATGGACCATAGTGAAACTTATGGACTTATTTCCCTTTTGTCTTCTACCAAAGTGATGTATTGATTTTGTCTGAGTGGTTTGCAAACGCACCACCACAGTTACTCTGGCGATGTATTAATGATGTTTTATACATATAATATTACACACAAAATTTATATTATACATATAAATGAGATATTATATATATATATATATATATATATATATATATAAAAGGACAAAAATTCCTCTCCGCGTACTCTCCGTATTTTTTCTGCTTTTTCAATAACTCGCTAGGCTCCAGTGTGCCGCACGCGTAGCGCCTAGCGAGTTTTCGAACAAGGGTTGTAACAGGTATGTAAATTTTCTTTTTATGAAGTATCAAGAGAATTGATATTTCCTTTGTTAGATATAGTAGAGGTTCGTGGATTTCGATATATATGTCCTTTGTAGGTATTGGTAAACACAGTCGTGGACATGCTTCTCTCCCTTTAACTGTAAAGACATTAAAGTTTCCATCAGCAAATGACCACGTAACCAAGTAATCTCCTTCTTTTTCAAGCATTGAGTATATAGTACGTGCAACAAAGTGTTGAGTGTGCGTGTGTGTTACTGATGTTATCAAACAATATAGCTCAGACTCTATTTCCTTGAATTACACAGTTATATCAAAATCTGGTGGTGCACAATTGGATCTACTTATCTGCATTTTTAAAATATATTACAATAACAACTATGTAGATAAACTTCCAAACGGGAAAGCAAAAAAATATAATAATATCTACTCAAACTTAGAAAATAAACATCAATAACAAAAATACACTAAAATACTGATAATGTAAATTTTTAATAGGAAAATAGATTTTTTAAAAATTATTTTCTTAGATTGTCACCCATCAAAAACTTTTTAAAATCAATACATCATCATAACTTTTAAAGATTTATTAATTTTACCTACATTTTTATTTACAAAAATAGCATTATAAACACATTAGCCCCATTTCTATAACCGCATAGGAAAATGGTCATATGCATATGAGAAAGAAATTGTGTCAACAATAAAAACATAACAAAAATAGATAATAATAATCAAAATGAAAAATTGACAAATATATTACACCATAAATGAAAACCAAAACACTTTAAAATATAAACAAACATCAAACATTAAATTAAAAATACTTACTCTCCCGCGCGAAGCAACTTATGTATGATATTTTCCTGTTACCATCTTATCTCGAAAAACCAATCGATTTAGGAATCAGATTTTTAAAGAATTTTTAAACATCATATATTAGAATTACATTTTAATTTTAATTTTACAGAGAGTCTAAATTCTTATGTATATAAGTTCACACTTCACATAAATTCAAGCATATAACAATTTCATGCTAAAAATAAAGAAAATATAACACTTCTTGCAACTTTCATAACATAAATACTTTTACGTACAAATGAAAATACTATTACGTAGAATTAAGAAAATATTTAAAATTTTATTCAAAAAAATTAAGAAAATATAACACTTCATGCAAGTGCATGGTTAAATATGAACACTTCCATAACATAAATATTTTTACGTATAAATGAAATAAATTCATGTATGTATTTAATAATTTATATTGTTGTTTTCCTTTCTTTTTCTGTTATATGACATATTGTTTTTAAAATAAAATAATGCTTGATTAAATAAAATTCAACAACTAGAAAAATAAATATTTACAATAAATAAGTATCATCTCATAGTTGTAACCGTTATTGTTAATATGGTTACGAAAAATTGCAAAACCCTTCAAAACGTATTTATAAGAAAATTTTGCTCAAACAAAATGACCAATTATACACATACTACATTAGTTAAGATTTTAAATATATAAAATATGTATCAAAATAACTTATATAAAATATGTATCAAAAGAATCTAATTAGCCGAAACAAAGGAGTACTGGATACATATGAAAATCTAAGAGATTGATTAATAGGGATTTAGAATTGGATTTTTTGCTTTAAAAATTAAGTTATAAATTTTACAGCTTTAACTTTAGATTTTATTGATGTAGAATTATTTAAAAGATTTAAAAGCACTAAATATAAAACTTTATGTTTAATTTCATAATTTTAAGTTCACTAAAAAAAAATATGTTAGTGGTCTTTTCAACTCAAAACCAGAAAAATTTAATAAATCTACAATTTTATTTTAAAAGAAAAACATATTATATTTATTAATAAAATTTAAAATAAATTTCCCAAAAATATTATAGAATAAAAGTACCTTTTGATTAATGAAATTAAAATATTTCTTCGATCAATAAAATAAAAATATATTTTAATATAAAATTGTTTTAGTGTAAACTCCCCGGTCCGTAGGACGGCCAACCAAGTAGACTTAATAAAAGACTTATACCATGACTTTAAAAGTGGTAAAACTATGGTATATCATCAATCAACAATGGAGGTTCTGAAAGGTTCTATGAAACGAGTCTTCATGGGTAATCTCTACATCAATCTAGGTTAGTGTCGTTTCGTGTGAGTTAGTGAATATAGAATATTCTCTTGTATCAATTTGAATATCCTAGTATTCAGATCTTCTGTTGTAAATATCTTGTAGATCACGCTTTCTGTGTAACTACACAGCCTTTCTAAGGCAACTTAATATGAGGAATCCCAAAATTTTACCAACTATCATGGTATCAGAGCCAGAAGCTTCTGAACCTAATCTTCTTCTTCTTCTTCTCAACACATTAACTTTGAGAGAGCCTTTGGTGTGACAATTATAAAGTCACACATACCGCTGATTCTAAACCTAGATGATCACAACTATGATACCTGGCGTGAACTCTTCTTTACTCACTGCCTGACATTCGATGTTGCTGGCATATTGATGGGAGTTCTGTACCTGATGGAGCCAACGATGTTTAATGGAACAAACGAGATGGATTTGTCAAGCTGTGGATCTACGGTACCTTATCACCAGATCTCTTCCGCAGCTCCTTCGAAACTGGTGGCACAGCTCGAGATATTTGGGTTCTTATTGAAAACAAATTTTGCAATAACAAAGAAGCTAGAGCTATTCAGCTCGACAACAAACACCGAACTACTGAGATTGGCGATCACACCATAGAAGCTTACTCCCAGAAACTGAAATCTCTATCAGATCATCTAGGCAGACGCAGAGAGGACTTGGGTGTGGCACTTGCCCCACACAAAATTTTGTATTTTCTTCAGTAATTAGCTTATAATTTATCTAAATGTCCTTAATGTATATATTCTTTATAATGTGTGCCCCATACTCATTAAGTTGTTGGATCCGCCCAGACTAGCTCAACTTCATATTGGGTTCTTGGATAAATTTAATTTATATACAATATAATTGATTATATATAATATTTTGGGCCTTTATTGCAAAAAATACAATAAAAATTTGGACCATTTTTATCATTAAATTTATTTGTTTTAAAGGTGGGCCCTGAGCGTGTGCCCCACTTGCCTACCCCTCATCCAATGTGGATTCCCATCACTGATTGTACGCTTGTTACCTATCTCCTTAATGGTCTCAACGAACGCTTCGACAACATCATTAACGTGATTCGACATAGGGATCCATTTCCTTATTTTGCAACTCCGAAGTCAATGCTTCAAATGGAGGAAACACGACCGAAGAGAACTAACAAACATGTCGCGCAACACTCGGATCAGGCTTCATCATCTACGGCTCTAACCAATTTTTCTCAACCAAGCAACAACGCAGGCCGTGGCAATCACCCACGCTCTAATGGCAGAGGTAGCAGGCGTGATGGCAACAGAAACAGAGGATGCAACAACCAGCGATACTATCAGAAATACTACTCGAATCCACCATCGCATGGCTCCTACCCTCAGCGGCAGAATCCTCAACAACAATCATGGGCTCCTTATATGTCATCACCAGCACCTTACCGTCGCCTACGTGGACCTAGGCCACAGATACATCAAGCTCCCATGTTGAAAAATGAGTTCCAGCCCAGAACTGATTTTGCGGCTGCATTCAAAACGATGACTCTTGGAGACCCCATTGCTGCAGATTGGTATATGGATTCCGGAGCCACCAGCCATCTTGCCTCCACGACATGTATCCTAAATTCTAATCACACATCAAATATATAGACCACCAGATTATATAAAGTAAATTTGGAAGAGACAATTTGTTTTGCTGGCCGAATATTATTGATTAACAAAGTCTGTGTACAAATTAAAGTTCATGAAGCCAAATACGTTCTCATCTGAGTAACCGTTGATGAGAACTTAGTCACTTAGAAAGCATCTTTTTTACCAACAAGCCATAACCAACCCAAAGAAATTCCTGTAAGTGCTCCTCCTAATATAAAAGTCACCAGCAGATTCCCCAATGCATTCTTCTCCGGACCCTTCACAAAATATAAGTTAGAATAAAAATGTAGCTAGAGGTTGATTGTTTATAATATGTTTGTGCTCGAAGACTGTCATAGACTGTCATAGTTATAAGAAATAGAAATGTAATAACAAGGAAACGATCAAACCCGTAGGAAGAGTAGATTGATTACCATGTAACCTTTAGGGGCTACAGTGAGAATGCAAACAGTGAGATGGCCAGTACTTAATCCCAAAATAGAAATGAGCATAATCATCCATCCTTTATCACCATATTTTGCGGTGAAGTAAAACGCCGGAACGAGTAAATAACGGGACAAAACCACAATTGTAAGTGCTTTCCTATTTTTAGTCTGCAGCCATTTCACCAGCGGCATGTACCTCCCAACCAAATCCCAAAAGTTGTACACCGCTACTAGGACAAGTGCGTACCAAGTCCCTAACCCGTGTTGTCCTGTGTTCTCGTATAAGAACCCAGGGAAAATGGATAATGTCAAAACATAGATGAGGAATAGATTCACTGCATGGTCTATGTTTTGAAGCAATAGATCTTTTTTACTTAGCCTTTGACTCTTGGAATCATAATTAGTCTACAAAAAAAATTAGGAAATCAAGCAATGTTTCATATTAAAGAATCTTGAAAAAGAACAAAAGAAATATCATTTCATTTTGTTTTGGAAATTATCAAGAAATATTCTTAAATAATCTTGTAAAACAAACTAAGAAAGTAGTGATTCTTGAGGAATCTGAATTTACCATGTCTGATTGATATTGGATACCAGCAGCAGCAAGATCAGCAGAAACAGTTTGGGATCCTTCTGAAGCTGCCTTTTGTCGGTAACATTTGACGATGGGTAGTTTTGGGAACACATAAGCGTATAGCATCACACAGAGGAATTCTATGAATGTTGAAATTACTAAGAATATCACTGCACACGAAGAAAAAAGAAAAGAAAAAGCAAAAGATGAAACCATAAAACACTGAAAATATATGTGTTCTCCCAAAATATGTTAAACGTACTTGCGCCTTTTCGTAGACGGTCGTTTGATTTCTCAAAGGCTGCTTTAGTTATTAGCCTAAGCGCTGAGGTTAGAGCACCAGCTACAGCCAAGCCAGCCATGAATGACTACAATGAAACAAGAAGATGTATATCTAGCAAAAACCGGCTTATTAAATCTAATTTATCTAAACTAGAGACCTTAAAAACGTTAGATATTATTAAACCTGGATGAGTTCAGGGCACATTAGAGATAAATCACCAATCATTCCTCCTTTAACAGTAGCATCCGCGATGCCAAACAAAGATACAACTGCGCATAAACCGATATAAGGTCCGATTCCACCTTGACCTTTTGTTGTCAAGTCCAACTGTTTTTGAGTTTCTTAGAGTCGAGTCCATAAATAAATTCAGGCTCATGAAAAATAATAATGTAGGAG
Source organism: Brassica rapa (assembly GCF_000309985.2). Classification (NCBI taxonomy): domain Eukaryota; kingdom Viridiplantae; phylum Streptophyta; class Magnoliopsida; order Brassicales; family Brassicaceae; genus Brassica; species Brassica rapa. Next base: position 16,841,199 of record NC_024796.2, on the reverse strand, counting down.
CAAGCCTCGAAATTTAAATTTACCATTATGAGCAAGAACGTGGATATTGTGAATAGAATGTAACCGACTAGTATTCGCTTTCGAGTATTGATTTTCGATTCATGGTATGCGAGAATGACGATTGTTCCAACCGCAAATGGTTGGTATACAAGTGGTAGAACCCTTGAAGGATGATAAACCTATTAGAAACATGTCATCAGACTGGTGAATGATGACCACTAGAAGAATAGTTAATAAGAATGAATATACAAATGAAAGGTAAACAGTAATTAAAAAGTTGTTGATAAGAATAAGATTTCGTTGTGAGAGTGAATATAACAGAAAGTTTAATAAAAAAATTCAGATCAAGTGAAAGTAAATTCATAACAAACAAAATTAGTTACATACTAATCATTAATTTGGAATTCGGTTCTTTAAACTGAATTTAATATAAAATGAATTTAAATTATTTTATTATCAATATTAATTTCTAAATTAAAAGCATAATATTTCAATTATGAATTATTATGAAATTAAATTTCAAAATAATACTTCCTCCGTTTAATGAAGAATGTCATTTTAACTTTTCACACAAATTGAAAATTACTAAAATACGCTTATGATTAAAATGTGTTTATGTTCTTAAAATTACAACTATTTAATCAATAGTATTTCAGATAAATATAATTATTTATATGTCATTGTATTTTGTAATTATTATCAAGATATCTGGATCAAACATTTTAGTATTCGGATTCGGTCACTTCAGATATTCGGATTTTTGGAGCGGATCCGGATCTGCTCGAATCAAATCCGTTATCTCAGATAATAATTCCAGCCATAGTTTTAAATTTTCTCATCATCTATTCTATTAAAATAGGATCATGACCTATTGATAAATGTTAAGTCCAACTATTTATTCTCTTTATCTAAGGAGCCAATTATTGTACTCTTTATATAACCGTACTAGGATAAGACATATGTCTTGTGCAAGGTAAATTTATATGAAAATTATTTAAAAAATATCATATAGAAAATAAAATGTATATTATTGATCGAATTAATATTTTTGGCCCTTAAACAATTTTTTAAAAACTTTTTTTGTTAATTACATAATTTATTTACCAATGAACTGATCCAATTTTTTAAAATATTTTAGGTCAAAAAATTATTTATCGCATAAAAACCTAACGCTTAGGCCGAAGAATCTCATGCCTATTATTTGGTTACAATGAAACTATGACAACTCGGTTTTATACCATGCTTTAGCAATTTAAAATTTAATTATGGTTATGATAAGTTTACGTTCACGTGCCAATGCTATCTATCTTTGATATTTTTCTCTTTTTTTGTGTCATTTTGGTTATAAATATTGATTTTTGAGTTTATTCTCATTTCTTTCTTTTATTTTGGCCTGAGATTTAGAAAATGTTTAAGATTCAAAATTATTAAAGAGATATACTTAGGTTATGATCTGCGTCTTGTGTATAATAAATATTTTATATTTATTACTTATTTTATATTTTTCTGCATATTATGAAATAATAAAATAATAATTATATATTAAATAACTAAGAAATCAGTTACTTTTATGTTATAAATTGGCTTGCACATATAAATCAAATGACCTCTCTCTTTATTCGCAATCATTTTAGGATTAATAAATCAAAAAAATCAATATTATCTATCGTATATGATATATAATTAAATTTGAACGATATGAAATACATATATATTAACATTAACACCTATTAAAATAAAATTATTTATTTGTATGATTTTATTATCATTATATCTTAAAAAATTTAAACATTGGTCATAAAAGTTTATGTAAGACTTTTAACAGTTTTAGAAATTTATACTTGTTTTGAAAAATTTAAAATACAACATATACAAAAAATCTAAATTTTTAATATATGATTAATGTAATTTTGTAATTTATTTTAATAATAAAGAATTAAATAAAAAAAATAAAAACAAATCAAGATTATTAGCAAATATTCATTATTTAAAATCATTAATTACTATATATATATATATATCATAATCACATTAGGTAATTCTGTAAGTTTAATTTAAGGAAATAATATATAATAAATTTTAATTTGATAAATGAATGGTCTATAATAGACATATTTTTTAATATAAAATTCCCTACCAATTTAATTTTGAACTAACAAAATTCTCAATTGATTTTCAAGTCGCCACGTAAACAAATAAATATTCCAATTAAGTGACGACTTAGCATGACAATTTTTTAATTAATACAAACTACATGTTCTACACTTTTTAAATGTTTCTCTATTAATGTATAGATAATGTTAAACCATTGATCATTAATTTTTGACATAATAATCTTAACAGTTTAGTAATTTTGTCATTTTTTTTAAATTCTAAATATAACATATACGAAAATTTCTAAATTTTAATTTTATGGGTAATTTGATTGTTTAATTTATTTTATTAATATAAAATTAAACAAAAACGATGGATGAGATATAAATTGTTATCAAATATTTATTATAAGAATCATTAATTATCATATATATATATATTAGTCATTTTGGTAATTTCATGGCTTTTATTTAAGAAAGTAAAAGAAAATAGTAATTGTACACTTTAATTAATTTTATGATTAGTTTAATGAAAAGTATAATATATACTTAACTAGACCAATATATTTTTTAAGGATTCTGAATTTCATTTTGGTGACGACACGTGGCTACACTTAAAGGTTGTAATGTTTCTCAATTAACTAGATTTTTTATCCGCACATCCGTGCGGGTAGATTTTCATTTTATAAATATATATCGGATACCATCGCAAAAATTTAAAAGATATGATTTACATTTTTGTGTTATATATTGTGTAAATCTATAATGTTATTGGTTATGTTTCTTATTCGATAATATTAATGTATAATGATTTGTTTATATATTTTACTTTATTATTAATTGTTATTATTTATTAATATATTTTTGAGTTTTGTAAAATAAATTCATAGGATGAAACACAAAATTGAGAATCTCCTTCAATTTTTCTAATTTTTACAGACTGAATACAATACATTTTAAAATTTTATTCAGTTATACTATAAAACTGATATTTTCTTAGCATAATCTATATTTCTATGTTATTTATTTTAGTATATTGTGGGATTTTATAAGTAAATACATTATAATAATACTATATTATTAATTATGAAATCAATCGCTGCATTAATTTAAAAATATTTTAAAATTTTATTAAATTTTGTTAGGTTTTTTCAACAAATTTTGCTATAAGTAAAAATAAAATTTAAATTTACAATTAAAATTTAAAATTTAAATTTACTGTTAAAATTTAAAATTTAAATTTACTGTTAAAATATATTTATTAATATATATATAATTTATAAGATTTTTTAGAAATGTTATATATTAAATAGATTAACTTAAATAGTCAAATAGATGTAATTGAGAAATAGACCTAGTATGAATTTTTATGGTATTTCTTTTAATAAAGAAGATATAGAATATAATTATAAAATTTGAAAAATAGCATACACTTTTATTTTATTTTGTTTTATAATAAAATTTTATTTAAATTAATATATAATAGTATATATTATTTGTTACAAAATTAATCAATGGTATTAATTTAAATAAAATATTTTAAATTTTTAGAAGGATTTTGTTAGATTTTTTCTCAACATTTTGTTATAACTAAAAATAAAATTTAAATTTACAGTTAAAATTGATTTATTATTAATATTTTTATATATTGAATAGATTAATATAAATAATTAAATAAATGTAATTAATGAAATGGACCTAGTATGACTTTTTTATGATAGATAAAATGGTGCTTCTCTTTTAAGAGAGAAGATATTTTAAAATTTTAGATATATTTTGTTAGATTTTTTCTCAACATTTTGTTATAACTAAAAATAAAATTTAAATTTACAGTTAAAATTGATTTATTATTAATATCTTTATATATTGAATAGATTAATATAAATAATTAAATAAATGTAATTAATGAAATTGACCTAGTATGAGTTTTTTATGGTAGATAAAAATGGTACTTCTCTTTTAATACAAGAGATATATAAGATATCTGATTTTATTTCAACACTAACCACTGCATCCCATATATATTAAAAGAGAAGCATTACAACATATTTTTGTAGTCACATGTCATCACCACAGTTAGAGGTGTCAAAATGGGTCAAATGGGTCAACACAATCCATAACCCAAATGAGTTTATTGTTAATGGGTCATGGATCAACCCAACCTATTAAATTAAATAGGTTAGATGGGTTAGTGGTTGACCCATCGACCCAACATCTTTATATTGAATTACTAGGGTCGGTCCGCCCTACAGCCGGGATATTAGTTAATTTGATATTTACTAAATGCTCGAGTTGAAGTTTGTTTTAAGATTCAAGAATTTGGTTATCTATTATGTGTTACTTATTAGTATGCGGTGGTATTTTAAAATGACATATGGTATTTCATATATTTAGTTTAGAATAAAACATGGACATATGTATTGACTATATATAAAAGTTGGGTATAATTTTAAAATGACATATGTATAGAGGTTTTTTAACCATTACGTCACTGGCACAAAATATTTATAACTGCAAATAACTTCTTTTAAAAGCAAAACTAATAAAAGCGTGTACAACAAATGTATTTTGATATATATTATATGCATCAAGTTATAAAGGTTGGAAACATTGCAAAACTGTTTGGAGCAAAATTTTTAACTTCACGATCTTCATCTTGACGTCAGTTCAGTGCCGGTCCTGGCCACAAGCAGAAGAAGCATGGATTTCAAGCCAACACGATAATAAGCATTTTCGTGGCCACATATTTATAAAAAGTGACTTTAGCCTATTGGTTCTAAGAGAAATTAACAGTGTTGGAGGTGCTGGGTTCAATTACCCTTGACAGCCTTTCGTTTTATTTTGGCCCCAAATATAAAATGGGACACGTGTCACTCCCATAACGCACGACTTGATGACGTGGCATCACAGGAGGGCGGCGAACATATTTTTATATATATATATTTTTAAGTTAAGACCAAGTTGATCGAAATGAGAAAATTTTTTGTGGTTTTGGCGGAAAAACGCATTTTTGTGGAAAAAAGAGTTTTTGCAGTTATGGCAGGAAAATGCGTTTTGTGGTTTTTGTGGAAAACAAGTTTTTGCGATTTAGGCAGGAAACCACGATTTTGTAAGGAAACGAGTTTTTGCAGTTTTGGCGGGAAAGCGCGTTTTGTGGTTTTACAGGAAAATGTGTTTTTGTGGTTTTGGCGGGAAAACACGTTTTTGGGATTTGGTGGGAAAACGCGTTTTTGCGGGAAAACGAGTTTTTGCGGAAAAACACATTTTTGCGGGAAACGCATTTTTGCGGAAAATTGCATTTTTTGCGGTTTTGGCGGAAAATGCATTTTTGTGGTTTTGGCGGAAAAACGCGTTTTTGTGGTTTTGAAGGGAAAACGCGTTTTTGTAGTTTTGGTGGGAAAACGCGTTTTTGTGGGAAAACGCGTTTTTGTGGGAAAACTGATTTTGTGGGAAAACTGATTTTTACAGTTTTGGCGAAAAATTGCGGTTTTGTGGTTTTGGCGGGAAAACTTGGTTTTCAGTTTTAGCGGGAAAATTGGGTTTTAAGTTTTGGCGGGAAATTGCGTTTGGTGGTTTTGGCGGGAAAATGTGTTTTTGCGGGAAACATGTTTTTGCGGGAAAATGAGTTTTTGTAGTTTTGGCGGGATAACGCGTTTTGCGGTTTTAGCGGGAAAACGCGTTTTTGCGGAAAATTGCATTTTTGCGGAAAATTGTGTTTTTGCGGAAAATTGCATTTTTGCGGGAAATTGCGTTTTTGCAGTTTTGGCGGAAAATGCGTTTTTGCGTTTTTGCGGTTTTGTCGGGAAAACGCGTTTTTGTGGTTTTGGTGGGAAACGCGTTTTTTCGGGAAAACTGATTTTTACAGTTTTGGCGGAAAATTGCGGTTTTGGCGGAAAATGCATTTTTACGATTTTGGCGGGAAAACGCGGTTTTGCGGTTTTGGCGGGAAAACTAGGTTTTCAGTTTTGGCTGGAAATTGCGTTTGGTGGTCTTGGCGGGAAAACGTGGTTTTGCGGGAAAACGAGTTTTTGCGGTTTTGGCGGGAAAACGCGTTTTTGCGGTTTTGGCGGGAAAACGCGTTTTTGCGGTTTTGGAGGGAAAACACGTTTTCGCGGTTTTGGCGGGAAAACGCGTTTTTGCGGTTTTGGCGGAAAAACATATTTTCGCAGTTTTAGCGGAAAAAATTATTTTGCGGTTTTAGCGGGAAACGCATTTTACCACCAAATAAATAATTGAACTTTTGAGAAACTCATGATTTTCCAATTCTATCAAACCTTAGAATTGGGTGGTTTACTCATGGTTTTCTTAATTGAAAACAAAATGGATCAGAGTTGACCCAACCCAATAAACCCATTAACTTGTTAACCTATTAACCTATTAACCTGTTAACCCATTAATCCATTAGATCAAAAATAAAAAGTTCATTTGGGTTAATGTGTCAACTTGGGTTGGGGTAACCCATGGATCATGACCCATTTTAACACCTCTAACCACAGTCATTCTTAGAATACTTAAAAAATAAGTTGGTCCGTATAAATATATAATAAGCTTTTTATTAAAGTAACCATAAATTAATCATGAATGTTCTTCATTGTTTCCTTAAATAAAAATCACAGAATTACCTAACAAGGCTAAAGTATATATGACAATTAATGATTTTTAATAATAAAGATTTGATAAAACTTAGTCTATTATCTATTATTTTTAAAAATTTTAACTTATTAAAATAAATTAAACAACCACATTAACTATATAATAAAAAAAATTTGTATATGTTATATTTTGAATTTTTAAAAACGACTATAAATGACTAAAGTTATTAAAATTCTCATATTGAAATTTTTGTGATCCATGGTTTAAAATTTTGGTTATAACAAGATACAAATGATTACGAAATTACATAAGTAGGAAGTCTCATTTAATAAATATTATATATATATATGTATATTAATATTTTTTAAATAAATTATATGCCATATAAAATACATAAGTATTTTATTTTCGAAATTTGCTTTGAATTTTTTTGATAAACATTTTGAACAAATATGGACAACTTAATATTTAGATTTTAAACTTTGCAGTGAATGTTTTTAAAATTATAAATTATTAAAACTATTAAACATCCCACAATTTTTTTATAGTTATTAGTGATTTAAAATTTTTGTTATAAAGAAATACAAATGATCAAAAATAATATAAGTATAAAATATTTTAAACAGATGTCAATATTAAAAATGTACTATATATCTATGTTAATATTATTTAAACTTAGTTTTATACCATATAAAATAAAATAAAGTGTTTGTGTGGATTAATAAAACATATTTATGTATTTGCACCAATTTAATTATATACGTAATAGTCACTAAATTTTTAATTATTCAATATATATTTATTATTTCATAATATGTAAAAAAAACATATAATACATAGAAATAATTTATATGTAATATTCATTCCGCGCAAGACGCGGATCTTAACCTATTTTTATTATAACTGACGTACATACTACTTATTATTAAAATACATTTTAGTAACCTTTACTTTAACTCAAAAACTTTCGGAACTGACCCCTACGGTTACAAAAATGTATTTAGGAGGAAAAATAAATGCTGGTCGACCAATAACGTATAACATGCTAAGTAATCATATTAACTCACTCAAATATAGTTCTCTTATCCAAGCCCAGGTACATTCCCAGTGTCAAGCGTCTACACAAACATGGACTATCTATTCTGGAGGAAGAATAATATCATAGAGCCAGATCAAAACAGAGATCCTTATCCCTGGATTATTTGGTATATTTGGAAGGCTCGAAATGATAAGCTTTTCAGGGGAATAGACAGAGACCCGTTGGAATTAGTTCGCTACGCAGAAAGTGAATGCCACGCCTGGTTTAGTGCAAATGAGATGGTACCGCCAGTAGTAGCCAACAATAGCGAGGAAAACCAAGTCTTAAGCTTGAGTAATATTTGCTTACTGGATGGATCTTGGACAGCTTCTGCTCGATTTAGTGGATGTGGATGGGCTTGGATGGATAGTGGGGAGAACATACAACTTATGGGAACACGGAACTTCACTCGATGTGAATCAGCATTGCATTCGGAGTTAGAAGCACTGCGCTGGGCGATGGAGAATATGCTTCAACACTCGCCATGCCAGAGCTTTGGAACAGACTGCAAGGAGCTGATTGCAATGATAAAGGAACCCCAAAAGTGGCCAAGATTCGCAACAGAATTGGAGAAGATAGAGACGCTGCAGATTTGCTTCCCAGACTTTAAGATCACCCATGTCTCACGAGTGCGCAATCATTTCTCGGACTATTTAGCTAAGACTGCTAGGACCTTCCATAGGGAGTTATTGTTCATTGGTTGTTCTATTCCGGTCTGGTTACCCAGACCACCTCAAGCCTGAGTAATAGAATAGCCGTTCGACGTCAAAAAAAAAAAAAAAAAAAAAATATAGTTCTCTTATTAATTCTTCTACGATTACATTTACCACTTATATAGATATTTTATCAACACTTGGGACCCAACGTATTTATCCTTTCTAGAACATTACAAACAATTCGTCTAGCTATTATTTAGTTATTTGGTTTCATGTGTTGGGTTATATAATTAACCTATCAGATAGTATTAAAAATTAATTCTTTCAAACATTTTTCAAAAAAAAAATATTTGGTTTGCGGTGCGGGTTGGGGTTGATATCGGTTTTCGGATATAACACCTTAAGAACCGTTCGAGTATATAGGACATGTCTAATAGAGTATGCAACTTTGATTTTCGGATCAATTCCGAGTCGAATTCTTGGGGACGAATATTCTTGACTAGTTATGTTAGGTAACTACTAAGAAAATATAATATCTTGCAAACTTTAGGAATAAAGTTTAAAAATAATTTCTGAAATGCATATAGCACAAGTGTATAGTTATGCAACTTAACATATTTAATATAGTTATAAAAAAATATATTAAACTAAATTTATATTAATTACAGATATAATTACAAAGAAAAACAAAAATATAAAAAAATTCTAAAAAAATAAAACAAAAAATATATCCACCTTTTCAAATGACGAGTCAGAATCTAGTTCTCTTTTTAATTTGTTAGTAGCCATTCAAAATCAACATTTTCAGATAACCAAAACAAAACATCAGATTTCAAGAGTCAATTTGAAAAATGTGAATTGATTCAATGTTTTTCTCGTTCATTTCCAATTTTTGGTCATCTTGTAAAACCAGCACTTTCTTAGATAAACCTTAACATAAACAAATTTTGAATATGGGAATTAACCAAACAGAGACAAAAGGCGAACCGGAAAAACTTGGTAGTAGTAATCTGCGATAGTGAGCATACTGTTCCAAGATACAAGAGATCCGATTCCAAGAATACAACAAACTACCATTGCTTGATACTTCCCCTGTTTTCAAATTCAGATATAAACAAGAATCTGAGGAAAATAATTAAACATTTTGGTTTTGGATCTGAGTTTTGGGTTGTGAAAAATTACCTGAAGCTCCTCAGGAGCTTGGTCCTCGCATACATCCAACATTTTCAAATAGTTACAGAAGCTCAAAAGAACATACTCCTGTCTCTGAAGACACAAAAATTGGATGGAACAAGATGGTCTATTTTTCTTTTCAGTTTACGGTGCAAAAAGCTACAGGTACTTACTTGGAACTTAGCATATGAAATTATTGCGGAGTCAACGACTTTCTTGATTTTATTAAGAGCAAAAAACATTCATGTTGATGCAAAAAAATATTTTTTTAAACATGGAGATGAGTGAGTAAGATAAATATAGGGTTTTAAGGTTTGACAGCAAATTTGAAAGCTTTTAAAATAAGACTCAAGGTGTTATCATACCCTGAGGTCATATGTATGGTTTAGAAACTTTTCTTTTATGTCCAATATATGTAATCGTCCTTTTATGTCTTTTTTATATTTAAAATCAAACAATTATTCTATTACTCAAAATTGAGATGGTCTAGATAACCATACCGAAACAACCAATAAAACAGACATTTCTATAAAAAATACTTTAATGGTACCGTAAAACTCCATTAGATCTCCAAATTCACTTGACAAAGAACTCATGTGAAGCGGTTTCACAAAATGAGTATGCCCGTGTGATCGAAAGTCTCATGTACTTGACAAATTGTACTAGAGCAGATTTAGCGAACACACTAAATGTACTAAGTCGATATACAAGTAATCCGGGTCATAAACACTAGAAAGTTATAACGATAGTACTCAATTACTTGCGTCATACCAAAGATTTTGGACTTCACTATGGTAAAGAACCAGTAGTTTTAGAAGGATACAGTGATGCTAACTGGATATAAGATTCTAAAACCTCAAAATCCACAAGTGGATATGTCTTTATACTAAGAGAAACAACAATATCGTGGAAATCTATCAAACAAACACTATTAGCCAGATCCACCATGGAATTTGAGTTCATAGCCGCAGACAAACCAGCAGAAGAAATTGAATGGCTTAGAAGTTTTTTAGAAGACGTTCCTATGTGGGAGAAACATGTGTCAGCTATACACATACATTATGACAGTCAATCATCGATAGCTCGGGATCAGAATAATCTCAACAATGGTAAATCTCGTCACATCAAAGACAACATAAAACTATTAGAAAACTTATCTCAAATGGTATAATCAAAATAGACTACACCAAATCGGCTGACAACCTAGCAGATCCATTCACTAAAGGTTTGCCACGAGATATTATTTCTAAATCATCAAAAGGAATGAGTTTAAAGCCTATAACGAATGAGGATGCTTGATTGCAACACTACATATCATAACTGGAGATCCCAAAATGTAGGCTCAAATGGAAAATAAAATCAAACAGAATGTACCAAAAGCACTTTGAAACAAAGCAGTCTCTTCCCAGCACCTAAGATGATAAAAGTGCTATCTAATGTGAGAAGGATAAGCATAGGCTTTTAATGATTCCATAGCTTCTAAAGTGAAGTATTACTCAATACTTTTCATGGTCAATCACCTAATGAGTGTGAAATAAGGCTGTTTCTAGGAGAACGAAGGCAAGTCTATATTCTCTAAGTTCACTCATGAAAACCAGGAATATTTCAGGGCCACAATGAACACGATAGAGAACTAAGTTCTACGAGAAAATGAAGCTGCTTTATGCATGTTGTCTCGATCTACATAAAACACCGGTTGGTTCAAGACATCATGTTCACCTTCTTTTTAAGTAAACCCGACATATATTAACTATGAGTGATTCAAGGCTCAAAAATGACACCAACTCAAACATAGTAAACTTTTCGCAAACACACTCGAAAAGTCAGTATGTGTAGTCTTTAAGTTAAGTATAGTCAGTAGAGTTTATAGAGTTTATCAATCAGCCTAGTATTCGTATGTTTAGAGTCATTTCTATTCATGTGGGGTATTGTTGGATCAATTTCTTAAAGCCCATAAGCTTTAATATAATTGTCTAAATATGAAACAAAATGGGCCTCAAGAAAAGCATGTTGGCTTTAATGAAAGGGAGTTAAAAACATCCCAGATCGCTTATGAGAGGAAAGATGGTATTTATATATGTCGGAGCACTTGTTGGTGTTCAGCAAGGGAGGAGACTGGACGCTCCGCGTGCACGCGCCGCCGTCCGGCCGGCTCGGCTCGGCTCTGATCCGCGTGGACTTGGGCTTGGGCTTGGACTTGGATCTTGGGTCTTGCTGAAGAGCCATAGGCCCATAAGGTTCTTTTGGACCATGTTTAGGTTAGCAATTTTTTCCCAAAACCAAGATTTAACATTACGATTTTTGTGTTGTATTTGAATTTGACCTGCTCAGAAGAGCTATCGACATCGTGATGGAGGACATAGCTTACGATCATCGGCTTTGATCATGCCGCTAGGCATTTGATTAAGACATTTCACAATGATCCGAAGACTTTGTCGCATCTCTTCGATAATGATACAGTAACGATCATAGCGATCGTTATGAATCGATTGACAAGTCCAATCCCAATATCTTGATTTCGAAAGGCGACACATCGGAAACCTATATATATATCGTCTGCTAAGACACGACCAAATTAATGTTTGGATAAAAATTCTTTCTGACATCATCCGACTTTTATTTCGAGGACTCACAGAAATCCCTCGGATAGTGCAACAATCCGTTCGTAAAGACGAGGATTTTTTTTTTATAACCCCAATAAATTTTCCACGCCTATACTATTATATATAACTAGGAAACAAATCTGCGCATTCGCGCGGATAATTAATTTTTTACTAAAAATATATTATTTAATGTTAATTCTATATACTTAAAATAGCTATACTTTTTTACTAAGCGATCAAAATACATTTTTAATTGTTCACTTAGATATACCAGTTTCAATATGTATAGAAAAAGTTCTAATTTTTTTGAACATTTGCCAAAAAGGAAAGAAAATATCATATATGATGTTGGAAACTTAATCTGGTTATTGATACGATGCGTGTGCATATCAGTATCAAACACATTACGACAAAATAACTTTGGATATAGCTTTCAAGGCTCACTGGCTTTCAGCTTAACAATAGTCCTATATATTGAAAAATATTGATCCAATGTTCAAATTAAATTATATCGACTGTTTATACCAAATGTGAAAAGTACTGAAAACATGAAATGTTTATAGAATGTATAAGCCAAAATTTTATGTATCTAGTAAGTGATCAAGAACAAAACAAATGTACGGAGACTAAAAACTGTTTATTTTCCTAGATGACTGATCAAAGTTCAGATAGTGGTTTATCACCTAAGGAAACAGAGAAATAACCTGATCCATAACCAGACATCACTCACGGCTGCAGCGGTTTTCCATGGGATCGACAGGGAGATACGCAACATCATCTCGGCAAGGAGAACCAGGAAGCACTTTGGATCCCTCATGGTTATGTGGCTGAGATAATTGGTTTGAAGGTTGTTTGTAGGCTGACATATTGCCTTTGAGTTTGTAGTTGAATGATCCATCTTGTTTTTTTATTTCTTTTTGTCAAAATGGCTCGGACGTAAGATCTTCTTGTAAAATCTTCTATTCATTTATGATATTTACAGTTTAGCAAAAAAAAAAGATCTGTCCTGGGTCAACTTTCTTTCTCTGTGGATATACATCACGTGAAGGAAGAGATCGGTAGTATTATTGCTTCTTCTTCTTTTCTTTTTTTTTTGAGAAAGGATTTGGGTAGTATTATATCTTTCATCAAAATAATTTATATATTCCCCAAAAATTATTATTACCTAATCTTCTGCTTCAAAGAATGTTCTTTCTCCGTTCTTGTTCTTCTTCTCGGACCATATTTCCATCTAATTTATTAAAACAGAAATACAAATAGAATTTTGTCCATGATTTACTTTGATAATTACATGCCATGCCACTCTTACATTTATGTATAAATAACTAATTAATATTGATCAAAAATATAATCCAATCGTATTACAGCATTTAATCTCCAGTCCTTTGCAACATTTAATATCTTATACCATCTACAGTAAAAATCTCTATAAATTAATACTCGATAAATTAATAATCTCTATAAATATAAAATTTCACTGGTCCCAACTTGGGCCGATTCAAAATTTGACACAAATCGATAAAATTATAAGATAATAACTTTTTAGAAAATTCTATTTAAATATATGGCGCCACTAAAATTATTAAATAATAATTTATATGTATGCATATTTTATATAAGTAAGAACCTATCATTATATGGTTTGTTTATATTCACAATATAATTATCTTTATTTTCTTAACACTTAATATATTTTTGATGAGATTTAGTAATATTATCTAAAACCATATTTAAGTTTTATGCAATATATATTATATACTCCAAATAATATAATAAAATTAATATAAATGTAAATTTAAAAAAAAATAACAATTAATTACAATATACTAAAATAAAAAAATTTCCTTACCTTGGAATAAATATTTCTTAAAATAAGAAATCTAAATAAAGAAACTTTTATAAATTAATAAAATTTTAAAGTCTTAACATTTATTAATTTATAGAGGTATAATGTACCCATATCCTATAATATCTCTGTGATTGTATCTAAGTTTACTTTCCTATTTTCGGCAGTAATTTTTTTGCTTCTTAATAAAACCAGACTAACGTTTTTTAAAGATATAGTTATATGTTCAAACCAAACTGTAATCCAAAACCGGTGATTCTTGGTTTTACATTGACTGGCGTGTTTTTAATATTTAAATATCTAACCATACTGAGTATGGAAACGGAAGCGGGTACGCGGAAGCGCAAACGTAAAGAAGCGCATAAGCGAATTTTTAAAAAATATTAGGAAGCGGGTACGTGTTGGAAGCGTATATCTATATATATATATATATATATATATATATATATATATATATAATTTTTTTAGAAAAATTAGGACTAAAACTTTTATGATTTATATCTGAAATAAGCATTTATTCAGTTATAATAATTTTGAAATGATTTTATATTAAAACTGTAAAAATACACATAAATTAAGTTTACAAAAAAATATTATATTAATTATTTTTAATACTTCATAAATAATTGACACAATATATTTCAATGTGTGCTATGTCTTTAATAAAAAATCTCAATGCACAAAGATAATTTATAGTTTTATTTTTAATATTTGTATATTTATAACTCAATATTCATTACTATTAATTTTTTTATTTTATAAAGATTAAAACTATGGTTTTATATTTTATTGGTATACATTGCATTTTTCTTAAAAACGGAAGCGTGATTCCAAAACGGAATCGTAAGCTTCCAACAGGTTTTTAAAGAGAATATTTTAGAAACGTTTTGGAAGCGAGATTCCGCAAGCTTCCACAAGGTTCCGATTCCGATTCCGGTTCCGAAGCGGGAAGCGGACGTCCGATGAAGCTTCCGTGCAAACCTTTCACATTTTACTCTAATTCTCACATTTTCTTAAAACATGTAAAAAATAACTCAACACAATTTAAAAACAGATTGAAATTCATTTAACAACTGATAATAAGGTATATAACATTTATGAATATATTTTTTCGTACAATAAGGTACGTAAACAATATTATTGTAAATTTGGACAATCTATACCATCAAATTTTAAATAAATGATTTAATTATTTATCATATATACCAAATTTTTGTCTATACAAAAAATGAAAAATTCACTCTTATGCGCGGATTAAAAATTTCTTAATCATTTTGTAAAGAATGTTATGTTGGAGAATGAAGAATATATTAATGTTTTTAATTATTTTTAATTAGGTTAGAAATTGAAAAACAAATCCCGCTTTTAAAGCACAAATCAAAATTTAGTTTATATTATTTTTATTTACAACTTTGTATTTTATTACATTTTTATTGTGCCTTATTATTTTTTTCCAATATATGTTTTATTTCTAAATATTTTAACAATATAACATATCCCATTATAGCATTATTTTTTGATCAAAAACAACAAACAATGTGACAATCAAATATTTAATGATACCGTTGTTTATTGCTAAATTTTAAAAATCTTCTAATAGTATTTTAGTTGAAAATTTCTATGTTAAATTAAAAAAAGTGTAATGCTCTTACGTTTATGTCACAGTAGTGGAACCTAATACAAATAAAATCTACTATTGTCACTATACACTAAACACTTTAAATTTTTTCAAGAAAATGTAAAATAGTATTAAAAATTCAAAAATAACGACATATATTGGAAAAAATAAGAAATTACAAAAGAGACATTCCCGCGTTTTCAAAACACAGGTCCGAATTTAGTAACACTTATAATTGTACTACTCTTCTCGGCTAACATCAGAAGGTTCCACCTTAATGGATGTGCCAATTACATACGACTGGTTATTACGTCGAAGGAACAACATTATTATTGAATGATCTTGTGGGGTCAATTACAAAACAGGTACATGTCAGGTGGTTAGCCGTGTGGATAATAGAAACGGGCAGAAGTTAACACTCCCCGGTCACAGTAAGCAAACGAGAGAAGTTTCTTCAGAAACCTACCAGCAAGGATGGTCAGAACTGTTCAAGGGCTGATACTGGATATGCAATACATTCACAAGCCTAATCGGTCTGCAACGTAAAAATTTTCAATAAACATTTCCTTCCAGGGATAAAGTTTGTAAAGCTGTGGGTGCACCCATCCTACTATATAAAATGGATTAAATTCAAGGCTTTTGAGAGTATCCACCTCAGCTAAAATATTCTTATCCAAAAAGAATTAGAAATAGATGTCATTTAGAAGATAATTAACTAACATACGATTTTTGATATTTTTAGAAATTTCAAATTTGTAACTGCTAATTTATTAATAGAATCATATATTTATATTGAATTATGTTCTATTTTTAATCGTTAGACTTCAAGGGTTAATAAATTATTAATTTATAAAATATATAGTTTATAACTTTATATTGTAGTTATAAATAAAGAGAAAATAACCGGGGAGGGTGAAGATGCTCATGTAAAATTATGTAATTAAAATGGTAAAATGGTGAGTATGATGAGGTGAATCTAAGAATATTTGTTGTACAAATTATGGTGCTTTCTTCGTCCACTATAATGATTTAAAATAAAATATATATTCACATAAATAAGTCAATTTTTTTTTTTGGTAAGATGTTAAGATTATCATTTTCTGAAAGGTTACACTGTTGTTTTTAAACAACTTATTACAGCAAAGAAACAAAAACAACCAACAACAACTCAAAGTAAAAAAAAAGCCTTAAGGAAGTCTTATACAAGAAAGATAAAAAGAAGTAGAGAAGAGGAGAAAGAAGAACTTGCCGGGTAAGAGAGGAGACGGTCACGCATCATACGGTCGAGAGAGGTAAGGATGACTGATGAAGGTGAGGAGACAGCTGTGAACACACGATCACTACGCTCTTTCCACAGCACGTAGATGGCTGACTGAAAGTAGAGCTTGATGACTGGAGTAGCATGCGCATCTGCGTTGACGCGAGGTTGATTGATCCAGGCTGCAACAGAGTGTAGATCAGCCGGAGGAGAAATCCAAACTTCAGCAGCAAAAGGCTCCCATATCAAGCGAGAGAAAGAACACTCAAAGAAGAGATGATGGTGAGTCTCTATTTCCAGATTACAAAGGACGCACGTTCCTGAGACATTTAACCTCCAACGCCTCAAGCGATCATTGGTTGGCAGTCTTCTCCGCAAAGCCAGCTATGATATAAACGCATTACGTGAAATATGTTCCTTGAATCAAATAGTCTTGTGCCAATATTTGTTGTTGATAGTGTTTATATTCTTTTTTGACGTTAGTATCCATATTTTTTAGTAAACTGATCCAAAGAGATTAGTTTGTGGAGCTAACCAAACGAGGATTATAGTGTTTACTTTGGAAAAAGTAATAGGTTGAATGATAGATGGCGTGCGTGCTTTTTCACATGGAAATCTGCACATATATTATAATTGTAAGATTTGAATCATAGAGAAAATATAGTGTATATGACTGAAGTTGGGCCATTCCGAAACTAAAGATGGCTAAAATTCTTCTTTGTCAAAATGCATAGATGTGAATCTTATATGAATAGAGTTCTCCATTGCTTATAGCAGTGTAATAAACTCCGTGTGTAAAGGAGAAAAAATGTTATATAAGTGAAAAAAAAATTATGATTTTTTTCTTGTACCTATAGGCTCTTCCTAATTTGAAGAAGAAAGAACATATTGTGTGAAAATCTTTGGTTCGGTCAAATTTTATCCAGTAGTTTATAAAACTGTTGTTATCTGATTCATGTAATTTTTCAGTGTTGATTTAAAAGTCCAAAAAACTCATCTATACTGACTTTTTGATATTTTTTTCTGTAATTTGAATTTAAAAAGAGATAAATTTTCGATAAGTTATGTAAACTCAGAACAAGTATCTAGCTTTAGAAAGCATTTACATGTTTCAAACTTATAATATATACATATATAATGTTTAAAATTATGCATATAAAACCTGTGTAAAATGTGCCTGAATATGTTTCTCTTCTTTAATGTGTTAATCGTACTATATATAACATTATTTTAAAATTTCAAAAAGTTTATGTCACATACAAAAAACCATCAATAAAAAATATAATTCTCCATCTGCAACAAGAAAAATGAAAAATTAAGAAAAACTAACATTGAAAAAACAAGAAGTTATTGTAAAAGAAAAAAACCGACAAATAATATTATAAATAAAATAAATTTATAAAACACAATCCGCGCGAAGCGCGGAAAAAATCTCTAGTAACATTAAAATGGTTAAAGTCATTATATGTAAAAGTTATTATGTGCACCCATAACATTAAAGGTTCGAATCCAAGGTCTATTCGTGGTCACTCTTCTACGACATACCCACAATATTATTCGTAGCTAATTTCTACAAATAGCAAGTGATTATATTTGTCGCAATATTGGCCACAATTAACCACAATCGAGACTTAAGGTCATTTTTTGCACATCAATACCCCCAAGCTGTATTTGCCCCAAAAAAAAATATATATATACCCCAAGCTGTGTTGTGGCTAACTTATACATTTTTTTAAAAAATACAATGTTTATAAAATCAATAAAATAAAATACAAAAAATATAATTAAATTGGTGTATTTTAGTTACAAATAAGATAATTAGATATGAGTTTATATATATTATTCCACGTCCATTATCAATAACATTAACCTGTCAAGAAGAATACAAGACTCCTGCAAACATTTGCTGTGCTGCTTGATTCAATCAACTATCGTAAAACTGTGGGGGAAAAGTGTGTTTTCTTGGTGATTGTGCACATCATAACTATCGACTCCATCTCATCTCTCGAACACAGCCTCTGCACCCATCCCTGCCAGATGTTTCCCAGTCAACAATAATATTTTCAGACACCAAATTAGAAATCGCATGAGTGGTAGTTTGAGAGAGATGCATACCAATGCAAATTGCCACTACCCCAAATCGACAGCCTTTCCCACGGCGTTTCATCTCGTGCAACAAAGTAGCAAGGCAACGTGTTCCTGTTAAAGTTTGAAAGAAGTATTAGCTAATCTTGTTCTCTTAGCTGTAGGTCTATTGTGTTGTGTCTCGCCTAGGACTGAATGTAGCAGATTAAAGCAGTTGTACGTTGGTTAGAGCGCAGTTTGTAAAAGCACACTTATATGGATGCGTGGGCAGATTATTTCGAGTGTGGATTCCCAGGGGTGTTGTTGAGACTTGAGAGTTTAGAGTGGCTCAATAACCAACCCTCTTTGGCTTGTGAACATAAATAAGAATAGTAATTTTGTAGCTCTGTTCTTATATACCTGTAGCGCCCAAAGGATGTCATATGGCCATTCAAGTCCCAATTTCTTATGGCGATAAACAAACTGAGATGCAAATGCGTGGAAACATGCAAGGATTCAAACCAACGGATGTCATCATTATTTATAAGGTTTGGGGATAAGATATGTGGCAAGAAGATCCTGGAAGTGTTTGCTTTTTTAGACATGATGGGGCTTATACTAAGGAAAAATACCTGGGGAAGAAGATTTAAACGATTTCTGCCCGAACTAAAAGTCTGAACAAAAACTAAAAAACCACAGTATAAAGGAAACCTAGGTCGCTTCCTTAGACCTTAACTGATGTTGTCTTCATCAGCAAATTTTTGGTATAGATAAACATAAAAAATCTAGGCCTCTAGCATCAAAGTGTAGACTCACTAGTCCCAAAACGTGCCCATAAATTCCTTACCAGTCCATAAATTCCTCACTGATATCCCGTACAGGAGTGGCTGCTGAGTAACTGCCGTGCATCGTATGCAAAAGGAGGGAGCGCAAATATATATATATTGATCAGAGAGGTGTGATATAATTAAGGGTTGTGTTGTTTGACGATGAAACCATTCGAGGAATAATCACTTTATCACTAAACCGGTTCTCTCTCAAACAGTGCGATTTCTAAAGCGAAAAACAAAAGCAACACCTTTTCGTAAATAACCTCCGGCCGGCGCCGGCTCCGGCGTCGGTACATACTTTTGTTTTTTCATAGTTTTCTAGTTTGTGTCATAGTGTGTTAATAAAGCATTATTTCTATGAAATCATTTTCATCAACTTATTGTATCAAGCGACGTGTGTTATCGTTACACCGTCTCTTATATTCTGGCCATCGCTGTGGGATGGGTTCGCTGTGGGCATACAAGTTTCTGTTTGCCAATTGGCTCAGTGGACGGTTACGGCGTTTGGGTCAGACTTCTGACGAGTCCATCTTCTCCCTAATTGGTGAGTTTTTTATCTCCTTAATTGTTGAGTGTGATCTTCAGACAAACAAAACTTGGAAGTTCGGTTTTGTCGTTGTGTTTCCATGGCTGGTACGTCATGGTGGTTTTTTCTTGAAAGAATTGAGAGTTCTGTGGAACAAAAAAAGGAATCTCAAACCGCCATGGACATGGAAAAGACTGGAGACTTCATGCGCTTCAATTAATTTAATATGGATGCTCATGACTCCCCTGCTCCAGAGAGATAAGATTCAGCATTATTTGACAATAAGAAGGAAAGTGGATTGTTTGTGTGAAGGCATGGAATGGAAGGCGATGGAGCTTGATGATTATCAATGTCAATTAGAGGAATTATGTATGCTATGTATAGCGACTACAACAAGTCATGTTATCTCCCGGTGCGGGAGTGTATGTAATGGGCAGCAATGTAACAGATGGATCGCATCCACTGATCTATTAAGTAACAAAAGGCGATGGATCACAATAGATGACAGCCGAACACAAGATCATTTAAGACCGAAAACAAAAATAGATAAAGTTAGCGAATCAGTCTATCCTGCAAAAGAGTTAAGAAACATCGTGTTATTACTTTTCTATTATCATGTTCAACTTAAAAATATATTTGTTGTATGTTTCAATTCTTGTATTATGTTAAACGTCTTTTGATATTAATAAAGATAAGATGTTATAAAAAAAAGAAACCATTGGAGGAATACGACAGCTTTTGATGATGTAAGCCACAGAGCAAGGAAATTTTATGTCCATTAGATGATAAATAGCAAACAAAACTAGCGGTTGGATTAAAAGTTTTTTTTCCTATAAAAAAATGATGACATCCTTGATAAAAAAAATTGGTTTGCTATTATATATAGATATGAGAAATTGAAGATTATCTATGTCCAATTTGAATCGATCTCAAATTGATCGTGGAATTAGACATGCTATTAACGTCGGCTTATCTGTCAGTCGCGTCGGGTCTGCCGCTCAGTTGAAAGCTATGAAACAAGTATGCGGTAGTTTAATTCAGAAAATGAATATGCTAAAAATCTTATCTCTAAAGGTCCCTCCCTCTCCGTACGTCGAGCAACGATCCCGAGCCTCCTTTTGCAGAGCTAACAACACTATCGTCTGTCTTTATAAACAAATCAGTTGTCTTCCTCATTTCTTAAGTTTTACACAGAGAAACAATCATAATTTCCCAGAGTAAGTCTCGAACGTTTTTAGTAGAATTTTAGTTCGTAAGGGCTGATTCACGAGTGTCGTGTGATAGTCTACCATTGGTTTTATCTTGAAACTCTTATTCGTTATGATATGTCGCACTTGCGGGGCAAATTTAAGAATTAAGGAAAGAGATATCATATATTTGTCGCACTTGGAGAGCAAATGTAAATAATTAAGGAAAGAAATATCATATATCTCGACTTTATGGTTATTTATGGTTATGTTTATGAAAATGTTTTTTCATTCGTCTTTCATTCTTATCGTATTCATTTAATCGTTTGTTCGATTGTCCCGGCATGGGGAAATCGGCGGACAATCGGACAGAGAAACATCGTGTTCAAATATGAGAGGGTTGCTTCGCTTCTTTGTCTTATTCCCTCGCCCGTTTACTTTCTCTATCATAGCTATGTTTGTTTGGTTAGATTAGATGTAGTTGATTTCTTGTAATCTAGGAAGCTGTTTCTCTAATTAATATATATTATTAAAAAGAAAGAAAAAACAACATGAAGAACATCACCTTTTCCTTAGTCAATTTGTTCTTTTCGTTAGTATTATTTAACGAACTAAACGTCATCCAAAGTCCTAATAATTTTTAAAATGTCATCCAAAGTTAAACCTATAGCGACATAAAATTAAATATCATAGAACTAATGACTAGTGCTAAACTGCTAATAAAATTTGTCATCCGTCGTATTAGCCAACTCAGCTCGATGTCATTTGATACGAATTTTGTTTCTTTTTTTTGTCCCGACGTAAGGAAGACAGGAACTCTGTTTGAATTATGGATAATACAGATTATTTATCAAATCGTACAATTATTATATGTTATCTTGAAGTTGTTAAAGTTCTAACTATATACACATGTATTAGCTAGGTTTTTAGTCAATGCTTGTTTTCTGGCGGATAGCTATTTGAAGGCTAAGATGCGTCTGTCATATAGAAATAGAAAAGTAAATAGAATCACGGTCATTATTAGTTTTTAGGGACTCAATTAACTTATTATTAGCCTACGCAAAAACAACAGTTAGTTTTCTTTTTTTGAACTATTACGCAAAAACAACAGTTGTGATATGTGTGACACCCGTCATCACATAGAACAGCGTGCTAGCAACAATAGTTCTTATACACAACTCTACTCACCCTAATTCAAAATAAAAATTCGAATATAAAACCCAGTAGCACCAATCCATCAAATTTCATATACTCGTATGTCTCATCTGAAATAAGAAAGAAAGTGGGTGAATAACAGGAAAATCACTCAGTGAAGTATGAGATGTTAAACTTGAAATCTATGGACCCAGACATAGCACTCCAAATGAATATAATTTAATCCTAACATGTGACAAACATAATACCTAAATTATCCATAAAAAAAACAATGCATCTAGAGAGATACACAGCCGCTACCCACTCACGGGCCAAAAACTACAAAGAAAAAATGTTCGGTATCACCATCCGAAGACGATTGATCAACCTCTAAGCCTTAGCACAACAGGTCGACTAAGCTGTGCCGCATCATCTCTACATCAAATCTATTGGTCTCCGACTGACACACATAATTACATCTCCGTGGTCGACTAACGTCCTAATCACCTCAATACAATATATATATATATATATTATCAGTTATAAATGAACAAGCACTGTTGAACCATCTAACACCCTAGTTCTGGTTTAAACAAAAAATTTAAAAACCAAACAAGCAATGACAGACTCGATTTCACACTAACGAAACATATTAGAAATAAAGTATACTTATTCGAAGTCCTAAGCCGTATACGATAAGTTCGGAATAGACCCTCAGCTTGGGCAAGCTTAGAGGTGATGGATAGGAAGAGATGTCTAGCTCGGCTAATAAAACTTTGAAATATTTCTTTATAACATTGAGGGCGTTGACTGAAACATGTTCCATTACCACTTCTTATCCCTTCTTTTTACGTGATGGACGTGAACTCAAAATCTAGGTTGAAAGAATTCATTATGCCCATGTAAGCCACGTTTTGGATTACATACTGTAATGTTGCTTGTAACACAAGAAACAAGGAAGAAATACTTAAACCTTATGGTATACGTACGTTCTGTCATGGATCACGTCATCATATAAGAGTTGCAACACGAGATGAAACGGACACAAACATGAAGCGCATGATGGCATCGATGACATGGCTATGACGACGTCAACGGGAAGACCAGACTGGAGCTGATGACTAGCGATCAATCAAAGGTGGAGGAGAATAAGATTGGTACACAAGAAACAGTGTCATGCTAAGAGTTTTAGGGACCTAAGGCAAATTTTAAAAATAAACTTATTTACAACCGTAATGAAAATAATTTGTAATATGATATATTATTTTCACCAAATACACAAGCCTAATACCATAAAAAAAATAAGTTTATAACGTAAATATGTTATATTATGTCATATAGAAAAAAATACATAAATTCAGAAAGTGAATTAATTAATTTTCGTAGAAATGTTTTTTTCTTAAATAAGTCTAAACCACTAGACTAGAAATTATTTTAAATTTTGAGACCCTAAAAACAAAAATATTAATCGGGAGCCTGAGACGAATGTTTTTTTCAATACATTATAGGCACGCCTCTGACAAGTAAGAGTGATAATGATCTCGCTTGTTCGGATATCGACAATGATGGCTTGCAATTACTCCATTGACGAGGACATGGCTCTCCGGTGGTGGCTCGTGGCTCATGGCGGCACATATCAGTGGTAGACAATGTTGCGGCGGTGGCTCCGGCTAACGACAGCGGCAAGGGTGGTGAAAGGATCCAGCTCCTAATGATGGCGCTGAAGGAGAAAGTACAAATGGAAGTGGAGGGACGTGCACAAAAGAATAGTGGCGAAGACTAATGACGGCTCATGATTTAGGTATTGGGAACTGCGAGATGATTATGGTTAAAAAATATATAATAAGCCCACGGTTTGGTTAAACCAAATAGAGAAATTGAGATGATTGGTTTGATTGATTTCAGTCAACTTAGAAACCAAACCGGTAATAGAAATCCGGGTTGTTACAATATGTTTTTTCTTCACTGCCAAAAAACTAGTTTATTTGTTTGTTTTTTTTCTTGGTTCGCACCTAACTTTTGGTCTGTGCTTCACGATATATATTGCACACATTTACCACGTTATCAGTATACACTTTTCCTAATTGAGGGATTAAGTCTTCATCATGTTTTAAGGTTCTTAATTTATTTTTATGGTAAAAACTTATAACACCACGACCGCTAACAGCTAATGAGCCTTCCCACGTCCGTTCATTCAGTCTGTGGGCCTAATCTGTATGACGGATGGTATGTTAATTTTTTGTAGAGTTAAAGGTTTTTTTTACTAACATGAAATCACTTTTCTGTGTTTTGGTCTAACGGTATCGCGAATCACTTTCCGATAAGTCAGCCATCTTTTCACTATTCCAACCCAGTCATTCGCACGGTATTGTTAATCATTTTATAATAGATCACCTATGTGTAAATGTTTATGCCCGCATACACAAAATAGTATTTTGTAATTAACCTCCACAACTTAGAGCTTGGAGCAGTTCCATTGGTGAGTATGTGCATATGGGTTTCTAACTAGATTTAATTTAGTTAATAATTAATTTTAAATCTCAAATAATGATGTAGTTAATCATAAAGCAACATATAGGCAAAAGGTATGTTTGTTGTTTTTTTTCTTTCCCGTCAAAGTTTATTAGAAAAAGGCCCAAAGCCCAACACGATTACAAGGCCCACAACTATTACGGCCCACTAAAAGACCCCTAACAACCCGCAAGCCCAAGAAAGGCCCTAGGCCCAAGAGAGCAAAAAGATGACGGCCGCAATCCTTCGCGAACCGCCGCATCACTTCTGCCTCAACTATCACCGGAGAACCACCCACCGGTTCACCGAACCACACCAGAGTTCATCGACTCCACACCTTCATCACTGCGACCGCCTACCCACCCAAGAACGCCTAAACTCGGAGAGAGTCAATCGTGACCGAGATCTCATCCGCCACAGTTCAAAACAGGGCCAAAGGGGGGGGCTTCGCTCAACAAACGACCTTCCAACAGAGAGCATCCATCGTCCTCCGACGAGAGCTCAGCCAACAAACCCGAGCCAACTACACAAAGCTAGAGACAAACACAAAAATAAAAAACTAAACCCTAGAAAGGAACTAAGGGGCCATAGGCCGGCAACAATGGAACTGACGGAGCCTCCACGTTCCGGAAGCTTAAGCGGCGCTGCAGAGCTGACGGAGCCTCCACAACCCGGGAACTTGAGCGGCGATGCAAGAGCTATGGAAGCCTCTACATCCCGGGACCAAAACGACGCTGAAACGAAGATCTACCTCACGAACCTCCTCGCCGCGAATCCAGAGGAAGAAGAGTCGCAGCGAGCCGATCTCTTCCCGGAGCGAAACCCTCCCCCAGATCCGCGTGCATGTCGGAGAAACCTGACAGATCGGAACAACCACACGGGGAATTGAACGGAATGACAAGGAAGTGAGCCATCGGCGCCGGTACGCGCTCGGACGCGCCACCGGACGCCGTGGCTGCCTTAAACGCTTTCTCTCTAGCTTTCTCTCTCTCTCTCCGTTTCTTGTTTTCTGTTTTTTGGTATGTTTGTTGTTTTTTGTAGAGATTCTAAAATCAGTCATTTATTTGTCTCCTTCTTCCTTTTTCAACTTTTTCACTGTTTTAACTGTTAGAGCATCTCCAATGGTGATACCCCATTGAAGTCCTTAGAAAAAATGTTTTTTGATTTTTTAATTATTTTTTTCTTTTTCAAAAAAAAAATATCAACCAATCGCGGGCTGGCACATGTCGTGGAGGCCCACAAATAGTGCAAGGATTCACTAAGAAGAGCATCTCCAAAAAAAAACTCTATTTTGAAGTTTCTACAACTCTATATTTGAAGTTTAAAGGTGTTTTTTTCCAAAAGCAAAACTTCAAACTCAACTTCAAAACTGTTTATATTTTATAATATAGTCCTTCTATTTGTCATAACTAATCTGAATTCATAATACTTTTATAAATAACTAGCACATATATAAACATATTACAACAATATTAATTAATAAATATTCTATTAAAATATTAAAAATTAAATAAAAATAACTTAATTAATATTAAACTTCAAAAAAATACCATATTATTCCATAAAATGATTTTCGTAATGCATATATGATCTATTAGTGCATTTTGAAGTAAAAATGGCTCTCCTTTTTTTACTTTGTAAATTACGAGCTAAAATTTGTTGAAATCAGATGATATTGATACTTGTAAATACATTAAATCGGAACAAGAAAGTAAAAGAGAAACATAAAATATTGCTAAAAGACTAATTTCTTTTCGATGATACTAATACTCGTGAATATATTTGATATGAACAAGAAAGAATTGTAAGAAAAAAAACATCAAAAATAACAACAACAACCATCTTCAGTTACACAAAAAAAATTAAAAAATATTTGAAAAATTTGAAGGTTTCGGATCAAACTTACATGATTATTAGTGTTGTTGTAATATTTAAATTTGTGTAATAGTTATATCTTCATGTAATTTTGTTAAATAGTTTTATTAAATTTCTTTTATATATTATTGTTGTCTAAATCTAGTATAAAATATTTTAAATCTTATTTTAAAGTTTTATTTAATTTTATGTGTAAAATTTAAAATCTGTAAACAAAATTTAAAATATTTATGAGATATAATTTTTTTAAGGATTAAAATAATAAACGAGAAAATATTTATGAATCACAAAGGTGATGTGTGATTGTAGGGATCAAAATGCAAAAAAAATATGAAACTTCAAATTTGAAGTTTTGAGTAGTGAAACTTCAAATATAGAGATTTACTCCTTAAAAATTCAAATTTGAAGTTTTGAAGTTTCTTTTTGGAGAGCAAAAAACTTCATATTTGAAGTTATAGAGTGTCTTTTGGAGATGTTCGAAATAGTCTTTATTTAGGAATTTTAAGGATTGAATCCTTAGCTTTTGGTGGAATCTACTGATTATTTAATTATTTTTTCCTAAGGATTCCGCCTTAAGGATTGCCGTTGCGGATGCTCATAGATACTTGTTTAGATCCAATTGATGGGGTTGCCCTTACAAGGTTTAATATTTTAGTTCTTTGTAAACTGATTTTACAAAAACCTCCTATACTATGGCTGTGATAATGCGGTCCATGACAGTCCCGTCTCTCTAACCTATACTCTTCCCAAACATTCACCTTCAATAATTATATGCTCGCTGAATCGAATCAAAAACAAAATCACAAAAATCCTCAGCGAGAGAAGAGAAAAAAATGGCTTCGACCCTTCAGCCGGAGATGGACAACGACTCAATGGCATCATCGCCGAGGTCGGAGTATGATAATCAGCCACGTGTACGGTTCATGTGCACTTTTGGAGGAAGGATCTTGCCTCGTCCACCCGATAATCAACTCAGCTACGTCGGCGGCGACAATCGTATGATCGCCGTTCACCGTAACACTAGTTTTGCCTCTCTACTCAACAAACTTGCTAAACTCTCCGGTAAGAAAATCATATTCCTTCGTCTTATATCCATAAATAATTATAAGTTATAACAAACATAGTTATGTAATAACAGAGTTCGTTTTCTGGAAAACGACTTGACATCATGAACAAGTAAATCGATTAGGGAATTATTATTTTAAATGTTTTTTGCAGCTTTTACAAATATTTTTGCAATAAACTGTTGGAAATTTGGCAGATAATTATTGGCCACAAAGCTTTTGCGGGAAAGTATTCAACTTATGATAAAAAAATATAACCAGAATTATAAGTTTATAAATAGTTCATATTGTGAGAGTTCGGTTTCTTGTAAAGGGATTGATGCATGATCTCAAAAATCGAGTAGGGATGTTTGAGTTTTTGTCAACTATGATATGCGTGAATTATTGCTTGTGAGAAAGCTGGAAAAAAGAATATTTGATTGGAAACTGGGCAGATATTCATTGGTGAGAAAGCTTTGGAATTTTGCGGGAAAGTATTCAATTTATATAAAAAAAAGAGTATTTGATTGGTAATAATAATTATTGTTATTTTTATAAAAAAAGAATTTTTATTATCATTGTGATTGTTGCGTTGGAATATTTGGATAAGGTAAAAGCAACATCAGCGTGAAGTACCAGCTACCAAACGAAGATCTTGACGCGTTGATCTCGGTATCAACGGACGAGGATGTAGAGAACATGATGGACGAATACGACCGCGTCGCACAGAATCAAAACCCACGATCATCTCGTCTCCGTCTCTTCCTCTTCACCAATAACATCGCCGGAGAAGATGATAACGATAGTCGAGCAAGCAGTATCAGCTCTCTCCTCGATAGCTCCGTCAATCGAGAGCAATGGTTCCTCGACGCTCTCAATCTCGGCTCCTCCGCCGTATCCAACGGTGGTTCCGGCAAAGGTTTCGAGCGCGTCAGATCTGAAGTCTCCTCGATCGTCTCCGAGGTTCCTGATTACCTCTTCGGGTTGGATACTTTCGACGAGACCGCGCCGCCGCACGAGCTCCGTGATCGTGATCCGAGGGCTAAGATCCGACGAGAAGTCTCGACGCTTTCGGATCCTGGCTCGCCTCGTCGCGATGTTCCTTCGCCGTATGGTTCGACCTCTTCGGCTCCTGTGATGCGGTCATCTACACCGGAACTTCAACCAGTTCAAACTAAACCGGATAGTCCAGAACCGGTTTCGACTCCAAAATCTGATCCTCAACCGGAGCAAGTTATTCAACAGAGTAATCTTCCGGTTAACCCACAGTGGCAATATGCCCCTGGCCCACAGGTTCATTACCAGCAACCGGTTTATTATGTTCCTAGTTCGGTTCAACCGGGGAATCATATGGTTCAACCGGGCAATCATATGATTCAACAAGGCAACCATATGGTTCAGCAGGGTAATCATATGGTTCAACCCGTTCAAATGCCGGGTCAGTATGTTCCACAATACCATCATTTACCTATGGGATACCATCACCAACCTCAGACTCATCGGATTCCTGGTCCTGGTCCTGGTCTGGGTCAAGTATATGGTGGAACTGCTAGACCGGTTATGATGGCAGTTGATGGAGTTAACCGGCCGGCTTATTATGATATGAACACACCAGGCCCGGTTCAGATGTATCACAATCACCCTGGCATGGTTGTTCCTGGTATGGAAGGACAATACAGAACCGAAACGGATTCTGATCCGGGTCGCGCTTCTTAACGGGTTGAAGAGAAATGAGAAAATAATCATCTTCCTTGAAGGCGCGTCTATGTGTGAACTGTGTATTACATTTTTTCTTACTTTATTTAAAATTTCTTTTTTTTGGGTGTAATTTTGTCAATCGTGTATTACACAAGCTACGATGAACAATGAAACCCAATACAAATCCTATCATTTATAAATAATGAAGTATGTTTGTGATTTATTACTACTCAATTTGCTGTTCTTATCATTTTCTGTCCACTAAACTTGATCCACCCTCTTTCTTTTTTTGATCAAACAAATTAATTTGCTGTCAATCTTTTTTTGATCCACTTATCTTTCTTTTTCATTGTTAAATGAAGAAAGGAGCTTCAATGTTTTTTTCTGCAAACAATATTTTGTTAATGAGAGATTCTCTATGATAGCACTAAATTTCTTTTATCACAAATATAATCAGTTTCCGAAAGTCAAAATTATCAAAATGTTTCATTAAATAAGTAAATAGACATTTCTATGGTTAATAATTTAGACTTAAAGTTTATATTTGAAGGGTGGAATTTTTGAGGTAGGTTTAGGATTTTTAAAATTAAATAAATAAAAACTTAAAATTTTAAATAAAATTTTAAAAATAATTTTAAAACCAATCTTTGAGTTTCAAAACAAAAATTCGAAAAACTATTTTGAAAAAGAAATTTGAATTTTGTTTTTTTTTAAAAGGTTGAATTCTAAATGTATAATTTGAAAACTATAATTATTATTTTAAAAACAATTATTTATATATATAATAAGGATATAAAGATCTTTCGACTCTTTGATGAAACATCTTTTGATCATTTTTTTTTTTGGAATTTTTCCGTAAAAAATCTATTTTTGGATTATTTTAGAGAATTTGCCTATTGTTAATTATCTTCCTAATTTACAAGTTTACATAGAATTGGAAAATTCTCCAAATTGGATGTATTCATCTCGGCAGCGGAAGCTGCGGCTGAAGCCACCGGATATGAAGATGAAATCCGCATCAAACATAATACATGGCTCCCAAGGTTTACATGTCTTCTTGAACTATAATCTTCTTGTTCTTGAGTATTTATGGAGTTTTTCGTCCACTACAAGAAAACAGCGTAATTCTGACGGACATTCTGACGGAAAATGAGATCCTCGGAATATTCAGACGAATTTCTTCGGAAATTCCGAGAAAACCCAAAATTTGGGTTTCCTCGGCATTTCCTCGGAATACACCGATGAAATACCGAGGAAATCATATTCCTCGGAAAACACCGACGAATATCCGAGGATATATTATAGCCGCTACAGAGCCCTTGGGAGATTTAAAAAATTTCGAGGAAATTCTGAGGGATAATAGGTTTTAAGTATTTCCTCGGAATTTCCTCGGAATAGTCCGAGACTTTTCCGACGATTCAGGGCTTTGCTTTTAGGGTTTCTGTTTCCTCGGAAAAGCCTCGGAATATTCCGAGGAAATTCCGAGGAAATACCTAAATCCTATTATCCCTCAGAATTTCCTCGAAATTTTTTAAATCTCCCAAGGGCTCTGTAGCGGCTATAAATACCTAAATCTCCGAAAACAACGTTTTGCGGTTTGAATAATACTTATATAACCCTTATTAAGTGTCTTAGACTGATTATGAAGTCAAAAATGTGTTTTTTACCCTATAATAAACACTTTTTCCGATTGTATGAACGAAATCCCCACAACATAAGAGAAACACTTACACACTTTAATGAACGGTAAAGGGAATACTTACAATTCGTTTTGAAATTTTGTTATTTCATGGTTTATGATCATCTATACAAAGATTTCTCAATGGTATGCATTGCATTTGTATAAGAAATGATATAGGGCAAAAAAATTTGATGTTTTGAAACCCCAAACATGTGTTCCTCGGAATTTCCTCGGAATAGTCCGAGGAAATTCCGAGGAACAATATAAACCAATAGAAATACATGCACATGATATTCTTTTTCCATGAATTAATGAAAATATTCTGAGGAAATTCCGACGGATATTTAAGTGGCCGTCGGAATTTCCTCGGAATATTTTCATTTACCCGGGCAACACAAGCCGCCAAATATTTCGCGAAAATTGAAATTGAAAATACCGAAGAAATTCCGACGGATAGTTTCCGTCGGACTCTAGGTTTTATAGACATGAAACGCTTCTTCTTCCCCATTTCTCTCTTCTTCCTCCGGCGATTTCTCTCTTCTTCCGGCGATCTCCCCCTTCTCTCGCGACGATCTCTCCGACGAATCCTCTCTATTCCTACACAAATCATGTAAGGACCCTATCCCACTCTCTTAGGTTCTATTTGTTAGGTTTTTAAGTAGATTTGATGATTTTAGAAGTTTTTTGATAGATTTTTGTTAGGGTGATTGGTTAGGATTGTGATTTGGTTGTGTAATAGGTTTAGAATTGTGATTTGGTTGGATAATTTGTTGTGTTGAATTGATTTAGAACTTTTTTTATAAATTTTTTATTATTTTTGTATTTATAAAATCGATTTTGGATTTTACAAAACGTTTTTTGTATATAAATTCGATTTTTGGATTTATAAAAGATGATTTCATATTTATAAAAATATTTATATTTATTAAAACTAATTTTGCATTTATAATTTTTTTTATTTATAAACACTATTTTATTATTTTTTGTATTTATAAAAACTATTTTTAAATATAAAAAACGTTTTTTTGTATATAAATTCGATTTTTGGATTTATAAAAGATGATTTCATATTTATAAAAATATTTATATTTATTAAAACTAATTTTTTATTTATAAAACATTTTTTGTGATTTATAAACACTATTTTATTATTTTTGTATTTATAAAAACTATTTTGTATTTATAAAAAGATGATTTCATATCTATAAAAATATTTATATTTATAACACTAATTTTGTATTTATAAAACATTTTTTTGATTTATAAACACTATTTTATTAGTTTTTTGTATTTATAAAAACTATTTTGTATTTATAAAAAGATGATTTCATATTTATAAAAATATTTATATTTATAAAAATAATTTTGTATTTATAAAACAATTGTTTGATTTATAAACACTATTTTATTATTTTTTGTATTTATAAAAACTATTTTGTATTTATAAAAAGATGATTTCATATTTATAAAAATATTTATATTTATAAAACTAATTTTGTATTTATAAAACATTTTTTTGATTTATAAACACTATTTTATTATTTTTATATTTATAAAAACTAATTTTAAATATACAAAACGTTTTTTGTATATAAATTTGATTTTTGGATTTATAAAAGATGATTTCATTTTTATAAAAATGTTTATATTTATTAAAACTAATTTTGTATTTATAAAACATTTTTTTGATTTATAAACACTATTTTATTATTTTGTGTATTTATAAAAACTATTTTTAAATATGTTATTCAATTAATATTTATTAAAACTATTTTAAATATGTTTTCTATTTCAATTTTAATTTTATATTTTCGAATTTCAATTTAGAAAAATAAATTTATAATTATTTTTTAATTTTGGAAATATTCCTAGGAAGTGTATCCCTCGGGATATTCCGGCGACAGCTTCCTCGGAATATTCCGAGGGACATAGGTCCTCGGAATATCCCGACGGATACACTTCCTCAGAATATTCCGATGGCTAAGGTTTCTCGGAATATTCCGACGGCCGAGGTTCGTCAGAATATCTTCAGAATCTTTAATTCTTAGTATTCCCTTAGAATTTTCCGAGAAAAATTCTGAAAAAAAATTACTTTCCGACGATCATTCTCGTCGGTATGTCCTCGGAATACCGTTATTCCGAGGACATACCGACGATATTTGTCATCGGAATCCCGGTGTTTTCTTGTAGTGGTCTGAACACTACATTAATCAGTGCAATAATCATTAATTGGTAATTGATTATTTGAGAAGAAGATTCTTGATATAGCATGCAAAATGACAAGAAAATAGAGTTGTTAACATGTAGCTGCTGTCGTTGAACAGATCCTCTGATGTTCTGGTCTAGATTACTCAACACCTATTAAATTAATAAATCACTTTTTAGTTAATTTTTCATGGTAGAAATTAATAGTCAAATGTTACAAAAAAAAAAAAGAAAAGAAATTAATAGTCAAGAATCTGAAACATACAGTGACTTGTTCTTGAAGAAACTTGATGTACTATACAGCTTCGTTGAGAACAGAAGCCGTATCCGTCTATAAATGTATTATATGTTATTTTTTGAGCTTAGAAAGAAATAACGATAGATAAAACCCTGTGAAAAATCGAGTAGTTCATATAATATCTTTACCTTGCCAAATGGTGAAACCAGGTGCTGAAGCCCAGTGATTCGATCACCTAGTTTTTCTTTACGAACTTTGAATCTTGGCAATGGAGATAATGTGTCGATTCCGGGCCTTTTTAGCAAGGGAGGTGAATAATTATCGCAGGTCTCTTCTAACTCTTCAATCTTTCCATTCCTCTGAAAGAATCATCACATGATTTTTTTTTTTGTCAGTTAACAACTCAAATATTAGGCAAATAGAATTACGTAGGTTTTGATTCTATTAGTAGTTACGTGCCTTTGAAGTAAGATTCTTGCAGTCTTGTGTTATTATCTCCTTGGGCTCTTTGGTCTCGTAATCCAAGAAAGATTCAGCTTCTGAATCGATCAAGAACATTTTTTCTAAGAATGGAAATCTTTCGAGCAGCTCAAATTTCGAGTTAGTTTTTCGCCATGAATCTGTCAGTAATTAGTTATTTGGATCCAGTAATCCTTCCAAGAAACTGTTGTGCCTTCAAACTCAATAAATAAATTGAAAGGATTAAAGAAACTCTAATATCACTATGTAAATTAACATCAATATATAAGTATACATGTGGACTTACATGTTAATAAAATCATCATTATAATTGTTAGTTTTGTTATCGAAGTTTTGCCGTCGGCAATCTGTGATATCGAGGCTGGTCTCTGTCGGACGTGGCAACGAGTAGCCGGACAATACGGCTGCGGTGGAGTTTGTGTAAGCTCAAGAACTTGGAGCTTGACAGGTTGCTGCTGTGGTGGAGTTTTGGTTCGTGTACATGTGTTACACATGGAGAGTAATGTGTGACACATGCTTCGGAGAATAAAAAGGAAACGTCAAGATGCGATGATGTGTGATATTTCCATATGCTTGGTTGACGAAATAAGCATTAAAGGAATGTTATTAGATCACAAATTGGAATATTTGGTGATGCTAAAATATAGGAAATATTATATTAGATAATAGGAAAATATTATTTAATATATATGGTGGCTTTACGTAAGATTAGGGTTAGAGCTTTCACGTTGTAATTCTCAGAGAGAAACACAAAGGGTTTTGGGGTTTCATAGCTGAGTGAATTGGTAGACTTGATCAACAGGTGTTGAGTCAAGTAAGTTGAGTTTGTTAGAAATCGATCCGTGTCGAGTTGTGTAATTCGGATCAAACAAGTCTGTAAGAGATTGTGTAAAGGATTTCTAATAAAAGATACACGAGTTCTTGGAATCACTTTGTGCCTTGTGTTTTCGCTGTATCTCGATTTTACAGTTTGTTGGCGAACTCCACCATTTTCCGGTGGAGATTCCGGCGATCTTAAAATCCTCGACGTCATGTTCTAATTATAACTGGTCTTTTTTTTGGACAACTTATAACTTGTTTTGTTTACTTTGGAAATGGTAGAAGTTGCATAAGACATGATGTTGGCTACATCTTGTGTTTATATATAAGCATGATGCCAAAATACATTTAAAACGGAATATTATCATTACTAACTACAGTATAACCTTTTTAAATTAATACTCTATAAATTAATATACACTAAAAATCTTTATAAAATAATTCAGTTTTATAGTCCCAAATTGAGTTTTTGCTTCAATTAGTATATCGATAAATTAATATATCTATAAATTATATCAACAACTCCAAACTTGCTATACCGAGCACCTCTATTGACTGTGGGGTCAAACCAGTCACATTTAAAGAGAACGCATTTCAGCTTCATCAGACCGGGGAACTTCACTTCGATGATCTCTTGTAAGATTCCATAGAAATCAGTTTCACCTTTCACACATACTCCATAGTTCATTGTTGCTCGCCGACTTCGATATTCGTAAGTGTGAAAAGTGTAGCCTCGTGTGAAATACATAGATGATGTGGTGACCTTAGCGACCGGACCTTGTATCAATTCGTGAAACCACTGAGGATAGAATGGATCATCATAATCAACCTGGATCATCAACATATATATATAAATATATAACTTTATTAATTATATAATAAATAACATATTTACGTTTGATAATAAAACTTAACCATGAATGTGCAACTACGTTTCTCGTAAATTGGTCGTTAATCAGATGGTAGCTTGTCGATGTAAATTAGTCGTACATTTACGACCACATTACGACTACCTGAAAGTGTGGTCGTAAATGCGAAGTTAGTTTACGACCAATTTATGACTAAACCTTTTAGTAGCAAAATTACGTCTAAGTTACGACAGACTTTAACATAGTCGTAAATTAGACGTAACGTCGAAGTTAATTTACGACTACACATTTGTAGTCGTAAAACATTTGTAGTCGTAAATGGTAGTCGTTACTCTCACGTTTTCTTCTAGTGTTTGAGGCGATGACAATATATAGAGAACGTGAGAAAAGCTTCTCACATCATCAGCTTTAAGCTGTTGCAAAACAACTCGACCTGGTATGTCTTTGCATGTACTTTTCTTTTTGTTATTTATTTAATATGCTACTACTTTGGAATATTATTTCTCAAGCAAAATTTTTAATTGCAGATGAGTGGTGGAAGTTTTTTGGATATAATGTTTCTGTTTTGCAGAAGCTAGCAATTCGAATTCTTAGCCAAACTGCATCATCATCTGGCTGTGAGCGTAATTGGTCTGTGTTTGAAAGAATTCACACAAAAATAAGGAATAGATTGGAACATCAAAGACTTAATGATCTTGTCTACGTTCATTACATTTTGCACCTGCAAGATAGGTAAGCTAAAGTTAAAATACAGAGCTGTGAAGTTTTAGAAGATAACTCTTAAATGTTCACATGTTCAGGTTCTCCAAATGGAAGAGGTCATATGATCCGACAGAATATGAATCCACTGATAAAACTGATTTCTGGGTAATGGAAGAAAGTGGAGAAGCTGAACTAAATTATAATGAACTTGAGAATGCACAAGATGTAACTTCTTAAACCTTAAACTCCAACGGTAAATACACTTTCTTGTATACTATATAGGTTTCTTTGGCTATGATGTCCATTATTTAACTCATACAATTTTCATATTTTCTTTGTTTTACAAGGTAACGATGTCGAAGTCTCATTGTTTCAAGATGATACCACTGAATAAGTTTGACATATATTATCATTCTCCAACTGACTTTTTATAATTTGTTATGTTTTCATTTTCATTATGTATTCAAGATTCAGATAGTATCTTTATTTTATGATATTATTTCTAGATATTAGTCATCAGAAAATTTATATATATATATATAATAAATTAAAACCCTGGTTTGACTGGTGAAACTGGTCCGACCAGTCAACCAGTGAGTTAGGCCTGGGCATTCGGGTCCTCGGGTCGGGTTCGGGTCGGGTCTTTCCGGGTCCGGGTCTTTCGGGTTGAAGAGTAGAGGATCCGATAGGGTAATTTTATTTTTTCGGTTTCGGATCGGTTCGGGTTCGTCCGGGTCCGGGTCGGGTCGGTCCTTGATTGTAAAACCCGGTAATACCCGACATTTTTTGGTTTAAAAAAAATTCGGTTCGGTTATCGGGTTTTGGGGTCGTTTTGAGATTTTTGGGTCTATTTTTGTGTTCACGGTCGGGTTTTCTCTAATTTCGGGTACAAAATAGAATTTTCGGGTAGAAAATGCCTTGTGTACCCGAAATGTACTAAAAACCTGCAATTAGCTACCTGCAATGCTTACAATTTACAGACCTGCAATCGCAATGCTTACAATTTTACTAGCACATTTTAAACTTAATAGCAACAATAACAAACTGATCAAGTAGTTTCATAACATAAATGTCATAAAACCCACACACAAGTTTAACATAAATCATAAGTAGAGTAGTAGACATAACAATTTAACAACAACAAACTGACCAAGTAAAACTTCAAAAAATAAAAACTAGGCAACGAGAAGGAAAACACAATAACAACAACAAACTGATATTCAGTCTTGAGTCTCCAACAGCCGCAATCAGTAGCTTTCAAGCTTGAAAGATAGGTTCAAATTCTGAAAAAAAAAACAGTGAAGATCATTATAGTGGACATAAAGATGAAAGAGATTAGAAACTAGAAATTATACCTCTCATAAGAGCATCTTCTTCTTCTATCAGTTTAAGCATTTTTTCTTTTCCTGGGGTTCCTTTTCCTTTGAGTCTATTCTCACATTTGAGCCACTGCTCTGTGCACATCAACACCTCTATCATATAGTGTGTCAAGCAGCTTCTGCTTGGATCTAAAATTTGGCCACTGGTGCTGAAAGCCGACTCTGAAGCAACAGAACTCACTTGCATTGCAAGTACATCCCTAGCTAACAATGATAGAACCGGATACTTTGCACTATTAACCCTCCAGAAAGAGAGTACATCATACTCTAAACCACCTAAAAGGTTTGGAATCTCTACATTCTCTTTCAGATAAGTATCCAACTCACTAGTATTTACCTGAAATCCGGTTTCTTGAATAAGCTCTTTGTAGATGTCGTTCATGCTCTCATAGGCAAGCCCATTACCAAGTACTGTCCTCTGAGACACTTCATCTCCTAACTGATCTTGTGACTGAGATTGAGACTGAGACTGAGACTGAGATTGAGAAGATGGTCCTTGTCCTTGACCTTGAGACTGACTATTAAACGTTGAACCCAAACCACCACTGCCACTGCCATTGTACAGATCAAACAAAGTCCTCAAAATGTCCTCGATTTCATCTTCCAAATGAGTAACCTCAACCGAGCCTTCTCCATACAACTTCTCAAATAGCTTTTTGGTAACCTTCATCTTCTTGGTTGGATCAAGAACACCAGCGACAATGACAAGTTTATTCATCTTCTCAGGATTTGTCCCAAATGGATTCCAATACTTGCCTAGCTTCCCTAACATGTTTGCTGCCTTAGACCTTAAAGCTTCATCAGGACCAGGAGCTTTGCTTAAAGCAGTGATGTTTCTCGTGACTGTGACGATCGCATGATACAATTTATGCGCAGCAATAGAGTTTGTTGCAGACAAAACCAAAGTAGCTTTGTAGAAAATGATTAAGAACTGGACTAACCTATCCACTGCTTCCCAATCATCTTTAGTTGGTGGCCCAACTCGTTTTTTTCCATCCACAATCACATTGAAGTAGTCGTTGTAAGGCTTGTCCTCAGCTTCCATCTTCTCAAAAGCCACCCTGAATTTCATTGCTTGTTCTAACATCAAATAGGTAGAATTCCACCTAGTTTTCACATCTAACGGTAAGCTCCCTCTCTGGATTCTTCGTGACTCTACATGTCGCTCAAACGAAATCTGCCTCGGAGTTGAAGACCTCACAAAATAAATGGCATTGTGAATGGCGTTGACACTGCTCTCTATCTCCAGTAAACCTTCTTTAACAATCAGATTGAGAATGTGAGTAGCACACCTAAAATGCAGATACTTTCCATCTAGAACCAGTGCCTCATCCCCATTTTTCTCAATAAAAGCTTCCTTAAAGTTCCTCAATGCTGAACCATTCGCTGTGGCATTATCTACGGTTATGCCATACAATCGTTTGATACCCCATTCCTCTAAGCAATCAAGAAGTACCTTAGATATTGTTGATCCTTTGTGATCATACACATTCTTGAATCCAATGATGAGCTTCCTCAACTGCCATGAGTTGTCAATAAAATGAGCTGTGATCACCATATAACTGGAACCGGTATGAGGAGCAAGCCAGATATCAGTCGTCAGTGACAGCCGTTGCTTGTTCTCGTTAAGAAGCTTCTTCATTTCCTCTTTCTTTTTCACAAAGGTCTCAACAATATCACGGGTTGCTGTTCTTCTAGAATGAGGCACGTACAGCTTAGTTCTCTCGCAGAAATTCCTCCAAGCTACGCTCTCAACCCAAGATAAAGCCAACTCTCCCACAACCATCATCTCATTCGTCGCTTGTCTGAAGACAGATTCAGATACTTTGCACACTCTCATGTTACCATCTTCTCCGACATCTAAAGCTCCTTGATTATTTTCTTTGTTCACAGAGAGCCATGCTTGGTAAGACTTGCACGCAAGAGTCACATGTTTCTTCAAGCTTGTTGTTCCTGATTTTGTTGCACATGCCATCTCTTTCCCACAGTAGTTGCAGATTGCTCTATCATTATCTTCTTTCTTTCTACTGAAGTGCTCCCATACCTTTGACGTCCTCTTCTTTTCTGATCTTGAACCACTTGCGCCTTCTGGTTTCTTACGTTTTGCTTTCTTGCGAGAGATTGGAGTCTCAACTTCATCTGCTGATTTATCTAACTCTGACTCTGAAC
The DNA here is from genome assembly GCF_000309985.2 of Brassica rapa. Taxonomy (NCBI): domain Eukaryota; kingdom Viridiplantae; phylum Streptophyta; class Magnoliopsida; order Brassicales; family Brassicaceae; genus Brassica; species Brassica rapa. The sequence continues at coordinate 16,800,871 of NC_024796.2, read as the reverse complement.
CATCATCACAAGACGCCATCTACATTATAGACAAGACAACATTAAACTCTAAACAAGAAAGAAGCTTCAAAGAAAGATCAAAGATGTATAGACAGAACATAGGAACAGAAGAATGTCAAACTCGGGTTAAAACAAAACCATAAACACAAATGACAAATCAGTAATCAAAATTGGATTAAACCAAAAACATAAACAAGATTCAAATCAAAAGTTCGAGGCTTACCCTAGTTCGATTTGTTGACAACGCTGTTGCTGATGAAGAAGTGGGTAGGGTTAGGGGAACTTGATTCTGATGAGATTCCAGTTTGTATTGTTTGATTTTGGCTTTGGAATTTATAAATCGACAAACTCTTCGATTCAATTGCTTATGGGGGAGTGGAACTGATTTTGGAAAGTAAGAGGTTAATGGTACATCGGAGAAGGGAATATTTGAAGTAGGTAGGGTTGGTTTCGGGTCTAATAAAACCCTATCGGGTATAGGGTAATTTTCGGGTCGGGTACTATACCCGCGGGTCCTGAGCAGTAAGACCCAATAGGGTAATTTGGTTATACCCGTACCCGACCCGAACCGGGTTTTTCGGGTCGGTTTCGGGTCGGTTCCGGGTCGGGTTGTCGGGTACGGGTAAAATGCCCAGGCCTACAGTGAGTACGCCGAGTTGGTATCCGATCCGGTTTTTAAAATATTGATGAGAAGTGAGACTTGTCAACTTTATTGTAATAGAGATAAATGTCTTATATATGTATTTGTTTCATTTTACATATTAATTAATAAATTCAATTTTTAAAAAATAGTGTTAATTCTTGAAATATTGTACATATAGTCTAAGGATTCCTTCTAAAGCCCAAATTTAATTAAACCGACAAGGACAAAAGCGAAAGTCGATTAGTGGGGTCAGTTTCGACAATTTGGAGTCGGTGTTTTAAACGGCTAGGGTTTTCAAATCCAACGCACATGCTCTCTATATAACAACAGCCGCATGAAACCTAAACAGATCATCTCCACTTCGCGATTGATAGTTTGTAAATCAGGCTTCATTTTTTTAGTAGGGTTGTTGGTAAATTAATGTTTCGCAGGAGCCTCCCGGGCTAGTCTGAAAATAATAATTTGAGGAATTAAGCCCCAAAGCTCCTGCTAGATTGATGCCATTCGTGTTGCAGTTCTGTCTCAAATCTTATCTGGCTTAACTGTGTCAAAGCAATGTCTAGATCTCGTATTCTTGATCGTTTTAATGGTCTACTGTTCTGATATTTTTTGGCTATGATTACAAAATTATCCGCGCTTCTGAGGTTTTAATCAATGAAGTATATTCGGAAAACAATGGTTGAATTTCTTAATATGAGCCAATGTTCTTTTTGTTTCTTCGTTGTTAGTGTGTAAATGTTGAATTTGGCAGTGATGATTAAATCTAACAGCTTTACGCCAGTTCTGCTTCAGATAATTCTTGATTGAAGAAGCTGTATATAAACTCTGAGCCTTTTTTTTTTTTAAATTGCATTTATTCTCTTTTTAATTGCTGATGAGGAAATCCAAATTTGCGAGGTGTAGTGGAGCTGAGACCCTGTTTACAGGGAGAACCCCTTGGCAGAAATTGCAATTTCTATGAAGTTTATGGATTAACTGAGGCTCTGTCTTCCTAGTCTGTTTTAATGGTTATTTTACTCGTATTCTGAGCTCAGCTATACACTAGCAATAACCAATATGCTCGTAGTCTGAGTAACTCAGACATTGGCTTTGTCTCTGTATTTAGATGTTAATTATCTTTGTGGTTGCTGATTAGTTTGATAAAAGTTGCCGCCGATGAGGAAATCCAATTTTGTGAGGTGCAGTGGAGCTGAGACCCTGTTTTCAGGGAGAACCCCTTGGCAGAAACTGCAATTTCTGTGAAGCTTATGGATTGACTGAGGCTTTTTCTTTTTAATTGATTATTGATTCATATTCTGAGGTTAATTATACACTAACACAGTGATTAGCTGTGTTAACATCAGCTTTGTCTTCTTCTTTTTTTAACACTGAATGATTCTATTGCAAAAAAAAATCCAGAGGATCAGGCTTTGTGAACAACAAAGCAATGAAGAGAACAGAAAATAAAAAAACAGAGGTGGAACACTACTAGGTAACGTAAGCCTGCCTGAGGCACGATGGCCTGACAAAGAGGAGAGAAAAGAGGCTCAAGAAAATATTGAGTCTGTTGGAAGAGATCTTTTAGCTAAGCTACCAGAGGTATTTGCACAGGATATCATTTCTTGCTCTATAATGTGCCGTAGCCAGACCGGCCCCCATTGATATAAGATTGGCTCCTGCTACCCACAATGACGCTTTCAGTAGTAGACACCGCCAAGATATTACGACCAAAAGAAACATCTTCCAAGGACCCATGATGGAAGACTGAAAGCAGTTGAGCAATGCTAGAGATTAGATGATTACGTTGACTTGCTTCATGTTAACCATGCTTTCCACCGCCCAAAACATCAGCTTTGTCTCGTGTTTAGTTAGTTGAACAACCAACTAATTGTTTTTGCATGTTAGTAATTAATTTCACTGCAGGTTTATAATGGTAATTGCTCGTCCTGCGACGAACTTGAGATATAATGGTGAAGACTAAAAGTTAAAAGCTTTTTTAACTAATCAGAAAAATTTTAAGGTTTTTTTTTATTTTAAAATTAAATTTGAATGTCATGTCTTTTTGTATGGATACCTTATGTATAATTTGATCAAAGAATAAATTCTTTTTACCTTGATTGTTAAAGTGATCTTAGTTTCAATGAGATATCTTACAAAAGCGTCACCATCTGTAATGCAAACCAATTTGTTTACTTTTTTTTTTTGATAACCGTGGTGATCCGACGACCGAAGTCAACCGACTAGTCCCACGAAGTCCACGGCATTCCATGTATTCTTGTGATTTAAAGCTAGTCCGAGTAGCCACACGGAATTTCGAAGCCGGGTCCGTATTGGGGCTGTTACTCCCTCAAGACCACTAGCCCACAACCGCGTGATTAGAATTTGTTTACTTTTGTACAATTGTAAGTTTTTTTTTAACGTTGATTTATTATGACATTACATTTATGAGAAAAATTACATAGACGATTTGACAACCGACAATATTATCTGCCTTATGAAGATCTACGCCTAACTGCATCATCTGAGTCGTCCTATGAAGATCCATTCATGACCAGATTTACTTGCACTATGTTGAAGATTCTTTGTAAGCTTTTTTTTTTTATGAACACATACAATTTTAAGTCTTATTTCTCAATTATGTGTGAAGCTAGATTGCATGGAAATGGAAAACAGATACACAGAAACAATAACGTTTCAAAAAAACGTGGAAACGTGATTTCTTTTGTTTATTTTGGAAACGTTTTAGAAACGTCTATCAATATATATACATATATATAATTAATTAATATTTGTATTTATTTTTATTATATTTAGTATATCTTAGAATACAAATAAACAAATAGTCATTCTATTTAATCATACGAAAATAAAACAAGTCATCATTAAACATCAAAATCATATAAAAACTCAAAATAACAAAAATTCATTACTTAAATATTAAATAGCTTAACTAAAACGAAAAATCATAACAGTAAGTCAAAGATCAATAACATCATCTTCAACCACATTTTCATTAGCTTCATCAAACATGACCGGTATAAAAATAACAAACTAATCCTTATATTTATTAACTTTTTATATAATTTGTTCTAAAAAAGAGTTTTTAAACGTTTCCAAAACAGAATCGTGAGTTTCCATAATAGAAACGCAAGTTTCCATTAAGTTTCCAAACTGAAATTTTTAAGAAACAAGTTTCCAATGAATTTCCGCGAGTTTCTGTGAGATTTCGATTCCGAAACGTTTCTAAAACGTGAAATGGACCTTCGACGAAGTTTCAATGCAACATAGATGTGAAGCCTTTAAATTCTTTAAATTTTCTTCCGTTGGAAAAGAATTATAAAAATAAATAATAGCAAAAAAGGAATAACTTAGTTTTGTACTGTTGTAAGTTTCCAAGACTGAGGTTCTACCAGATCACCACTGAGTTATATGAGCATTTTGTTTATACAACACAATAACAAATATTGACTCAAAGTGTCTATTCCGCAAAGTACAAACAAACATTTGTGATACACTGAAAGACTAAAAATAAAGTCAATTAAACAGAAGAAGAACTCAATGAACTTTAATACTCATATAAGAGGCATGAATTCAGAGTAACATGAAATGTGTGATTACAAACCCAACTTTTACATTACAAGAACATTCAAACAACTATTACACAAAAAGATTAAGTCTTTCTTCTTACCACAAAAGAGATTTAAGACCACCATGGGGTATCACCAGTCCTGAAGTCAGTTTTATCCCATGGAACAAATAAAACCTTTCCACTATCATCGATGTCCGCATGAGCCAAGGCAAGGGACTGTTCCATTGAATTGACTAATATCACGTTGCAAATTTCAACACTTATTACTCTTATTAGTAATACTACGTAAAAAAAAATCAAATTTAGTAGTAGAACCAATGTATTCAAACAATATATGACACATTGGTAGAAAGAAAATTCAGAAAATATATATTTTGTGTTATTCACGTCATTATGGCCTTATCTTCAATATATTAACTATGGAACAAATTCAAAGTATTTTATGTATAATTTGATAAATAAACACATATATAGACACATAAATTTAAAATATATGTGATACATCTGCTAAAAAGAATAATAAGACGAAAATTAAGGTTCTTAGAAACATGCAAAATAAATAATAGTGCAAGCTAGCTCTAAGTAGTTCCTAGTAGTTCATATTACACATATTAGCTCTAAATAGTTTCTAGTAGTTCAGGGTTTACCTACTAGTTTGAAGCACAAGATAAGTTACTCAGTCCTGGCATAACTATTTTCCAAATCGAACCCGCAAAGATCCGATCCAAAATTTATAAATACCCGAATGGGGATGAAATCTTTAATCCCAAAAACTTGAAACCCGAATAGACCCTAAGCAAACCCGAATGGATATCCGAACGCCCGCCCGTACCTGCCCCCTTCCTCTTCCTCGTCCACGAGATTCTCTGAATCATGGAAACATTTTTTTGTGTGGGTCCTTTCTTTGTTTCAAATACTGGAGGATACAATTTAAGTGCTCTAACTTCATATGGTATAGCCCATTCAAACATACGAGGAACATTATAGATTGTCCGACAATACGCCAATGCCTAAAATTCCACCAAAAAGTCTTTTGTACAAAACTCTTGTAGATGGAGGTCTCTTTCTACGTTCAAGAACTTGACAGCAGCTACTACATGAACACATGGGATTTTGCCTATATAAAAGCACCTGCAGCTGCAAGTTTTTATAGCCAAATCAACCGTATAAAACTTTCAATCACTACCATTGACATTGTACTCAAGATGAAAGATGTCTATCTCAGTAACATCTAAATGCCCTCCTACCAAACATCTTTTTGACAAATCCTTTTCCACTATAGGCACAAGCTTTTGTGTGAATGGTATTTCAGTTGACTTCTTCATATGTTTGTTAAAGCATTCAACTATTTTCTGAATGATAACATTAATCATTAGCAAGTAGTATTTTCTCGCTTTCCTAAGAACACTATTAATAGATTATGTTTCATTGGCTGTGTCAATATTGTATATGTCTCCTTCAAAGTAACATCTTGCCCATTTTTGCACTTCAACACCTTTCTCCAGATACGCCACTGCAGAATTGATGATATCAATCAAATTACCCTCGAGCAACTTTTTCTCTCAAATAAGAGATCAGATTGTAGTATTTCGGGATCGAATCCACATGGAGCATGAGCACACAATATACTATAGAAATCAAGATTAAGCTAGACAAAAATTATTAAAGCAATAAATAAAGCAGAAAACAAGTGAATAGTTATTGTAAGATACTCCCTCCGTTCCTTAATGATAAAACTTTTAGAAATTGTTTTTTGTGTTTTCTATGAAAAAAATTAATTGACTTTATTGAATTTCTATTGGTTAAAAGTTATTGAAAACATAAAATTACAGAAAATGGTACATTTATTATGGCAGTTTAATATGTTTTCTTAATATGTGTGAAAATACTAAACAGTCTATATTTGTGGAACGGATGGAGTATATGAGATGAAATCTAAACTTAGGATTTCATGCAATCAGAATTATCAATTATAGATGCCAAGAGTGTGTGATGAACCGTCCTAGAGCTTGAATGCAATAATAAGATATTCAGCTCTCGCTGCAAGTCTAATCAGATGACTAAGTTCTATGTTCCAGCTCTCGTATGCGAACAAGGAATGAGTGTTGATCGATACTATTGTCGATCAACACTTCCTTAGCCAAGCGTCAACGTCATAATCAATATGTTCAATAGATGATCAGAATAGCTCTCGCATGCGCCTAACAATCTAGCTCAACAGAATTATTATCAGGTAAAGAACTTAATTTCGTAGTTTTCTATAATTATAGGTTCAGGGTTCTATTTAGCTACTTTAGAACACAAACAGTAAGATTAAATCTGTTGAAGGATCCTAATTATATCACCCTAGCAGTTTTATGTTATCAATAACCCATCAAAACCCTAATAAACCCTAAGTCTAACAAGATGATTACTCAGACATAGTTAAGCAATGCATAAACAATGACTAAATAAATTGCATAATAGAACAAGGTAGAAATACTGGAGTTCCAATACAATATCTCTGAAGAAGTTCTTGATCTTCTCTCCAAAAGATACTAAATAAAAGCCCTAAGAAATATGGTGTGGTAAAGATGTGTAAGGTGGTGTTTTGCTTAAACAATGACAAACATTATAAATACTAGGTATAAAGTTGGCCAAGGGCATTATGTTAATATCTGGAACTTCTGGTCTTGAATCGGCTTGAATCAAGTCGTACCGATCTACTCGCTCAGGTGTTGAGCGACACCAAGGATGAGTGGCGATCAACATTTCTTCTGAATCTTGACTATGACTTCTGATTTTTTGAGCAGCTAAGGTTTCCTCATCCATAATCTCAACATTGCTCCAAAACATGCATGGAACTGAAAAGACCCTAAATAGACTCCAAACATAACATAATGACTCTAAAAAGGACTTATACTATGAATAAAAATTTGTAAATTCCATAGTATATCAATTGACTTTCTGGAAAAGCACCGTGAAGATCCTTAAACTCAGCCAATGTATACGTATGTTCACAATCTCTAAACTTACTCGCACAAGTATATGTGTGGTTGACAACATGTCGTTTGGCATTATGAGACTAATGCCAGATACAATACCCATGTTTGGCCATTGGGAACACCTCACACAATGACTTAATCAAGCTTACTGTTATATCCGAAAGAAATACAAACACGGGTTCGTCTAATATCATTGACTTCAACTTATATATTCATAAACCACATTTAGCTATCATCTTTCTAACCATTAACTACCCTAAATGCAATAGATTTATGGTGATGATTAGGATCGTGAGCTGTCGCAACAAGTAGAAATCCACCATAAACATGCTTAAGATGTGTTCCATCCACAATGATAACTTTCCTCATCACTGCAAACCCTTCTATGGAAGCCCCCAATGTGAAAATAGATACTTAAATCTTTGGGCCGCATCCACTTCAACATAACTTATTGTGCCATGATTCTTCTACTGGAGCATGTACATATAAGAGTATATCATAGAAAAAGTCTCTTCTAGAGAACCTCGCACTTCGTTAGCAGCTCGCCTTTTTCCTCTCCATGTTGTGGAATATGATACATCAACACCAATCTTGTGGGTAACAATAGTGATCAGGTCTTTTGGAGTTGGTGTGTCATATTGATATACCATGAATTTTACCCATTTTTAGCCATGGTATATTAGTGTTTTAGGAACTATTTATTCTGTTTTGGAGTCTTTTTAGCATATTTACAGGTTCAAAAATTTTTTGGAGAAGAGTGATGATTTGAGTGCATTTTGGAGATAAAATGAGAGGAAGTTCATAGCTGACCATCAAACAAGTCCAAAGGTCGACAATCAGAGACAAACATCGATCCACGCACATCCTGTGCCGTCGATAGACAGCGAAGCGTGCAAGACCCGGCTAGGTTTCCAGCCGACTTAAATCCCCAGTCACAACACATTTACAGAAATACCCCTGACTGACTTTTAACATAATATTTATGTGCTCTGTCATTGTTCTAGGCAACACACGCTTTCATATTTTCTACTTTTCACAGCAAATAATTCTTAGAGTTTTTAGCAGTTTGGAGAGAAGAACCAAGACTCATTCAGAGATTTGTATTGGAACTCCAATATTTCTAACTATATTCTATTTATGCATTTTATTCAGTTTATGTTTATGATTTACTTTGCTATGTCTGAGTAATTCGCATGGTAGATTAAGGGTTCAAATAGGTTATGAGTGATTAGCCCAAAATATATAATTGCTAAAGTGATAAATATCATTCAAGGAATTGTTATTAATGCTTGTGTTCAAGAGTAGCTAACTAGAACCTTGAACTTTGTCTTGTGGACAACTACGTCGGTAGGTTCTGCACCAGAATTAATTCCCTTGAGCTAGGATTGTTTAGAAACAAGCGACAGCTGATTTAGACAACACTAGTGAACCTATCGATCAACTCGCTAAGGCCTGCCTAAGGAAACATCGATCGACGTTAATCTCATAGCATCGATCGACGTTAGATCCGTATCAACAAGCGAAAGCTGAGATATTGGACTTAGTCAAAACATAAGACTCGCATGCGAAAGCTGGATATCTTTACATAAGAAGTCGAGTTCTAGGATTGACAACCTAAGTATTCTATACCTCTATAATCCTGATCACCTGAATAGAAACCTTAGATCTAGCGCTTTCATTTAATTATTTACAAACCTCAAACCAATCAACTGCCTTGTTTGCTTTTCTTGCTTATTTACTGTTTTAAATATTTTACCTAGCTTAATCACATCTGATTAGGATCTATTGTGTGTCCTAGCTCCTTGTGGATTCGATCCCTAAGTACTACAACTGAACCACTTATTTGAGAGAGTAAAAGTTACTCCTTAGGGTAATTTGAATGATATCACATATCTATCGGAATATTCTTCACCCAAAACAGATGCTACAACTTGTGATGTGCCTTTTTCTTCTATTTCTGAGGGTACTTGTAGTTACAACTAAGCATATATGCAACTTGATGTAAATCTAACCATCCAACGATTTGAATTCTTAAGATTTGATACTCGCGAATCACTTACTACCTTATTTGTCTCCTTGACATTTTGCCACATATCTTACAATATCCGACTTAACTGTTTCATACTCAAAACAATTCTTAGGTGAACCCCTCTGAACTAGAACTTGCAAGGGCTGTCTTAGTTCTAAATTATTGACCCTTAACAAACTTTATACCATCATCCATCCTTGATTTACTACTGTGGTGGCTTCAACTCCCGGTCTTGCGGCTTCAGCTTCCGGTTTTATGGCTTCAACTACCGGTCTAAGTTATGATTTACTACTCATGCTCAAGATTCTCATTCATCTCAAATTCTTCATGTTGTTTGTCTATGTAGAGCATGATAACACCATCCATCTTATTCTCAACAATTGCATTTTCCTCGGTTGCATATTTATCAATACCCTCTCTATCAGAAAGACCAACGTAGCTATCAGTTCTACCATCCTCTCCTGAAAGTGGCAGACCACCATATGTATCATTTATGTCATTGTTGATCTCCACAGGTAGAACACTTCTACGGTTCTCATTATTCACTTGCATTAGATAACCCAAATGTCTTCATCACCAAAAATATACGATGACTTGTTCGCATACAAAACCATTGGAACGTAATCCTTAACATCCCATCTACCTTAATCTTTCTGAATGTACGCTCAACCAATCCTAAATATGTAAACTCCTCCACATATGTCTTCATCACTAGAGTGTGAATTTCATCTTCTTCTGAGATCTATCTTATATAAGCCCCATCCTTGATGTAACTTCTCCCTTAGTCAAAACATATGATTGTTATAGTATTGGCCATAGATTTCCCTGAGAAATAGAATTATGATTAGTTAACAATTTAAAGAATCCAAGTTGTTCAAGAACTTTGGTACATAATTGTACCAGTAATCTTAGTAATATTCGTTTTGCTTTAGTAGTACTAGTAGTCCAGTAGTACCTAGATTTTTTTTCTTTTTATCGATTTAGCCCTTTTAACCGACCACGAGTGTGTTATGCAACCCAAAATTTCATGAAAATGCTACTAAATTAACTCAAAATAAGCTTCAAAATCACCAAACGGAGCTAATCAGGATGAAGAAGAACGAATGTGGTTGGGAAGAGGGAATAATGGACACGTGTGAGAGGGAGAAAAGTAGTTTGGGCGTGGGATCCGCTGGTAGTTAGAGTTTAATCTCTTGAGTTTAAGAGAGTGAGATCCGCGTTTATTAAGATAATGGAGTGACAACATGGTCCGTGACCTCTTTAGAAAATATTTAAAAGAAAAGGAAGAGTGTGTGGAGTCTGTAAGGAGTGAGGTGTTAAAGAAAAAAAAAGGGTAATAGGATAAGGTAAAAAGAGGGAAGTAAGAAAATGAAAGAGGTAGTGAAAATAAATGTTGAGGATGTATGGCAATATAAATTAGTTTTCACACTGCCTTTGTTTCCACATTGCCACATACTTTCAGTTTTTTTTTTTGCACCGGTGACATAATCATCAGTGAGTTTTAAATGGGTTATTAAGGAACCTAAATCGGTTATTAAGGAAACTAAATGGGTTATCAATTATTAAGCTCATATTCTCAGTGATTCTATTCAGAAAATAAATGGGCTATTTGTTAGTATGACCATATCCTCAATGATTCTTGTGAGAAACTAAACAATTCTATTGGATACTGCCAATTTTGAAATTGCCATATTATCTTAATGATATTTTTTTTTTCTCTTTTAGATACATTTATTAAAGGCCTTCATATATTTTTTGTTTTTTTTGGTATAAAATTCAGAAACTTATAAAAAAGGACAAATTAGAAAAAGAAAAAAAAAGTAAAAGGCCAAAAAAACCGTTATTGAGCTCGGAAGAGGGAAATTCAAATAAAACATATCAACGGATACAAAGCCTAGCTTGTTGGAACGAAAACCCTAGTCATCATTCAGAAGAAACCATCTCCAATGAACACACACCCGCAAAAAAAAAAAGACATGAGTGATAAAAACAATGTCAAAAAGTCCTGGATGTAAACATTGAGACACAATTACATAAATCTGGGGGAAAGAGAAAGAAGAGAACGATAAAGAGCAAAAGAATCAAGAACGATCCTCACTTGACACTGATTCCTTAGAGCTTCTTAGAGGGTGTTACTGAGTATGTGCACAGATGAGGTTTCTCACAGCCATTTGCAAAGGTTCGAACAAGCTTCACTTTTGAGATGATAGACAAAGGATAAGATTCTATGAAGAGTTTCATGAGCAGTGTGCTGAAGATGGAGATATTGGACATTGGGACTTGATTTTGAGTAAGTTCTCAGTCTCATTTGGACTAAGTCTAGTCTCCAAAGTCGAGCTAATGACTGTAAACAAGCACTTGGTGGAAGACAACCCACTAGTAAGTTTTCTTTTATTGAAAAGAAATATGTGTTGTAAATTACCAAGTGTCGGTCGATATCCGCCCATCCAGAGTGACGATTAATACCCCATTAGTGTCAATTGACACTCATCCCGTCTCTACTTTTCTTTATTTTACTCGAGTTTTCTTTGTTTCTTTTTCCAATACATGGTGATGTGTATAGCTTTGGGATTCTCCATTTGGAAATGTACGGTGAAAAGCAACCAAACCGATGTGTTGTTCAGACGAAACTTTATACTCCACAACTATATTGAATCTGTGTTGCCAGAGTGATTCTTTACAACAGCCTTACAATCGGATTCCCTGTTGTCGAGTGCCTGAAACTAATACTAATTTTGGAGGTGGTACTTAGGTGTTGTGTAGAATCTTCACTGAACTGGTTGGCAATGAATGAAGCTGTAAAGAATGAATCACAATTAGAGAGATGTTTTTCATATTTAGTTTTTTGAATGAATGTTAAATTTATTCATCCGAAATACCTTTTTTAACAATGGAAATCACTAGAGAAACTTTCCAACTCGAAAATCGTTTGGAAGAAGTGGAGATTGCTTCATCGACTTCCAAATAACACTTCCTTGCTTTTTCATAGCAATTACCCATAGTACATTGAATTGAAGTGATCCCGTTCCTGATTTGCTTGTCCAAGAGGTTGAGCAAGCGGGACTAAGGCAGTAGAGAGCTGCCAAGTTAACTTCGTGCTAAAAGTCTGCTTATAACCCGCATTTGGAGAAGAAGAATAGATATATCCAAAAGAGGAACTAGGCATTGAAGTGACGCATCTCATCTCGTATACATTATTTGTGAATGGATTTGACATGTGTCATCACCATATTATTTTGAAAGAAAAATGATGATATGGCATACTAGTAATGATGACATGGTTTGGAGTTAATTATGACATGTACATTTACTTTTAATGTTGATTTGTAATTTTGATAAGTTTTTGAAAATATGATAATAACTCATAGATCATCAATAAATATAACAATAAATACTATAAGAGTAGAAATATAAATCTAATAATATTTCACAATTTTTGAAATATTATTTTATTTTATTTTTATAATTGTATAATTTTAATTATAAAAACAATTCTTCAAAACTCTATACATTTTTTTTTTAATTGTAATTTTTCTAATCCTAATACCATTAGCTTTTATTTTGAAATTTCTTGGGCTTTTACAATGGACTTGTACATGTTTGAAACTAAAAAAATCGTGATGTCTGAGACTCGGATTGTGTCTTGTAAAAACCAATTGGAGTAACGCTACTTTCACTGCTTTTCACAAAGATTTCAAGATTGATGCTTGTGATGAGGTTCTGACAACAACTGGCTTAAGTGTAATGGATACCAGAGATTCTGGTGGGATGAGCCAACTGTGTCTGAGCTAAGCCTTCACCAGAATCATCACCTTAATTCGGGTTCCAGCTAATCATATGATTTATGATTATCGCTTTGATGCTACGTTAGTCCTCTTGTTCAGTGTCAACACCATCGCTTTTTGTAGTTTATTCTCTTGTTTGACTTGGTCAAGAAGTTATTGTGTTCAAAAGAGGACATGATTGATGATTCTGTTTATGTATAAATTTAATCAATTATCTGTTGAATTTTTAAATCTTTTTTAAACAGAAAATGCGAAAGTTGTGGAAACAAACTCTCAACGCACTTATCGTTATGACTTTTAGGGTTTGTTTTGAATGTTTCAAACCCTAATCTCGGGCTAGAAGAAAACAAAAAGCAAAAAAAAAAGCTTGATTAGGGTTATTGGGTTTTGACAAATGGAGATAAGATCTGTGAAGCGAAAGAAGAAGAAAAGAGAAGAGATTATCAAAGTAGATAGGATCAGCCACCTCCCTGACTCTCTTCTTCATCAGATTCTCCTCTTACTTCCTCTACAATGTGCAGCTATAACCAGCTCACTCTCGAAACGATGGAGATCTCTCTTTCTCTCATTGCCTGATCTTGATTTCACTTCCATTAATGAAAACCCTAAACCACCATCTTTCTCTTCAAACTCCATTTACCAACTGCTTTCTCTTCGCCATCACCGCGACGCCAACAATCTCAGATCACTTCGTTTTCGTACTCCAATCACATTCACAAGTCTCAACTCCTTGATCCGTTTAGCTGTTACTCATCAGGTTCAAGATCTTGACGTTGAAGTCACTACCAAAGACTACTTCAACTTCCCTCGTTGGATTGTTACATCTCAGAAGTTAAGAGCCTTAAAGCTCAAGTCAGCCTATCCTGGTTTTAGATTACCTCCTTCATCATCAATCTTTGGAGGTTTTCAAAAGCTTACTTCACTCTCTTTATCTCTTGTGATTCTATACAACCAACCATATCTCTCAGATTTCTTCACAGATCCAAACTTTCCTCTTTTAGAGAAATTAGCCCTAGAAAATTGCTTCGGACTCAAGGAACTTAGGGTTTGTTGCCGTCTTCTCCAAGAGTTTAGTTTAAAGAACTCTTTACAGCTTGATAGCTTAGAGGTTTCTGGTAATAACCTTCACAGACTTAAGGTAGTGAGTTGCTTTCATTCATACTCAGAAGAGAGCGTTGTGAAGATTAACACGCCGAATCTCAAAACGTTCCTATGGAACTCAAACGCAGTCACAACAACTGTTTATTTCTTGGACAAGTTAATTTGTCTGAGAAAAGCTTTCGTTGGAGTGCTTTTGCTTCATCAAGATATCAATTCTCAGAAACAGAGATTACTTACTCTCTTGTCTGAACTCTCTCATTCCTATAAACTACAACTTGGAAACCAATCTGTGGAGGTTTATACAACTTACAATACATCTTCTTCTGACGTTATTTTTTTTTGGTTAACACTGTCTTATTAATGTTGTGACAGATTTTGTCAAGCAAGAAAGGATTAGTAAAGAATCATCTTCCACCGTTTCACAACATGAGATTCTTGGAACTGCAAACACGTTTCGACCGACACAATGTTCAAGCATTGTCATGTCTGTTCAAGAGCTGTCCGATGCTTAACATACTTCTTCTCAAAATCATTAATGATCAAACGAGTGAAAGAAGGGTAAGTAATAAAGAGAACCAATGCTTTCTTCTTCCCAGATTTTTAAACTGAATTTGTCTTCTCATGTTTTGACAGCAATGGAATAATGACTTGTGGGATATGTCTAACTCAGAGATTCAATACTGGGAATCTCAAACCTATGAAGTGGAATCTTTCTTGAAAAATTTGGAGTTTGTGGAGATTCATGGATTCTTAGAGTGTGAGAATGAGATGAGCCTTGCTATCTTTCTGCTGAGACATGGAAAGGCTTTGATCAAGATGACTCTGAGATCAAGTTTCCTCTGTAGAGACAATCTCCGGAGACAGATGATAAGGTCACAGTTAATGGGATTCTCAAAGGCATCTTCCAAAGCCAAAATCTCATTCCATTGAAAGTTTTTATTCATAAATCTCTCTGTTTCAGGACTCAGGTTGAATAGCTATTACAGTTTTCTTTCTGTTGAAAACTTATATGCTTCAAGAACTATTCTGTTTCGCATGTTTATTGTAGAGCTTGATCAAGTAACTCGATCCCTTTTACCACTTTCCAGAGATCCAATGCCTGCAAATTTATATACATGTGTTTATCAATCAAGTTTTGTAAACAAGTAATGTGCATAATAAACATGTCTAAAAGTCTCAAATCCTCACAGAGCCTAAGGTTTATAGTTCTTGACAGTAACAGTTTCAATCACAACCACACTGAAACTAAAGACATCTGATTTGAATAAGAAAGACCCTCTGGAGACATGCACCCACTTCAATAAAAAAATAAACCATAGTGTTGTAGTTTTAAAATAAGGAATGGGGATGGTTAAGGAAAATTAAAATGTTAAGAACTTATCCCACAGGTACAACTCGGTTCGTATTGGATGAAGTTTCATTGCCTCCAAATATTCTAGCCAAGCCAAAGTAAGAAATCTTTGGATTCATATCCTCATCTAACAAAATGTTGCTCGCTTTTTTAGATCCCTGAGGATGATCCTTAGTCTAGAGTCTTGATGCAGATATAGAAGTCCACGAGCGACAACTAGAATGATATTACAACGCATCTTCCAATCTAATCGCTAACACAGCTTCCGGTCTTTTCAAGGATAGTGTTATTTTTTTATGAACAAGTGACAGAAGAAGGCTTACCGAAGATGAAGAAGTTTAAGCTTTTGTGTGGCATCTATTCTTACAACAACAGTTAAGGCCAAAAATCAGGGATCAGCCACCAATGGCGTGTTGTAAATTATTTGACCATTCCAGTTTCAATCCTATGTGTTGAAAGAAGATTTGTAACAAAAATTATATTTTATTTTGGAAGATGATAGTGTTATTGTTTGTTTTATATAAAGTTGGATAGCTGATCGTTATAAACAGTCTATACGAATTTGGTCTTTTAAAGAATGGCTCAGTTGGACAGAGATAGGATTACCAGTGGTTCTTGCAATGCGACACAACACAACCTAATAGGAGTGCCCAACTCTATTTTTTTTTCTGCAGCGGGATCAAGAAGCCAACCTAGTAATAATCTAAGAAACCTTGACGAGAGGAAAATTATGAGTCTACTATTGTTCTCCTTATCATTTTTGCATTTCATGCTACAAAAGGCTGCGGCGGCCGCGCAGGAAGACAACCATGTATTCCAATAACAACAAAGAATGCAAAAACAAATAAAAATCGAATGCCTCAACATTTCTTCGAATCAGTTAAACAAAATGAAGAGTTGATCAACCTTTTTATAATTTCTTAGGAATCAAAACCCCAATCTCGATCTTTGATCTACTTTGTCTTCCCGCTTAATCTCACTCTCGATCTCACACCTCTCTCGATCTCTCGTGTGTATAAGACGAAATAAAGCATAACAAGACGCACAAGATTGTTTACCCAGTTCGGGATTCGATGTGAATCTGCCGGCTTGACAGTTAATGGTTAACTAGAGATGGACCCGCGCGCCCGCGCGGGTGTTGGCTTTTGCAAGAATGATTTTTGTTTTCCATGTAAATATTATATACTTTAGATGTGTCACGATGTTAGAGAATTGTATCGCGGTATTAGTATTCTTTTTAATAACGTTTTTTTGTTTTCCATTGTAAATGTACAATTTTTTGTTTACAAAAAGCTACATAGCACATATATAATATTAAAATGTTAATAATTCTTTAATAATATAGATATGCTATCAATTTTATTGAATTTATGTAAACAAAGTCTTTATATTTCAAATTAAATTTATGTTTTTATAGAAAGAAAGAAGATTCATATTTTTTAACCATTCAATAATTTATTTCTTTAGATAATTTTTATAAACAAAATATTAATCAAAATTTCAATGAAAATGTAATTTAGATTATGATTTGGGCATGATGTTGCAAAAAAACAAAATAAAGATTATGATTTGGGCTGTCATGTTTTAAAAGTGGGTTGGGCCCAAAAAAAAAACGTTTTATCAAAACAAACTCATTAGGTATCTGTTATTTTTTTTTCCGGGAACAAACGAACAGTTTTCTTTGTCACCGACAAAAATTGATAAAAAAATATTTTTCGATCAAAACAAACATAAGATCCAGACGACATGTTCTTCTGATTCCAAATCAAACCTAAGAATATGAGTGCAGATCGTAAGAGAAAAACGGTAACCACCCCTAATCACTATTAAAGCTTTTCCTTTTGCGAATCTTAAGGTTTTGTTTTATTTCTATAAAGCTTCTGTTTTAGAGGTTCTTTAGGTTTTGATAAATTTTGCTCTAGACATTGATTGTTGGCGATCTACATCATGTAGAACGGGAGCAGGCGTCAAGCTAAGAAACATTTCATAGAAGAGTAGTTTATAAAAATTCATGTCTTAACACACGGGCTTCATAGGAGAATACGAACAGAGAAGATGGAAGAGGATTTGAGATTATCAGAGTGTACATGGTAAGTATTTTTTGTTAATTATTCAATTAATTAGAGAATTTGGTAACTGTATATTAATTTGGTGATGATGTTTCTTGTCAAATTTCATTTCAATGTTTGCAAATTGACCCCTTGGCGGGCCTTGAAGAATCTGCCATTGTTCATTCATGAGCAATATAAAAGTGTTTCTCATTTTTGTTAATTATTTATTTGGTTTGTAAGTGTGTATATTTATTGGAATTGGCATAACAGCTTATGTATAATTCCCTCAAACATAGAAGAAGTTTATTGGACCTATAATGGAGTTGATAGATCGGGAAGTTCTATCAAAGGAGTCTGGTGAGGTTGCTTCTACAGAGAACCTTTTCTTTGGCAAGGCAGTGGAGAAGGAAGAAAGTGATTTTCGTGATCAGAGCCCAAGTAAGTTGAAAAGAAGTAAGGAGGGGCAGTTATTAATTTTGTGTACTTTTCTAGTGTGCTGAGCGTGAGTTTTTTTTTTTAATGAACAGATGTTGGTGAAAGAACGATCAGAAGCTATGAAGAAAGAAGTTTCTCTCCCACGTTCAGCAAGTGAATCCAGACAACAACTCACGGTTAGTAACTATGATCTTAACTTAGATGAAAGCAATGTAGATTTAGAAAGAAGATTGAACCATTGCCTTAGATAGTATTATATGGCTTTAGGATTGATTGAATAACGATGCATATCTGGGTTCTTGTGAATGAATGTGTTATAAATAACAAAGACGTTCATAAATATCTAAATTAAAGAAAAACACTAAGTATAACAGTTAAAGAAAAACTCTAATTTGTCAAACTAAAACAACCATCTTCAGAAACACACTAAACAAATTTGCTTAGAGAAAACAATCATGCTTGTCTGAATCATGAAAGGAACATAAACAATATAAATATAAAAATCACTTTCTGGTTGCGCACAAGTAAGAGATACCCTTACATCCCAACGATTCTCAATGCATCATCTGAACCTGCATGCCTCAAAAACAGTTGTTGGGGTTAAATTTTTAAAATATCTACAACAGCAGAAAAACTTAAACATAATCAGAATGCGAGAATACCTTATCACTCAGACTCTTCAAGGTTATTAAAAACCTCTTTGAAAACAACATTAGTAGTTTTCTGTTTAGCTTTACCATCTTTGTCGACAATCAAAATTTTCAGTCCTTTCTTTGATGTGACCCTTGAAACAGCCACGTATAGCTGTCCATGTGAAAACACAGGTCTTGGTAGAAATAAACCAACTTCAGATAGTGATTGCCCTTGACTTTTGTTAATAGTTATTGCGAAAGCCACAGCCAAAGGTAATTGCCTTCTACGCATTTTAAAAGGCAATCTTGTGTCTGATGGAGTGATCAACAATCTAGGAATATATACTGTATTTCCGACCTTCTCTCCAGTAATGATCTTAGCTTTAACCATAAAATCCATAAGTTGAGTGATCTGTAGTCTTGTTCCATTCATTAACCCAGCTGCAGGATTTATGTTTCTTAAAACCATAACAGGACATCCGACCTTGAGCCTAAGACTATGGTTTGGCAAACCAGAAACCTTTATTTTGTTGAGAAAATCAGGACCCAGAGCTTCATCATTGAATGAAATTTTGTCAATTGGATCAATACTATCTGCGCTGGTATATATCTTTTCTTCTCCTGCAAAATTACAAAACACTTGATTAGTACACAAATATGAATATAAGTCAGCTAATAAATCGATAGCAATATTTATAAAATTACCATCAAGCTTATCCAACATGTAATCATTGACCATATTAACATCTTCATTGGTAGGACATAGAATAGCTCTTTCTTGGAAGAATCTTGGATCTTTGTTTTCTTGTAAGGATAAATAATCACCATACACGGCTTTGCTGATAGCGTCTATAGGATCTTCAGAGTTGGTAATCAAAAACTCTTGAGGGATTTCGATCTCAGCTTCGCCATCATTAGGCTCTGCGAGTTTGCCTTCACCCACTTTTAATATCCAATCTGAGAAGTCCTTAAGATCATTTGCCTCTTCAGTTGTCAAACAACCAGATAGCAACCGCATGTTCTTTGTGAGTTTTAGAACTTTACAGTGCTCCCATAGATAAGAAGAATTCAATGTTGCCAAAACAATGTCTGCCCTACCACCTCCATTTATTACTGGTAGAACCTGTCTAAAATCACCTCCAAAAACAACAACTTTTCCACCAAAAGGTTTGTTTCTGTGTTTCCCAACAATATCAGTCAGACTTCTATCCAATGCTTCAAAACAATGCTTGTTCATCATAGGTGCTTCATCCCATATAATGAGCGATGCTTCTTTTACTAAATTAGCTTGATCTGTTCCATGAGCAAGCGCACATGATGAAAACTCATCAGGATTAAGAGGTATCCCAAATCTAGAATGAGCTGTCCTACCACCAGGTAACAACAACGAAGCAATTCCACTCGATGCAACATTAAGAACAATATCGCCTTTAGATCTAATAGCTGCTGATAGTAATTTCCAAAGGAAAGTTTTACCAGTCCCACCAAATCCATAAACAAAAAAAGTCCCTCCTGTTCCTTTAGTCACAGCATCAAGAATCTCATCAAATATTCTCCTTTGTTCTTCTGTCATCTTTGGAACATCTCTCTCAAGGGTTTCCAACAACACTTCGCGCGAATAGCTACGCTCATCCAGTATAAGAACATTTGAATCGTTAATACTTGATTTTGGAACCTTTGGCATATTAGTAAATCTCTCAAGTGAATCCCCGTTGTGTCTCAAAAGCTTTTCAATCTCTTGTAAAGCATAGTTTTGCTTCTCCTCATCACTCAACACAAGTCCTAGAAAAAGAAACAGAAACTGTTAAACACCTCTGCCACCTCAAGACATAAATAATCTCTAGATATATATATTTATAGAAATTTTATATAATTTTTCACAGTAAAGAATAACCTGGTCTTTTGAAATATATTCTCCGGTTATATTCAATATCCTCCGACAGACACTCCCACGTGTGTTCCCAAACATTCTCTGGTGATGCTAAACTATCATTATTAAGCATCATAGCAAAACACTGTCGTAAATCACTTGCAGAGCTATCATAACTTCTCCTCAACAAATCATCAATATACTCGTGATCATCGTCTAATAAGCCACGTGCACAACATGCTTCTTTGTAACTCTCGTAAAGAACACCTTCAAATGTCTTTATATCCTCATAACTGGTAGGACCTCTTACAATGTTCAACAACACGCGGAGATAATATGAATCTTCTTGTTTACGTGGAGCATAATTAATCCTGCCAAGACTAAATCCTCTTTTCCTTCTTTTGAATTTCTTCAACTTCTTATCGTAAGTAAAGAAGTTCGGTATTTCCGCATATGTGAGGGTTTTCGCAAGTGAATCGATCTTACACAACTCAAACCATGCTAAGAACATTGTATTCTCAATGAGCTTACGACTAACCACAGCTTCCATCTTATCTTTACCTTTGAATATAACATGTTGTTTTCCAGGAAGATGAAAACTAAGCTTCTCGACTGCAGTAGATCGATAATGAATTGGAAAACCGAAAGTTCTCCAGGCACCTTCACAGGCAGAAACATATCTACAACAAACAAAAAAATTGTTAACACACGCTATATATTTGTTCACATTTATATATATATTGACTCGGGTATTTCTTTTATGAAATGGAATCATGTTTACTACCTGCAGTCAAAAAAATCTTTGAATTCGTCTTTTATTTTCTCCACACTTCCATCAAGACTTCCCAATTGGTTTGTAACAACATGGTCAGGAGGTTCCACAGCCACAGTGACACGATCTTGACCTTTATTAATATACTTAAATAAGTATTTAATTGAGCCGGCTTGGTTGCACCATTCAACATTTATGTGAGCTCGGTAACGAAGAGAGAGTTCCTTATTGTAAGGAATAACCCATTGATTATCACATTTCACACCACTCTTCTCGACATAATTTTCCACTTGTTCACGCCTTCTATATACAGGAAACCCATCTTTATTAACGGTAGTCCTTTCAGCATATGGTTTTGGATATCCCTTAGAACACAATCCATTCTCAATGCATGGAGAATTCATATTCGCAGCTCCACATGGTCCATGCATCATCATGTCTTTAACAACTTCATAAAGATTAGGCTCTGTTGTTTTATCAGGGATTTCCGCAGAAATAATCTTGTCTATGTCATCTGTGGTGGGAAGCTTGTAGTCAGAATGCATGAACAGAAGAATGTGTGCATGAGGTAGACCACGTTTCTGAAACTCTATTGTGTACATAGCTGTAAAAAAAATTATTAGTAAGTATGAAAAGTTAAATAGATTAGATATATAAACATTAACTCACATGAGACTGTCTTCCCAAGAATGTGCTTCTTAGTTAAATCATCCATCAACGATTCAAGTTTCATTTTGAAAATCCGACAAATAACTTCTGGTCTGTCTTCTGGCTTCAAGTTTCTTGTCTTAAGGAATCTGGTGAGCTCTGGCCATTTAGGATTGCACGTAAAGGTGATGAAAAGGTCAGGAAATCCGAAATGCTTACAAATGGTCATAGCATCCAAATAATTGTTCTTCATGTATCTAGGACCACCAGTGAAAGAAGCTGGCAACACAAATTCTGTCCCTTGTTCATTCATATTAGTCCTCCCAGCATTTTCAGACTCTTTAATAGAGTCAAAACTGTCAGATCGCAAAGACGACTGATTCAACTTAAGATAGCGTAGACGATTAGACTCTATAGTGGTGTAGGCATCAACCAAAAACTGTTGAAATAGACGTCGAGCATGAAGGAGATGTCCCGACTCATTCTTGCGTTCGTGAAGACGATATGCAAAGAACTGCCTCATACTAATTGTAGCTTTCTTCTGTTTCTTGGTAGCTTCAGTAACACCTTTCTTAATCCCAAGCCTGAAACCATCTTCTCCATATGTGAACAGTAGAGGATACTGGAGTGCTAGATAGGATGCATGAATTTCATTAATTCTCATAAGCTTTCCTGAATGTTGTTGAAGCACTATATCTCTTTTATCCATATCAAGATTAAAATCGCCAGGAATTAATGCAGCCACTTCAGATGCCATAGGTGCGTTATAGGTTCTTCCATCAGTGAGCCTATCACTAATAATCCTCATGTGAAATGCATCTTCAGGATTTGTATCAAATCGTTCTCTGGCAGACCTAAACTGCTTAACATAGGGATTCACTTCATTCAACATCTTCATCAAAACCTCAATGATTTCTTCCTTCAAAGTATCAGCTTTTTTTACTTTTACACTCATGCTACTCTTGCTGTAAAATACAACAAAAAAAACCCAAATGTTAGAATGCTGAACAAATCAGAGGTCGCATATCATAATATAACAAACTGTTCAAAGCATCAATGGTTACCTCAAACAATTGGCTCTGTTTTTCACTTCATTTTCAGTGTCAGCTATGTATAGCTGTCCAAATTTGGCTGTCTTACCATCTGGTGGTCTCAAACTCCCAAGTAGATGGTAATTTTCTCCGTGCAACTGAAACATATCTGGACCAACACCTTTCTTCACGGATCTTTCAACTTTTCCTCCAAGCGAAGTAAATGAGAAAACCATATTATAAGTTCTGAGATTTTTCTGAAAATGTTTGCTTAACTTGTCATCTCCCATCATTAACTTTTTCAGTACTTCTGGTGGTTCTTTTAGAAGGGGCAGCACAACTTGACCTTGCCCACAACATAAAGTAAAAGAAGGAGTATGTGTATTCCTGCGCCTGTTAATCCGTTCTCCATACCACATAATAGCACCACAATGGGAACATGTGTATGATGGATCACCCTCATCTATATAATCTGCATATTTTAAAAACGACAATATACTTTTAATATTATAGCAAATACAACCATAATGAAATTCACATGCAAATTGAATATATCATATACCTCTTGATTTACATATAGAACTCTTTCTAAGAGGTTTAGTTTTTCTTTTGACTTCTTGCCTAAATGGATATGTTATGTTTGCGTTAGATACATCTACGCCGAGATCATCATTTTCAGAGTCTGTAGTTTCTTGTGAGCTAACATCAAACTCTAGGTCAGCATCAATTTCCTCAATTATTCCTGTACAATGAAAATAGGTACAAAAACGTTAGGACAAAGAGGTACAAATTCTGTAACATCAATACTATTAAAACACATATGAAAACAAATCACCTTCAATATCAACATCACAATCATTCATTTCTTCTAGATCATCTTCAATATGATCATCGTGTAGTTGGTCTATATTGGGAATGTCATATCCAACTGATATTTTGTTCTGTCGTTGCTTCCTCTTGTTTGGTACATGTGTGGTGTTTGTCTCTGTTGACCTCTGATCTTTAGCTACACAATTTTGTAAAAATTATAAAAAACACTACCAAAAACATTCTTTTGTTTAGAAACATGTACTTCATTTTTTAAACCATTTGTTTAGATTTAGATACATATACATTCTTACATGACAAAACAGTAAAACAACTTCTCTTCTCTGTAGTTTTTGTAGACTGGTTTGAGTCCAGAGACACACCTGCAATCATGTATATTATTAAATAAGATCATGTAAAATTTTAGGTTTATTAAATAGACTTACCGAGCACACGTCTACGTTTATAACTTGGAGTTTTTGGTGTCCTTGTACACAGACCTTCTTGAGCATTATCAACTTCACTGAAATGTGTTTCACTGAAATTAGTAATGTCCCTGAGAACTGGTATTTTCTTCCTTCGCTGTAGACACTTCTGTAGTGTTTTATTTTCTGCTGAGCTTTTATCTTTAGCTACACATAGAACAAAACATTAGATATAACACTACCAAAAGGTTTATAATATTCACTCTCTTAGCCGATATTCTCCTGTGTACATATTTCTGCTTACATGATAAAGATGTCAAACAGCTTCTTTGCAAAGGCGTATTTTGATTCTGGTTTGACACCAAATCAACACCTGAAACGAAGAGAATGATAAGAAGATCAGTGCTTATTTAACATATCATTATTTTGAAGATGAAAACCACGTTTTAGTAAATCATTACCGAGAACACATCTGCGTTTGCAAGTTGGGGTTTTTGGTGTGCTGATATTCTGGCCTTCTCGCACATTAATATACTTAGAAATAGGTCGTAGATCCAGATCATGAAAAATTCTTTTAAAAACAGAACAGATAGCAACAGATGGTTGGATATTCCTCTGGTCTATGGTCTGGTTTCCTGACAGCGATTGTAATTTCAAACCTGTGTTATCATTATCCTTGTAAGAGATTTCTTTCGAAATCTGTCTTTTTCTTTTCATAGTTCGGTTGCCTCAGCAAAAGAAAACCCTTACTATGTTTTATGGACTGCAGAAATGAGGATTTAGGATGATCTTAAATATTAAATTTCTAGCAGAAAGATAGTTGTTAGTTAATTCCTTTTGTGTGTCACTTATGGTAACAGAATATATTTGATAGAATCTTTATTACACATCGTTTTTTAATTATTTTTTAAGTCAGTAAAATTGAATCCTGTTTAGTTATATTTGACAAAGCTCTGTGTCATTCACGTTTCTTAGATAACGTTTTTTTTAAATGATTTCTATAGGATCACTTGGAATGGAAGTTGCAAGTCCGAGAGAAGGGATGTTGTTACATAGACAGCATTGTTTTACTAACGGCATAAACAGGTATTTTCGAATAAACTTTTGGTTGTGTAGTTATCGTAGTGTACAATAAGATATAGAGTGTTACATGCTAAGTTTCTGGTTAGGTAAATATAGTAAGGACAATTTGACATCATAAGTCATAAAAAACAAAGTTGATTGAACCAAAATAGTTGTAATAAGATAAATAATAAAAACAAAATGATATGCGGAAATAACTGGGAAATTCAAAACAAAAGCATGAAAAAACCAAAACAAACAACTGGCCATATGTAAGGTAGTCCTCACATAACTAATCTTCCTTAATCTTCTCCACCTTGATGCTCTGAGCACGAAGCTTCTTAGATGTAGAATTCATGTCACTAAGCTCAGCATCTCCTTCCTTACGCTTGGAGAAAGGTGTTGAAACATCTGATGAACTCTCTATGTTATAATCAATCAAACGCACCTAATAATAATAAAAATTATTAGGATACCAAGATGCATATATAAATAATAGTTAGGATGGGTAATAACAATCTCCAGACCTCGCCGGTTGAGAGTGTAGATGAATTGGTCTCAATCAGAGATACTGGTTCTGAAAGTGATTCTATTCTATGAATGTGATCTCCAGACCAGACCTCAGAGACCTTAAAGGTATCAGAACCGTTGGCTACATTATCATTTGCGATGGAAATACCAAAACAAAAGGATTTTCCAACACAGTTTTTGATTGGAATAGGCAGAATATTTGGGTCTTCGATCTGTAAATCTCAAAATTACTATCAAAATTATACTTAAAGTAATAAAATAAATATCTCCAATAAACATTTGTTACCTCAGCATATGACCCATCCCAAAGTGTGTCAGCTTTTTCACCAATAATAGTTTTAGC
The DNA here is from genome assembly GCF_000309985.2 of Brassica rapa. NCBI lineage: Eukaryota > Viridiplantae > Streptophyta > Magnoliopsida > Brassicales > Brassicaceae > Brassica > Brassica rapa. Next base: position 16,774,803 of record NC_024796.2, on the reverse strand, counting down.
TACAGTGTCAAGTAACATTAACTGGCATGACCCTGTGTCATCTTTCACAAACAGATGAAGCTTATACCTGCAGGTTTAGGAAATGTCAAACCATTATATTGAATGTTAGTAATTTTCAAGTAAGTCACGGCTGATAAACAATGAGAAAATAATATAATAATCTTGGGTGATTACTTGGGTGAGACATCAGTTGTGTTTGCACGACACACATCACAATAGAATACTGGCTTCTCAGATTCAACCATCTTACCACCGCCCTTCCTACCAACTCTGGTCGTACGTCGATTGTGCCTGTTACATCCAAAATAGAACCAACCCCAATCCGTGTCTATGGCTTCTATTGTACAGACGATTTTGCAGCTCTCAGCCTAAATGGTTACACAAAAGATTTTTGTAAACATATAATAATAGGATAGACTAACACTATGGAAAATATTTAATTGTTTGTTAAGTTACCTCAACAGCAAGATATATCTCAGAAATACACTTAATGTCAACCTCATTCCAGTCATCAACTACTTGCTTGATAACCTTATTTTCATCACTGCTACCCAAAAGAGCTAAGGGAAGATCAGTTTGCGACATCCTGAAATTCAACATAGTTTCTTTTAGTATAAATATTATACGCATAAACAATTTAAATCAACTTACTTCTGTCTAAAGTCAATAGCTTCCTCCATGATTGGGTTAAGCATCAAAACTGAAGAATCAAAAGCGTTGGTGATTTGCACTTCACCTATATATTTCTCAGAAGGTTGGAAACGATTAATAAATTGGTTAGATAAATAGAATGAGTGTAAACTCGATTTAAATAATTATGTGTATACCTCTAAAATTACTGATTTTGGCAAAGCGGATCAAGCATACAATAGGTTCATCTTTTGATTCTTCCACATGCGATTCAATTTGCTCAGCGTATGGTCCCCATAAGCAACATACCAGTTCATTCCCACTATATTTGGTAATCAGCAAAACACAGAAAATTTGTAGGAGACATCAGAATAGTGTCAAAACCATTAGCGCGGAAAGAAATACAAAAATAATACCTAGTATCACGCAAACGAAAGTTTACTCTCTTCCTGTTTTCACCAGTTTTCAATTGACAGATAGCTACTTCTCCAAGATCTACCACTTGGCCCATAACATCTGTTTAAGCAACATAATAAATTCAAATAACTATAAAGTGCTACACACAAAATAGAAAGTAAAGTGAGGATCGTTTTTGGTGCATACCAATCAGAAAAAATGTTTTGAGCTTTCCTGTTACAATTTCCTCGTAACTTGCTAGAGAGAGGAACTGATTTTCATCACGATAATCAGTAGGTTTTATCTTGGTATCTCCAATGACGGTGAGTTTGTATTGAAATTTTGATGGTCTATATTGACCTCCAGCAGCTGAAATCTTAAAGTTTTCAAGCTCTCTCCATTCTCCCAGCTGTATATCGCGTTGTACACGATACATCAGAGTTCTTTTGCATGAGGCATGAATTTTTTGACCCTGCAAAAACGTAGTATTAGATTCAATATAATTTGGGATGCCTTAATTAAATTAATTATAAACCTTATGATCTTACCGTTTCGTCAGCGAAGATGCACTCAAGAGATTCGCCCCCATAATCAGTCTTTGTTTTCCATGTATGAAGAAGCTTGAGTCGAATTCGCCATTCCTCTTTAAAAGGCTTGAGATCATTGATAAGAACCATTTTTCTTGAGGCAGACATGTTTGTTTTATGAGATGTGTGTGGATGTTAAAGCCGTCTTGGATTCGGTATATATAGATAAGTGAATAATTTAGGTCAAGAGGAGTTATGGACTGGTTAGATTTAGTGAGTATATTCTCTGATTTTATAATTGATCTGTTGTAAATATTATAGGATTCGTTGTAAATATTGTTAAATAGGTTGCCCGAAATTATGGTAACTAATTTAGTTTTAATCCGAACTAAATTATGAGACAATGTAATCTACAGCAAAAAGATATGCACCTTGGTATTCACGTTTACTTAGGTAACATCTTTTGTAAATCAAATATTTTGAGAAGATATAGAACTGATTTAGAAATATGGTTATAATTGCTTGCAAGGAGTTATTGCGTGGTTAGATTTTATGCGTATATTCTCTGCTTTAAATATGTTAACTAATTCCTATATTTTGTAAATATTATGAGAGTGGTATTTTAATATTGTTATATATGTTGACGCAGATCATGGTAACTAATTACGAAGGCAGCGGACGGAAATTATGAGGCAAGGTAATCTGAAGCAAAAAGATATGTTACTTGGAGAAAAATATAACGTGGAAAGAAAGGTTAGAATTAAATAATGATCATTAAATTAGTCAATCAAATCTTTAGAAATATATAGGACTGATTTATAAAATATGGTTATATAATCTCGCGAAAGTTATGGTAACCATCCGAAGATATGAGACATGATAAGGATATTTACAGAGTCTGGTTATGAAATATCCAAAATTATATGATTACACATTAAATAAAGACGATCACATAAACAATATTGACTTACATTGGTGCTAAATAAGTGAAGGGTTTATACTATGAATTAAACAATCTCACTTGATTTAACAAATATTTTTAAATGAGCATCGGAATTGGAATATGGATAGAAAGAATAGATCTGAAGTTTTAGGAGCTATTAATCATCGTAGTGAGAGTGTTCCACGTTAAGTTGCTGGTTAGGTAATTCTCTATTGGACTATTGATTATTGGCAAAACACATGCTTTTTCATTAAAAATGTGATTCAAAGTAAAGTAATGAAAAAACAAAGCGAAAATAATAAAGAAAATGGAAATTCAAAAACCAACATGAAACAAAACCAAAATAACAAACTAAGCATATGTAGGGTAACCCTCACATAACTAATCTTATTTTTTCTTCTCCATTGATTTTTTCTTCTCCATTGATATTCATAGCACATAACTTGTTGGATGTAGAATTTATGTCATTAAGATCACCATCTCTTTCCTTGCGCTTAGAGAAAGATGCTGAAACATCTTCAGATGAACTCTCAGTGTGTTGATCAACCAAACGAACCTAAGAACGGATCAAACGTTTAGCTCCAAACAATCTCATTCATATATTGTGTACTTATATAATATAACCATATTCATACCTCGCAGGTAGTTAGAGTGGAACTGGTGACAATGGAATTCGCTGTGATGGACATCTTGTATAGATGCCTAGTTGGTCTGTATATCCCGGTTGCTGGGTAAACCAAGAAATTCTCGAGGAACTTCCATTGATCAACCTGTAAGTTCTTAACACGGCCAAGGAAGGCACTCTTACAGGTAAAATGTATCTCAGATCCCTACAATAACAATTAGAACTACATTGGTTAGTCGTTGGCAACACAAAATTCTAGAAAACAAATAGATTCAAACAAAAAACATACCATCCTATCTTCAAGTATGAACTCGAAAGTGTCTTCTCCAGAATAGTTTGAATGTTGTGTCCACGAATGAAGAACTTTCACTTCAACCTTCCAAGTAGTTTTATATGGTTTGAGATTGTTCAACATAGTGATTTCGCTGTTTGTAACCATAGCCATAGTAAGTTAAAAAGAAAAGGTCGCCGACTGCTAATAAGAACCTAACAGAACTTTTATAATTGTTTTTTTTTTGTGGTGAGGTGTGGAGAAATCTAGATTATATAGGTAGGTGATTAATCTAGGTTATAAGGTTAGCTAAACCATATCGTTTAAAAGATAAATGGGCCACGAGAATTTGCAATTTTTATAAAGGTTTATGCTTGTTTAAAAATATACGAACAGTAATTAAACCTGTAGCCAAACAATATTCACTTAATATACTATCCTTATTTCCAAACAATCTCATTGTGTACTTCAACTTTAATAATATAGATATGATTGTTTAATTTATTTATTTTAATATACCATATACGAAAATTAAGTACTCTTTTCCTCGCTGAGTTGAAAGCCGCCTTTATACCACCTACGTCGCGTCTCATAACCGATTAACCTCCACCACCACGCTACAAGTTCGAATAAACCCGAACCGCCGTGGATCTACAGAAGAGACACTGCAGAAGGCTTGGATCTGACCCCACCATTATGATTCGTAAAGTCGGAGACTACAAACAACACCGGTGTCCCGCTACACCTATGCCGCCTTATGAAAAGATTTTTTTTTGTTTTTTTCTGAATTGACATGAACGAAAAAGAAGAAGCATGACCTAGGGTATCGACCCTTTTCTTACCAACATATCAGAGCTGGACTTCTTCGGACTCAAACAAAAGATGATTAAGGACGGGGGCTTTTTTTTTTAAAAAAAATCACTATTGGATTCTATTATACTAGGGTCTGTTTCTGTAAAAGAAAAGAAAACCTTTGCTTCTTTTAATAAAAATGCCACCAAATGTGAAAAAGGTTATAAAACAAGAGGTCAAAAAGAGTGGGACTCACTTCATTGGTATATTATATGTGTTCGAATTTGATGTGTAACTTTCAGTTAAATAGTAACTATTGGTTTGCACGCAAACATAATATATTTCGCATATTCTGAAAATTTAAAATATAAGATATACAAAAAAAATCTATTTTCTATTATATGATTAATATTATTGTTTAATTTATTTTAATAATATAACATTAAAATAATGGAAGATATGTAAATTGTTATCAAATCTTTATTATTAAAATCATTAGTTATCATATATATATATCTATAATAATAAAGTTGCTGAGAAACTTTCCTCAGGCCTCCACCTCAGCACACCCTGCTCTAAAATTCGCCATGTGTCCAACAAATCTTTAGTTTATAATTCTGTTTTCTCGATGAAAGAAAGTGATGGATGGGCTTCTGTTTTGATTGGGCCAATATCACAAAACTTAATTGGCGGTTGAAGTTACGGTATTATCATCGTCCCCACTACTTCCTCTGAATTTACTCGCCGGATTAACTAACCTCATTTATGTCTCCCAATCAATTATTCCCACTAGGTCCTATTGAATGGAGATCCTTCGGTTTCTCTGCTAAGCTTTATCGTCATCTTCCTGCATATGAGACTTATACTTTTGATTATCTATCTTACACGATACCCAGGACCTAGCCAAACTGAAGCTCACTGTAATGGCGATTTTCCAAATCTAAGGAGGTTGTAGTCACTAGACTGCTTTGATTCTAGGAGGCTCGCATTCTGCAGAAAGGAGGCGAACTAATTGTGGTAGACATGGTGTTACTGGACGAGAAGGTACTAGAAAGCTAACTATTTTTTTAAACAAAAATTACTTATTGTACAAGAACGTGGCTTTCTAATAGCCAATATATTTCTACTTGCAGTCAACCTACATACTTTTTAAAATACCTTTATCTTACTAACAGCCAAACTTTTGCTACTTGCAGTACAAAGTACCCTTGCAACACATAGACTTAATACTTTCAAGAATATACTGAAAGAAGGACAAGTGCACAAGCTTTGTGTGTTTTTATGTTGCTAGAAACAACAGCCACTTCACCAAGATGAGTTTGATCACTTCGTAAGAAATGTGTTCTGTGTGCGGAAAAAGATGAGACTCAGGACCCATGGATTCTTCTTTGAACTGTTTCGATTCTGTCCATACGACCAGCTACTTACAATGGCGAACACCAACAGACAACTCCATGGTGTATATTTTTGAATTTTAGAGTGTAGTTGGTTTATATAATAGCCTTTATTAACGTATTTCCACTTACCATTTTTGTAGGTGAGGTCAGTGCAATCAGGAGCACAATCAACGACTGTACGCAGGGGACACACTGTGTAATGCTAACTATACGTTGAGAAAGGTGCTTAGGACTGTTAAATCTTTAGTTGTTATCCTCTATATTCCTGTGTATACAGCATGTGACTGAATATCATTTGCATCTTCGCAGGGATGTGAACTTCTGTGTTAGTATATTTGACTCTTTGCCTCTTGCATTTCATAACAAATTCGAAAGCTACGGGTCTGAGCCAAAAATTGTGGTTGCCACCAGTAAATCCGAAGATAGTTGGAGGTGATACAACTAGCTGCTTATGTTTCTTTTTTTTTTTTGCATTTACACATAGATTTAGTCAAATTCCTTGCATAACATGTGTTTCTGGACAGCCATTGCTTTAACTAAACTCAATATCTTTTTTTTGTAGGCCAGTTTCTGAACGCCACATCTGGGACACATATATACTTATTAGACTCTGAGACAGCTATTGGGAAATAGCAGTTTGCAAGCAAATTGTCTTTATTCTAATTAGATAAACTCCACTTCGTGCACATCAAGTATATTGGGCATCTTTCTTCCTTCTTATTTTGACTGCCGTCTGAACTTATCCTCTTTCAGATTAACAGGTGATGGAACAGAGCAGACAGCATCTTCATCAAAGGTGGTTCATGCCTAGAAAATTTAACCACTCGCCGTTTCTGAGCTAAATGAATATGTTATCACTGCACACCCTCAGGTGAACGTGTCTATCTAAGTTGAAGACTCTTGGAAATTACTCTGCTCATTCTACATGTTATTCTATGTTTCACAGATAATTGAGTTTCTCTGCACAGCCAAAGTGACCGGTGTTCAGTTGGTGTTATATTGGCTGCTCCAAATGTTCAAAGAAACTCCTGTATGTTTTGTGATAAGACCGATGCTGAGGGTTGTCTGAGGTCATGAATTGTCGATTTTGTATCTTTCACATATAATAACCCCAAGCCATGTACTCCCAAAGACTAATGTTCTAAGATGTTACCTTTGCTGTCTACAGGTAGCGTGTGGAACTGTCGTTGTCAGACCACACAAATATTGTCTCAGGTCAAGTAAGTCACTTATAAACCTCTCCTAATAATGAAAGTTCGATCGAAATATCAGCCTCGCTTTCTCTGCATACATTGCAGGTAACGGCTTGGGACAGCACTCCAGTTTTTTAAAATAAAGGCCAAATCAACTGACTGGAGACAAATCTAAAAAGGACAGCCACATTGCTAGGAATAGCTATCAAAAAGGTTGGCACAAGATACATAGATTACTTTGTTTTAGTAATCAATAATAGCTATCAAAAAGGGTTCATCCTCCCACGTTTCTTTAAACAATAAGAACAAATTCGTTTAGTACACAGCTTGGTTCATAGAGTCAAAGCTTTGATACATAAATTTCTTCAAACTGTTTCTCTTCATTTAATTACACTATCACTTGAAACATAAACAACGAGGAAAAGTACTCAATAGGTCTCCAACTAGCAGAGACCATCTTTCATCTGTACACATCGTCGTTTAACAGTCACCAGGCTACAGGTTTAACATTTGGAACTTTGTATGTCTTCACTAAAAGTATCAGAATTCTTAATTATTCCTGCGAAACATGATAACAAAATATTGTTGCATGGGAAAATAATCGAGCTATACTCTCAATTTTATAAAGTACTTGCGAATAACAGAATACTAGGATAAGACCCGCGCCTTGCGCGGGATTAAGTTATTATTTTTATTATATTTTTGAGAATGAAACAATAGTTTGGCTTCATTTGGATTACAGGTGTTCAATCCGGATATCGGGTTGGTTCGGTTCGGTTCGGTTCGGTTTTTTCGGTATTTGGTTAGTAAAATATAACTACTATTCTAAATCCATATTTATTTTGACTTTAGTCTTTCACATACTTTTGAAAGATTTCAACTGGACGACTAAATTGATCAGCCAATCTTGTTGCTTTAAATCATTAGTGTATATATATATATATATATATATATATATATATATATATATATATATATATATATATATATATATATATATATTATTTAGTTTGAATATTTATTAAATAAAAATTCATATGCGTTATATTTTATGATCATTTGTAACTTATTATAACAAAAAAATAATCTATTGATCACAAAATTTTCAGAGTGGGAATATTCAAATTTCTAATAATATATAGACGTTTTGAAAAATTCAAATATAACATATAAGAAAAAATAAAAATGTTTTTATTATATATTTAATGTGATTTTTTAATATCTTTCAATAATATAAAATTAAAAAAAAAGAACTAAGATACCAAAATTGTTCTCAAATATTTATTATTCATAATAATTAATTTTCATATATACGTTAATCATATTAGGTAATTTCGTAGCTTCTAATTAAGGAAAGTGCAAAAAAAAGTTTGGTAGATTATTTATCAATTCGATAGTTAGTTTAATAAAATATATAATGTAAGTCAAGATGGACCAACCTATTTTTCTAAGAATAGTATATTTTATATAGTCATTTATTATATGAGAATTTTTAATCATACAGTTCTATGATCATTCATATCATTTTATAACTGAATATTTAAATCATCGATAACAAAATTTTCAATGTGAAATCTTTAATAAGTTTATAAATTATAAATGTTTTTGAAAATTCATTGAAAGTTTTAATATTAAAATATTTATGTAATCTTATGGTATATAGTATAATCTATATATATATATATGTTTTATTATTAAATGATATTTTTTTACTCATATGGTTTTAAAATAATGTGTATCTTCTTATAATATTAAATAAAAGTTCATATTAATACAATTTTATGATCATTTGTAACTTATTATGACAAAAAAATAATCTATTGATCACAAAATTTTCAGAGTGGGGATCTTCAAATTTCTAATAATTTATAGACGTTTTGAAAAATTTAAAATATAACATATAAGAAAATTTTTAAATGTTTTTATTATATATTTAATGTGATTTTTAAATATATTTTAATAATATAAAATTAAAAAAAAGAACTAAGAAACAAAAATTGTTATCAAATATTTATTATTCATTATAATTAATTTTCACATATACGTTAATCATATTAGGTAATTTCGTAGCTTTTATTTAAGGAAAGTGCAAAACATTTTTTGGTACGTTATTTATCAATTCGGTAGTTAGTTTAGCAAAAAGTGTAATATAAGTTAAGATGGACCAACCTATTTTTCTAGGAATAGTATATTTTGTATAGTTATTTATTAAATAGGAATTTATAATCATACGGTTCTATGATCGTTCACATCGTTTTATAACAAAATATTTAAATCATCGATAACAAAATTTTCAATCTGAAATCTTTAATAAGTTTATAATTTATAAATGTTCTTGAAAATTCATTGAAAGTTTTAATATTAAAATATTTATGTAATCTTATGGTATATAGTGTTTAATATATATATATATATATATATATATATATTTATTTTATTATTAAATGATATTTTTTGCTCATATGGTTTTAAAATCATGTGTTTCTTCTTATAATAAAAATGTTAAACTATTGATCATTAATTTTTAACATAATAATTTTAATAGTTTTAGTCATTTATTGTCGTTTTTAAAAATTCAAAATATAACATATACGAAAAAATCTAAATTTTATTTTTATAGCTAATTTGATTGTTTAATTTATTTTAATAATATAAAATTAAACAAAAAGTGATGGAGGAGATATACATTGTTATCAAATCTTTATTATTAAAATCATTAATTGTCATATATATATTAGTCATTTATGGTAATTCCGTAGGTTTTATTTAAGGAAAGAAAATATCATATCATATCATTATATCATATAGTTTGACCAACTTATGTATCTAACAACATATAAAAATCGAATGTGGACCTACTTATTTTTCAATTGAATGTAATTGACTACCTAATTGAGTGCCACCTATGCATTGGGGCCTCTTTTAATTAATACAAAATTGAGGTTACATCTTTTCAAATGTTCCTCAATTAATATATAAGGGATCTGATCCATTGGCTTTGGTTAATGATTCATACAATTTGGACCGCCAAGTACATTCTCGATTAAATAAAATCATCCATTTTCTTTTTATTTTGTTCTTTTTGTCAACTTCCTAAGTTTATTAATTTGATTGTTAAAAGATTATACAAATACATGTATAAGATTTAGATTTTTATTTCCTATAGCCATAGATAAAAATTTCCTATTTGCACTGGTATATTTTAATTGCGAGCTTTAATATGTAACATTATTTTTCATATTTAGCGCCAAATTTGTAAAGAAGAGCTTATCACAGATTTACAAACATGGCATACACTAGAAAAATCTATAAACTCTCGATTAAATTAATAAACATAATAAACTAATAATTTTTATGTATGTACACTTTTATGTACAAACAAACCATTATATTTTTCATTTTATATTCTCAATGAAACTGTCTTTATAATTTATTAAAAATTTAATATATTTGATAAGATTTAGTAAAATTAAATCTAAAAACATATTTAAATTCTATGAAACATATATTATATACATAAACTAATTTAATCAAACCAATATAACGTTGAATTACAAAAAAAATTAATTAACGTATTTATACTAAAATCAAATATATTTTATTTAAAAAATATATTTGTTGAAAACAAAAAAAAACAAAAAAAAATATTTTTTGTAAATTAATAAATCTCTAAATTAATAAAATACCATAATTCGAATATTATTAATTTATACATTTTTACTGTATATCATCATATTAATAGCATAAAACTTGGACTGACTAATAAATATTGGAAGAATATCTTTTTAACTAATTGAGTTAACGCCTCTCAATTGGATTGGACTTCCAATGATTATTTATCATTATTTGAAATTTTAATTATGAATCACTCAGTAATGACTATTTTCATCACAACTACATCAACATAAGGCTTCATCGTTTCCACATTTTTTTTTATAATTCATCATTTCCACATGACTACAGAAAGTTTATATATCGTTCGTAGGACAAATGATATAATAATGTTGTGCTTGGCAGAGTCAGAAATTTAAAATACATAATCTGGAAACTTAATTAGAAAACAAGTTAAGGATACAATGACCAATGCTAGAAGAATATAAACAATAACTGTACAAGATCAAAATTTCAAAGATAAATTATATGATGAATTAGGTGTTACATGATAAATTATAAAAATACAAAGATAAAAATAACATGTCGGTATACCATTTGAAAACATATGCAACACCTTATATACCAATATAAACAAACAAAAATGTTGTTTTATGATTTAAAGAACAGTTGTTATGTTATTTTTCTTCAAAGAAATGAGAAAATTTAATTTATAAAAATTAACAAATCAAAAACTAGATCACACGAAGGAAAAACACATATTATATTAAATTGATAGCTCACAATTATATCTCCAAGATACAACACAACCAAAGAGCCATCACAATCTCACAAATATCCTCGATTACACAACAAATATTTAAAACATAACCAAAAAACTAAACGTACAATACTACAAAGTAACACAAACAACAACAAAAAAGCCATTTAAAAAAAACATCTAAAATATTACTCCCTCCGTCGTTTTATATAAGTCGTTTTACAGCTATGCACGTAGATTAAGAAAATCATTAATTTCTTATATTTTCTAAACAAAAAATCATTAATTATTTACTTAACCACAATTCAATCAATAAAAAAATAGAAGATATATTATCATTGGCCATACAACATTAGTTATTAATAAATTTTACATAGAAAACCGACATATAATTTGGAACAAAAAAATTTCTCTAAAATGACTTATATAAAAAAACGGAGGGAGTATACAATTACTTCTATCATACAATGCAACATGAATAAACAACCAAGAGAATACGATTTCCAACCAAATAAAATATTTCATAAATACAAAAAGTTAAAGGAATCCATTTATTAAATGATGTATCTCATGGATTTTTCCCATTTTAATGGTCGTGAAACTCAAATTTAGAAAAAATAAGAAATTTCTTGAAAATCACAACAAAAGTTAACACATAACTAAAACTAAAATTACAAAATAGCTGTTAAAAAAATAAAAAACATTGTGCGAAGCGTAGAATTTTTTCAAATAATCACAAAAGTTATGATATAAAGCACAACTATAAATTTATTGATTCCAATCAAATATTTAAATCTATCCACTTTCAGTTTTCAATGAAGTAAGATAACTTCTAAATCAAAACTCATATATTACTGATATCTTTAAATATAAAACACAAAAAAAACTACAGAAAGAGAAAATAAAGAAAGTATAAATCAAATGAAAAATACATAAAGAATATACAATTTAACGTACCATGAGATTCACCATCCCAACTCCAGCTTCTTTATTCACGAGAATAGCCAATACGTCATGACAGCCAGCAACAATATAACATAACTGCTGATTTTAATTTTACTCTTCCCATCACGTACAATAATTCCAACACAATTGTAAGACTAGATATCAACCTTATCATCACCAATTTGAGAAAACTATTAGGCATCCGATGACAGAACAAAAATACAATACATGCACTATACGCTTCAGAAATTACAACTATAGAAACAACCTATGCTCTCCTACTTGCGGTCATAATTTTCATTTTTACTTCATTAATGAATGGGTTTGTAGAAACATAAGCTATCCACTATGCAGGAAAACACATCTATGATTTCAGACATCTTTACAATATAGAAAAGGGGTTGTAAGTTTAAAAAAATCATAATTGTATTTTTTTCTTCCTTTAAACCGTTTACTAATTCTATTGTCTCCTAAGAATAAACAATTCTAATAACTTATACCTAGCTTAGATCATACTCCTTTTGTTTTTATATATAAGTAGTTTAGGTAAAAAAAGTTTAGTACTGACACAAAATATATCAACTCAAAATAATTCCTTATAAAAAAATAAAATATATTTACAAAAGGAATATAACAAGAAAAATATTTTAAAAATATAGACAACCCGCGCGTAGCGCGGGCACACCACTAGTATATATATATATTATTCACTTTTGGTAATTTCGTAGATTATATTTAAGGAAAGAAGAAAAATAATAATTGTGGTTTGTGAATTAATTTCATGGTTAGTTTAATGAAAAGTATATAATATATGTTTAGTGGACCAACATAATTCTGTAGAGACTTTAAGAGTTCTAGTGATAACACGGAAAAAATGGCTTATTTCAACATGAACTTTACCCGTTGTGCCTATTCCTTTTCGAACTTTGTAATAGTGCGTACTCCATACTGAACTAAATAAAAATTTAAATATACTACATGAACATTAATGCATCATGCATTTTCATTACCGAACTTTTAATAGTGCATATTCCATACCGAACTAAAAAAAATTCAAAAATACTACATGAACTCTTAGAATTGTGCTTCTATATATATATTGATCGTCAAAGGTGTTAGTCATCCGCTAGTTTATCAAAACGACATTGTTTTGGACGAATTCTTTAAAATTAAAAATTAAAAATACTACATGAACTCTCAAAATCGTGCTTATATATATTGACCGTCAAAGGTGTTAGTCATCCATTAATTTATCAAAACGCGTTATCTTGGATAAATTCTGTAAAGTTAAAATTTGTTTTTTGGGAAATTCAAACTCTCACACTGGTGGACAAGTATAAAGTAAATATATGAATTAGTAATAAATAATTTAAACTTATAAAATAATAAGTTTTAAAGGTAAATTTATTAACATAAGTAATCATAGATTTATTTGATAAAACTAAAACAATAAAAATTTGATAACATTTATTTGATTAAACTAAAAAGTATATACTCCCTCTGTTCCTAAAAGAAAAATTTTCTAGAGTATTCACACATATTAAGAAAACAATTAACTTTTTACAATTGAATGTATTATTTATTTTACTATACATTTTCCAATAAATATCAACCAATAGTATTCAATCAATTCAGATATTTTCAATTAATGTTTCTTAAAAGTATACAACTTTCCAACATTAACTACTAAAAGTACCTTAAAATTTTGAAAATCTATTATTTTGAAACAAAAAATAAATCTAGAAAATCCTACTTTCAGGAACAGAGGGAGTATAAGTTAATGTTTACACGATTTATAAAAGAAAGTTATTTTGGTTTATAGATGTTATCCAAAATGACGTTGTTTTGATAAATTAACAGATGACGAACACCTTTGACGGTCAATATATATAGAAGCAAAAATTTAAGAGTTTATGTAGTATTTTTGAATTTTTGTTTAGTTCGGTATAGAATATATACTACTAAAACTTCGGAAATGAAAAGGCACGATACATTAAAGCTCATGTAGTATATTTAAATTTTTGCTTAGTTAAGTATGAAATATGCACTACTACAAAGTTCGAAAAAGAATAGATATGAAGGACAAAGTTCATGTTGAAATATGCCATTTTTCTAGTGTCATAGCTAAAATGTTGTAATGCTTCTATTTTAATATATAAGAGATAATATAGTTAAAGTACAAATATTAATGTAGATTAAAGTATATATACACACAAAATAACAAAAATTCCTAGACTTTACAATTTTCAATTTGAAAAATATTAAATCATTTTTATTTCTAAAATATAACTTTTAAAAATTTAGATATAAAATTTGGTATATATACTTTTACGTGATAAAATAAAATATTAAAAGTTAACTAATATTTATATTATTTTACAATATAGTGGAACGAGTTACGATTGATATTTTATGACTATTAATTTTTACAGGTTATGTCATTAATCATGCATAATATTAAGTAAATATGAGACAGAAGAAATATATTAATTCATTTATATTGAAAAAATTATTAAAAATTTAACCACATGTTAAAGATATGTTACTCCGTTTCAATTTTAGTTTGTTAAAAATAAAGTAATACCAATACGAGATACACCAAATAAATGAAGATGAATGTGTTGGTAAGGATGACAAAATAAAATAAAAAACCGTGTGGGTAAATTTGTAAAGTTTAATCCCTTTGTCACTATCATCTATTGAAACAACTTAATAGCGTATCTGGTCTTTGGGATGTCCTCCCTGAGTATATTCCACTTCTTTACTCTCTTTGTCCTGGTCTTACATCGTTGAACTTGAGCTATGCTACTGTCCAAATGCTTGATCTTGTCGAGCTTCTTAGTCAATGCTCGAAACTGCAGAAGCTATGGTTGTGTACCATGCATTTGATTGTTCCACGTTTCGACGCTATGTTGGTTTCATACTACTAAATAAGACGTCTCTCAGGTAATGGACTTAATAGAGGACAAAGGTCTCAAAGTTATTGCCTCGTGTTGTGTAAGGAACTGCGAGAAAAAAAAAGGAACTGCGAAATTAAGGGTGTTTCCATCTGGAGCAGATAGTTGATGAAACAAATATAGCTCGCTCTGAGGGAACAAGGTCTGGTCTCTGTGTCTGAAAGCTGTCCAAATCTTGAATCTGTTATCTACTTTAGTGTCCAGTTTACAAAAGCAGCTTTAGTTACCACTTCAGTGTGATGGAGCCATTAACACAGCAGCCACTTGATGAAGGATTCAAAGCCATAGTTCAGAGATGCAAGGATCTTCAACTGACAAGGCCTTTGAATACATTGGGATACATGCCAAGAAGCTTGGTATGCTATCAATAGCATCTGCTTGGGACAGTGATTTGATGCTTCATCACTCGTTGTCAGGCTGTGAGAATTAAAAGAAGCTTGAGATAAGGAATTGCCCATTGGGGAGCACTGCCCTACTGGAGATTCATCTTCCATATGTTCTTCCTCTTCATATTGTTTTCACTAAGATGTTAGAATCACATCTGCGATAGAAGCATTTCACAGCATGTCTGTGAGTTAAAGTTTGGAATCCAAAGAAGCAGCTAAAATCATTGAGATAAACAGTAAGCAAACACCAATGTGCTGATACTTGCAAAGACTATCCAAAAACTACAAAAGTTTACCTCAAACCAACACAAGAAGCAAAATTTGAAGCAGTAGTAATGTCTTTGGCAAGAAGGACATAAAAAAGCAAGGATTACAGTGTATCAACATGAGCTGGTCATGTGGTTCTTTCCATCGTTTTCAGCAGACTTCTTGATAGATTCAAGAAGATGCTCTATTCTGTATTTCATTACAGGCTGACCATGTCGAGTCTTCCTCATCATTTTCCCTTTTGCTGCTTTCCTCCGGGACTCGGCCTCTTCTTTGGCTTGTTTCTTGGCCTGAAATGCCTCCTCCCTCTCCCTCCTCGCTTTTTCCATCTCTTCTCGTGTCTGCTTGTACACCTCCTCTACACCGATTCTCTTGTGAGATTTACCCTTATTAGCCACCTTACTACTACTCTCTCCAGTCTCATCCTCTTCATGAAAGCTCTGCATCTTCATCTCATCCTTTTCATGAGAGTTCTGCTGCTTCAGCGACTTCCTAAACTTGCTCACATGCTTGGCATTCTTGTAGAATTCTTTTTGCTTTTCTGAAAAGAGAAAAGTTAGCGCAAGTAATAAACATTACTTCAAGCCTAGTCTGAGGAACTCCAAACAGTTATCTTATTTTTTTTCTTTTTCTTTCCAAACAGTTATCTTCTAATGCTTAACATCACAAACATAGCCATCATATCATCATTCTAAAGCTAACGTTCCTCCTAATCCTCAAAGCAGCTAACTCTATCACAAGATTATGATAAAATAAAAAAAGATCTCTTACTGATGACAGCAGGGTTGTAGTGACTGTTCTTCGACTTCAAGTTAGCAAAAGTTTGGAGTGAAAGACCACCGCCTCCCAACCTCTTCATGTTCTTGTTCCTCTTCGTCTCGCTCTTCCTCGTATCAGTGTCATGTTCATCTCTTTGATGAAAGTTCTTCATCTTCGCGTGATTCTCCACAAAAGAGATTACGAACCCTAATTTGTAACCTGCGGCGAGTCTGGAGTCTTCTGAATTGGGGGAACTTGGATCTAAGTATAATTACAGCACTACCCTTGTTTCTTTTTATTTTTGAGAGAGCTACATTATTAACTTATAATTACGGAATGCCCCCACAATATTTTACAATTAGGATTTGTCGTATTGGGCTAATCCCATGTTACACCATCTCCATTCTCCAAAGTATTCGGCTCTAGACCGTTGACCATAAAGGAATATAAAAAATATGAAGAAAATAAATGAAAAGGAATAAAATAAAAAGAAAATCTATTCATTTTTTAATTTGATAAGAAATAAAGGAAATATCAGGATAGCACTAAAAAAGTTTTTATCACAAATATAGATTTTAAGAATCAAAATGACCAAAATATTTCATTAAAAAGATAAATATACACTTATACCCATAGGGTTAACTAATCCAAACCTTAGGGTTTAGAGTCAAGAGGTGGGGATTTAGGTTTGAGGTTTAAAATTTTATAAAATAAAAAATAAATATTAAAAATTTGAAAATAAAAATTTTAAAAATAGTTTCAAAAAGTATTTTCCAAAATTTGAAAAAAAAATTTAAAAACATTTTCGAAAAACAAAATTTCAAAAATAAAATTATAAAAAAGTTAGAATTTGAAAACATATAATCTAAAACTATAAAAAAAGTTATTTTTTTTATTTTTTATTTTTTTTTAGTTTTTTATATATCTAGGGTATTAGTGTCTTTTTACCTATTAAATGAAACATTTTGGTCATTTTCCTCCTTGTGGTATATTTTTGTGACCAAAACTTAAAAATGGTCTATTTATGAGAATTTCTCAAGAAATAATTGTAGTCTATTATTCCTTAAATTTTAAAGAATATTAAGGAATGATAAGGAACAAATATTTCTTGTAAATGGTGTACATTGGAAGGAATGATAAGGAATTCACTATTCCCACTCTTCCCTTCATCTATTCTTACTTCAAAAATAGAGAAATTTTATAATAGAGATAAGTTAACTTCAATGTATTTCTCTAAAATAAAGATCTCTACATATAGAGCAAAATATAGAGAAATGCTATTTTTTACTTTATAAATAGAGGAAAAAATAGCGATCTCTATTTTAGAGGCAAAAATAGAAATGAGTTTGAGTCTGGCCTACAACTGACTTGCTTTCAGACTTACTGCTTCTTCTCCACATTCTTAGCAGTTGATGCAGTAATTTGCCTTTTGCCTCTAGATGATATTATTGGGGTAAAAAAAGAGGTGGAGTTTGATGCTTTTAGAGGTCAGATTTTTGGTAAATTAGAATCATAACTGTCGAGAAAAAAAAAACATTTTCTGAAAATCTTGAATGTTTCCTAGGCATGGGCATTTTACCTGGACCCGAAAAACCCGAACCGAAACCGATCTCATACTATCCGACCTGAAATTTTATAATTAAGTACCTATTGGATCCAAAAATTTTCTATCCAAAAAAAAAAACTAAACCGAAGACCTGAATAGACCTGGATCCGAAAAGAACCAACCCGAATAAATCCGATCTGATAAGAACCGATTCATTCCCAACTTAAAAACATGAATATCCAAAATTATTATTTTTTAATTCTATTTTCTATATTTTATTTTATTGTCTAGTTGAAATATTTTTTTGTTATTATTTTTGTAGCATTTTCAAGTAATATGTTTAAATATAAACTTTAGAGGTTAAAAATGTTTTATTTACATTATTAAATTTTTAAGTTATTTTTAAAAAATTTAAATATATATGACAAATTTCGATTAAATTTGATAGGGTTTGAGTATTTTATGTCCTTTCATATCCTAAATACCCAATCCGGACATGATATGAACCCGAAAATTATGGGTATTTAAATGTATTTTAATTATAGACCCAAACCCGAACCAAAAATTTACAAGTACCTATTTGGATCTAAATGTTTAGGACCCGAAAACCCCGGACCCGAGAGAAAACGATCCAAACCTGATCCGAAGACCCGAACGCCTATGCCTAATGTTTCCCTTCATTTTATAAAAGTTCTTAACTTTTAAAAGTGAAAAACTAAGGTGTGGCAAAAAAACTGGAACCAAACCAAATCAGCTGATCCAAACCAAACCAAAAGTGTATGTTCTTAAAAATTACAGGGTTGTGAATCAGCTAAGGAGGCTTGGGATATACTACAAAATGCGTTTGAGGGTACTGCGAATGTTAGGAGGATAAGATTGGACTTGCTTGCATCACAGTTTGAAGACATAAGGATGAGTGACGATGAGAAGATAGGAGAATTATGTGCAAAGCTTAGCTCCATAGCCAATGAAACACAAGTTTTAGGTAAAAAATACGAAGATGCAAAATTAGTGAAAAAACTTTTGCAATGTTTACCTACTAAGTTTGCAGCACATAAAGCAGCAATAAACTTGACGATGAACACTGATGAACTCAAGTTTGCTGAGGTAGTGGGGATATTAAAGGCTGAAGAGATGGAATTGGAATCTAAGTTTTCAAAGCCTGCTCAAGACTCTAGAGTTACAGTTGATGAAGACATCCAAAAAGCTCAAAAACTTGAAGAATCTATTCACCTGATGATTCAGAAACTTGAAGAAACCATGAATCTTTTGGATAAGATGTCCAACGACAGACTGCCTAGAGAAGAAGAAAGACATAACATGCAGGGAGGGGTGTGTTTTAATTGTCATGATATTGGACATGTTAAAACAGATTGTCCATCATTCAAGAGAAAAGAAATCAAGTGTAATGGATGTAATGGTTATGGGCACATAAAATTAGAGTGTGTGAATACAAAGAAGATGAAGATGATGAGAAGTTGCAGTGATAAGAAGCCAGAGAGAAAAGAAGATGCTCTAAATTTTGTGGCTCTTCATGGAGTTATGGGGTCTGAAAAAGACATCACTAAAGGTGAATTTCATGCGTCATGTGTCTCACACACCAATTCTGATGCGTCACACAGTGATACATAAAGTGATCTACATGCGGATCTTGCAGCTGAGTGCCAGGTTCTCTTTGGTAAGTTTGCAGAACTCAGTCACGAAAACTTGCAACTCATCAAGGATAAAGCTATGTTAAAAGCTCAAGTCAACATCCTAGAGATGGAACAAATTGACACTAAGGGTGAATCAAAGTGTAGGATGACAGGGACTGATGAGGACGATGAGCTTCAATCTATTAAGAGAGTTATCGCAGAGCAGAACCGAGTTCAACAAGAGTCTGAAATAAAGTTTCATCAGATGAAACAGATGTTGAATCAAGAACTAGAGAAGACTCAACTTCTGGAAAGACACCTTACTGAGAACTACAAGAAAATAAGAATGTTGAACACTGGATCAGCAAGTCTGGATCATATCTTGTCAATAGGGCAGTCTCCAAAAATTAATTGGGGTTTGGGTTATCAAGGATCGACTTCACAAGATTATGACGAGACGGAGGAATAAGGTTCATAAAAGATGAAGTAAAATCAGATGACAAACCAACAGCTGAAGAAAAATCAGGATCAGTGACAAAGACTAAAGAGAATCAAAACACAGCTTGTGGGAATGGAGGCTTGTTCTGTAGAAAAGGAGGTCGTCATGGAACTAGTTCTCACACGGCTGACAAGAATGAAGAAATCAAGTTTGTAAAACGCTCAGTCCCACCTGTTTCAGCTGTACGAAAGGATGAAACTCAAGTAAAGATTGTGATTCCAAAGATACAAGATATAAAAGTTGTTACTAATCGAAGGAATGGCTGTCACTTTTGTGGTAAGATTGGACATAGTGTTGCTTTCTGTTATTCTCAGAGAAACCAGATTGAGCGAGCTTGGAGGATGGACCTTTGTTATGTGGAACCTAGAAGGTATGGACAGGTATGGATAGCTAAAAATGATCTGTATCCCAAGTTTACGAAAGGTGTGTCACACGAGCATACCAATGTGTCATACACTCGAATGGTTGAATGTATGATGCATATTGTGCTTAGAGGTTATTGAGCTTGAGTTGTAAAACTCAATGAAAAAGGGGGAGAATGTAAGCTCAAGAACTTGGAGTTTGATAGGTTGCTGCAGTGGTGGAGTTTTGGTTCGTGTACATGTGTTACACATGGAGAGTAATGTGTGACACATGCTTCGGAGAATAAAAAAAGAAACGTCAAGCTGCGATGATGTGTGATATTTTCATATGCTTGGTTGACGAAATAAGCATTAAAGAAATGTTATTAGATCACAAATTGGAAGATTTAGTGAGGCTAAAATGTAGAAAATATTATATTAGATAATAGGAAAAGATTATTTGATATATATTGTGGCTTTACCTAAGATTAGAGTTAGAGCTTTCATATTGTAATTCTCAGAGAGAAACACAAAGGGTTTTGGGGTTTCATAGCTGAGTGAATTGGTAGACTTGATCAACAGGTGTTGAGTCAAGCAAGTTGGGTGTGTTAGAAATCGATCTGTGTCGAGTTGTGTAATTCAGATCAAACAAGTCTGTAAGAGATTGTGTAAATGATTTCTAATAAAAGATATACGAGTTCTTGGAATTACTTTGTGCCTTGTGTTTTCGCTGTATCTCGATTTTACAAAACCCATTACGAAAGAAGAAGTAAATGTGGTGAAAGCTCAGTTCAGAGAGATAAACGTTCGTCCGGCAAAAAAGTGGTGGAGGCCAAGGTGCGGAAGAAGTGAGCCGCGGCAAAAAGATCGGTGAGGAAGAAGGCAAACACAATATCTGACACGCGGATATATCAAACAGTGGCGGAACTACAGCATGGGTAGAGGGGGGGGGGGGGGGGGGGGCAGCTGCCCACCATAAATTTTAAAATTCGTGTATTTTTGTGCTGATTTTTTATAATCCCCCGGTTGAAAATTCAAAATTATAAATATATTACAGTGTTTTATAGTTCTGCCTCGGACAATAATTATTTCTAGATCCGCCACTGATATCAAACCATTCAAAGGACGGATGATAGACAAGTTGTACAAGAAAGCAGTAAAGACAAGGAAGCCTAAGAAAGTTGTTGTGTCTAGAAAAGGAGTTGGTGTCAAGGTTGGGAAAGGTCAGAAGAGAGTGGATAAGAGGATGAAAAGTGATGCTAGGAAAGCGCGGACGAGGCAAGCCTGGTAGGAACGGGAAGAAGAGTGTCTAGAAAAGACAAATGTTTCGTAAAAAAGTTTTTTTTGTTATCAACTGTAAGACTTATTGAAGTGGTGTTTTTAATTAATAAGATTCGTATTTGTGCTTTGATTAAGAAAGAAAAAGAAACAAACTTGAGAGGGTTGCTTGGGAAAGTTAGAAAATGAAAATACAAGAGATCTTGCTACAGATCAACATGCAAGTCAAGACATATTTTTGTAGCCACATGTCATCACCACAATCATTCTTAGAATCCTTAAAAAAATATGTTGATCCATATAAATATATAATAAGTTTTTTATTAAACTAACCATAAATTAATCATAAATGTTCTTCATTGTTTCATAAAATAAAAATCACAGAATTACATAATGTGGCTAAAGTATATATGACAATTAATGATTTTGAATAATAAATATTTGATAAAAATCAGTCTATTCTCTATCATTTTTAATTTATTTTAAAATAAATTAAACAACCACATTAACTATATAATCAAAATTTAATTTTTTTCGTATATGTTATATTTTGAATTTTAAAAAACGAATATAAATGACTAAAATTGTTAAAAATCTCACACTGAAAATTTTGTGATCCATGGTTTAAAATTTATGTTATAACAAGATACAAATGATTACAAAATTACATAAGTAGGAAGTCTCATTTAATAGATATTATATATATGCATATTAAGATTTTAAAAAAATAAATTATATACCATATAAAATACATAAGTATTTTAATTTAGAATTTGATTTGAAATTTTTTTGATAAACATTTTGAACAATTTTTGACAGTTTAATATTTAGATTTTAAACTTTGCATTGAATGTTTTTAAAATTATAAATTACTAAAACTATTAAACATCCCATAAATTTTTTATTGTTATCATTGATTTAAAATTTTTGTTACAAATAAATACAAACGATCAAAAATAATATGAGTATAAAATATTTTTTAACAGAAGTCAATATTAAAAATGTACTATATATCTATGTTATTATCATTTAAACTTAATTTTATAACATATAAAATAGAAAAAAAGTGTTGTCTGAATAAATAAAATTTATTTAAGTATTTCTATCAATTTAATTATATACGTAATAGATACTAAATTTTTAATTATTCATTATTTCATAATATGTAAAAAATATATAATATTTAAAAATAATTTATGTATATTATTCATCCCGCGCAAGGCGCGGATCTTAACCTAGTATATATAATATTTGTGAATTGGATAATGAAAATAGGGTTTTCTAATTTGAAATGTAGCTGACTACAAAGGGATAACAAATAGAGAGAGAGCATGGGTAGACGGAAATACGGTGGCAAAGAGAAGGACAATAAAAAAAAGTTAGGGGC
Organism: Brassica rapa; assembly: GCF_000309985.2. NCBI lineage: Eukaryota > Viridiplantae > Streptophyta > Magnoliopsida > Brassicales > Brassicaceae > Brassica > Brassica rapa. Next base: position 16,751,658 of record NC_024796.2, on the reverse strand, counting down.
GTTCCGAGAATTGAACTCGGGACCTCTCGCACCCTAAGCGAGAATCATACCACTAGACCAAACGCCCTTGTTGATACTTTTACTAATACTTAAAAAGACAGAATGCATAAAATATGATGGATTGCGCTTTTCAAAACAAGTCTGATATATTTTCTCCTCTCATCCCCCTTCCTCTGAATTCTGATCATAGTGAGTACGGATTCCAACTATCTGTTCACAGTATTGTAGATTTGAGATGATAGATTCATATTTTAGGTGACGGATGAACAAACTTTCCCGGCTTGAGATATTGGATATATGGAAATTCAAGATACAGAGCGCCAATTGATGAATCCATGTTGCTGATTGATGATGATAGATCCATGGCCAATCCCATCAGTCCAACCATGATGAGATAGTGATCAGTCTGATGATGTTACAGACCATGATAACGGGGTAAAGAAAGGCGAGTTAACTTCTACAATGACAGAGTTATCTGCCGAATAATTATCATGCTAAGGAACACATGTGTGGCATTATCATCTCTACCTTTGTAATCGGTTATGTCTCCTAAGATCCTAGCCTTAATTGCTTCTTGTAACACATGCCTTCTCAACTTATGTGAATGGAAGCCGTTCCAGGCCAAAAGATCACATCTTACGCAAAGGCATCCCGTCCCCCTCCTAGGAAAAAGTTTGAGGTGCTATAGCTCAGCTATGTGGGACAAGACAAGCCTTTTCATGTCAATCAATGAGTTTGGATTGAAAAATTAATGGCACAAGTCATTGTTGCAGGGATCGTCTCTTCTAAATTGTAGGCAAAAGAAACACAAATTTTAAAGCAACACATCCACTTGGTTGGTTCAAGACTTCAAACAATGAATGAAGCCATTTGATCAAGTCTTTCATAAATCTTACCTGTTTGTTTTAAGAGACCACAACAAGTCAATACTTTTAGCTCTCAATCATTCTACACAAAAATTGAATCTATCACATGAGAGTTATGCATTACTTCTAAACATCTTCACATGTATTGGATTTTGTACTATATTAAACAAGAGGATAAAAATGACACATCAGACCTAAACTCTACTCATGGCTTTCAGGAGACTCAGCACCCGGGTTTGGATTGTTGAAGCAGCAGCTGGATTTGTAGGATACGGAGGAGGAGGCGGAGGAAGAGGAAGTCCATTATAATTGGGTGGTGGTCCACCACCTTGACCTGGTATTGGAGCCATTCCTGGTGGCCTCAGCATACCGTTCTGTGGAGGTGGAGGTAGAGGAGCACCAGGCGGTGCCATCATCTGTGGTACTCCCGGAGGAGGCATGTAACCTGGCAGAAGTACAAAGGATTACATGTCAATTCAAAAAACAACTGAATGCAAAGAAGAACTGAAACATCTAGATATGAAACAACATGATTCTAAAAAATGGATTCTTCACTAAACCTATTACATAATAGTCATCATGATACATGCTTCTCGACCCACCTATATAGATGCAGTTCTTCACTAAACTTATTTCTCATCACTAGTCTTTTCTAAGTATTACTTGCTACGATAGTGTTACTTCCTAAACCAAGCAAGTTGTTAACAGAAACTACCTTGAGCAGGCATCATGGGTCTAGGCAGGAGAGGAGGTCGCATCCCCATAGGCATAGTTCCAGGTGGTGGCATCATAGGAAGGCGAGGTCTAGCGAGCATATGCTGCTGATTAAACACACCACCAACTTGGCCAAGATGCTCTTTAATCCTCTGATCAATCAGACTTTGGGTTTGTTGTTCCTCAAATTGGTGATAGTATATTCTCACATTCGCCTGAAGAGCATAATCAAAACTTTATTAAAAGAACATACACCAAGCAAAAACATAAAAACATTATGGATTGATTGTTTATATAACCTTGTGTTTGTAACCAGCATTGTGCTGCTTCCTCACCGATGGCTGAAAAATATAAATAAAAATACAAACTTGAGCTAATAATAACACCATTTAACAAAGAAAAATAATCTTCACCACAAAACAGAAGCTTGATTCCTAGTAACAATTAAGTAGCCGAGCCAAGCCAAATGCAAGAATCGAACCAATGTACCAGGTGAATAACCCTACTGCTTTTAAATCGGAAACCTAAAGGTAGGTTAAGAAGACTTATGGAATCGTGCGTGAGATAAGTATCGCAATAATCACAGTAATACCTGCGAAAAAAGTCAAGTAATCAAAACCAAAAACGAACTACATGTATGGAGATCTCGAACCCTATACCTCGGCATCGTTCTGAAGATTCCACGAACCTTGCGAGTGAGTGAGAGAGACAGGAACTCGGGGGGAGGTAGGAAGATGATTTGTCAATCCAATGGTACAGATTTATTTAAGATATCTGACGGCTATTATTGACCTGAGAAGTATCTCAATTAAAAAGGGCGCCTGACCCGTTTTGAGACGATGTATATAAAAGAGGATAGATTCCATTTTCCAAGATAATATTTATTTATTTTTAACGATGATCGGAGATACCATTCCATTTGTTTGTTTATTTCAGTTCGAATATTGGTTTAAATCGGTTTAGTTGCAATAAGAAGGAGTTAATTTGGAAATGTGCCTATCGGTTCAAAACTAATAACCGAACATGAACCAAAACCAAAAATTCAGGTAATCGATGACCTATGTGTAGGTTTTTAGCACTAGTAGTGTGATGGATTTTCAAGTTTCCTCTTAGGATAGTCATCTTTGTATAACGTAGCAACAGAATACTTGGTCAGTGCATAAGTCTTGTCTCAACTACTTTGGACATATGATGTGGGATTTTTTTAAAGTTAGGGACTGACAAGATATCACAGAAGAAAGTGGTTGCCCTTCCATCATAATATATTCATCCTAAATGGTTTCTCTCCTTGTTTGTGTTTTCAGATGTATTGAAAGAAGGATTGCAGATGCAGCATGTTGGACAAAGAGCCCTTTAATCGGAATGGTAATAATGTCTTGATGAAACATGTACTGTGTCCTCTTGATGGTAGAGTTTATAACTCTTTGAAATGTTCTTATGTTTCAGACTGGAATCTTTCTTCAACTACTGAAGAATGAAGGGCCTAGGTCTTTGTACTTGGGTTTGACTCCTTCTCTCACTAGATCAGGGTTTTACGGTGGTCTCAGATTGGGACTATACGAACCCACCAAGGTTTCTTTCGATTGGGCGTTTGGGTCTACCACTGTCTTGGTCAAGATAGCATCAGGAGAATTTGCTGGGGCCTTCTCCACTGCATTAACCAACCCGGTTGAAGTTGTCAAGGTAGGTGGAAAACTTAAGAATTTGTTAGATTATGCTGCTCATTCTTAGGTAAGGTTGTCAAGTAACAACCTGCTGGCTTTCTGTTAGGTAAGGTTGCAGATGAATCCAAATGCAGTTCCCATGGCACAAGTGCGGGAAATAGTCTCTATAGGAGGCATAGGAGCTTTGTGGAAAGGATTTGGTCCTGCCATGGTTAGAGCTGCAGCACTAACTGCCTCACAGCTTGCAACATACGACGAAACAAAGCGGGTCATATTTAAGACTAACCTATGATTGATTCAAAAGAAGGTTGCGGCTTTCTAACATTCGAGCACCTAATGTTTTTTGTAACTGCAGATTCTGGTTATACAAACTTCTTTGGAAGAAGGGTTTCATCTTCATTTATGGTAAAAGTTTTACAACCACTGCCCAATTCTACTTTTACACATTCGGGTAACAAAATCAGATAAATGGGCAGAAACTAACTAATCTACCACTTGCTGAATGAAGCTCAAGTGTGGTTGCAGGGGTAGTAAGCACGCTGATAACTGCTTCCATGGACATGATTAAAACCCGCTTGATGATGATGCATCATGATTCCGGAAGCTCCAGAATCTACAAAAACGGGTTTCACTGTGGTTACAAGGTAATGTAATATACATTTTAGTATATACTCTCACTGGGAGTTACTTGTGTTGAACGTTGATGTTCTATATCTATGTTTCATCCTTCAGGTTGTTCGCAAAGAAGGATCTATGGCACTTTACAAAGGGTTAGACAAAAAGATATCATTTCTTGAGGATATATAGAAACAGTTCTTAGTAAAATAAATTAAACGTTTTTTCGCTATTTACGTTCGGCTTGGACCACAAACGATGATCACGTTCATACTCTGCGAGAAGCTAAGATCACTCGTTGGACTTCACACAATGTAGCCACTCGAGGGTTCGGTCCGGTTCAAGTTTAAGTTCTACTCCAATTTTGAAGAAAATAAAATTAAGAGTACGTGAGCTTGTTATTCACCACAAAATTTTAATTATTATTTGTTAATTGTCTTAGGTTTATTTATATTTATCAACCGTCTAATTTTGTGGAATCACAATCTTGTTCACCATTGGAAGCCTTAGAATCAACTTTTATTATAAAGAAAAGATTTCTTGACAAAAAAGAAAATTATAAAGAAAAGGTTAAGTACTTTTTGTTGTTGTTTATATTGTCTTCTTAATAAGATCGGATAGGCACTGAATTCAAATAAAAATATATGCGTAGTGGTTATGTCGAAATCACTTATATGTTTCAAAAGTGTGTCTCTATCACGAAGAATATATTATTTTTTTTGAAACACACACTTTTTTTATAATTGATTACAACTAATTATCCAAACAAAACAATAATTATTAGATTTGTCATGGTGGAAGTTGGTTGTCGACAATGATGTAAACATGCACGTTAAAAACTTGTAGGGCTATTATGTGAAAGACGAAAGATTTCAGGGGTCTATTTGTTGGAAATAGAAGAGAAATTTAATTTTGTGGCGTGGAGAAAGGAGCAAGTTGGAGCTGCTCGAGTCTTTTGTTTTCTGGTCGCGTTGGCGGGACAGTCTGTCATGCAAATGTTTTGTCCCTTAGTTTACGATTTAATCACGGTTTTGCCATTCTTTCTGCTTTGATCTGACCATTTTGCCCTTGGACATTGATGTTTCAGTTGTGATCCTCTTTTACTGAGAGCTACGGTCAAACTCTTTTCGCGCTTATCCATTTACATTAAAAGAATGTTTTTAAAGTGATCTCTTTTTCACTTTTAAAAAGGGACATCTTAACTATAATAATTAAGAATTAAGTAGCCAAGTCTTGAGGAGTTGATTCGTTTAGAGGATACAGCTGCAAATGTTGAAATTTGAGGGCGCAAAGTTCCTGGTTATCAGCTTTAAACAGTGTACCATTTATTTGGTTAGGCATTCATTTTCAGTTTGGTTTCAGTTCGGTACTGATTTTTGGACAATTTCGAATAACACAAATAAAAAGTGATATTTGTTTTTTGGGTTGAATATCAGGTATTCGCGTTATTCGTTTAAAAATATTAGATAATTAAGATAACACATTTTGAGTAATTCAAAATTTTAAGATAATTTATTTTATAAATAGTATTTTAGGATATTTAAATATTTAAAAATAAAACATATGTTTTGCATATTCATGTGCCTATTTGGTTCTTGGTCGGTTTCAGTTTTTGGTTCGATATATATAAGAAACATTCGAATATTTGTGAGCACTGGTTGGATTAAGTTTTGGCTTTGTTAATTTGGTTCTGGTTCAGTTTTCAGTTCTCAATTGATTAACACAACATGTTTTTTTTGCTGGACACTGGAAAACATAGATAAGGTTTTCAAAGGAACTAACATTGATATAAGATTTGAATCGATCAATTTGATTTTATATGTGTTTTACGTAAAATAGTAAAATATGATGATAACTCTAGTTTTAGATGTTAAAAATTATTATGAAGATGATATTGTTTCCTAGTCTTTGCATATTGTTTTTATTTTTTGTTACTTTAAAACTATAAAGATCTTTGGTGAAATGGTGCACACATTTGGTTATATTATTGATTTTTTTTGACAATTTAGAAGTGATTGATTGACTTTTTTATCATTTGGAGATTATAGCTAGGTTGTATTGAAGCATGGTTGAAGGTGGAAACACGCGAAAAAGCATTGAAAACTCGTTTCATGAAAATTTCATCTTGAAAATTCAATAAAAAATTGCGTTTTTGTTTTAAAAACTCACGATTTTGTTTTGAAAATGTGTAAAAGACTTTATTTTAGAGCATATTCTATAAATAATTAATAACAATATGCACACATTTGTTATTTTGATAAGTCAAAAACCCTAATTAATATCATTCCCAATTAGTTAAACTTAAAATTGTGTAAATAAACCAAGTCAATATATATATATATTGCCAAAATGTTTTCAGTTTTTTTTTTTTAATTCAAAATCACGATTCCATCTTTCCACACATTTCGTTTTAGTGTATTTATTTCTACTTCTATGTTACTTAGGATTATAGATACAGTCGTGACATCACATGGACCCCAACCACAAAATAATTATATGGTCATTTTGCAATGAATTAGTGAAAACTAAAAATCAATCCTTATCTAAGGTTGAAGGGCAATCGAACTTGTAACCTTTAGGCCTACTAAATGCTCTTGTAGCCAACTGATCTAGGGAAGATTTGTCAAATAATTGTCCCTTTAAGTACATAAGTTATATCTAAGGTCCCAAGCACATGCTTTACTTGCTTTCATTCAGGCACAACCCTGATTATAGATTTGATTTAATAGTTAATCTAGTCTTAACATTTATTTAAAGAAAGATATTGAAACAAAAGAAAAATATTCAGAAGAAATGATGACATCTTGTTTTACACTTCCTCCGTTTCATAATTTGCATGTTTTACAAAAATAAATTATTACAAAAAGATACATTTTTTGTATTTTTAATGCATATTTTGTTAACTAATAAGAATCAACTGTAAATTTCAAAAAACTTAATTGTACTTATTAAATTTTTATTGGTTTAGATTTACGGAAAAAATAATTAAAAATGCATTTATTAAATATTTTATTAATATGTGTGAAACAGTTAAAATATTCATTATATTGAAAGTGGGAGTATTTAATTCCATTATTCAATTAGAGTTTTGGAAATGTGAGCCTTATACAAAAATACACAGTAGGTTATAAAACTGACAGCTTCCCCTCCATCTTTTAACTAAACAATAGAAGTTGATGTAGGGAAAGAAAGGTAAACAAGTTTGACTACAATTATCTATTTCGAACCAATAAAGGAAACAGAGAGAGAAACAGAAAAAACAACCACACAAACCGGGTAACGGGCAGGGCAATATAGTAAGTTCGGGTTGCAATCTCATAACAAGACAAAAGAATCCCAAGTGTTTTCCTCGCATCATAAAGCTTGGCCTTCCCCTTTGTACAGCTGTCAATGGCAATTATCGTAAATAAGTAGTAACAGAAAGGGTTTAAATTAGGTTGTCAGCATTTTTAGTTTAATTCCAGCTTATCAAAATTCCACCATTTTCTTCCTCTCCTTCATAATTGATTTAAAAAACAAATATTTTTCTTAGAAACAAAAATATTGCAGGGAGAGAGAGAAGGAGAAGACGACAGGAGAGAGAGACGACCATTTTGTCAAATAGAGAGAGAGAGAAGAAGGAGAAGACGGAGACAACAATGGCGGAAGAAAATAGGGAGAAGAATGAAGGAGGAGAAGAAGAAGAGAGCGTTAAGGTTTTCGTGGGACAAATACCGAAACACATGTCGGAATCTCAACTCCTTACATTGTTTCAAGAGTTCGCTGTCGTCGACGAGGTTAACATCATTAAGGACAAGATCACACGCGCCTCTCGAGGTTTATTTCTCATTCTCTCTGTTTCTCTTTCAATGTGATTCGTCGAGATTTATTTGAATTATTTCGAAACCCTAACCTTTGTTTTGGGTCATCCTCGTGATTTAGGATGTTGTTTTGTAATATGTCCATCGAGAGAGGAAGCAGATAAGCTGGTCAATGCTTGTCATAACAAGAAGACATTACCTGGTGTATGTTTTTTTTATTTCTTCTTCCGGGGATTTATTTTGTTAAGATTCTTGAATAAGTATTGATGAAGCTTCTATAATTGAATTTCATATTTATTCAGAGTCAGGTTTTAAGAATCTCGTGAATTGTTTTTAATTTACTATTGTACTTGGTTTTGGGTTTCTGTTTATTTCCAGAATAGGCAAGTTTTGATTTGTATACATGCTTCCAACGAAGCGTTCCCTTTCTGTATTTAGGTGTTTCCCAAATCAGAACCGAGTCTAAGGGTCCGCTTTGTCGGAATCTTCTGTCATTGGTCTGAAATGGTGTCTTCAAACCCAAGAAACTGAAACCAATTAAATATTTCTAGTAAAATTACTAGAAATGGGTCCTTAACCGAAACAGATTATTAGTTTGATCCTTGCTTCTTACGAAAAACCTGAATAATTATTGTCACAAGATGTAATATGTTAATTTGTTTGAAATTATGATGAATCTTGTGACATCATTGGTCTGAAATGATGAATTTTTGTGTTTGTTTTCGCAACATTATTAATTTGTTTTTCTTTTTCTGTGGGCTTTATAGGTAAACTTTGGGATGATAATCAAAGCTTATCGTTCTCTAACGTGCCTTGTTTTTTTTTTAAATAATGTTTCTCAGGCAGCCAGTCTATTGCAAGTAAAGTATGCAGATGGCGAACTGGAAAGGCTAGGTGATGCCGCCATCATCTGTTGTTAGAACTGCTTCTATGTGATTCTTCTTTTATTAATTCTTTTATTCTACAATGCAGAGCACAAGCTTTTTGTCGGTATGCTTCCAAAGAATGTCTCTGAAGCTGAACTTCTATCGTTATTCTCCAAGCACGGCACCATAAAGGATCTACAGATTCTAAGAGGTGCTCAACAAACAAGCAAAGGTTTTAAACCCATTTTCTGTGTTGTCTTCTTCTTTCTGTTTTTTTCTCCGTTGTTTTGATAACCTTTTGTGTGTGTATTTTTTTGTTAGGCTGTGCTTTTCTCAAGTATGAGACAAAAGAACAAGCTGTTTCTGCCATGGAATCCATCAATGGAAAACACAAAATGGAGGTGATTTGCTTTTATTACTTTTTGTTAACTCACCTTTCCTCCTGTGACAGTTTCATCACTTTATTGTTTGATTTCTTCTTAGGGTTCAACTGTTCCTTTAGTTGTCAAATGGGCAGACACAGAAAGGGAGAGACACACAAGGAGACTTCAAAAGGCTCAATCTCACCTCACTCGATTAGCTACCGCTGATCCAACAAACCCCTCATTGTTTGGAGCATTACCCATGAGCTATGCTCCACCATATAATGGATATGGTTACCACGTAAGCGAGCTATAACATATGTTTCATTCAAAATCATAACTTATAAAAGTTCCTCCTTTTCATATTCCACAGCAAGCTCCTGGAACTTATGGCTACATGCTACCACCAATTCAGAACCAAGCTCCATTACCCAATCTAGGTAATAGCAACGCGCTGCAAAGAACCTCACCTGACTCTGTGCCACCTCGCTTGGCCCGTAGGAACTTTCCTTTGCCTCCAGCAAACTACATGGGCTCTGGCTATCCCCCTGTGAGAGGTCTCCCTTATCCATTGGCTTATCCTAGAGGGATTATGAATCCTCGCCCTCTAAGTAGCTCTCCTGGATCCATATCACCTGGCGGGTCAACACCATTAGGAATCGGTTTGAGTTCTGTGGTTCAATCTCAAACCGAAGGTTAGTGTGAAGTACCTTATTCTTTTCTATTCTCTTCTATTTCTTTAGACCTTAAACATTATGTTTGGCTCTTCAGGTCCAGAAGGTGCGAATCTGTTTATCTATAACATACCTCGTGAATATGGGGATCAAGAACTCGCTGCTGCGTTTCAACCTTACGGTATGGTTCTGAGCGCTAAGGTGTTTGTAGACAAAGCCACTGGTGTAAGCAAATGTTTTGGTAAGCTCTGCTCTCTCTTTAGTTTGGTACTAAAGATTGGTCATTGTAAATGGTGAAGTGAATGACTCACAAGTTGTTGTTGGTTGCAGGTTTTGTTAGTTATGACTCACAAGCAGCTGCTCAGAACGCTATTAACATGATGAACGGTCGCCATTTAGGCGGTAAGAAATTGAAAGTCCAGCTTAAGAGAGACGACAACAACAACAACAACAACAACAACAACAACAACAACAACAACAACAACAACAACAACGGCCAACAGAGTAGTTAAACTCATACAACTCTTCTCAACTACAAGAAAAAACAAAAGGTCGGGCTAATGAGTCGACCAAAGAATTGGACCAATCTTGAATAGATGCATGCATCTGTGTATAACTCCAAATCTCTTAAATCAAACCAGAATCTATAACTTCCTCTGCAAATGAATCATCTTTTTTCATTTTTTTTTTTTTTTTTTTTTAATTTCTGCAAATAACAATTTGTAATTTATGCATCATTGAAATTCATGTAGACATTTTATGATTTATTAACATTAAATTCATTGAATTTTCTCTTTAGTTTTTTTTTAATGGTATAATTTGTTGTTTTAAGTAGAGAGATTCACCGTTATCCAAAAAAAAAACACTCTATCTATTCATGCAATTCATTCAATTTATGTTTATGTCTTACTTAATTATGTGTGAGTAGTTTATCAATTTCTTCAGACTTATCTTTTGTTTACCTTCAAACAAAAGATAGAATAATCATATGAAAGAGTTTGTTACAAAAAAAAAAAAAAAAAAATCATATGAAAGAGGTTTGAAAATTGCAGGGATTTACATATCTTTAAAACTACTACCTTCAACTTTGCAATGATGCAAGCTACATTGAATCAATGCCAACTTCAGAAGCATTTCAATGTACTAAATCCTAGCTTAGCAACCATATCATCCAACCCAGAACACAACTATTAGCGCTTGACATACTCCTCTACTGACCTCATTTCTGCAAAGTGTAGGCTAAATATTAGGAGTATCAATCACTAAACACATAGACTCTTACTCAAGCATAGGATTGGGTTTGCGGGTCAACCCGCCCCACTCGACCCGCCAATCCACGGGTTAACTCTTTTTTTTTTTCAAATTTTGACCCGCTCAACCCACAAAGAAATAAACTAATACCCGCATCCGCCCTACTTTATTTTGCAGGTAATCCGCGGGACCTGTGTGTTATATTTTTAATTTAAAAATAATTATTATATTAGTTTTTCTATAAAATAACATATTTATAAATAATTTTTTATATTATTTTAAAAAATAATTATTTCTAAAGAAAATTCATATTTTATTAAAAAATATATATGTTTTTGAAAACAGACTTTTTTTTAATTTTGCGGGTTGGCGGATACCCGCGAATCAAAATCCACCAACTCGCACCCGCTCCGCATAAAATAGTTTTAATCCGCACCCGCAAATCGATTTTTTCAAAACACTCGACCTGCACCAGCCCCACGGCGGGCCAAACGGAATGGGGCCTGCGGGCTATGATTCAAATTTCCAGGCCTATTCAAACAAGGATCTGAATTCACATGTAGTCTTCTGTGATTTATTTCCTCTGTCTTCTATCTTTCTGGATCTTTTTTTTTCGATGAACAGTGACTCTGCTACAGTGAACAGCAGTGCCGGCTCTCAAGATGTGCTGACAATATACACAAGTACATGATCCCGCATTTTAATTTTAATTTTAATTTTTTTTGTTATTATAGTATCCTCATTTTTGGAATTCTTACAAATTAATAGTCTAAATTTTTAGTTGATCATCAATGTTCAGAAGAAAAAAAAATATGCACATGGCCCATTAATCTTATAAGCCATGCTGGACCTCCCTGTAAGAATATATTGAAGAGATTGGTTTATTAAGAATGTACAGAGACTAGTTATATACATCAAGAGAAGCTAGGGTATCACGATTATAATAAATGACAATATATTCACTATCTTAATCTAGATGATACGATATCAATCATGTAGATGCTTGTCCCTCAATACGCCCCCTCAAGATGGAGGGGGGAAGCTTCATCACTCCAATCTTGCCAATAACTGAAGTGAATGATTGTCTTGAAAGTGGCTTGGTCATAGTGTCTGCCAGTTGATCTTTTGTAGAGACATGAACCACACGTAAGGCACCTGATCGAACTTGATTCCTGATGAAATGATAATCTAATGCAACATGTTTCATACGAGAATGAAACACTGGGTTAGCACACAAGTATGTGGCACCCAAGTTATCACAATAAATCGTTGGAGTTCCCGTAAGTGGAATCCCAAGTTCATGAAGTAATGAAGTGATCCAAATCAACTCGGAGGAAGTGTTTGCTACAGACCGATACTCCGCTTCCGTGGAAGAACGAGCGATGCTCTTTTGTTTCTTAGAAGACCACGACACCGGATGATGCCCTATGTAAACTACATATCCATTTGTTGATACATAATCATCACCATCTCCTGCCCAATCTGCATCCGAGAAGGCATGTAATGATACAGAGTTACCTCGTCTGAGACAGATACCATAATCAACCGTGCCAGCCAAGTAACGTAGCGCTCTTTTAACTGCATTCCAGTGATCCGATGTTGGGGAATGCATGTATTGTGACAGTTTGTTGACAGTGTACGAGAGATCTGGCCTAGTGAACGCTAAATATTGAAGGCTCCCCACAATCCTGCGATACTCTGTTGGGTCTGTGAGACTCGATCCTGAATGTAGAGTGAGTTTAGGAGATGTCGCCATTGGGATAGCTACGGGTTTGGCCCCCAGCATGTTCGTGCGTTCAAGTAGATCGAGAATGTAACGTTTCTGACTGAGATGAAGTCCTTGTGGTCCTCGTTTTGCTTCAATACCCAAGAAATAGTGTAGTTCTTCATGATCTTTGACAGAGAACCTCTGAGCCAATGCCGTAAGGGTTTGTTGAATGATGAAGTTATCATTTCCTGTGACCAATATATCATCAACATATACAAGAATGTATACGAGTGATCTGTCCTTTTTGAGAATAAAAAGCGACGTATCTGAGACAGAGTTGGTGAATCCAATACTGATAAGAAAAGATCGCAGTTCATCATACCAGGCTCTCGGAGCTTGTTTAAGGCCATAGAGGGCTTTCCTAAGGCGACAGACATGGTGCGGTCTTGTTGGATCAACGAAGCCCGGAGGTTGTGACATGTAAACTTCATCAGATAAGGTGCCTTGCAAAAACGCATTGTTGACGTCTAACTGACGAATCGGCCAGTTTCGATCCACGGCTACACCAAGGACAATTCGAATTATTGTAGACTTGATGATGGGGCTGAATGTTTCAGAATAATCAAGACCAGGCAGTTGGTTGTAGCCTTTCGCGACCAGACGACCTTTGTGACACTTGATAGTTCCATCGGGGTTATATTTTATGGTGAAGATCCAGCGACAGCCTACAATGGTCACATCTCCTTTAGGTTTGGGAACTAAATCCCAAGTGTGATTGTTGAGTTGGGCGTTGAATTCAGCAGTCGCAGCTTTCCTCCACTTCTCATCTTTAATCGCTTGAATGATGGTTCTGGGTTCAGTATTGTCGGTAAGATTTATGGCATAAAGGTATTTGGAATTTGGCTTGGTGATTCCCTTTTTAGCTCTTGTAGACATTGGATGAGAGTTGGTAATTTCAGGTTGAGGAGGAGGTTGCGAGGAAGATGTGGATTGAGAATTTGTGGTTTCGGTTTGGTTTGGGGAAGGTTGTTGGTTTGATATCTCAGTAGTTGGGTTTACAGGAGGGACGGTTTGGGTCTGGTTTGGATTGGTCTGCTGGTTTTCGTTTTGGATATGAGAGACATCAGGATTTGGGTTTGATTGTGGAATTATGGGAGCATGGGTTGAAATTATCTGGTGGGCTTGGTCAGTCTGGGCCGTGGGTGGCGGCCCATTTTGAGTTGGAGCAGTGGGCTCAGAGGAGGAAGAAACAGAAGGAGTTTGAAAGTTAGAAGGCGATACCTGAGCATTCGTCGTGGTTGTCGCCGGAGGTTGCATTGGTGAAGAAACAGCCGGGTGAGGAACCTGCGACGAGGGTCTTAGCGGCAAAGCTGTTGAAGTTGGCGTGTATACTGGTTCCGTGTCGGTGTCTGTAGTCAGAGATCGCGGCGACTGCGTATCAGAATCAGAGAACGGGAAAGTGAATTCATCAAATTGGACATGGCGAGAGCAGTACATCCGATTATTGGCGACATTATAACACAAATAGGCGCTCTGGGTTGGTGAGTACCCAAAGAACACACATCTTGCAGATCTATCTTCGAGCTTATGACGAGTAGACGGCTTAAGCCATGGGTAACAGGCACATCCGAAAACCCTCAGCTTGTTATAGTTTGGTGATTTCCCGAAGAGCTTGCTAAATGGAGATTGGAGCTCAAGGAGAGGCGTTGGAAGACGGTTTATAAGGTAAACCGCAACGACGAACGCAAACTGCCAGTATTTCTTCGGGATGGAAGCTTTGGAGAGAAGTGTAAGTCCTGTTTCGACCACATGGCGATGTTTCCTCTCAGCAATGCCGTTGTGTTCTGGAGTGTGAGGTGGAGACGTCAAGTGGGAGATGCCGTTCATCTGAAAATACTGTCTGAGCGCAATGAACTCTCCCCCATTGTCTGAGTAAAAGGTACCAATCTTGGCCTGAAGAAAGTTCTCAATTAGATTTTTGAAAACGATAACTGTTTCTTTGACCTGAGATTTTTGTTTGAGGGGAAAGAGCCATGTGTATCTGGTGAAATGGTCAATAATGACTAGGTAGTATTTGTGATTTTCAGAGGATAGAATAGGAGAGCTCCACACATCAGAGTATAGATATTGCAAGGGTCGTATAGAGGTGATTGTAGATTGATGAAAAGGTAGTTTATGGGTTTTATTAATGAAGCAATCATTGCATGATAAGAGTTTTTGAGATGGTAAAGAAACAGGAAGGGAAAAACTGGAAACAACAGTGTTTAGAATTGAAGTAGAAGGATGGCCGAGACGCGAGTGCCACGAAGAAAGTGTGGCCTTAGCACTTGGAAGAGAGGCCGTGTTCACTTGTGGTACTGCTCGAGGCCACTGATAGAGTTCATTCTGAGCTTTGCCACATAGTAACTGGACCCCCGTTGACAGATCCTTCACCTGAAAAGATTGTGGGAAAAATTCCACTGATACTCCATTAGAATTGCATAGCTTATAGATAGAAATAAGATTCTTATCTATATTGGGTACATAAAGCACATGTGGTAGTTGTAAAGGACGAGATAAGGTTGAGAGAGTTGTGAAACCAGATTGTTGAATTGGCACAGTGGATCCATCAGCAAGCATCACTTCACTGGTGCCCTGGTACGGATGATGCAAGGCCAAATTGTTGAGGTCTGATGTAATGTGATGAGTGGCACCACTGTCCAGTAGCCAGGTAGCCGGATTGTAAGAGTTGGCAGCCGTGAAGTTTGCTCTTGGAGTCCACGGAGTGAATGGGGTTGGTGGTGGTTGCTGTGAAGTAGCTTGAAAGGCTTGAAGTTGAGTGCACCTCTTCGCACTGTGTCCTTGGACACCACAGATTTGGCATCTGCCAAGGTACGGTCTTGGTCCCTTAGAGTCATTACGGTTTGATTGTTGATATTGTTGCGGAGTCCATTGATTGTTGTTTCTTGGCCGGTTCTGGTTTCTGTAGTTGGCGCTATGGTTGTTGCGATGTTGAGCAACGTTCGCAGTGATCGGAGCTTGAGCCAGCACATCGTCTGTTGCAGTAAGGAGCTTCGCCTCATGGTTCAGAAGACGCTCATGGAGTTCTGTTATGGAGGGCGGGAGATCTCTGCCTTCAACTTGATCCACTACTGTTTTGTAGTCATCTGAGAGACCTTCAAGGATCAGATCTATCTGATCTTCATGGTCAACAGCCTTGCCAAGAATAGCCAACTGATCAAGGCGTGTTGTAATACCTTGGAGATAGACATCAATTGTCTTGTTTTCTTTCTTCCAATTTTTGAGCTGCGTCTTGAGTTGTTTGATGTGACCACGGCTTGGTTTGGCATAGGTGGAGGCAAGAGTCGACCATACTTCAAAGGAAGTTGCAGCACGGGAAACAAGTGGCTGGAGAGAAGGTGATATGGCTCCAATCAAGGCGCTGTAGATCAGCTTGTCTTGGCGCTTCCATAAGGAGAAGGCCGGATTGACCACGATCTGATCATCATTGGTTAGAGTTGGTGGAGGGGAAGCAATGGTACCATCAAGATACCCTGCTAGGTCATAGCCATCGAGCAAAGCATGAGTCTGGAGGCTCCACATGAGGTAGTTGGTGGAGTTGAGTTTTGTAACGTTGGACATGTTGATGGCAAAGACGGTTTGGTTGTTGATGGTAATCTCAGTAACACCAGCGGTGGAGTTGTTCGTCGAGGAACTCATGTTGGAGAAGAAGAAGAGCGTAAATGAAAAATGAATTTTTTTTTTTTTTTGAGAAGTTTTAAGATCTATTGGCTCTGATACCATGTAAGAATATATTGAAGAGATTGGTTTATTAAGAATGTACAGAAACTAGTTATATACATCAAGAGAAGCTAGGGTATCACGATTATAATAAATGACAATATATTCACTATCTTAATCTAGATGATACGATATCAATCATGTAGATGCTTGTCCCTCAATACTCCCAACGCTAGAAATGATTGGAATCTTCCATCTTTCAGTACGCTCTTTGCAATATCCCGAGCTATCCCATTCGCTGATACCTTCTCCTCTTCAAAAGAGACACTCATAAACATACTTTTCAGCTGGTTGATTTGGTTCAATAAGACTCGACCGTGGCCATTGCAGCTGGGCGTTGATTGCTTCTATTACTTCACGATAATCTGATGCTATGACTGCTATGGGTACCTGTAAGTCCCGCAAGCTTCTCAATGTCCAGATTATGCATCTTAGCTCTGCAACCTTTCTGTTAGGTGAGTACGTCTGTACCTTTTTGAGGTTTCCCTCTTTGATTCGATTCAATTCAGAAGTTAAAAAATGAAGATAAACAGTAGTCAATATATATTATTAAAATACATTTCTTTAAAATATTTCTTTAAAATTTAGGAACTTAATTATAAATCTTTAAGTTAATAAAATATAATGTATAATTACCAGTGAAAGTATCTACTATAGAAGATTTAAAAATATGAAAACTAACTCAAATTAAATGAAGAAGATTAAATAATAATATTATTTATTTATTTTGAATACGATCTCAGTGGTATTTGTTTCTAGTGAATTTTGACTATAAAACTAACTATCAAATAAAACTAACTATAAAAAAATTCCAGACAACTCTTGATTAATCCAATAAGATGGGGCTTGATAGAAATTTTAAAAATACTAATACAATATGGAGAAATTTGAACAAAAAATAAAATTCTCACAAATCATCAACACAATAAGCCCCCCTAAGAGACAAAGACATGATTTTTAAACTCCTATCTCTAAACTTTATATTTTCTTAAATAAAAATAATCTAATTAATTTTTAATTAACCAACAAAAGGTAGTGATTGTTATTGTAACTTATTATAAACTCAAGTTTAATTAATGGATACTGGTTTCCGCGAATCCATTTAATCATTTAGTTAGGTATTTTAGAATTTTGTTTTTAATGTGCTTAATATTAGTGGGGTTAAAATAATTATTTTATGGGATAAGTACATTATTTATCTGAAGGAATACATATATTATTCAAAATGAGGTTGGGTCACCTGACCCCCTACTCCCTTCTTACATCCACCACTGTATATGGTTATAGTTATTTGTGTTTCTTGACTTTGTATATATGTGGGAATGTTCAAAAATTGCTAGACAGTAACTAAACAATTTATAGAGGACTAACGGCTAGACGAATTATTCTAGAACTAGTCAAGACCTAGGCGATAACGAATCACTGATTTAATTCTACTTATTTTTACATTTTTATTAGGTATTTTAGTTTTTGCCTTTAATTATAAAATTATTTTGATGAATTATCAAAATTATATATACAAAAACAAAAGAATTAGACGAAATTGTGGATTTGTACTAACAATAATGCTTAATTTAAAATATTTAGTTAGACCAATTTAAATCAATTTACATTGATTTAAAACAGTAAAAACTGATTTAGAAAAATTTAAACCGATTAGAATCGTGTAAATCAGATTCGAAGAAAATTGTTTTGGCTAAGACTGATTTGCCGCCTAGACCGATTTTTAGCACCATATTATGTGGTATTGTCGGGTTTAAGAAAACATTCTTATCGTTCATTCTTGAGTGTACCTAAACTATGAAAAATTGAAAAAGTGCACAAACAATGATAAATATTTTTTTTAATTAAATTTTCTATTATGTGTTTAACAAATATTATATTTCATTCTTGTAGACTATTAGCTATGGATATATGTATGAATTTTAAAAAAAATATATATATATATATGATATGATATTCATATATATTTTTTTAATATTAGATATTTTTACATCATAATATACAATATTTATATATTGAACATATCATTGCAATTTGGATAAAACTCACATTTATATTCCATCTTTACTTAAAATTTATTAGTACATAAGGGGAAGAATATATTGATGACAATATAATACTATCATCAATAGTAAATATTTATCTGGCAAAGTTTAATTTTTCGTGTATATAGACCGTAATTTATCATTTTAATAAGCATATATATATTCTATTAAAATAGAGTCACTATTTCTCATATACTATTAATAAGTCATATTATGACCATTTAATTAAATAATAATACATATTTGATTATTTATAATAGTTAATTAAATATATAATATTTCTATAAGATATTAATAATCAAGACGGATATTAATAGAAAAAAATACTTTGAACTATATATTTGATTTTTATTTTTAGTTATAATAAATATATGAGAAGAAATCTAACAAAATCTTATCAAGAATTTTAAATATTTTTATTAAATAATGCATTAGTTATTTTTCTAATTAGTAATATTAATATTAATATAAATTATTGTTAGTTACAAAAATTATTATAAAACAAAAATAATTCTAAGATATTTAAAAAATATATATAATTATAGTCTATATTATATTAAAATAAAAATATTATATGAATTTGATACGAAAAAGTATATTAAATTGATAAATTAACCTATTTTATTCTTTTTAAATTCTTTCATCTGAATAAATTATCTTTCACCATTAATATTTTTATACAAAAATAAAATTATTAACATATGTTAAATTTTTATATCTACAGCTATATATATATCTTCAAAAACATATTTTAAAGAATATTCTCTATTTGATTATTTCAGATTATGAATTTATTCTACCAAACTCGAAAGCTTAATAACAATTAATAAAAAGTAAAATATATAAAATAAATCACTATATATTAATATTTTAATAAAAGATCTAAATAATAAGATTAAAGAGTTACACAGTAAATAACACTAAAATGTAAAACTAAAATTCTACATTTATAAAAAAAAAAAAATACATGCATGTATGTCCGGGTTAATTACTCTAGTTCATAACTTAAACACTCTGAGCTTCATTTTCTTACATAAATTCTAACATTTTCATGTTATATTATAAAAATGCATGTCATGAGTAACAAATATATCTCACAATACAAAATGAAAAATTTAAAAAATTTAACCACTAATGAATAGTTTTTCAATTGACATATGGAAATAGTTGAATGTTGACCTAATAAAATTATCTACCTTCAAGAGTAAACTATATGTGGTGGATATTCTTATTTTAAACTAGAATTATCTCTTAATATGGTAATGAAATATATTAATCAGAAATATTTTATATTTACAGTATATCTATTTATTTCCCCATTTTACTTTATTTTCTCCTTCAGTGAAAATATAGAATTAAAATTTTATTAAGAAAATTAATTTAGTCAACTTTATCATTAGTATATATAGCGCGCACACACACAAACCTTTTATCTTATCCTTCGCTTCTAGGGTTTTCTTATGTTGCACGATGAAGCCGCCTCCAAAAAGTTCGCTTCGGGTATGTCAATATTTCTTTTCTCTTTTGAAACTAAATATCCCTAGTTTAGCTTATCAGATCTTTACGAAATTTCAGTTTCGATATCATACCTGATATAATAACAATTAATTGAAGTGTTGAACATGTTTTCATCATGAAATTTTGTTAAGAATCAAATATGTGGGTGTCTGTTTATTTGATGTAATATATATATATTGTTAGATTAGTTTGGTTGCTGATGTATTGTCTTTTATTTATGTGTTGTGAACTAGTGGTTTAATAATAATTGATTTCAAGATTAGGGTTGCACAGATGAAAAAATCAAATCTGAAATCCGAATCTGAACCCATTCCAAAAGAATCCAAATCCAATTGTTTAATGGAGCATAACACTAAAGACTCCAGCTAAGGGATAATATCCCATTCGAACAAAAATTTGAGCGGGTATCCGAACGACCTTAGATTGCTTAAACTCATTGACCTATTTTTACCTAAATTTAAGTAATTTAAAGTTTTCAAGTGCTTTAAGGTCCTTTAGTAAGATAGCTCATGAATGAAGCTTTCAAACCACTTCCTAATTTCAGGAGTTTAGGAGATTTTAGATATTTTGTATTGAACTTCTTGTTGATTCATATACTTTTGAATAGTTTAGATAGTTTTATCGGGGTTTTCATATAATTTATATAATTTTGAATATTTTGCTATGGACATTTAGGTAATTTCAGCTATCATGTAAAATCCTATCTGAATCACACCAAAAAAGAACCTACCCAATACAAAAATTAAAAATAATTGAGTGAAATTTATGAGCCTAATATCAAAAACTCAAAATTTCAAGTCTGATTCAAACGATACTCCAACGTTCACCCCTATTTAACTCTTATACAATATGTAGGTATCCTTAAGCATTAAATGACTGTAAATCTAACTTTTAGATGCTTTATAATAAATAGTTGAAGTGTTCCAAATATTTTTACATTTATATAAACCATTTTATATTTGGTCACTTTCGTAGCAATCTTTTCTGCACGTGAAAAAGTAGATATTTGAGGTTTATTAATCATAGATATCTTGGCCTAGTAGTGAAGGAGTTCCAGTTGGAGCTTCCCTCCTGAGTTCGATGCTCCTTGGTCATTCATAAACGCTTTAAGTGGCAAGAAAATTCATATTTTTATGGGTCTTTTGGTGATTAATTCTTAGATCTAGAAAGTCTTTGGATCAAACCAAGGTTATAAAAAAAAAAAAGATATCAGATACTATGTTTGAAACTGGTTTTCAAGATATAAATGCTGCGGTCAATATTTTATCTTGATCTTGGTTTTTTAATTTACTTACAGATGTTGTATGGTCTTGTGTTTTAGGAGGCTCTGCGTGAAACAACACTTTCGAAGACAAGAAAATCAGCAATATGTGCTCATAAAGTAAACATTTTTCTTTTAATGTTTACTTGTTTATTATTGCAACTGTGGTATAAATGATCTGCTAGTTCTAGTCAGAGGTGATTTTTTTTTAAAAAAATCATGAATTTAAAGTGATTGTATAATTTTTTCTTACATAATTTTGATTTTTTTTTTCAGATTAAAAGAGCGTCAACAATAGATGCTGATACAGTAAGTATTTTTTGTAAATGTTTGATGATTTATTATTTCTTTCTTTTTAATAAAATTTCAAATTTATTGATCTATAAATAAAAATGATATTTACAAAAGATTCAAGGCTATATATAAAGAATAAACTTAAAAATGAATTAATGAGATTAAGTTTTAAGGATTTTTTAATCATTTTTATGAATTTAAAGTGATTTTGTTACTGTCACTCGTTCCACAAACGGATTGCTACAACAATGATGTTTCGAAGTCAATAACACAAGTGATTTTGTTCTCTTCTCCAGTGAATAATGTCGTTCTTTCCCCATTCCATAGTCGAAGAAAGTTTTATTGCTACTAATAATCCATTCTACTCTTTTAGCCAAATAAATAAATAAATAATCTACTCTAGTATCGAATCTTTCTCCTTAATTGCGAAATGCATCATAGTTATATATTGAGGTCTTCCATTTTCATGGGAAGTTCATGTACACAAATGATTAATCACTGTGATTGTTACTATTATGATTGCTTGTAATCCATTCCTTGATATTATAGTCATATTCGTTTGATAGTTGCTAACGACAACAACTAACAGTAGCGGTTAAATGTTGTTTGTTAATAATATAGGTCTCTTCCTTATTGATAACCATTCGTTTCTACTTCTCGTAATTGACTACCCTAGAAATGTTTAAACTATATTGATTCGTTTTTGATTGTACTCTTCATTTTTGCTTTTTCTTGTTGCCATGTTTTCCTTTTGATTTTTTTTTTTGAACTACTCTTTTGATTTTTTTCTTTGTTTAGATTTTTTGTCTTGTATATCTTCGTAAGTTCTATCAAAATTAATAGAGAATTTAACATTTTCGCACAAAGAAAAATAGTTTGATAGTAAAAAGCATTTTCTTGTCTTAGTGAACAAAAAATATTTACGAGTTATATATAAAAAAAAGAAGTTATTTACGATTTGACCAAAAAAAAAGTTATTTAGGAAGTGGGTTTTCTTGAAACAAAAGGCTGAGCTGTGGTTGACATATGTTGTTGCAGGCTAAACACTTAATACCAGCTGTGAATGGTTTGCATTGGCGAGATTCTCTGGAGATTCATAAGCTTCTTCAAGACAATAAAGACTTCTGCATTTATTATAACAATGTAGAGAAGGTGCAATACGCTTTTCTGTGTTTCTTCTCCACTTTTTGTTGATACATTACTGATTTCGAGGTCTGTCTTTCAGATTAGTGTTGAGAAATTGGCAGTAGCGTTGCCTGTGCACCTCCTAGCAGTGATCAAGGCTCATAATAGAGATGACAAGTTTGAGTACTTGTTGTCTGGGATCAGACTGTTGCATACCTTGTGCGAGTTAACATCTCGTCATTCTAAACTCGACCAGGTTCGGTCTTTATATTCTTAAACCATTTCTTATATATTTTGTTAAGTTTTTCTCTCTTTCTAAACAAAGTAGAAGAATTCTATAATAGAAATGTGATTTGAACTAATAAGTTTCTCTAGATATAGAGTAAAAAATAGCCGAATGATATTTCTTTATATATAAATAGAGTAAAAATTAGCAATTCTTTTTTAGAAGAAGAAATAAAAGTGTGATATAGTAGTTTTGTCTTTAATGATTATTATAGAGGTAAATATACACAGATAAAATTGGAGAGGCTCTTAGAAAGAGTTGAATTTTATGTGTAAACTGTAATGGAATAGTAATAGAGAAATGCATGTTATGTTTTTGCATATTGTTGTAGGTCTTGCTAGATGATTGTGTATTATCAGCTATGATGGTTGATCTGGTGATCAATGCGATGGTAGCTCTCGGCGGTAATAGAAAGGTTCACCGCTCTCTGTCTCTTGCTGTTTCTCTCTGTCTCTCATATTGTGATTCGTCTCCACTTCTTTTTATTTTCCAGGAAAGCTGGAAGTCAGATAACGAATCATTGGTAGAAGCTACAATGGTGGCTTCTACTCTTCACCTGTTGCACGGGTTTATCTCTCCTGAGTTCGTAGATATTGTTCAAGTCTTGCTTGCCCACTCTAAGGTGTGATGATCTTTACCATATGATGTGTGCTTGAAATCCCAATATGTGGAAATAATATATCGTGGGAAATTAATATGATCATGCTTATGCTTTGAGATATATTGTGTTCTACGTTGATGTGATTCTTATGTTTCTCATCTAGGTTGATTTGTTTATAGAAACCGCTTTTGGAGCGGTTCACAATGTTGTGAGATCCTTAGAAGCGAAATTACTGTATCGGGGAAGTGACCACCCGAAAAAGTGTCCTCTAAAGTCCGCTAAGTTTCACTGCCAACAAGCTGAAGCTGCTTTGCAGTTCCTTCATTCTCTATGCCAAGAAAAATTGTTTAGCGAGCGTGTCGCTAAAAACAAGGTTTTCTGTGATGCTTCGTTATTAAACCATGACATGCAACAATTTTATATTAACTAATCTCTTGTACATTTATTTTATGTTTATAATAATAATATTACGGAGAATGGTTCTCAGAGAGATAGGTTTTTCTGGTATTCTACTCTCAGGAGCTATGTGGAAAAGGTGGTCTTCTTATGCTAGCTAAATCCATACTATCACTATCTGTTTCACCTGGATTTGTTAAAGAAGCCACAACAGTAGCTTCCATGTATAGAATAAAAGCAAAAGTCCTTTCACTTGTAAGTCTATTATAACTTAGGACAGTGTTTCTCTGTCTACTCTCTTCAACTCATACCAAAACTTTATGTTCCTGCAGTTGCACCATATCTTTGAGGCGGATAGTGTCTCATTCCTTGACGAGCTTGAACGTGCAGGAAACTTGCATTTAGCCCAACCTATTGCCTCAGAGGTTAGTGTCTTAAAAATGAGTTCTTCTATAAAATTGAAAACTCCACACAGATTGACAATCTCTAATTGGGTTTCAAATACTGTGTAACATCTAGTTAGTAATAGATCAAGCCTCACTGCTAAAGGCTCATGTTGGTTTAGTGATAACCTACCGTTTCCTCAATGGCATATGTTGTTAAATTAAGTTGTTAGTACTTTTCTGTTCCTCAATTCTCTCTATGAAAGTAATATATGTGCAGTAAGTGTAGACATATTTAGTGTTGATTTATCCATAATGTAGGTCCTTAGCTTGCTGAAGCTTGGCCTTTCTGATTCTCCCAATGATATTGCTTCTCATGAGTATCCAATGGGTTTTGTGCTACTTAATGCTATGCGCTTGGCTGAGGTGTTCTCTGATGACTCGAATTTTCAACGTTTTTTCACCGATCATTTTGTAAGTATTGAGTACTTCCCTGCTTTTGCAATAGTCTTTGATTTGATGTGTGATGGATGTTTGATCTCAACTACAGAGTACGATTCTCAGCGCATTATTTTGTCTCTCTCATGAAGAGTTCGTGTCAATGTTGTGCTCTTCTGCTCTTTCTTCAAGGGAGGATGATGCAACACTAGACTACGATCTGTTTAAATCAGCTGGATGGGTTTTAAGTGTATTTTCATCTTCTAGTCTTTTCGACGTACCTCAATTCAAGCTTAATTTCCAAAATAACCTCACCATGTCTTCATACGCGAATCAAAGAACATCCTTAGTTATTAAAATTATGGCAAATCTGCACTGCTTCGCTCCGGATGTCTGCATAGGTAATTTTTTATTTTCCTGGATCATATTGTGTTTGCATACCTTTGTTTCTTACTAAATGAATTTGCTGATGAAACCCGCAGAAGAGGATAGGAACCGTTTCATTAAGGCCTTTGTCAGTGGATTGCGAAAGGATCCTGTAAGCATGCCGATTCAGTTACCAAACTCTTCATATACTCCGGTGGCACAAAGAGCCACTAGTGTTTGTAGAAACATATGTGTGTACCTTTATCCCAACACATCCATTGTTTCTTTCTTATTACAATGTATTTTTGGTGATTTCATTCTGATGGGTGTTTTTCTATTTGTAGGTTCTCTGTTGCGTCATGCAGACTTCTTGATCACTAATGGCCTCGATGTCAAAGATTTAATGATGTTTAGGTGATAGAACCTTTCAATCATTTTACAATTTACCTAGGACAATAGTAAATAACATTTTTGTATCTCCATTGATATTAATATAAATTTTACTGTCATCTGCAGGGTGTTCTGTAAACAGTTGCAACCTCTAATCCGTTCGGAGTTTGAGGGAAGTCAAGCTACGGTGAAGGTGAAAAGCTTGTTACTCTCTTGTATGGTCGTCACAATTGCATGTTTAGTTTAACTTTTGTTGACATGTGTTATTATGTTTGAGAAAGTTGTGTCTTTATCTAACTTTACCTTTGTTCTGGTAAGCAGCAGAGAAAAGAGCCGCTAAATCTTAACATTGAGAGAGCTTCAGAGGAACCTAATGTACGAGTGGAAGGTGCGGCCACAAAGTATAACGTGAACGAGAATATGGAAATAGTTCCACGGTTGAAGGAGAGCGACGCAGATGCGTGCAATCTTGAAACCAGTAGTTTGGATACAAGATCTAATAGAGGGAAGAGTTTAGTTGAAGATGGAGATGGAGATGGAGATGGAGATGTAGAGCTGGCTCATGAGCTGTTTAAAGGGAGTGGATCTGGAGAGGTGAAGGAGGATGAGAAACAGGGGAAGAAAAGGAAGCGTAGTATTATGAGTGATGATCAAGTGGAGATGATGGAGAAGGCCATTGTTGATGAACCTGATATGCGGCGAAGTGCAGCTTGGATAAAGAAATGTGCTGAGAAGTTAAATCAAAATGTGAGTGCAAGAATGATAAATCTTACTAGTTTGCAACCGGTTCTGAACTTGTTGATTATGCGGTTTTGCAGGGTCCCAGGGTTACAGCTATGCAGCTGAAGAACTGGTACTTGCTTCTCTTTCTCAGCTACATATAGAATCACTATTTCTTGATCTTACATTGCTAGTTTTCTTTTGTCTCAGGCTGAATAACAGAAGAGCCAAAATAGCTAGAGCAATGTCAGGGAAAACAAGCAAGGGCAAGAAGTAAATTCTGAGGTTTGGAGTTATGAGAGTGGCTTGGGATATGAAGAAGCTTCTGTATATCAGACCCAGTTGCATTGACTTTGATTTTACTTTCTTTAAACTGTGTAGAGATTCTCTTTTGGTTTAACTTTGAAAGATTCTATGTTTGATGAGCTATGTCTCTTTCTGTCACTCTCTAGTTATTTACCAGATAAAGGTTAATACTTTTGACAGTTGATACTGGCATTTAGGTATTGGTTCGGTTTGGGTATTTCGGTTATCGGCTAGGGATCTAGAGGATCCATTTACTACATGGCCTATTTTTAGTTCGGATTCAGTTCCGATAGTAAAATTAGGAACCAAAAGATACCCAGAAAAAAGGTTTTCATTTGGTTCCGGTTCCGATTCGGTTATTTTTGGGTAAATCAGGAAAAATATCTGGTATTTTGGATAAACAATCGAATAATTAGGGTGATTCAGATAAAAATCTCAGATACTTTATAATAATTTATTTTCTTTAAATATTTTTGGATATTCTTAATATATTTTTAAAATTATAAATATATATTTAGCTATGTTATATTTACATATAATTAATATTTTTATATATTCGGGTATCCATTCGGTTCGGTTATTTCAGATATAGAAATATAAGAACTATTTGGGTATTTGAAGGTATAACCAATAAAGTTTTCCTTTTCAATGAAAAGGTGCTTTTGTTGTTGTGGAATAAGCCTTCTTAATTTAAACCGATTCCGGTTTCAGATATTTTGGTTCGGTTTTAATTCAGTTCTTCGATTTGATTCCGGTTCATTTCTTCGGTTCTTACTTGGTATTAAATAATGAAGATAATAAAAGTCAGAAAATTGACATTTTTTACGGGACATTAACATTAGAGATCTCTTAGCATTAACTCTTTTGAAAAGTATAATTTTTCCGTGAGGTAACAGTAACTCTATTGAAATTTTTTATATGAATGAATAAAAACAGAGTATGGTTATCTAAAAACAGGCGGTATCTAATGTTTTGTAAAAGACTAGCGAATAAGCGGATTGTTCAGGGAACTAGCGAAACTGAAGTGTTAACAAATTATTAATTTATTTTTATATTTATATTAAATGTTTTATATTTTATTTAATTATAAAATTATTTTGATGAATTATAAAAATTATATATACTATAAATAAATTTTAAAAAATTATGTATTTCAATAATATTATTACTTGATTTATCTGATTTAAACCAATTTATATAGGTTTAGACTGATTTATAACCGATTTAAATAATTCATAAATCGAATTTCAAACAAAGTCGTTTTGGATATTTCCTAAACTAATTTTAGAATATTGTATTTAAGGCTTTTATAGCTAATAAAAATCAATTAAAACTTGATACACTAAAATTGTGTCTTTTACTACTGCAAGCTAATAGTGTAGATGTAGTATTTGAGATTCAATTTCAGAGGACTAGTTTACACTTTATTTATGTGGGATCAATATCAAGCTAAAACAATGTAGGGATTTTAAGATTAAAGTATCGTAAAAGCACGTAACAAATTGGTTTATGATTTTCAGATAATTAAAAGAGCTAGGTTCATGGTGATTCATCAGGATACATAGGATCATGAGCCACACAACTGTTCATAAAGACAATAAGAGTCAATCTAGAACTTGAAAAACAAGATTAGATAAACCCACTATCGCGGTGTCTACCAATTTATCAAGCAATCTTAATGCCTAAACTATCATTTGGATTAGAGAATGATGACAAGCCTTAAGCTCAGATTCAATTGGTTCACGATTTGCCTTAACATCAGCTATCGTTGGCTAAGGAAAAATCGCCTATCTATGCTTTTTTCTAACAACCTAAAACACTTTTGAAGATTAGATTAAACCTGTGATCAGATATTAAATGGCCAGTTAACATAAGCAGTAAACATAACAATAGATAGAGATATCAAAGAATAACAATCCTATTTGTGTCTAGCTCATTGATCCATGATCCCTAACACCCTAAGCCTAACAAGCGACTACTCAGCCATAAACAGAAAAATCACAGAGACAATACATAAAGAAAACATGCTGAATCAAGAAACAAATAAGATAGGGTTCATGAATCTTCTCAAGAATGCCGAGATCCTTCTCCCTTTACAAGTTATGAAATCGCAACAATGGAACTTTAGGGTCTGGTTTCTTCTCAAAAACTAGCGTAGAAAATAATAGAAAAGAGGAAGAGAATATATGTCAAGGTTCCTGACGGCTTAGAGAGAAAATTGGGATGATTAGGGAAAATCCCAAAATATTATAAGTTTCCATAAAAATCTCTCCTACAGGATCATGCACTCGGGTGCTCCGCATGCTCGAGAGCAGCCTGCAAGGTTGTTCCGCTCGTGAAAATCTTCAATTCGGGTTCTTTATGAATTTTTTGCTCCAGATGATCTTACTTCCCTCATATACAACTCTAGACATGTAATGACTCTAAAAAGACTAGGAAGACTCGATAAAGACTTGAAAACCAATTAGAAAACATATATATAAGATGTCAAAAACACCATATATCAAAATTCTTTAAAAGTATGCAAATAGAGTTTTCTTAAAGGAGATAAAATCAAACTTTAAAGTTTCAAAACTATATTAAAATATAGATGATTTTCTTAGAATTATTCGTGTATCTTGTAATACTACTAAGTAAATGACATAAATTTTGATGAAACCATTTTTTCAACTAAATTTTCATTGATAACCTTGTTAAATATATGGGTGGAATGCTAATGTCGGTGGAACACATGAACTTCTTTGGAAACCAAGTCCAGAAGAGGGAAACGACAGCCCAAGAAACAGACCATAACGACCAACTGAAACATCAAGCTACAAACTGAAATCCTTCAACTAAACCATGACCTATCAAGACGTAAAAAAACTAGACTTAATTGTCTTACGAGTAGGCGGAAGTCTTGCGAGACACAAAACAAGAGAGCATGATACGATGAAGAGAAAGATCTTTTATCTGAACTCGATGACCACAAACACCCTCTAAAATGAAACCAAGACGAAAACCATGAAGAACCAAATCACAGGAGAACTCACTACTCAACCACACCTTCAACTGGATGCCTCAAAGCCTCACCTCGAAGAAGCCACCGAAGAAAACCAGAAACCAATGCCAAACCAGAAAACAAACTTATTCAAAGGACAGGAGGAAGACTCTTCGGAAACTGGGAGATGGAATTGTTACCTGACACCAACACTTCTTCTTGACAAACCTTCAACTGCTATTTATACACCACTACTGTTCTACTATACCGTTGCTAGAACAAAGACAAACTAAGCCAATTTCTAAATTCCATGACAGATTAGTCGAGATAAATCTCAACAGACTAGCAAAGACACCACAAACTAA
Source organism: Brassica rapa (assembly GCF_000309985.2). NCBI lineage: Eukaryota > Viridiplantae > Streptophyta > Magnoliopsida > Brassicales > Brassicaceae > Brassica > Brassica rapa. The sequence goes on along the minus strand of NC_024796.2, from coordinate 16,721,881 downwards.
ATAAAACCCTAACAAAAATCCACTACGATGATGAGGGAGAACCTGAGACTCAATATAGGAAAGAAACGCACAACCAGAAGAAGCAGATGACACATACTCCACAATCACAAGGCCAGCGACAAGACAAACATATCTAAGAATCAAAGCAGAAGCAAATTCTGATGCTGGCTAGAAACAACCAGCACACATCTTCATCATCTAGAAAATAACCGCCTTTAGCCACCGGACTCTGAAATCAAACTTCACGCGCCACCACGCTCCTCTAGGCCGGGACCTTCACACACATCAACCAAGTCGGATCTTCACCACATCTTCAGAGAGCAACAAAAGCACCCAACAAGGCAACAACAGAACAATGAAATTCGACTCCGATGCTGTGAGACACACCGGAGTCAACCACCAGCAAACCCTAAATCTATTTTTTGTATAGAGATGACAGAGCTTCGGGAAAGAATGTTGACTGAGTAAACCTTTTTTCTTATGATTAATTAAAGAAATTTTTTAAAAATAAACAACATTGAGGAATTGAAAATTACTAAATGGACCTTCATATTGTAATCCCATATATATTAAAAGAGAAGCATTGTCATTTAATGCTTTCACACTACATTAGACACGTAGCAGCTCACATCGATTTTAATTTGAGTATGCTGACGTGTCGGCCACACAATCATTTAACAATTAATGCGTTCACAAAATATTTTTTTAACTCCACTGCAGACAATTTAATGTGTTCACACTAATTTTTTTTAAATTGGTTCATTTTTAGTTCATGCATTTTTAACCTTTGTATTAGTGAACTGAAATTCTCTTTGTACAACTACTGAATAATATCACTTTGAAAGAAAGAAATTACAAAATCATTAAGATTCACATCAACTAAAATGTTGGAATGAAAATGTGTTTTAGAAATGAAAAGTTTCATATCTTTTCGAACTTAGCCATGGTTAAAGTTTCTAAACACGAAGGCAATAAATAATTGTGATTGGTTATGAATTAAGAAAATTGAGGTAAAACTACCACACACAAAGTTGGATTTTTAGTTTACCCAAATATTTATTTTCTTTACAGAGTTTTCATATCAGACCAAGAACTAGAAACATAATCAAATTGCTAGAAAAATCAAATCAGAAAAGTTTACCAGAAAAAAATTCATTAAATCGATTAAAAAACATAATTCAGGTGCCGACTAAAGATATCACATTATTTTCCATGCAATTCTAACACTCTTTGCTTGATTGTATCGTGTTTTTATTATATTTACCAAAAAAATTTTATAAGAAAATACACGTTATTGGTTATAGACTATACTAGTTTTGCAACATGCCCAACAATATTAACACGACACTCAACCATTTTATTAGCATTCTTAACGTATGATTCAATAATTATGTATGTTAAATAAGCCGGTAATATTTGTTTTACACTTATTTTATTTTGCTTTATATTAATAGAAGAAAGTAAGTCTGGATTAAATATTTGGATCTGAAGAACCAAACCGAAGTAGATTTGAAAATAATACTAAACACAAACTAAAACTGATTAAGTACTCATATAAATCTAAAAGTTTAATATCCAGATAACCATATCCGAATCTGATCCAAACTAACATATTTTGGATACCAAAAATATCTAAATCAGAGTTATATACTTAAATATGTTAATTATTTTAAATTTTATATATATTAGATATTCAAAAATACGAAAATATCTAAAAATTATCAACACTGTCACACGTAAATATCTAAAAATAACATCTATATTATTAAAACAGAAACATTGTGTTGGACCTAACATTTATTTTATAAGTTTTTAAATTAAATACATCTTCCTACTTTATAGTTAAACCTACATTAAATCACTAATATTATTTTCCTTATACTACTATCAATGTTTCCAAATAATATAATTATTTCTTTATACTACTATCTATTTTCCCAAACAACACTATAATTAATCTTATGTCCAAACAATATAAAATACTGGAACTTATCTTTTTAATAACCAAATATTTAAATAAATTAAATAATTATAAAAAATATTCAAAAAATTATAAAAAACGAAAATAAATAAACTTACGTTTACAGGTTTAAATACTACAAAAATATTTCAATCAATGATAAATCAATTAAATTAACATATTATTTTATTTATTTACTACATAATGGTTCTATCATTTATTTAAGTAAAATAACAATTCAATAATAGCTATTACATAAAAAATAAATATATAAACATTATACAGTGTACAATAACTATAATAACAAAAATAATTATGAAAAAATGTTCAAAATATATGTTATCTAAAGAAAAATGCTTAATACTAATTGTTAACAAAAAATTTAAAGTGATTATAATATAAATGATTAACAAGAAAAATTACACAAAACAATTATAATAAAATTAATTAAGTTATATAAAATGGAGTAATATGATCAAATATTCATAGTTGTAATTATATCTATTATTTTCTTTATCAAAATTTTGTAGAAATGTCATAATTTAATAAAATTGTAAAACAATAAACTTCATAATTTAGATTAAAAGGTGGCAAATTATGAAACTATAGCAATTTAAATCAAATTGGATATGTTAATATATCGGGCATCCATCGGTTCAATTTGTTAGTCTCGGATATAGTGATTTTTATAAATATAAATATTTTTAAAACCTAAATTGAATTATCAAATCACCGGATTAACCGATTTGACCGCGGATGCGGGTCAAATTTAAAAACATTGATTTAAATGCAAAGAAAATTCAAATAAACAAAATTCTTACAAATTAACAAAATATTTATTAATTATTAGTAAAAAAATTCATCATAAAATAATCCGCGTTTGCAAAGCGCGGGTCATGATCTAGTAAAATGTTTAAAATAGTGAAAATATTTATTTGTTCTCCATCCAAATATTTAATTTGAACTAATTTTTATGTAAATTTAAACATTTAGTCTTACATTATTCAAATTTTTATGTTTTATATTATATTATTTTTGAATTTTGAGAATTTAAATATATTTAGACTTTTGTTAAAAAAAATACATAATTAGGATGGGTATCCGAATTCGAATCCGCACCAAATCCGGACCGAAACCGCAATGATTCCAACCAAATCCAAATCAAATGATGTAAATATCTGGATACGATTTAAATTTCTAACTCTAAAAATCCAAAATCCGAATAGATTAATAGAATCCAAACGGATATATGAATATCCATCTCTAGAAAAAATTATACAACAAATCTCTTAGTACAATATACAATAAAAAATATAATAAATTATTTCACTGTGAGCGGATTTCTGCTTACTAACAATAATATTTGAAAGTCGACTCAATTAATTTAAGTTAGTAAAAATTTACCGTTATGTACATGATTAAATCTGAAATACTGAGGGGTAGAATCGACATTTTACTACAGCAATAAAGCCGTTGACTAGAAAAGGGAACTAAATTACAGCTCAGCAGCAAATGGCTTGTCTCTCTCCGCCCGCCCCTCCAAGTAGTTAATTGATCAGTACGGTGGTCTCCCTTCTGTGATTCGCTATCTCTAGGTTCCTGGGCGGTCCAGTAGTGGTTTCAATGGGCACGAAACCGTTTGTACATCCAGCTCCTCAGTACAAAACCATAGAAACCTTTTGGGACGAGGAAGAAGACGCCCCTGGTCCTAGATGCGCTCATACACTTACAGCCGTTGCAGCTACCAAGACTCACGGCCCTCGTCTCATACTCTTCGGCGGCGCCACCGCTATTGAGGGCGGGAACTCTCCCTCCGTACCTGGGATCAGTAAGTATCCTTGATGGATTAAACTTGAATCTCGGATTTTGATCTGATGCTGGGGGTTGTTTTCTAGGGTTAGCTGGTGTCACCAACTCGGTTCATTCTTATGATGTTCTCACTAGGAAGTGGACAAGGTAAATAGAGAGACACACACACACATTCATTCTCATGTGTTTTTCTTTCTTTTTTTGGTTTACTGTTTTCTTGAAACCGGATTTGTGTAGGCTTAAACCGGCTGGTGAGCCTCCTTCCCCTAGGGCTGCTCACGCCGCAGCTGCTGTTGGCACCATGGTCGTTTTTCAGGTTTTTTTATATGATCAGACCATTTAATTGTCAGTTAGCACTGTCGACACATACATAGTTTATGTTTGGTCGATTAACAGGGTGGCATTGGCCCAGCCGGGCATTCTACGGATGATCTTTACGTTCTTGACATGACTAATGATAAGTACAAGTGGCATAGGTGAGAGATTCTTTCTCAGCCTTGCTATTTATTGTATTGATGTTGATGATGAGAGACAGTATTATATTCTTGCCTGTGTGTCCAGGGTGGTAGTTCAAGGGGAGGGTCCAGGCCCTCGCTATGGTCATGTTATGGATTTAGTTTCTCAGAGGTATCTTGTCACCGTCACCGGAAATGATGGTAAGGATTTATTATCCGACTTTTCATTAGCTTTGCTTCATAATTTCTGTTTTCCTCTGTAAGGGATGGGGACCATCAGAGAATGCTACTTAGATATATGTATATGTATTTTTTTTGCTTTCGACTTTATATCTTCTTAGATTCTGTTGAAATATTTTTGTTCATCTATGTATGGAACAGGGAAACGAGCTCTCTCTGACGCTTGGGCATTGGATACAGCTCAGAAACCATATGCATGGCAGAGATTGAACCCTGATGGTGACCGACCAAGTGCTAGGATGTTAGTAAATCTACTTCATTTGAATTGTTAATGTAGTAAGGACATCCTAAACTTTCATACTTCGATATTCCTCCTGTGCACAGGTATGCTTCTGGCAGTGCTCGTTCTGATGGCATGTTTTTACTCTGCGGGGGAAGAGACACCTTGGGGGTGGTATAATTATCTTCTCCGTTACTTTTCTTCTGTGTATTGGAAGTATTAGACTTCTCTTTCGAGGATATATATATATATTAATTACGAACTTAGGTTATTGTGCGGTATGGTCTCAATTTTAAGACGTTCATCTCCTCCATGCGTATCCCTTTAACATGGTCCGTGCATCTATCTGCAGCCACAGGGAGATGCTTACGGTTTACTCATGCATAGAAATGGTCAGTGGGAATGGACTCTGGCTCCAGGTGTGGCCCCTTCTCCAAGATACCAGCATGCAGCGGTAACCTAAATCTTACTCTAGTTTCAAAACCCTTGGAAAATAAGTTCTCAAGTGTAGACTGACTGCACGTTGTATGTAGCCTTAGAAACTCACTTATTTGGGTATAAGAAAGATAAAAAAGGATTGGTGAGGAGTTGAATTTCAATGGACAATACAGTGCTCTAATCATATCCGTTTGATTGTTTTTCTCATCAGGTATTTGTAGGTGCAAGATTGCATGTCAGCGGTGGCGTTCTGAGAGGAGGCCGCGTGATAGATGCTGAAGCATGTGTTGCAGGTATTCAATGACTGTTTCCCTACCAAGTAATTTTGGTGTTTCACAAGCCTCCCCTGGAGTTACTCACTCGTTTATTCTCGCAGTGCTTGATACTGCTGCCGGTGTATGGTTGGACAAAAATGGGCAAGTGACCTCTGCGCGTGGCAGTAAAGTACAAATGGATCAAGATCCGTCTTTTGAACTTATGAGACGCTGTCGCCATGGTGCTGCATCAGTTGGTATCCGTATCTATGTACATGGTGGTCTTAGAGGAGGTTAAATTGATTCTTGGGACACTTGCATTTCTCTGAGTTTAGTGAATGCCTTTCTTAGTTGCCCTACTTTTATTCACCTCGCAGATGTGTTGCTTGACGATTTTCTAGTCGCTGAAAATTCAACATTCCAGTCAGACATCAGTTCTCCTCTGTCAGCATCATCAGATAGAACCCAACAAAGCTCTACTCCCAGGTTTTCTTATGCCGCACGACCTCCTTCAGGCTCTGAACCAGCATCCGAAGGAATGAGGTTTTCTTACACTCTTCTTCTTGCCTTTGTGCTTTAACTTTATTATCTAAGTTGTTCGATCGTTACATATCTATCTATCAGCTTGGATGAAAATTCCTTGGAGAAATTGACGGAGGCTTCTGCGGCCGAAGCCCAAGTAGCTAGTTCTGTTTGGCGAGCTGCACAATTAAGTTCTGCTTCTCTAGATGAAGAACCCTCTGCATCTGATGGCAGCTCTCCAACAGTAGAAACCATTACTGATTATCCTGAAACTGAAGGAGATGTCCGGCTTCATCCAAGAGCTGTATGTTACTTAATCCCCAATTATTTATGTTTCTTTTGGTTTCTTTTATATCCATTTGATTACCAAAAAAAATGGACTTACTACCTCATTTTATAGGTTGTGGTAGCAAAGGAGACGGTAGGCAGTCTAGGCGGCATGGTGAGACAGCTAAGCTTGGATCAGTTTCAGAACGAGAGCCGGCGGATGGTTCCCATGAATAATAGCGATGTGCCACAACCCACCAAGAAGTTCACGCGACAGAGGTCTCCTCAAGGCCTGCATAAAAAGGTATGATTTCTTTTTTTCTTTTTTCTTTGAATACCAGGGCTGCCCGAAACCACAACATGTAATATTAGTTTCATCATCTCATTCCTGAATGGCCAGTTAGCATCTACTAATTATCAGATCTCGTTGCTTGCAGGTCATTTCTGCTTTGTTGAGACCTCGAAACTGGAAACCTCCTGGGAATAGGAAGTTTTTCTTGGATTCTTACGAAGTTGGGGAACTCTGTTACGCTGCTGAACAAATATTTATGCATGAGCAAACGGTTCTTCAGCTAAAAGCTCCTATTAAAGTCTTTGGTGATCTCCATGGGCAATTCGGCGATTTGATGCGGTTGTTTGATGAGTATGGATTCCCTTCAACAGCTGGAGATGTCACGTAAGTTTAAATTAAGCAAACAATTGAATAATGTGAGTTTTTGGTACTCATTAATCCATTGAACGTATTAACCTCAGGTATATTGATTATTTATTTTTGGGAGATTATGTCGACCGGGGGCAACACAGCCTGGAGACTATAACTTTGCTGCTTGCATTGAAGGCAAGACGGTGCCTAATATCATATCATCCATATTACTAGTTTCATTATAAATTGTGTTTACGGTCGGTCCTTTGCAGATTGAATATCCGGAGAATGTTCACTTGATTCGTGGAAATCACGAGGCTGCTGATATCAATGCCCTATTTGGTTTCCGTCTTGAGTGCATAGAAAGAATGGTATATTGTCATTTTTCTCTAGATTTTCTGCTTGGGTGGACTAAGCCTGCTTTTTACATTTTTTTTTTTATCAGGGAGAGAATGATGGGATCTGGGCGTGGACAAGATTCAATCAACTTTTCAATTATCTTCCCCTGGCTGCTCTCATCGAGAACAAAATTATATGTATGCATGGTGGGATTGGGAGGTCAATCAGTTCAGTGGAGCAGATCGAAAAAATCGAAAGGCCAATAACAATGGATGCTGGATCCCTTATTCTTATGGATTTATTATGGTAACACGTCCTTTATGCTCCTGCTTTAAATATTGATATCTTTATCTTACATTACCATGTCATAATTTAATATTTTTGAAGTATAGGTCTGATCCTACAGAGAATGATAGTATAGAGGGTTTGAGACCAAACGCCAGAGGACCCGGACTTGTCACGTTTGGGGTAAAAACACATTCCCTTATCGTCTGTTATTCATTAATATAATCCTTTTGGGACCAACCACTGAGGTTGTTATAAGTCTTGATATTTACAGCCTGATCGAGTTACAGAGTTCTGTAAGAAGAATAAACTACAGCTAATTATCAGAGCCCATGAATGTGTAATGGATGGATTCGAAAGATTTGCACAGGGGCAGTTGATTACGCTTTTCTCGGCCACAAATTACTGCGGTGGGGACAAAACAAAAATTATCTATGTTTGTATTCTTGGATGGGCTTGAGGTAACCAATAAAACCATGTTGGTGATACTCTTTTCTGACAGGAACCGCGAACAATGCGGGAGCTATATTGGTGGTTGGCAGAGGACTGGTGATTGTTCCCAAGCTGATTCATCCTCTTCCACCTCCCATCTTATCTCCAGAGAATTCTCCTGAACATTCTGGAGACGATGCTTGGATGCAGGTAACAACACATGTCTCAGTCTTTGTGTCTAAATCTGAAACACATTTAGTTCTGTAACATGACATTATTCCTACCATGTACACTGGCACTGTCTTTATTTTAGCTGGTGAACGGGAACAAGTCGACCGTAGTTACTAGTCATCTGTGTGCATCCACAGCATCGTCACTTGCTTAGATAAATTGAATGGTCCTATAACAAGCTTATTAGAGAAATTGATAACTCCTGGAACGATATAGTAGTTTATGTAGGCTGTACATATGTTTTGTTGTAGCTAAAAAAGAATCAGACACTGGAACTAAAGTATCTGTGTGCAGGAGCTAAATATCCAGAGACCGCCTACTCCAACACGAGGGAGGCCACAACCGGACTTTGACAGAAGCTCGCTTGCATACATCTAAAACTAAATTGCATTCGCGTTTTTTTTTTTCACAATTCACTGGAAGTCATCAAGGTAGAAGCAATTGAGAATTTGGTACAACTCTATACAAGTATAGTAAAAGATGTTAATGGTTCCAACATTGCAGTGTTCACATACTCTGCCGCACATGTGTAATATAATAACCTACTTACTGTAACAGAGAATGAGAATGGTATGGTACTTTGTTTCTTCCTGAAAACTTTCAGATATGTTTCTTCTCTGTGAGTCTATATGGTGTATTATGTTTATGCATATGCCTATGAAATCATAGTAAATGGCAAACCTAGAACATAAAAAGTACTTTTGGGCTGATTAAAGCAATCAGTAAGCCATTACATTCACTATTGTGAATTAACTTAATTGTTTTCAGAGAGCACATGAAGCATGGAGATTAGATTTAACCCAACGACCAGCTTCAAAGGGTTTGATCATACACGGATGTTCATCAAATAAACTTTTTCAGGTGAATCGATAATAACTCGTGGTTTTGGAACAGAGAGCAATGCTGTTGAATAACGAGCGGGTTAGCCCGTTTAGAACCTTTACTTGGTTCTCTTCAAACATCTAGATGGAATAACGATTGCGGCTGTCTCATTGAAAATCATAAAATGAAAGATGAAATATTTACCTTCAAAGACACATTTCATGTTTTCAATTACCCAATAAGACACTTTGGACTTTGAGAGCAACTTATCTACGGCCTCAACTTTAGCAAGTGTATTTTATGGAAAGAGACAAATTGCAATTACACCAAACTGAATAGTAACCAACCGTATGTTGCAGTTGGATTTTTAGAACTAGACAAAACTGATTGAAAAAAAGAATATTTTTTTTCTTTATTTTAATTTGACAAAAAACCTAAATCTCTAAATCGGTAAACTCTCATAATCGAGACTCTTCCGTTGCTGGATTTTCTGTCTACAGAAAAGCTTCTGCCACTAGATTTCCTATCTACTGAAACTCTTCCGTTTTTTTTATTGGAAAGCAACTACATTCTTCTCGTTTGTGTTCTCTACCTTAACGACAACTCTCTATCTCTTGTTTGTACAATTTGCAAAGAACAAAAAATATCACCATAAGAACAAAACGCCTGCTACACCCATTCTCGATTCTTAACTCCAAAACCCCCTTTACATCTCTCCACCACCACTTCGCAACTCGTCTGACCACATCTCATCGCCCAACCACAGAATACCTGTCCACACATCAAGTGACCACACCCCACTCTGGAACCCCTTTACATCTCTCCAACGCCACTTCACAAATCGTCTGACCACATCTCATCGCCTAACCACACACCACCCGTCCACACATCGAGTGACTGCGCCCACTTTGGAACCCCTACATCTCTCCACCACCACTTCACAACTCGTCTGACCACATCTCATCGCCCAACCACACAACACACATCCACACATCGAGTGACCACACACCTCACATCCACTCATCACCTGACCACAATACTCCCGTCCAACCAGCGTCTGATCATATATCTGCTAACCAAACTTCGTCTGACCATATCTCTTCTGAGCATGACGCACCTACTTTCTCAACTTTCGAAACCCATTAATTACACCTTAAAGACATGCTTCTTTGTAACCGTTAGATCTCATGTCTTTAAATTGATCCAACGCCCACAAACCATTCACATAAACCCATATACCTACTTTCTGGTTTATAACTTTATTATTAAATTCAATCAGACACCAACTAAATTTCATTACGGTTGCCTCTTTAATAACATTATTTTCCTGAGCCAAAAGCAAGGTTATTTTCGTCATGAATAAAACAGCTGTCGCAGTAAAGTGTGTCAAAACAACATTATGTCTTCTAGTGCAAAGATAACTGAGAAAGTGTCTTTTTATGTAAGTCTCTCATGAAAGATCATACACAAAAATCCTCTAACAGTGTGGGAACCAAAATTCGCACTGTCTATTTCCGTTTAAATAACAAGGTGAAAAAACTCTAAATTTCCTAGAGGTCCCGGATTATCTTCAAGAGCCAACGGTAAGTGACCAAATAAATGGGGAAAAAAATGTAAAGACAATAAACGAGTTTAGAAAAAGTTGATCTTATTTCGAATCCGCGTAAGAGCGTTGCAATCATTACAAAAGATGATAAAAGCTTTGGCTGCAAGAGCTGTCAACGAGTTACATAGTTCTAGCAACCTAAAACTTTTAAACCTAGTTGAGACGCAGCTCGATAATAAAAGGCGAAAAAGACATGAAAAATGTTTTGATATGATTTCGGACTGAACCTTATGATAGGCTGCCTACGTACCCCTTTTGAGGATCAAGCCGAACGTAGTTTGATTGAAAGAGTAGAACAAGAGATCGAACAGCCTGGACGAGTTCGTCTAGTAATCGGGTGCCAGTCATAGAAATATAGCATGTCGAGAATAATGCCTAAAAGTTTCTAAGTGCAGAGAGTTTTAAGTCTAAAAGAATTGTCTCCTTACCTCTTCAACCTCGGACTTTGAAGGGTTGTGTACGTTTCTTCTTCCGAGCTTTGGAATGATCGACAATTCGGGTCGATTTAAAGACGACGCTGGGACTGTGATTTGGTTGTTTCCAGGTTGACGACTTGGATTATGTCGGTTTTAAGAAAATCGCTAGAAACAAATGGGTTTTAAGACGACGTTTGTGTCTCTAGTTTTTTACTCTCTTTAGGAAGCGAGCTGGATATGCGTGGCGATCGTTTCTCAATTTTCAGAGAGTTTAAATCGGTTTGCAAGATCTGGCTGAACAGTTATGGAACGATATATCGAGACAGGAAAAATCGCCTAAGACTTAGTTCGTTAGACTATCCACCTAGGTTTTAAGTTCCCTAAAGTTCTATGGCAGTTTCAAAAGCGTTTTTATTTCTTAGTAATTTCCTATGAAAATTCCAAGTCTGATTTCAAAAATTTCAAGTCGGAAATACCTTAGTTCTCTCGAAGATTTGGGTTAGCCTCTTCTCCGTTTTGCTTGGTCATTTACCCTTACTCTTTTCGTGTCTGTCAGCCCATTTCAAATAGCAACAATATTGATTCTTGCTGGACTTCTCCGCTTTCCTGGCCGCGTTTAGGTTGCTGCCAATCTTGCGGTTTTCGTGATCCATGTTTCAATCTTAGTATCATTGGATTTACGAAAATGAATAAGCATCTCGTCGAAAACTTTTTAGCGTTTAGGAATAACCAGGGACGATCAAGAGATGCCAAGGATGATCGACTCGCCAGGTGATGAGGGTTTGGCGACAGATCAAGGCGCAAAAGGAAGGATGGTGAGACCGTGGAGAGCTAGGAAGCTTAGTGATCACATTAACGATTGACCAAAAGCGTCGATCGATATTCCAATCGAATAATCGATCGACGTTTCAACAAGTGTATCGATCAATATTCCTATAGAATCATCGATCGACCACTGGTCAATAGACAAACCTAGAAAGTGAGAGTCTAATGGTTTATTATTAAATGTTGAGCTCTATAATATCATGCATACAACTTTTTAGACATCTGTAGGATTATAATCCTCATTACCTGAATAAAAACCCTAAGTCTAGCTACTTCCATCTAAGTACCAAAACCCCAATCAATCGATCGAGCAATTAACTTGCTCACAAACCTTTTTTTACATTTAATCAAAATCAACCTAGCTTAATCAACTTAATTAGATTTATTAGGTTCCCTAGCTCCCTAAGAATTCGATCCCTAAGTACTACAACTTAACCTCTTATTCGAGAGAGTAATTCACTCCTTAGGATAATTTGAGTGAGATCATATTTGACGCCGTTGCCGGAGAGCTTTGATCGCTTGATAGATTTAATTCGATTTAGTCTAGGTTTCTTCTTAAAACCACTTTCTAAGACAAAAAAATTTCTTATCTTTTCAGGTACATGCCCAACAGTCCCAGAAGCAACAAGGAAACTCAACTGCAATTCTCATCAGACCCTGCAAGTTTGGAACGTTCAATCCGCAAAGGAAGGCGCTCCTCATCGATCGACAACAACAAAAGTTTATCGCTCAATTCTCGTCAACCACCGTCGACCCATACACTAGTTTCGTCGACCGATACTCGGTCACCACCGTCGACCGATACTCGGTCACCACCGTCGACCGAAGATACATTTCTGTCGACTGACATCTTTTATCCGACATCGATCAATAGTCCAGTCCGAACATCGCCGCAAGATATGGTATGGATTTATGTAATCTTTTTTTTTTGCTTAAAGTATTATGTAATCTTGTCTCAATGTTTTAATGTTTTATATACGAGGCACCACTTCATACGTAACTGAAAACTATAAAGAAGTAATTTGTCGTTTAATTATAGCCATTAATGTTTCTCTTTGTTTTTTTTCTCGTTACTTCAAAGTTCAAAAACGGCTCTCTGATACTTCTGAGAAAAGAACGAGTATATAAGGCGACGAGCCGGTGACGGTGAGGATCCGAAGTTCTGAACCAACGGAAAGGTTACTAGCTTCGACTAATCCCCGAACTGTTGACAAGCACAGTTTCTCGTCATCTTTTGTAATACGTACAAGTAGGGGTGTCAAAATGGGTCATGACCCATAGGTTGACCCAATGCAATTTGACCCATTAACCCAAATGAACTGTTTATTTTTGATTCAATGGGTTAATGGGTTAAAATGTTAATGGGTTAACATGTTAATGGGTTAACAAGTTAATGGGTTAACAAGTTAATGAGTTTATTGGGTTGGGTCAATTTTGACCCATTTGTTTTCAATTAAAAAAAACCATAAGTAAACTCAATTCTAAGATTTGATAAAATTGGAAAATCATGAGTTTCTCTAAAGTCCAATCATTTATTCGGTGGTAAAATACATTTCCCGCCAAAATCGCAAAATACGTTTTTCCACCAAAACGTGTTTTCCCGCCAAAACTACAAAACAAGTTTTTCCGCCAAAACTGCAAAACTCGTTTTTCCGCAAAAACGCAATTTCCCGCCAAAACTGAAAACCCAATTTTTCCGCAAAAACGCATTTCCGGCCAAATCCGCAAAACCCATTTTTCCGCCAAAACCGCAAAAACCCATTTTCCCGCCAAAACCGCAAAAACGCATTTCCGGCCAAATCCGCAAAAACCCATTTTTCCGCCAAAACCGCAAAAACGCATTTTCCACCAAAACCGCAAAAATCCATTTTCCCGCCAAAACCACAAAAACGCATTTCCCGCCAAAACCACAAAAACACATTTTCCCGCCAAATCCGCAAAAACATGTTTTCCCGCCAAAACCGCAAAAACGCATTTTCCCGCCAAAACCGCAAAAAACATGTTTTCCCGCCAAAACCGCAAAAACATGTTTTCCCGCCAAATCCGCAAAAAACATGTTTTCCCGCCAAAACCGCAAAAATCCATTTTACCGCCAAAACCGCAAAAAACATGTTTTCCCGCCAAAACCGCAAAAACGCATTTCCGGCCAAATCCGCAAAAAACATATTTTCCCGCCAAAACCGCAAAAACGCATTTCCCCGCCAAATCCGCAAAAAACATGTTTTCCCGCCAAAACCGCAAAAGCACATTTTCCCGCCAAAACCGCAAAAACGCATTTTCCCGCCAAAACCGCAAAAAAACATGTTTTCCCGCCAAAACCGCAAAAACGCATTTCCGGCCAAATCCGCAAAATAACATGTTTTCCCGCCAAAACCGCAAAAACGCATTTTCCCGTCAAAACCGCAAAAACGCATTTTCCCGCCAAAACCGCAAAAACGTGTTTTCCCGCCAAAACCGCAAACACGCATTTTCCCGCCAAAACTGAGAAAACTCACTTTCCCGCAAAAATGCTATTTTCCGCCTAAACCACAAAAAACATTTTATCATTTTGATCAACTTGGTCTTAACTTAAAAATAATTTATTATAAAGATATTGGGTCGATGGGTCAACCATTAACCCATCTAACCTATTTAATTTAATGGGTCTTGGGTCAACTCAACCTATTTAATAAATGGGTTGGGTTGACCCATGACCCATTCACAGCAAACCCATTTGGATTTTGGGTTGGGTTGACCCATTTGACCCATTTTGACACCCCTACGTACAAGTGATACAAAAATTCATAAAGTTGTTGGTGATGTCGTGGAAAAGAAATAAGAAAAGTTGAATTCTATCGTTAATGAGCAAAGAAGTTCGTGATGTTGGGTTCAATTACCACAAAAAAATCTATACTATTATTTGTGAAGTAAATTTTTGGAATCGAGCTCTCACGTTAAAAATTATAGTGATTAATAACGTTTATATCTTTAATGAATAAAATATATAACTAAATTAAAATATAAAAACAGAATTTTAATTTATTTGATTAGATAATTGATTAAAATTAATAATAGTAAGAATTATCCAGTAGATATTGTATTGTTATCTCAAAAAGTATTTTAGTATAAAATTAAAAACATGAATTATATATATAACTAAATATTAATCAAATAAAATGTATAACTAAATTAAAAAAAACGAAATTTTAATTTATTTGATTAGATAATTGATTAAAATTAATAATAGTAAGAATTATCCCAAATCTGAAAATATAATTTTAAAAAAGAGATAATTTCTGTATATATTGTATTTTTATCTGAAAAAACCTTTTAGTAAAAAATTAAAAACATGAATTATATAACTAAATATTAATCAAATAAAATGTATAACTAAATTAAAAATAAAAACGAAACGTTAAAAGTTAGAGTGGTTAATAACGTTTATACCTTTAATGAAAAAAATATATAACTAAATTTAAAAATAAAAACGGAATTTTCATTTATTTGTTAGATAATTTATTAAAATTAATAATAGTAAGAATTATCCAGTATATATTGTATTGTTATCTGAAAAAAGTATTTTAGTAAAAAGTTAAAAACATGAATTATATATATAAATAAATATTAATCAAATAAAATGTATAACTAAATTATAAAATAAAAACAAAATTTTAATTTATTTGATTAGATAATTGATTAAAATTAATAATAGTAAGAATTATCCCAAATCAGAAAATATAATTTAAAAAGAGATAATTTCTGTATATATTGTATTTTTATCTGAAAAAACCTTTTAGTAAAAATTTAAAAACATGAATTATATAACTAAATATTAATCAAATAAAATATATAACTAAATTCAAAATAAAAAAGAAATTTTAATTTATTTGATTAGATAATTGATTAAAATTAATAATAGTAAGAGTTATCCAAAATCTAAAAATATAATTTAAAAAGGAGATTTTTTATATATTGTATTGTTATCTGAAAAAGTCTTTTTGTAAAAAGTTAAAAAAATGAATTATATAACTAAATAATAATCAAATAAAATTTATAACTAAATAAAAAAATAAAAATGAAATTTTAATTTATTTGATTAGATAATTGATTAAAATTAATAATCGTAAGAATTATCCAAAATCTGAAAATATAATTAAAAAAAAAGATAATTTCTGTATATATTGTATTGTTATCTGAAAAACTATTTTAGTAAAAATTTAGATTATAACTAAATATTAATCAAAAAAATGTATAACTAAATTAGAAATAAAAACAAAATTTTAATTTATATGATTAGATCATTTATTAAAATTAATAATAGTAAGAGTTGTCCAAAATCTGAAAATATAATTTAAAAAGGAGATAATTTTTGTATATATTGTATTTTCATCTGAAAAAATATAATTAAAAAAGGTAATCTCTATATATATATATATATTGCATTGTTATCTGAAAAATTGTTTTAGTAAAAAGTTAAAAACATAAATTACATAATTAAATTTTAATCAAATAATTTTTTAATTATATAATTAAAAGTATAATATTAAATTATTTTAAGATTTTTTTAATATAATGAATATAATATATAAAGACCTTTTCAAAAATTATGAAAATGTTTAACCCCGCATCGCGGACAAAACATCTAGTTCAAAGTAAAAAGTAAAGTACTTAACAGATTCTCGGAAAATCATGCAAACGACAAAATGTAAAAAGCCTTGTCCTATGCATATGGTCGCAAGGATTGTTCATAAACTGTCTACAATGTTCGATATTCCACGAAACTGAAACTGAAACTGAAAATATGAGACTTGTGATCTACTAACAATTAAAGTATAATTAAGGATTTATATATGTGCCAACATAAATACAAGTGTTACACTTTGACAAAGAAAAGGAGATTGAAGTAATTGAATTCTTGCCTGAAGAAAGTACCGTAAGTGTTAGGATTTATTAAATCTATGTCTAACTCTATATTATTTGACTAGGTTAAGATCCGCACCTTGCGCAGAATGAACATTATATATATAAATTATTTTATATATTATATGTTTATAACATATTATAAACTAATAAATATATTGAATAATTAAAAAGTTATTATCTACTACTTATATAATTATATTGGTGCGAACATATAAATAAATTTTATAAATCGAAAAAATATTTTTTCTATTTGATATGATATATAATTAAATTTAAATGATAGTAATATATATAAGGTATATTTTAATATTAATATTTATTAGATGATGCTTTTTGCTCATATTTTTTTTTTATCATTTGTATCTGTTTTAGCAAAAAGTCTAAATTAGTGATAACAAAATTTTCACTGTGGGATTAATGGTTTAAGTAATTTATGATATTTAAAAAAATGAAGTTGTCAATATTTTTTAAATTTTTTTATCAAAAAATGTTCAAAGTAAATTTCAAAATTAAGATATTTATGTATTTTTATATGGCATATAGTTTAATTTAAAATGATACATATATTTATATATCTTTTATTTTTGATACTTATTAAATGAGAAAACTTATATTATTTTTTAATTATTTGTATCATGTCATAACAAAAGTTTTAAATCATAGATCACAAAATTTGAATGTGAAATTTTAAACAGTTTTAGTAATTTATACTCGTTTTTAAAAATTCAAAATATAATATATAAATATTTTTTAAAATTTTTATTATATGGTTACTATGATTGTTTAATTTATTTTAATATATTAAAATTAAACAAATATAATTATAATACACACTTATTTTTATTAAATCTTTATTACTCAAAATCATTAATTGTCATATATACTTTAGCTACATTAGGCAATTCCGTAATCTTATTTAAGGAAATAATAAAGCACATTAATAATTTATTTATTGTGGTTTAATAAAAAGTTTATTATATATTTAGCTGGACCAACTTATTTCTCTAAGGATTCTAAGAATCATTCTAGTGATGACATGTGGCTACATAGAAATGTTGCAATGCTTTTCAAATAATATATAGGAGATTAGTACGATATTGTCTATTTTGGATCTTAGTCAAGCCCGCATGGATTTACTTTTGTTTCTTTTCCCAAAAAGCTTCGTCCTAATTAGAGTTGAACATCTCTTTATATATTAGACACTCCTTATCTAAACTTCCAATGTGAGACTTGAATTGACATCTTTTATTCTCCCCTTCAAATCAAAGACCACACTCATTTTGTATCCTTTCCTTTAATGAAATTCCTTAGCCCCTATCTTGTCGCATCTTCGATATCTGGTACCCAATCACAAGGTTACTTTGAATTGTTTTGAGGATGTTCTTCCCATAACTGAACTTCCAGAATCTTCTGACTAATCTCTGCCGAACCTCCCTTTCCACCTTGAAGGGTCACATTCATACTCGAAAGGTATTTTAGTCTTTTTGCAGATTTTCGTCAAACCTCTCTGATACCAATTGTTGGGATTTATTAAACCTCATGTCCAACTCTATATTCTCTGATTAGTATGATATTGTCCACTTTGGGCCTAAGAGACTGGCCCGTACGGATGTATTTTTGGTTTTCATCCCAAAAGGCTTCGTGCTAATTAGAGTTGGACATCTCTTTATATATTAGACATTCTTTGTCTAATTATCCAATGTGGAACTTAGTTTGATATCACACATTTTACCCTTCAAATTAAGGATTATATTCATCTTGTGTCCCACAACTGACTTTCAGGATCTTTTGACTTGATCTCTGCCATATATCTCCCAATCCTAACTCGATGTGTCCATTCCTATTCGACGGGTATTTTGGTATTCTTGTAGATTTCTCGTCAACCTGGCTCTGATACAAATGTTGGGATATATTAAATTCATATCCAACTCTATATTATTTGATTAGTACGATATTGTCCACTTTGAGCTTTAGTCAAATCCGCATAGATTTAGTTTTGGTTTCTTTCCTAATAAAACATCGTCCTAATTAAAGTTAGACATCTCTTTATATGTTAGAACTCTTTGTCTAAACTTCGAACGTGGACATGTCTCGGTAAGATCAGTTCACTGTGTGTTGCCTCTATTTTTAAACAGATAACGCATATACGTAGTGTTTTATAAATTTTACCATTTGTTATTTTCTGAAGTAAATATTTGCAATATCCTACGCATGCGTAACGCTCTAGTCAACAATAAGCTAGAGCTAATTATCAGTAAAAATGTTCATCTCGTTCTCGAATTTCTTTGAAAAATAAAACAGAGCTTGTGATGATTAACTATCTAAACCGTCGAAGTTTATTCATCAAGTTATCATCTTCCACCTCCAGTCTTACTTACAGCGAAGTCTCCCGATCGAAACATTCCAAAGTCGACGTGTGGGTGCCGTAAAAACGACAGCTTTCTGCTCCTAAGTACCTAGATGAATAGTTGGATCCAACAGGAATCAATCAAAAGGATCTTGCTTTAACAATGGGCCATTTTTCCTTTTTTCTCAACATTATTGCTTTGCTTCACACAAACCAATCTCTGGCCACATAATTCAAATGGTAATAATAGCACGAAATCACGTCAAATCTTTACACTGGTTATCATGTAACTAGGGTTACATGAATAGTTAGTTAGCTAAGGTATAAGACTTTGAAAGTTTAGAGTTTACAATGTAAATTCTTGCTCCATTTTATCAGAAATTTAGTTCCCTAAAGATAGTTTTGAAACCAATATTCAATGGAAAACAACAAAAAAACTTATGTTGCATGGGTCTCTTCCTCAAAACCTCTTTTCACCGAGACTATTTTCCTTTCTTTTTTTTTTCTCATATTAAAAAGTTCCAAACTAAAAGGCCATGTTGAAAACTATTGAAATTCAAAGCCTGAAACAGATAGGTAAGGTTAGTCACTGAGTTGTTGTTCAATACTATAAGAATAACGCAATGTATTGAGAATAAAGGAGATGGAAACGTTTCACCAACTTATAGAAAAGATGTATGTTTTTGTGATAAATTCACCAACTTTCCTCCCTTTGAATATAGTACATATTAAACCCACGTGTTTCTCTAAAGACAGCGCCAAAATAAACTGAAAAGCATCATGTGGTTAATTGTGTATAAAAGTTCTGTATAAATAGGGCATTCCACCACTTACTTTTTCAGCACGGAAGCGAAGATCCCTTAAGCAAAGAAAAACCAACTTTGTCTCTTAGAATCAAGAAAACTCCAACGGTAATTTTCTTATGAGTTTTGAATGTTTTTTTTTTGTTATAATTAAAAATCTAGCTAAAAAAGTTTGGTTAACATTTGTAAATGTATTTTTGGATTTGCACCAAAGGAAAGAAGAATGGGTTCAGACAGTACTCCCCAACTTCCAGTGATCTATCTCTCGGACCAAACCCTAAAACCAGGAAGTGAGAAGTGGGTTGAAGTGAGGAATGATGTCCGTAAAGCTCTTGAAGACTACGGAGCTTTCGAGGTGTCATATGATAGAGTGTCAGAGGAGCTAAAGCAATCGGTTTTGGAAGCCATGAAAGAGCTTTTCGAGTTACCAGTTGAGGCTAAACGGAGGAACGTGTCTCCAAAACCCTACACTGGATACTCGACTCATAATGGTCTTTCCGAGAGTTTGGGGATCCAGGATGCCGAGGTTTTGGAGAAAGTTAACGAATTTACTCAACTGCTACGCCCTGATTTTGAGGGTAACAAGAGTATCAGGTAAGGTTATGTTATGTGAACAGCACGATATTGCTCAATGTGCAAGAAATCGCTAAGCGGTAATTATGTGATTTAAATGAGATTAGTGCATAGGCAACATACCATCTAGACAGATATTTTTAACAATCAACAGAGAAAATCGTTTCATAGTGTATGTCTGATTTGTGCATAAACTGCGTAGGCCAATTTTAAAACACAAGGATTGCTTCACAAAGTAACTTGTTCGTAAACCCTGTTGATTTCTTTATCAAATATATTGTTCGTAAGTTTTTGTTAATTGCTTCTATATAAAACAAGAATATTTGTTTC
The DNA here is from genome assembly GCF_000309985.2 of Brassica rapa. Lineage (NCBI taxonomy): Eukaryota > Viridiplantae > Streptophyta > Magnoliopsida > Brassicales > Brassicaceae > Brassica > Brassica rapa. Next base: position 16,701,162 of record NC_024796.2, on the reverse strand, counting down.
TTACATAATACGTTCACGCGTTTTGTTTTTGTTTTGTTCTTCTCTTTTTTATTAAAATGTTTAAAGAAATTTCTTTTTGTTGAAAACAGCGAAACAATCCAGAAGTTTTCAGAGAAGCTAGCAGAATTGGATGTAATGGTGAGAAGAATGGTTATGGAGAGCTTTGGGATAGAGAAGTACTTTGATGAACACCTCAAGTCAACGAATTACCGTCTGCGACTGATGAAGTATATAGCACCTCCTGATGTTGATACTAATGTTGCAGCGGGTGCTAATGATGCTGGTGATGGTTCTAATGATGCTGGTGCTAGTGATAATGCCAATGTTGTTGCTGATACTAGTGATATTGCTAGTGGTATTGCTAATGTTCATATTAATGATGACGCCAATATTGGTGCTACGGCTAATGGCGACATTGGTGCTGATGTTGATGCTAAAACTAGTGATTTTGCTAGTGTTGAGTCTAAAGCCGACGTTAGTACCAATGTTAATGCTAATGCTGATGCCAATGCTAATACTGGTACTCTCAGTAGTGCTGGTGTTGGTGATAGTGTTACAGCTAATGGTGGTGCTGATGATGAGGAGAAGAAATTGGGTTTACCTTCTCATACTGATAAAAATCTTTTCACTGTGCTTTATCAATATGAGATTGAAGGTTTGGAGGTGTTAACCAAAGATGAAAAGTGGATCAGACTGAAACCATCTCATAACTCTTTCGTTGTTATGGCTGGAGATTCTGTATATGTAAGTTAACTTCTTCTTTCTTTTTATGAGATGACATGCACATGTAAAATATTAACCGCTCCTCATTATATTCATGATTTTATAGCATAAATATTTCATAATTTACTTTTATATTCTTTTCCTTTGAATGAAAACTAAGAACTTTTACTTTTATATTCAAAAACCTAAACCCAAACGAATTTTTTTTTACTGTTTCATAGTATTATTTCAAACTATGAAAATTCAGAGACTATATATATATATACATATATATATATATATATATATATATATATATATATATATATATATATATATATATATACTGATATGTGATAGTTACAAAAGTAAATCCACCTTATAACTTTTGATGTTTTTTTATTGAGTATTTGCTTCGTAAACGTTGATGATCTGTGATCTCTTTTTCCTTTTTGGTAAGTATGATTTGTGATCTCTTCAAAAGTTTTAAGGTTTTTGATATGGTTGTGCATGATTACATAGGCTATCTACCAGAACTAAATTGAGACAGAAAACGTGTTGGAATAATAGAAAGTAACCCATCTTTTAAAATTAGAAGTCGAGGAAGAAAAAACTAAAAGAAAAAAAAAACTAGCGGAGAAAAAGGTTCAATTCACTTTCCACTAAGGTGACCAACCAATTCCTCTCTCTACAAACAAATGTCTTATGATTCTATTTGCTCTTGTTCACTCTCACTAGTCACGAGTGTTAGGGGACCAACCAAATCTTATAGCAACTGATGTTTTATTTGCTCTTATCACTTTTCACTACAAGCGCATGTCTTGGCTTACATCATATGTTTTTTTTCTTCTGATCATGACCTTGCTCTTGACAAAAATAAAAGTAACAGTGATTTACTTGGTGATGTTTTTGTCTTTTTGTTTGCAGGCACTTATGAATGGTAGACTATTTCGTCCTTTTCATCGAGTGAGAGTAACAGAGAAAAAGAAGACAAGATATTCAATAGCATTGTTCTCGACTCCAAACGCAGGCTACATCATAGAACCACCAAAAGAACTTGTGGACGAAAAGCATCCACGAGTCTTCAAACCATTCACTTATGTTGACTTGATGAGTTTCTATCACACTGAGGGTGGTCGTAGAGCTCGTTCTACTCTTCATGCTTATTGCGCCGTCTCTGAAGCATGAGCTTGGTTACGGGAGTTTCAAGAATATTTTGATAGTTTTAAGATTCAAATAATATCAAGAACTATGTTGTACTACTAAATAAGGGGTTTTGACTAGTTGAGTTATGTTTGTGTGATAAGCAGTGATGTGCGTCTTTCTATTGTATGAAAATCAATAAAGTACATGTGCCACATGCACATGTCAATAATGTAATAAAATTATTGTTTATTGTCGTGGCACGACTTAATAACTAGGGATATGTTGCTTTCATGAAGATTTACTATGCTCATTTTATAAAAATGGATAGCGTCATGGAATTTAATCGAGGGTGGCCCCGCTTTCCTTTGGAATTGCTGGGTAGCAAAATGCCATAACTGAATTGGCTAGATTATAAGAGCAAGATTATTGCTAGGACTTTATTTTGAGTTCTTAGCTTATTTTAGTATTATTTTTATGTTAAGATATAATGGTAAGACACAACCTCTAAAATTTAGATTATTGCTAGGACTTTTAGTTGTATCTTAGTAAATTAATTGTTTATTTTAATAAGTAATGACATATAAAAATAAGTTTAAAATAAAACATATATTAAAATTGAAAACATAAGAAAATTACAAAGATGCAAAAAAAATAAAATTACAAACATCAGAAACATTTTATTCAATTCATAAAAACATATAAAGTATATGTTATTTGGAAGATGTCCAAATTTAGCCCATATGTTTTCAATCAAATAATCTTTTAATTGTTGATGGGCTTGTTTATCCCGAACTCTTGTTCGACGATCAATTGCATTGCCGAGATTTGTAGGCATATCGACGGAATATGTAAGATCAGCACCCTCACCTTGTTGAAATTCTGAAACGTCATACCGAGTGTATGAATCACGTTCATCTTCGACAATCATATTATGGAGTATGATACATGCTCTCATAATATTTGCTATTTTATTTTTATCCCATAAATTAGAAGGATTTTTAACAACGGCAAATCTAGCTTGCAGGACTCCAAAGGCATGTTCTACATCTTTTCACACATATTCTTGGGTTTTAGCAAATAATAAAATTTTTGGACCCTGTGGTAGCCAGATAGATTGAATAAAAGTCGCCCATTTTGGATAAATCCCATCTGTGAGATAGTAAGCCAAATGATACTCCCTTCCGTTGACATAGAAGTTCACTTGTGGAGCTATTCCATTAATAATATCATCAAAAATAGGTGATCGATCAAGTATATTAAGATCGTTCATGGTACCTAGGGCTCAAAAAACGCGTGCCATGTCCAGAGGTCAGACGAAGCTACCGCCTCTAACACAATTGTTGGTTTATCGGTTTCTAGTGAATACATTCATTTCCAAGCGGTAGAGAAATTCTTCCACCCCCAATGCATACAATAAATGCTTCCAACCATTCCGGAAAATCCACGTTGTTCTCTAATATAGAGTAGTCTCTCAAGATCCTCCGGTGTGGCACGTCTTAGGTATTCATCGCCAAACAAGTGGATTATAGCGGCGGTAAAGTTGTGCAGACATTTTTGAGCCGTTGTTTCACCAAGTCGAACATATTCGTCCACTGTATCAGCTCCACCACCATAAACCAATTGACGAATTGCTGCAGTGCATTTTTGGAGCGGTGATAGACTAGACCGTCCGACTGCATCTTCTGTTGGTTGAAAATACTTAACTTATGTAGAGAGAAGATGCACTATACGCATGAACAAATGCTTGTTCATTCGGAACCGTCGTTGAAATAAATAGTGAGGATATGTTAGAGTTTCACTAAAATAATCATGCCAGAGTTTATCGTGGCCTTCTTCTCGATTTCTCTCGATAAAAATACGCTTTTTTTCTCTTTCTCGGTTCTGGAATAAGAGTAACGTTTTCAAAAAATTCTTCAAAGGGAGTTTTAAAATTAGCATCATCATCATCTTGGTGGTAATGGTAATGTGATGAAGATGCCATTTAAAAAGAAAAAAGGAAAAAAAGGTTTTGGAAGCGGCGGAAAAGGTTTGATCGAGAATGATAATCCAACCAATCCCCAAAACAGAGGAGATTGATCGAGAATGACAAAAAATTCATCTAACTCTCAAAACGGAGGACATAGGAGGAACACATACCTGGTTTTGATTGGAAGCGGCAGAGAAGGTTTTTATATAAGGACAGAGCGGTGTGGATTGAGCGAGAACAGACCGGTTGGGTTGAAAATCGCCTTCCGGAGAGAAGAGGGAGACGATGAAAATGAGAGACACCGTAATACTGGACTTAACCCTAAACCCGATTCGGTCTTCCTCCTTATCGGAAGTTTCCATTTCTTGGAATGGAGCTCGGTTCCAGGGACCGAACTCAAGGTTCCTTCTAGCGGGGACCTGGAGCTTTTCTTTATCGGGGACCCGAGGGTCTAGGTCCTGCCTGGAGGCTGGAGGAAATGATACCGGGAAATTTTCCCTAAACAGAAGGGATGCAATGTTTAGAAAAGTAACCACCCTTTCTCCTATAGAAGGAGGATGGTTCCGTGGCTTTGCAGGTACGCCAGGGCTTCCTCCTACACCCTGAAACACAAAGAAAAACAGAAAAAAGACAGAGAGTTGGTCGGATTCAACATCCAAAACCAAGAGTGGTTTGAAGGCCATAAAGAGGCAGTTTTTGGAGAGATCAAAGGGGAGGTTATGAACGACCCTTTGATGGGTTTTGATTCATTTTAATAACACCCAAAACATCCTCCAGGGACTAAGAACACACGCAAAAATTCAGGGAAAAAGTGGGATGGCCGGATTTCACTTCCTATGGCCAAGATAGTCTTAAGGGGAGAGGTGCGTGGGAAGGCAGTTTCATGGGAGTTGGGAACGACCCTGTGATGGTGTTTTATCATGGATGATCACATCCTAGGCTTCCTCTATGTATTGGAGATACACACAAATATCCAGGAGAGTAGGAAGAAGGCCGGACTTCACTCTCAATGGCATGAACATCTTCAAAGGTGGATGCAGTGTAGAAACTGATTTCATGGAAGTTCAAGGGAAGAGATGAGCGACCCTTATATGGATCTTTCAATACTGGAAGTATATGATAAGGGCTTGAAAAAGGCGTGGATTGTAGGATCATGTCCATTCACATAAAGGATAAAGAAGGCACATGATCTAGACAGATCATGTATAAGATAACCAATTTTATAATTACTTTTCAGTTCATATTTCTGTCTTTTGTGGTGCGGTTAAGGCCAAGTATGGTACGCCCCTTGAAGACCATATGTTGTGATGTACACTAAGGATCCAGGACCCTGAGAGAAGGGCGGAGCTTAGTTGATCTAACTCATCCATGTGGGATGGAATTAGAGTGCCACTCATTGGATAGTGATCAATGGTGGATCATGGTGTGTGTTGATTCTGATCATTGTGTGAATCAATGATCCGACTCATGGAGGAGACACATGGGGGTCCTAGTATATGAGGAACCATGTGGAGTGCAAGGTCCGATTCGTTTGGAACCAGCAGCAAGCCGTGGAGGCGAGTAAGGCCAGTACTAATTGGCATGGACCACAAGTATGGAGCCGGGTGTGTTTATCCAAGGAAAGTCGTGTGTGATCTGGTCTTGGGCAAGGATGGACGACCTGATCCATAGGTGATGGATCAAGGTGTCTGATCTGATGGATCAAAGGACACACCGGTTGTAAGAGCAAGATCAATCGGGTTCATTGGGACATGGTTCCATGGCCGGTTAGGTAAGTGTGAAGACTCATCAGTTCTGAGTCATGTGGGGTGTTTGGTTGATTGACTTAGGATCTGATGGGCATTATTAGTCCATAAGAGGACTTGGCTCCAGGAGAGCATACGCTTAAGACATGGAGGCAATGAACTAAGGCCTTGGGCCGATTCTGGAATGAAGTCCTTGACATAGCCGGGCCGTTCATGATCAGGATCCATATGATCCGGGTCGATACATTGGATTCTGATTATGGGAATATCTTAGTTGGGATTTATCATGAGTTATGAATTTTAATTAATTTATGGAGCATGTTTGTTTGAGGTTGTTTTTGTAGCTGAAGACTTCCCAAAGGTGCTTGGTCTGTGGGGATGGTTGGCTGAATGACTAAGTACTAAAAGGAAGAGTTTATGCAGGAATAAGAGAGCTGTGAGTAGACAGGGAGCTGGTCGAAGCTATCTCTTAGCTCTATCAGCTGGAAGAGAGTAGATGGAACCTCAAGTAAAGTGGTTCAGCTCAGCTAGCTGGATGAGCAAGCTAAACAGCTAAGTCAGCTGAGACAATGAGCTAACAAGCTCCGTGAATGTGGCAAAGGTATGATCAAGTAACTCTTGCTTAGTTCTAGATAGAATGGATTAGGGGAATGGAACCTCAGATAGTTAGACTTGAACCGAGTTAAGAACTGATCTCTAAGCTGAAGGCTAGTTAGTTGAGCTAACTAGAGCATATATGATTAAACCGGTTAAGTGTATGGTTGGATTGAGATCCAATGTTATGAAAGTCCCTAGCTAAGGTCTAAGGTAGCCATCGCCTAAGGGCGAACTTATAGAAGTATGGCTAAAATTAGGAGGTTCACCAGTATGTGGTCTGAGGGACGAAGGACATCGACCGCGGCTTAGGCAGCCGGGTTGGGGCCCTTCAGTAACCCACTTCAATGGAGAATTTTGAGCCTCTCTGAGTCTCGAAGAACACATCCATTTGTATATCAATAGTGTTTCAAGATCAATGGAGAGTGATGAAGAGTGAGTAAGATAAGATTATTTCAACTTCTGTAACTAAGTTTCCTTGTAATGTGTTAACTAATGACCTATTTGCATGGGAATTTTATAATTATTGCTCTGTTTTCACTCTCAAGTCTCAAGTTTGCTATTTTTGAAATATATATATATATATATATATATATTTAATATGAAATATGTGTTCCTAATGTTCAAAATGGCAATAAAAATGAGAGAAAATATGTATTTAAATACCGAACTTACTCAAATTTGCCAAAAAATACAGACTTTTCATTAATCTAAAAAAATATCAAACTTGTTTTGACCTAGCCAATTTAGGTATGAGTTTAGTCAAAGATAAATATCGTTAGTTAGCCGTTTTCTGTTTATGTTTACTGTTCACGACAATAGAAACAATGCGTTTTAAAAATTAGAAACACGTAACTCAATTCCCAAAATCAAAATCAGAAGAACTCTAACCCATAAATCGATTTCTCACCTATCTATTCTCTATGTTTGCTTCAGAAGCCAAATCAAGTCTGATATGAACAATATGAGAAGGAAAAAAGCTACCTGTCCATCGTCAACAAGATCGAGAATCCGAACCTCCACTTGTGGTTAAAAGCAACAAGATTGAGGGTCACAAAGAGCAGCGTGAACCTGTACCCGATGATGTCCTTGGAGAGTGTACTGCTCATATGAAAAGAGGAAGCATAAGCTGCAGATAAAGGTCTATATCAATGAGCATGCTTGTGTAAGGTTTGGTTAATCCAAAATGTTGAAGAGTTCATCTATTGCTCATTTGTTTTCTGAAAGATTGAGGTTGAACCCAAAGCTTACGGCTGTAGAGATTGGTGAAGTTCAAACTGACCTAAAAGTTGACAGTAACTGATGAGCAATGTCGAAAGGCGAAGACTAAAGTAACTATGGAAAGACGAGCAAGCCATGAGAGTCATTTTTCACGCATTTGGGATTATGAAGCCGAGCTTCGTAAGGCTAATCTAGACACCCTTACAAATATAATTACCATTCCAGGAGCAACACCAAGAAGTAAGCAAAGGTTTGATCGCTTCTATGTATGTTTTGAAGCACATCGAGCAGCTTGGAAGTCCACTCTTAGGCTAACTATAGGTCTTGATGGAGCTTTTCTAAAATGAGATGTAAGGGGCCAATTGCTTGCTGTTGGAAGAGATGGAGATAATCGAATTGTGCCAATCGCTTGGACTGTTAACTGGCAATGGTTTGTCAATCATCTTAAGAGAGATTTGGATCTTTGTGATGGAAGCAACTTGACAATCACATCTGACAAGCAAAAGGTAAAGCTATATATTGTGTTATCCGCGTTGTTCTTGTTTAACAGCAAAATAATAAGGCTATTAATGTGTTGTTCTCGTTGTTTTGAAGGGTTTAATAAAAGTTGTTCATCTAGAGCTTCCTAATGCAGAACATCAAATGTGTGCAAGACACATTCTTGGAAAGTGGAAGAGAGACAGCCATGATCCACAGCCAGAGAGATTATTCTGGAAAATACCTCGCAATTACACTTTTGGAGACTTTCAAGAGAAAATGAATGAGCTTAAGAGGTACAATGCAGTGGCGCATCAAACCCTTCAAGTCACCAATCCTCACACTTGGTCGCGGGCTTTCTAAAAGGTTGGATCATGTTGCAGTGATAATCTGAACAAACTCAATGAATCTTTCAATAAAACAATCTGTGAGGCTAGGCGAAAACCATTTCTTGACATGCTAGAGGAAATTGAAAACAGCCAGTAAAACAACCAAACAAATAGCCACCGAACATGGTCTATCTCACAGTAAAGAGTTAAGAAATTACCGTGGAACTGAGACATTCGAGGTGGACATAATAAATCGTAAAGACAGTCAACGCCATTCAAGAAGTTAGGCTATCAGGTTCCTTTTCTATTTGTATTTGCTACCTCTGTTCTCTAGCTCCGACCACGTACGTGAAAATGAAGTTGATACCGCTAAAATAACCCTAAAGAGTGAATTACTCTCTCAAATAAGGGTTCAATTGTAGTACTTAGGGATCGAATCCACAAGGAGCTAGGAACCTATTAAATCTAGTAATTAATTAATTCTAAGTGTTTATTGTTTTACGGTTTTAAAGTAAATAGCAATCCTAATTGAGCAAGTCTATTGCTCGACTAACAAGATGATTTGGGGGTGTAACTTATTGGAAAGTTATTAGATGCATGGTTTCTATTCAGGTGTTGGAGATTATAATCCTGTAGATGTCTATCAGTTGCATGCATGATATATTAGAGCTCAACCTCTTAGATACAGTGATCAGCAATGTCAATGTTTCACTGGTTAACTAACTAGATCTTGGATCTCAACTGTCGTATATTGATCACAAGAAAGTATCGATCGATGGTCCTATATGGATATCGATCGATACACCTTTCACAAATATCGATCGATTGTCAGAAGACAGTAAGTTGATAATGTTCACTAGCTTTCTAGTTCAGCGGTAGCCTTTTTCCAGTTGTCTAGTATGACAGATTATGTTAAGGACTGGATGGTCAAGGATGCTTGACTCATGCAGATTCCTAGATTTAATATTCTAGGTAGCTACTCTAGAACAAGCATTAAGAACAATCAATCAATGAATACCACAACCTAGCAATCTATAGTTGGGGCTAATCCGTCTAACCTATTTGAACCCTGAATCTAACAAGTAAACTACTCAGACATAGCTAAGAAATTCATGACACAAAATATAAATAAAAACTGCATAGAATAGAATAGATGAATCAATGGAGTTCCAATCACAAATCTCTCAATGATCTTCTCTCCTAAAACTCTCTGCTAAAAATAATAATACAAAGGTGGCCAAAAGCTCTCTTGCCTCCTAACACTTAGGCAAGTATATATCTATTAGTTTAAAAACTCGTCAGAGGTAATCTTGTAATTTGTTGAAGTCTTGGGTTTAAAGTCGACTGGAACCAAGTTGTGCTTCCGCGTCTCGACATCGAGCGATGGTACAAGATGTACATCGATCGATCTTAATCTTCAATTGTCGAGGCTTCTCTTATGTATCGATCGACGACACTGGATGTGCATCGATTGATTATGTCTTCTTTGTATCGACCTCTAATGGACAGCTCAGATGAATACTCATTTAAGCTCCTAAATGCTCCATAATCATCATTTTACTCCAAGATACTTCTGAACCTGAAAACATACCTAATAGGGTAGAATATATAGTATATAGATAGTAAAATACTTATATACCATGGGTGAAAATGGATCAAATCCATGGTATATCAGAAGTGTAGCAGAAATGGCATAGAAAATGATTAATAGATAGATATGCAAGTTATGAAAAACGCAGAAGAATGTTTTTATTGAGGAAAGAAAACAATGAACCTCTTGATAGCATCTGATTTGAAATCAGGCAACCGTCCTCCTCCATCATTACTCTCAATCTTGTCTCAAGCACACCTAAAGAGAAAGTGAAGTAACATGATCTGCAAACACAGTAGACCCATCTGAGAAATGGAGCTTCACAGGATGATCATGGTTACTCTCTACCACTCATCTTCGTGACCGTTCGAATCAACTGGATAACACCTTAAGGAAGAACATAAGCCAAGGGATGGATAATGCTTAGATAGCCTTTGGCTATGGGGACATCTTCGCTAGAAACATCTGATGCTCACTCTCCGCCGCGTAGTCAAGAGTCGAGAGATGATGTGTCTGAACATCGCAAAGATGATTTTTTTCAAGCAACTTTCTGGACCATGTTCCATACCTGTCGACTTCATTCTCTCCTACTGCTGATTGAATCCCAGTAAGCATCAAACCCAGATTTGGAGAACGACCCGAGACAACAGGAAGGAGAAGACTAAGTGGCAATATCACAAGTATCAGCCAAACATCTTGAATCGCCGTCGTTTTGATAGATCTATTTCCCCTGATCTAACTCAATGAGAGCTTTGATTAGTTGATAGACCATGGATTTGACTCATTTTCATCCATGGTTTATAGGTGTTTTTACTATCTATTATTATATTATAGAGTATTTATTATATTTATAAGATCAAAAGTGATTTGGAAATAAATGATGATTTTAGCACATTTTGGAGATATTTGGAGCAAGCACCCGAGATGACCATCGAGCTCGACCATCGGTCGATTTTGGAGGAGGAATATCGATCGATGTTCACACCTGAACATCGATCGACAGCGAAGCGCGCAGAAAGCCGGTTTGGTCACAGCCGACTTGAAGCCCAAATCTTCACCAATTTACAAGATTACCCCTGACGAGTTTTAACCTAACTATATAAGCTTTGCCACCATGTTAGAGGCAAAGGGGTGCTTTTCTGTGTTTTTATTTTTATTACTTTCAGAAAAAGGTTTTAGGATTGTGATAGATTGGAGAGAAGATCCAAAGTTATAATTTGTGATTGGAACTCTATTAATATCTATTTTACTATTCAATGAAGTTTTCTAACATAATTGCTTTCATGAATTGCTTGGCCATGTCTGAGTAGTTTCACTGTTAGATTTAGGGTTTAAATAGGTTATGAGGGATTAGCCCCAACTATAGATTGCTGAGTTGTGGTAATTGTCATTAGGATTGTTCATTAATGTATGTTTCTAGATTAGCTACCTAGAACTTGCCCTAGGATTAATAGATAAAAGCGAGAGCTTCATTCTCATCCTGAAAACATTCTAACTGAGCTAAGTTTCTTGCTAAGAGTAAGGCGAGAGCTGATCTAGTGAGCTTAGTAAAACATTATTCAACCCGCACATAAAGCTTAAGTAGAAGCGCGTCGATCGATATTCATATTGGATAATCGATCGACGGAGCAAAAGGTGTATCAATCGACATCCCTATAGGATCATCGATCGACACTTCTATTGATCGAACACATTTGTTTGGGTTATTAGATCTAGTTAATAGACAAGTTCAAACATGCGATAGCTGATGGACTTGTTGAATTGATAGTTGAGCTTTACATTATCATGCATGCAGCTCATTAGGCATCTGTACGATTATAATTCCAAGTTATCAGAATAGAATCTCTAAGTCTAGTTATTTCCTTTTAAGCACCAAAAACCTCAACCAATCAATCGAGCAATTACTTGCTCAACCAAAACTGCAAATTTACATTTTAAATCTTGAAAACTTCCTACTTAACAAATCATATTAGATCCAATAAGTTCCCTAGCTCCCTGTCAATTCGATATCTAAGTACTACAACTCGACCTCTTATTTGAAAGAGTATAAATCACTCCTTAGGGTAATTTTAGTGATACCAAATTTAGCGCCGTTGCCGGGGAGCTTTGATCGCCTACTGTTTTAATTTTTGTTAAGTTTCTGACATAAAATCTATTCTTGGATTTTCAGGTACATGCCCAGCAGTAGTAGAAGCAACAAGGAAACTTAACTACTATTCTCCCCAGATCCTGCAAGCTTGGAGCGTTCAATCCGCAAAGAAGCACGTCCTTATCGATCGATAACACCCCCTGTTCATCGATCGATTTCTGTTAACCACCGTCGACCCAGACACTAGTCCCATCGATCGACACTCGCTCACCACTATCGACATAAGACACTCATATTCCGTCGACTGACATCTTCCATCCGACATTGATCGATACTTCAGTCCGAACATCGATCGATACTGAGCCGCGAGACATGGTTGCTACTTTGATACTTGTACGAGATGATAGAGGAAACCTGCATGACCAGGAGGGTTATCTGCGTAATGCAGCAGGTCAGAGGATTAATGCTCAGGGGGCTGCAATCCCTGAGTCCGATACTGATGCTACATGCGCTACTCTACCTGTAGATGAGGCTGCTCGAACCAGAACGTTGGCTGACTACAACCATCCAAATCAGTTCTACACCAACCAGTCAGCCATTCGTCCTCCCACTATTTAGAGGGATTTCGAGTTAAAGCCACAGTACTACACACTCGTGGGACAGACACCCTACTATGGGTTATCTCACGAGCATCCTATGGACCATATGGAGAGGTTCGAGGATCTTATATCTGCTATTAAAGTCGAGGGAGTCTCTGAAGACTACCTCCTATGCAAGCTCTTCAAGTACTCACTTGCTGGAGATGCTTCGCATTGGCTTGAGGAGTTACCACCACGATCTCTGACATCCTGGGGCGCAACCAAGAATGCATTCTTATGCAACTTCTTCGATGAAGCGCGTGCTGAAGACTTGAGGAGCAAGATTGCTACATTTACTCAGGAGCGTCCAGAGTCATTCAAAAGCTCCTGGATCAGATTCAAGTCTTATCAGGGAGACTGTCCACACCATGGATTTAATGAAGTACAGTTGCTCAGTACTTTCTACAGAGGCATCGCGGTGCAGTACCAGATGGCTCTTGATGCTTCCAGCAATAGAAACTTCAACACCAGAAATCCAGAGGAGGCAGTGAAGGTATTGAGAACCTAGCATGTAGTAGCAGCACCAAGAACACTGACTTTAAGAAGAAGAAATCTGCCACCATCTTTGGGAATGATCATATGGATGAAGTGAAGGCAAAATTGGACAGTGTTCACAAACTACCAGTCTATTACGCAAGCAAGGCTCTCCTGGATGCGGAAACCCGCTATAGCCATCTTGAGAGGTTGGCCTTAGCCCTGCTAGTCGCTGCTCGCAAGCTCCGACCCTTCATATTTCAACTATTTAGATCAAATAACAAAGAGAGACTGTGAAAACCTTAAAAAGAGACACTTCATATTCTCACTGCATTGTTTAGTATTTTTGATATTGAATTATTCCGAATTTCTATTTTATTTAGCTAAAATAATCAGAGATGATATTTTATTTTCATAAAATCAATGGAAGAGATTCTTACAAAACTTGTGAGCAACTCAACAAGCAAACCTAAAGGTAAACACTATGATTACAGTGGCAGCTCTGAAGTAAACTTCCTTGATGCCTCTCTCCACATTCTTTATGATTTCATCTCCCTTCAAACTTGAGCATTGCTTGTTTGCTTTCCTAATCACCTCTCTGAGTATATTTACAGCCCATGACAGTAATACCAAACTGAAACCAAGTCCAGTGTCTACAAACTTGTTTGCGCAGAAGGGTACACGCCTTGAAGCAAGCCTATAGACAACTGAGAACAGCACAGCGATTCCAGCTCCGGCGGCGGTGATAGAAAACTGAGTAAGAATCTCTGATATCTCTCTGCTTGATCTCTGTATTGTTGTTTGTTTGTGTTGATGATCATTGCCTATCATTAAAGACAAAAGGCTCTCGTAAGCATGGAGATGGTTCCTTTTGTAGAGGTCTCTCTCTTTAGTTTTCCTCTTCATGGAGATGGTTCCGTGTTTCACAAGATAAGACTGGCTCTTCTGCATCAATACATTAACAATTAACACAATCAGACAAGAACCAACAAGGTTCAGAAAGAAATATGCGAATCAAAGATGGTAACTTTACACGAACCCACACGAAATGAATAAGTTACCTTGATGATGATATCGGCGTTACTGAACTCATAAGGAAGACCAAGGCCAGCTATTGAGTAGCCATAAGAAGTCATGAAGCAAAGCTTTATCATTTTTTTGTTTCTTGTCTGATTGTTTGAAGAGAGCTCTGTTCCTGTCTTCTCTTTACTTGTTGAATAGAAATAAGCAAAGCTTATCGAATTTAATGAATCTTTTTTTTTTTTTTTTTGCTGTAACGAATTTCAAGATTCTTTTTTTTGTTTCGCGACCTACATTTATTCAATCAACTCTAATGATGGGTTTTTTAACCTAATTGTAGGCAAAGGTTAAATCTTTGAGAGAGCTGTGGCCAATAATAAACACAATTAAGTATAAGTCTTCTTCAGAGTTTAATTAATGTATGAAAGCAACAGTAACCAAAGGACCCAAATTTCTTCCACCAAACATCTACAACAACGAAAGCTTCTATCTTTTTCTTACATAACCATTGTAAACCGTTAACAATAGGAACAAGAGACAAAAAAAAAAAAAAAAGAGTGGGCTACATAGCCTACACTAACCTCGGAGGACCACTTTGATGCGTGCGTTGTTGACTTAAGCTTAAAAAATAGCTTGAGTAATAAGTTATCATAATGTTTTCTAAGAGGATTAAGATTACTTTGTATATTTAGGAGTATAGTCTCCCATACCTTATGCACCTTGAGGGCCAGTGTCGGAGCCAGAAAATTTTTGTACCGGGGTCGGAAAAAAATCAAAAATATAATTTATATACCACAAAAAACTACATGTACTTTAGGCATACTCCATTTTCTGTTGAATGTAAAAATTTATTCAAACAAAAGACGTTCAATGACCGCTTCTTTGTTTATAGTGTTTTGTATTTTTAAAGTTTTCAAGAAAAGAATAGCAAAAACGAATAAAAACAAAGCTCTATCTCTATCTCTAAAATCTTCTCAGACCGAACCACATGATTATTGCAGTTCTACTCTACGCACACTTATAGCTTAAAACTTTTTTATAACAGTTTTATTGGCTAAAAATATAAAAAACCAACCAAAAATTTAACTAAAAAATAATTATAGAGCACGAGTTAAGAGTCCGCCGTCATCTTCTGTTCCCGAGGAAGAGGAACATATTTTCTTTTCTTTTTATGTTTACTTGTTTTATAATATTTCTCTATTGTAAATTAGTTGGACCTAATACAATTTGGGAGTAAACTAACATATTACTAAAGATTAAAATAACAAAACATATTTAGGGATTTTATATTTTTGGATAATTATCAAAAAAATGAGTTTAAAACTAATATAACTCCAAAGTTTCAATGATATAAAGTATAATTATTTTAGTTGTATAATTAAATTTTATCTTCAGTGTTTAGTAATTATTTTTTTTGGGTCAAAATTATTTTTTTAGTGGGGTCAACACAAATTTTGCTTAAAACAAAACAATAATTTTTTTTTTAAAGTAATGGGGTCAGCTGACCACCCTCCTCATATGCTGCATCCGCCCCTGTTGAGGGCTACTCTCACTCGCATAGCACATACCGTGTAGTTAGTAGTATTGAACATCATGAATCCAGGAACATATGATGAAGATAAGAATGATCTGGCTAGTGCTCTCCTTTTTCAATCCAGACAGAGTTACTAATATTATAAGTTAGAAACCTCAAAACCTCAAAAGCAGTTTTGGAAGCAATAAAAGCTAGACATGTAGAAGCTAATAGAGTAAAAGACGCCATGCAACAAATCTTTATGACCGATATTGATACTATTTGATAGAATGAAGATGAAAGAACCTGACATGATTGATGATTTTGTTAGTAAACTTTTGGAGTTATTCACGAAATCAGAATCTTTGGGAGAGAATATTGAAGAATCAAAGCTCGTTAAGAAGTTTTTTAATAGTCTACTACGAAAGAAATATATACATACATATATTATTGCTGCTCTTGAACTAATTCTTGACTTTAATACAACACATTTTGAGGATATTGTAGGAAGATTGAAACCTTATGAGGAAATGATTTGTGATGAGGATAAACAAGGGATCAAACTTATCAAAAAAAATAAACAAGGGATCAAGGAAAACTTATGAGGCTAACATGGACTCATCACCGTATCAAAAAAGTTACATTCGGGGAGAAGTAGAAACCAAGGTGGACGTTTTCTTAACAGAGGAAGAGGGCGTGGACGCTACGGCAACCAACAAAACTCGGGTTACAGACAAGGAAAGGATAAATCCAAAATGGTGTGCTATCGATGTGACAAAACAGGGCATTATACGTTCAACTGTTCCAGTAGGTTACTTAAGCTCCAAGAAACGCATGAGAATGATGATGCAAATACACAAGAAGCTGATAATGATGCATGAGGTGGTGTACCTCAATGAAGAGAACACCAAGCAAGTTTGAAACGCACTCAGATATAGACAATATGTGGTACTTAGACAATGGAGGTAGTAACCACATGACTGAAAATCGTGCATACTTTCTAAAATTGATGAGAGGGTCACGAGAAAGATAAGGTTTGGCGACGATTCTCGTATATATATAAAAGGGAAAGGCTCAATCCTTTTTATATGTAAATATGTCAAAGAAAGATATCAGCTGACCTCTATTTTATCTCAGACTTGAGAAACAATATTATAAGTTTTCGACAGGCTCCAGTGTCAGGATGCGATGTTAGAATTCATTGTTTTCTTCAAGTTAGTTCTCGTTCCTTCGTAAAAACGTTACAATTTAATGACTTTTTTGCTTATTGCTTTTTTAAAAGTTTTTTTATAAAAATAAATAGATTTTTTTATTACATATAAAAAGTGCAGAAACAAAAAAAAAGATAAAACAAAAAGCTGGAAACTCCTAATGGACTTGAAACTAAGAAATGCGTAATTGGAAGACCCACAAAATGGTCCAAAGCCCATGAATACCTGAGAACCCTAGCTTCCGCTTTAGAAGATCCACAGTCGCGAGCACACACCCAATAGAAAAAAATCACAATAGTATACTGCTGTTGACATTTTCTCAATATATAAAAAAAACTGAATCTGAAATAATATGTATTTTAATCATTATTGTAGCTATTTATTATTGTTTTTCTTTTTCAGGGTGGAAAGTTTAGCTTACAGGAAGCTAAAGGAATAATCACTCTTTTCTATATTTCTAAGAAACCATGAAACATAAAAGCAGATGCTCTTTGGCAAAAATTAAAGAAAAATATAAAAGCAGCACTTGGTATACAAAGAATTAATTTATTTTAGTTATTAGAAGCTTACTCCATCTCAGTGTCGGTCCGGAGTTCTATGGTGCCTAAAGCGCATTAAAACAATTATGCATTTTCTAATGAAAATAACTTCCTTAAACAAAAGTACTTCTATAATGAAATTGAGTTTTAATAAGCTTAGCTTTTTAAAACCAAAAAAAAAAAGTCATCAAGAACCCTAATATATTGATCTATCATATTGATAAAACAATGATTCTAAAACGTTCATGTACAATTTAACATGTTACTTGAAAATATTTTTGGTTTCAGATTACTCTAATTTACTAGCTGATCTCTTATTTTGCTGTCAGTAGACAAGAACAATTTTTTTACCAAAAAAAAAAGAAAAGAAAAAAAGAACAACTTAATTCAACTCAAAATTGAAAAACAGAACAATGCATAAAAGAAGCAGAAAGAAGAGCCAAAATGAAGAGCATCTCGTAAATGGCAGCGATTTGGAAAAAGAAATTAATTGATTTACTCTATTTATATGACTATCTCATTTAATACAATATAAAGAAACTAAGATCATCAATAAAGGAATCATAATCAATTAGATTCTTTCAATTATTATCACATGTGATATAAAGGAGTAGAATTCATGCCACTACACCTAAGAGAATTATTTAGTTTTGGTGCCCATAAAATATATATAATGTGTGGCGCGTAAAGCCCAAGCTTTACAGACTTTAGCCCAGAGCCGGACCTGCTCCATCTAATAGTGTTTTTCTCTTGTTTTTCGTTTTATGGCTTCTTGGTGTTCCCAGACTTTCTCTCCTCAATCTCTTTTAGTGTTTCGTGTGTAAACTCATATCCTCAATATATTACGTCTTGTGTTCTGTAATGCCAACCCAATTGGAAATTAAAAATGTACTTATGTTAATGTATATGAAAGAGCGATATTGGTGTAGTGACTAAATCATTAAAAACGAACTCAACAATTTTGGTGACCAAGTTACAGAAAAGTTTAAAGCTGAACTATCTGGCTAAAAACATAGATATGCAGCTATGCATGTGCTCTCAGGTTCATGCGAACTTAAGGACAAATCTAAATAAAGTCCTGAATATATCTTGATTGAAAGTCCTGTATGTACAAAATAAATGAACATACGGCCACATCTACCTAAACATTAATATTGAGATCTAGGCCTATTGAGATTTATGGAGTTTATTAATATAAATAAAATAGGCTGTTGTAATTTTCAATCCCACTTCGGTGTTATGATATTGAGACGAGTGATAAAAGCAGACAAAAATTAATAACATTACTGTAAGGTATTCGGTGGGAAAGTCTTACCTACATACTTGATACTTCCTTGCTTAAGAACTTGATATGATCCAAAAAAATATATAAATAGCGGGCCTATATAAACTTTCTACACTTTAGGCCCAATCTCTTATTCATCTTCTCATCTTCTTCGTCTAGGACCAACGACGACACAACTTCCTTTCCTTTTCCATTCAAGAAACTATTTTTAAATCAACAATAATGGAGTGAGATGGTGACATTTTCCACCAGTGTTCTGAAGACTCCCATGGCGTACACAGCTGCTACTCTCCAGTCTGAACTTCTGCTCTGGAATCTTCGTTTCAATTGTCAGTGAAATCCTACCAACGACCCGTTCTTGTCACTGAAAGAGACAAATAGGAGCAATATCACATCTTTTGATTTGTATACACTATACACTGTCAAACAAGAGATTGTCTTCCAATAACTATCGGAAAGTAGAAATAAAAATGATCTCATAGAAAATGAAAAAGGTAAGCAACTGGAACAGATTGATCCAGGCTCTACAAGAAAACTAGGCGAAATCCGATGGAAATCCCGACGGAGAGAAGAATCGTGGGAATATCCTGAGGGTTTTCCGACGGAAATTCGAGGAACAGCTAATTAAGACAGTCGTCGGAAATTCGTCGGTATTTTCCTACGGAATTCTGACGAAACAAAAAACCGTCGACGGAATATCAACGGAAAATCAAGGGAAATAAATAACCGTTAAACAAGCATTTTTTCGGTTCAATATGTTGAAAGTTGTCAGGAAATTGTCGTAAATTATCGAAAAATTTCCGAGGAACATTTTTGACCATTGCAAATATTTTGAATTATTGGATATTTGACGAATTTCCGACAAGTGATACAAAATATTCTGACGAAATTCCGATGCCATTTTTTTGACCGTTTTAGAGCCATTTAATTTTTTAGATTTCTAACAGATGTTCGACGACCTTTCTGTCGGAAGTGTCGGCATCTTTTTAATAAATACGAGCTCGCCTCATTCACCTCATTCACTCTTCATTTTCCCTTCACTCTCTTCACTCTCTCATTCTACAAATCCGAAAAAATCATGTCTTCTTCAAATTATTTTCGTTCGTGGATGGATAAACCTCATATGGATCCAAACATCAACTTACTTACAGAAGAGTACGCAAAAGACATTACTGAATTCATGACACTTGTTCAACAACAACAAAAGCAAATATGTATGTTAAGATGTCCTTGTTCTTCCTGCAAAAATAATAGGGGTTTAAAGGAATGAGATTTTGGACTCATTTATATCTGAAAGGGTTTACACCTAATTATAAAGTTTGGTATCTTCATGGAGAAACTACTGGTTATGAATATGGTAGTACTAACGAACCTCATACTGTGGATAGGTTAGAAGAACCTAGAAAGAATGTAGATTATGGTGTAGGTACTGAGCAGATGGTAAATCCATTATAGAGGGGACGAACCCAATGTAGAAGCTAGGAGATTTTTTATATGTTGGAAGTAGGAAGACCATCTTTGCACAAAGGATGTAGAGATGATCATTCATTTTTATCATCTGCAACTCGATTGATGGGTATTAAGACGGATTATAATTTGGCTGAAGAATGCATGGATGCGATTGTTGATTTTGTTAGAGGTGTTATGCAAGAGGATAATATTGCACCGGGTTCATACTATGAGGTTCAGAAAATTGTAGCAGGTTTTAATTTACCGTATGAGGTGATAGATGTATGCATCGACAATTATATGATATATTCGAGAGTGGTTGTCATATTAATTTATTATTCTTATAAAGATACTTATAATGGAATTTGTTTTATTTATATGTATGTAGGGGTAAGTGCTTTTTTCCGCAATTTATGTACGAGATCAGTCACTGAAGAGGGTGTTAAAAATTTGAAAGATAATATAGCCATGATCCAATGCAATCTTGAGAGGATATTTTCTCCTTTATTTTTTGATGTTATGGAACATCTTGCTATTTATCTCGCAAGAGAATTGGAACTTGGTGGTCATGTGCAGTATAGATGGATGTATCTTTTTGAGGGTTATATGTTTCACTTGAAGAAAAATGTCAAAAATTTGAGCAAGGTGGAAGGATGTATCATCTGCACCCTCTTCTAGCTTGATTTATTTAGGTTTTGGATGTTAGATTTGTGAAATTAATGTTTTGAATGTTAGATTTTGGATAGGATAAACATAATTAGGTTTAGTTTTTAGGTTGTGGTTTATATATGTTTTGAAAGTGAATTTGTGGTTGTTATTTTAATTTGTTGTTTTATGATATTTATAAAGTTTAAATTACTATATAAAATGTTTGTTTGGGTGTTTTAAAACCACTTAACCACATTTTTAATATTATATTATTTAAAAACGTATAACAATTCTTTATGTTGAATTTCTGTATAACAAATGTTGAGAAACCAACACAAAATACAAGTTCGGGTCTAGGATCAGCGCAAAATACATATTGGATTTTTTAGACATGCAGGTCTCTGTTCGAATCCGAATATCCAAAGTACCCGAAATATTTTTGTGTAGACTATGTATATTCGTGTATTTCAGATATGTTTTCAGTATTCAGATATTTTTTAACAGAAATTTGGGTTCGCGTTTCCGGTTATAGTTTCGGGTTTATGTAAAATTTCAAATTTTAAAAAAATATATTTCGGGTATTAGGATAAAAATTTGCATATTTTTTTTTCGTCGGGTAATATTTTGGAGAAAATTTTGAGCCTCTTTGGGTATTTTAATATTTCCGTGTATTATTTGTTTCGGTTTTTCAGGTTTTGGGGTAGTTTAAGTATTTTTGGTCCTAAATACCCGAACCGATCCAAATCCATTATGTACCTAATTTATATGTATTTTACAGGTATTTGAATTATGAGCTCGAACTGACCCAGATCCAAAAAGAACCGACTTGAACTCTAACAAATTTTTCTCAAATATTTAGTTGGGTCAAATTATTTAGGACCTGAATAAATATGCACCAAAGGAAACCGATTTGTACCCGATCCGAAAACCTGAATCCCCAAAGTTACTATCTCTCATTATATGTTATGGGCGTTTTATAAGAGTTACATTTGTTGAGGTGCTGACACTTCTGATAGACTTAGAGAGATTTTCTGGCTAATTTAATATTATCGATTTGTGTAGTTTTTTTTCTTTCTGTTGAACAGAAACAAATATTTGTAAGGTTTTTGCTAATTTTTAAATTTATTTTAAATAACAATTGTTATTATAAATAATTTTTATAAATATAAATTTAAGATACTGTATATTTTTGTTTTAATAGATGGTTTACTAAAGTATTTATCAAATTTGATTTTGTAAATATTCTAGAATTATATAATGTAGAAGACATGGTATTAATGTTGTATGATTATTTCTATAATTAATATCTTAATATTTATAATTATATAATGGTTATTACAAAATTATTTTACTGTTTAGATATTTATAAAATTGTAATGTTTAAAAAAATATATTTATATTTACCGATTTGATGCATTGTAGTTCACATAATAGGAGATGGTCTCATAAACCACTTGGTTAAAGCGGCTAAATGATACATTATTATAGAAAAAAACATGGTTATGTAAGATATAAAATAACTCATGGCAGGAGATAGTTATGTAAAATAACTTGGGTATACAAAATATGTTTTTCACGAAATATATAGAGAAAAAGACCAAAATAGCACTAAATCAAGTTTTTGTTCCCAAACTAGCACTCAAGGCCAAAAGTCACAAAAATAGCACTCAAGGGGTGGGGTTTAGGGTTTAGAATTTATGGTTTAGGGTTTAGAGTTTAGGTTTTAGGGTTTAGAGTTGAGAAGTGAGGTTTTGGAGATAAAATTTCAAATTTTGAAAAATAAAAAAATTTAAATTTTTCAAAAGATAAAATGCTATTTTGGTGATATAAACTTAGAAAGATGCTATTTTGGAGATTTGCCCAAATATATATCTTAAATAACAAATTGTTATTATAAATATTAATTTAACATAATATATATATATATATATATATATATATATATATATATCCTTAACATATGGTTTACTAAACTGTTTATCAAATTTGATTTTGTAAATATTCTGGAATTATATAATGTAGATGACATAGGTATTAATGTTGTATTATATATACTAACTCATTTTATAATTAATATCTGAATGTTGTAGGTCCATATTCAGCATAAGATATGGTGTATAACTTATTTATAATTATATAATAATTATTACAAAAAAATTTAACTGTTTAGATATTTATAAAATTTTAATATTTTTAAAAAATTATATTTATATTTATCGATTTGATGCACCGTAGTTCACAATATAGGAGATGGTCTCATAAAATCACTTGGCTAAAATAGCTGAATGATGCATTAGTTATAGAAAAAAACTTGTTCATGTAAGATATAAAATAACTTGTGGCATGTGATAGTTATGTAAAATAACTTGGATATATAAAATATTTTTGTCACCTAATATATAAATGGTGCGATAATTGAGGTCCAAGGTTCCTTAATTAGTGGGATTCAGAAAGATATGCAATAAGTCGTTCAATTATATGTTAGTATATCAAATTCAATATAAGGTGCTTATGTTATGAATGGACAACCAAGGATAAATTTTGTTCCAGAGAGAGAGGTCTAAGTCAAGGCGATCCTATATTTTTTTTTCATATTTATTCTATGCATAGAAACGCTGGTTAGCCCTCTTAATCATAAAGAGAACCAAGAGAAGATAACAGGGATGCACGTCACATGTGCGTGTCTCCAGTATCACATCTTCTCTTTCTTGATGATAGTTTTTTTTCTGTAAGGCGGAACTCCGTAAATGTGAAGAAGTGATGAAAACAGTCAGGAAGTATGGACAAACATTAGGACAATGTATTAACTTTGAGAAATCTCTTTTACTCTTTGGTAAGAGGATTGATGTGAATGTTAAGACAGCAGATTAAAGATACACTTGGAATCCAAAACGAATGAGGAATGAAAACATACCTACGAATTACATAATATATTAGTGGGTCAAAATGCAAGCTTTTTGCTTTTTTAAGGACAAATTACTGCATAGAGTGAATGGATAGACATGTAGATAGCTCTCTAAAGGAGGAAAGGAACTTTTTGATTAAATCTATCATGCTATCTCTTCCGACATATGTTATATTTACTTTCTTGCTCCCACTGGAGATATGTGAAAACCTAGCGAGTGCCATTGCATAGTTCTGGTGGATCTCAAACCTACCAAAGAGAGGAATTTACTGGGCAAAATAGGAAAAACTTTGCTTACCATGGGAGGAAAGCGGGATTAGTTTCCGTATGATCCATGAATTTAACCTTGCTTTACTAGCAAAACAACTATGGAGGCTAGTACAATACCATTACTAGTTGGTGGCTCGAGTATTGAGTAAAAGATACCACTGAATGAGTTCACCTTTGCGATTAATCTATGTAAATAATCCATCATATGTGTGGACCAGTATTTCAGCGGCACGAAAGCTATTGCTATTGAGAATCAGACAGAAGATACATTATGGATATGAGGTCAAAGTGTCGGAGGATTTTTGGATCCCTACAACACCAGCTAGGCCGGCTCGACCTTTAGCCCTAGTTCTCCATCTGAACATAAGAGTCAGCGAACTTATTAATCAGGACATGAGAGAATGGAATGTTGGGATACTAGAGGACTATGTTGCTCCTGTTGCTATACTTTTCATAAGAAGTTTGGCCATAAGCTCAACTCATCGCTGTGACACATTCTGCTGGAGCTACACCAAGAATGGCCAGTACATGGTTAAGTCAGAATATTGGGTAGCTCGAACTTATTGAAGGCTGAGGCGGAGAAAGAAGTACTAGAGCCAAGTATTACTAAGCTTCAAACCTTTGTAGCTTCAAACCTTTGTTTGGACGATAAAAGCACCGCATAAGATATGTCATCTTATATGACAGCTGATAACATGTCATGTGGCAGTAACGAGGAATTTGGTGCGGCGTAACATGAGATGTGATAAATATTGCCCACGATGTGGTGAGCATGAAGAATCTGTTACCCATGCTATTTTTGAGTTCCCGCCAGCTTTACAAGTTTGGCCCTTATCATCGACACCTATAAGTCAAGATATTTTTTCAAGCCCGAGTATCTATGCTAATATGGATTATCTTTTATGGAGAAAGAACAACATTGTCGAGCCAGAACTAGATATGAATCATTATCTCTGGATAATTTGGTACATTTGGAAGGCTCGAAATGAGAATTTTTTTAGGGGGCTTAATAGAGATCATTTGGAGTTAGTGCGCTATGCAGAGAGTGAGTGTCAAGCCTGGTTCGATGCAAACGAGATGGTGACTTCAACTCCACAAGGACATAGTATTGAGGAACCTAAAGTCTTAAGCTTGAGTAATATATGCATGATAGATGGGTCATGGACATCCACATCACAGTTCAGCGGGTGTGGATGGGTTTGGATGGATAGCTTGGAGAAGGTTCAACTTATGGGGACACAAAATTTATACGGCAAGAGTCTGCTCGGATTATGAGGTAGAAGCATTGCGATGGGCGATGGAGAGCATGGTTCAGTATTCAACATGTCAGAGCTTTAGAACGGACTGCAAATATTTGATCGCCATGATAAAGAAACCTCATGCTTGGCCAAAGTTTGCAACATAATTGAAGAGAATAGTGACTCTGAAGATATGCTTTCCGAACTTCAAAATCACTCATATTCTTTGAGTACAAAATCAGATTTCAGATTCTTTAGCTAGGACTGCAAGGTCATTTAATAGAAAATTTGGTTTTGTTGGTTGTTCTATTCCGGTTTGGTTACTAGACCACCTCAAGTTTGAGTAATACAGTAGTCGTTCGTTGCCAAAAAAAAAGTATTTAAATAGGTCAAACAATCTTACATAAGTAGATTTTTTTTTAAAAAAAAAATCATTTTTAATAGTATAGATTGTTTTTAGATCAAGTTTAACCCCTAGCATATCTTTTTCGAAAGTGACGTATGGTGCATGACCTCATCCTACCGTACGTCATGGAAGGTGAATTACGGATGATAAATCCTTAATGCATTGCAATAGTCTTAATCTAACCTTATTATTTATCATTTATCAATCTAACGATAAAGAACAATTGCTGGAAAGATATTGTTATAAAATAAGATAAATTCACGTGTGCTTTTTTTGGATTTCTAGTAATACTCCACTGTTCCTTCTTTATGTATAAAAGTCTTAGTGTCCAGATCTGGTATATATGACCTTTGGGGTGTGTAGCAAAGTAGGTAAGATTATTTCCATAAGCAATTAGTTTTATAAGGAAGATAAGGTAATATCCTGCTTGTCTACGGCTAGTAGGCCTCTCGTTCACACAGCCACTACAAGAAAAATGTGTTTTAATAGCAGTAGAAGATAGCATTTTTTGCCTTTGTGCTATAATTGACATACGCCTTAGTTTTAGATAGCGTTTGTACATTTCGAAACGCTATGATAGAGTGGCATATTTAAAAACGCTATAATAGTGTATAGTTTTAATGTAACACTTAGTTTTAATAGCAAAACATAATTAAAAATGCTATGTTTGGTTATTTAAAACCCTAAACTTAGAACATATTTTAAACCCTAAATTATAAACACAAACCTAACGCTCAAATATTTTCATATTCTAGTCTTAAGTTTAAATTTAAATTTTAATATTTTCAAAATTAATTTTCAATTCAAATCTTAAATCTAAACCTCAAACCCTAAATCCTTTACATCTTTTCAAACCCTAAACTCTATATCCCTATTCAAACATCATATAAACCCTAAACTTTAAATAAAAAATCCCAGATCTAATATTTCCAAGTTTTAATAAAACAAAAAACTATTATAAATATATGATCTTTTCAAATTTTCTTTTTCAAACATTAAATATAACCTTTGAACCCTATCACACAAACCTTTGCTTTAAAATCTTATATGTTAAATCTGAAATTCAATAGTTCTTATCGTAACTTTATAATTGTAAATGATAATTTAATTTTTACATAAATAAAACTAGTTACATAATAAAATTATAATTTTTAAAACATCTATTAAATAAAACAGTTTTGATTAGTTAATCTATGACTATTGATTCCTTTTAATCTAATGGTTACTCACTCTTTTGTTAATCCTTTCGCTTCTTTCTCATTGGTCAATTAATAAAACAAAGAGTAAAAAATTTCATTGGTTAAAACATGATGGTGAGGATAGCTACTATATTTGATCTCCACCGTTGATATAACTCAATCTAACGGACAAAAGTGATTCAGTTTAATATTTTATTTTTTTGCATTATCTCTTTCATCTTCTTTCTCACGATCTCTCCTCTCCTCCTCTCTCACCATCTCTTCAATCTTCTTGCTCATAACTCATCTGAAATCCTCCTCTCTCATCATCTCATATCCTGCAATCATCTTCTCCTATCAATTCTCCTCTTTCATCACCTATTCAATCCTCATCTCACGATCTCTCAAACTCGTCCTCTGTCGTAACGGGTTCAAGCTCACCACCATCACCATGACCTCGCCTCCTCCTCTTTGGGTTGTCTCTTCTTTCGTGTTCATTTTCTTTTCATCTTTTATTTCCTAATAAAATCTATTACTTTTGCTCACAGATCTGGAATAATGATGAAAGGGATGCACGCCAGAGGTGAAGGTTGACATATCGGAGATGCGCCGGAGGTGTTACGAACCAGATACGGAGGTGTTACGAACCAGAGACGGAGGCGGAGGTAGATGTGGTTCAGAGAAAGGTGATTTGAGGCGGGGGCATGAGGAGGCGGAGGCACGAAGACGCGGAAGCCAGAGAGGTCGAAGACGGCGGAGTTAAGAAGATTGGTTTAGTCGTTACTGTATTAGGTTTAGTTAGTAAATAGGTTTAGGTTAAATCTTGGTTTAAGTTTTTGGTTTAGTTTTGATTTATTTTCTAATTTGTATACCATATTCTTTTTGTAAACCAGTTTTATTATAAATCAGTTTAAATAATAAACAAATTTTTAAATATATAAACTAATTTAAATTTTAATTATGTTTTTATTTTCAAGCAATTAAATTTCCATAAATAATTTTTAAAATAAAGAATTTTAATATAAGTAATAGCATATATGACACGCTATTAAATAATATTTAATTGCAGATAGAAAAACGCTATGGTATCGGAAGAAAAGATAGCAGCATAAAAAACCGCTATGTAATGTCTTTTATCTATTATGACGGGCGATGATACAGCGTTTCAAAAACCGCTATAGTATCGTTATATAGCGTTATTCGTCCGCTATTAAAACACATTTTTCTTGTAGTGAGCATGTGGGTTTATTCTAAACAATGGATAGTGTGTTTTTTATTTTGGAGGTTCATTATTTTTGTTGAGTGTTTCTGCAATCACTATATGACTTTTCCACATGTTTAAGTCTCATTCGCGCGATATTGCAAATCACTTTTTGATATGTCATACATCCTTTCACTACTCAAACTTAAACACACTTAAATATAGAGTTATAAGGGTAGTGTGACCAAAAAAGTAAGTGTACTTTAGTGACATAAGTAGCCAAATCAATTCTTTTAAACTTTCCCACATATACCACAAACATGGATGTTACAATTCACCTCTCTCACAGAACACAACGTCCTCGTTGCGTCCTAAGATCGTTATCCATGTTAGTGTGAGCCCACACATGACTCCACACTCGTCTGTGTTCGGCTCTGATATCACATGTACCGTCTACCCATGATTAATGAGTCTTCCACGCCCGTTCTTTCGGTCCGTGGGCATCATTCTGCACGACAGGCAGTGCGTTTGTTTTTTGGAGGTTCATTAGACTTGTTTATTGTCTCTACAATTGCCACATGACCTTTCCACGTGCTTTGGCATCACTCGTACAATATCACAAATCATTTTTCGATAGGTCATCTATCTTTCCTCTACTCTAGCTCAAACACATTTAATCGTAGAGTTCTAAAATAATGTGTAACCGAAAAAAAGTATACTTTGATAGCATAACTAATCAAATAAATTCTTTTAAACTCTTATACGTATACCACAAACTGAGATATTAAGGATGAGTTAATTAGCTATATAGTACTATTTATCAGCTTGCATTTCTAATTAACATACATGTATTCAAGTAGTTTAAAAATTCCATTGTTGATAGAATTAATTAACTCAAGTTGAGTACTCAATGTATCTCTCATACGGTAATTTGCATGCACAATGTAGTATAGTCGCATTATCTCATCCACTAGTTGGAAAGTAATTTTACATGCATGTGGACAACTAACGGTGTTTTATATGCATATTGAGGAATAAACTAATTTAAGTAGTATCTCTTTTCTTTCAGCATGCAAATAGTACTTTTCATTAGATGATTAAATGGCGTCGATTTTCCAGTTAATAATAGCTTAATCGTGTGGTTTACAGGTGTACAGTCCATGGTCAACACTACAGAATGGTGAGATTATAAGAAAATAATATGAATTAAATTAGTGTCTAAAAATCTTGTAAACACGATAAAAATAGTTTAGTAAGAGCATTTTCATTTTGGAAGTTTCTTAAAGCATCTCCATTCATAAGATACCTCAGAACATTTCATTAATCTGTAATTAATACTTTAATACGTTTAAATTACATCACTAAAAACTACATCACTGATTTTTTTTTTGTTATTAAAGACATCTGGACCAGTCATGTCATGTGTGTTAAGAGTATATGTAAAATTCTCAAATAAAAGATCATATAATTGTTTTTCTCTTTTATATTATTTCATTATTTTACCGGTAGCATATCTTGTGGGTAACTAGCAATTCTATATCATAATAGTGAAAGAGAAAAAGGTTGGATGGATATATGAAAAAAATGAAAATTTCATCCGGAAAACTTCTCCCCTATTTATAATATCAATCTAATTTTATATGATTTGCTATTTTTCACTATCTTTGTAATATTATTTGAAAAGTCAGTTTTCCAACATATCGCGATAACCTTAATTTTTAGAATGATTAATTACAATGATATCATTAATGAACTAAAAATAGAATTAATGTCATTATTATATTTTTCTTTCTTTTTTTTCTTTTTTGATATTTTTGCCTTTTTATTTATATTAGTTTCCAAACTACATATATAAAAAGGCAATAGTTATAAATTTTAAAACGTGGTTAGTATATATAAATTGATTTAATAAAACATAAATTTCATAAAAAATAAGATCCATATTAAAAGAATTCCTTGTACAACATAATCTCAAACAATACAATAGATATTTTTGAGATAAATTTTTTTAACTAAAATTAAATATCACTTTCTTTTTTTTATTAGTTTTCAAATAACATATATAAAAAAGGAAATACATATAAAAATTAAAACCGGGTCATATGATTATAAATTGATTTCATTAGAAAAGGAAGTTTCATTTGCCCAAAAATGGAAATTTCATTAAAAAAAGATTCATGTTGAAAATATATATATAATTTCTATAGTTTATTTATTAATTATAAAATAATTTAAATATACATAGGATATTGATTAATTACTATAGTTTATTCATTACTAAACATGTGGCAAAATGAGTTCTAGTGAATATCTAACATGATCTTTTGTTTCTCTTTCCTAATTTTTTTTTATTAATAAGATATCTAAAGAGTTTTTACGAATAGAGTTGTTCTTAACAATTGGAATTTTTTTTACCGGAAGCTTAAAGAAAAAAAATGCATATAAAACGGTAATTAACAAGTAATGCTAAGAAAAAAAATTAGTTAATGATATTTTACAGTTAAACAGTCGAATATGTATAATAAACTAATAATTCAATATTCTTGTACAATGTTTTTTTTTTTTTAATGAATGAATATTAAATTTATTCACCAAAAAAAGCATTTTTACAACTAGTGCATACTGTTTACTGAAAGACTTTAAACTCCAAAAAACAACTTAAACATTTGTAATTCTAGTTAAAAACCAAAATTGCATCATCTCATCCATTCCTTTGACTTCCTTCCTTCTCAGAACACTGATTTTGTTTCTGATCCCTTTGTCTATCATTCTCTGCACCACAGATAGTGGAAGCAACTTATCCCCATGCCTCACTTTATTGAGTTCCCTCCACACTACATAAAGAACTAACTGAAAAGCATAACGTATGCAAAACAACCACTTCTTCTCCTTGTTTCTATCTATTATGAGCTCCATAATCTCAGACCAGACATTAGTATAACAGCTCCCCATAATACCTTTGACCGCCTTTTCCCACATTTGAGCAGAGTAACAACACTCAAAGAACAGATGCTCTCTCGATTCAGTGCCCGAGGTACAAAGCACACAAGTGGTAACAGTACCTTGGCTCCATTTAGCAATCCTATCCAGCGTCGATAATCTATCCCGAGCTGCTAACCATGCCATAAAAGTGTATTTAGGAGTGGCCTGCTTCATCCATATTCCTCGAGACCAGACACAGTAAACTTTACTCACTCTCAACAGCAACCAAGTTTCTTGAGTAGAAAAAAGCCTTGTACAATGTTTTTAAATGTTAAGGAAATGAATATTTTAACATTCGATTTCATAAAAAATTCGTCCTCCTATATATGAATTTACAGGATTTTAAAAGTGTTATTTCTTAGTTGATATGTATACACTAGTGTATAGACAACTAAGCTGCTGCTGCCATATTTTTAACTAAAATAACAAGTACTATATAGGCCATCAAGTTGGATAAATATATTTTTCACCTATAAATAATGTTGAACGTATATGTTCTCCCTCTCATCCCAAAACAAAATTCCTTACTATCTCTTCTTCAAACCCGAATAAAAATATATCTCTCTCTCCTACTCCATTGTAATGGCTTCGTCACTTCTAACATACTCCATTATGATCCCCACCACCGGTTCCACGGTGGTTGTCCGGTCAGTGTTACCCATTGAATCTTCACTGCCCTCTCTCCGCCGCCTAACCTATCCGCACAAGAAGCCAACCTTGTTCATCTCATTTTTCTCCTCTAAGTCCCAAAAGGCCGCAACTAGTAGTATTGACCTCCAGCCCGTCATGAAACGGTGGCCAGAGTACATACCTAACAAGATCGCCGACAAGAATTATGTGAGAGTATTTGACACGACGCTCCGTGATGGCGAACAATCTCCCGGTGGAGCTCTTACTCCCCTTCAGAAGGTAGAGATTGCTAGGCAACTCGCTAAACTCCGAGTAGACGTCATGGATGTCGGTTTTCCGGCGTCGTCTGAGGAAGAGTTAGAAGCCGTTAAAAGCATTGCCAAGACCGTCGGTAACGAGGTTAATTGATTATCTCTGTATTTCCTTAACTTCAAATTATAATGATAATAATGTGTTCATACCTACGTAGCATGGATGCCTCGTCATATGTTAGCTTCCTGTTTTGGGATTGGAATTATAATAGGAAACTTCAAGATATTCTTGGAATTTCGGAGTTGATTGGCTGTTGATGTAGTAGCTTTATTTTCTTAGTTATAGAAAATAGATTGTGAATTTTTTTTGCTTTCGTTTTAATTTTTTTTGCGGTGGATATATTTTCAAAACACTACATAAAAGCTGTAGAAATTTTAATTTTAAGAGCTAATATTTTTATCTAACTTTTTGCTGTAGTTTTAGTTTTTATACCTAAAGCATGTTTGCTTTATAAAAATGCTTTAGAAAGAGAAAATGGTGTCCAAAACACCTACAGCTCTTCCCAATCAAATTCTTTGCTTCCACATCGCTTCTCAAAAAAAAAACTACTTGAAAATGTAATGGAAGTTTATCCCTTCATTTTGAAAGCTTATATTTCTGTTTTAAAAGCTTGCGATTCTATTAAAAATAGTTAGATATCATAAATAAATAAGAAGTTCAAAATTAGTTTTATATACATTAGAAAAATAAATATTTTTTCTAAATAATAGTATGCTAAACAGATGAAATAAAATCATTTATGAGATATTTAAACCAATAAAAACTATTTAGTGCAATAACTTTTATCTTTTCATTTACAAAAAAACTTTGAGATATATTAGATATACTGTAGGAATTATATGCCTGGTAATGAAAGTGATTAATTTGTTTAGTTCAATAATATTATACCTAAAATACATATATATATATATATATATATACTAGGTGTTTTTCCGTGCTCATGCACGGATATAAATATTTCTAACGTAAATATACTATAATAATTTACTGCTATTTATTTTTAATTTTAAATTAATTTATAATTTGTATGTATCATTTATATTAATAATATTATATTACTTTAATTATACATATGATTCTATATATGTTATATCTAATCAGTTTTGTTATTTTTACAATCAATTTAGTTATCATTTAGATAAAAAAAAATTTATTCTAAATATATTAAAATTCTGTTTAATTTCTTATTTGCATTGTCTTAGATATGTAAACATATTTTATGAAGATTATGTATAACTTAAGATATATTTTGCTAAGAATAAAATAAAAAATAAACTAAAGTGTCTGATTCCAAATTACATAAATTAATATAACAATAATATTCTGAAGTCTCATGCATATATATAAATTTTACAAAAGAACTAAATTGTAACAGTCTCTTAATATTTTATTTTCATTTTAATATGTTTTGAGTTTCCTATGATTTATATTAATCAGATAAATTACTATTCTTATAAAATTATATATATTATCGTATTTAAATTTATGATTTTATATATAAGTTAGATTAGTCGAATCACTCATGTTGTGAGTATATTGAGTTACATATATTTTTTCAGATTCAAAATGTAATATAATTATTTTTATTCTGATTAAGTCAAATCAAGTCAATTTTAGTTATCGTTTAAATGTGCATGTATTTTAATAATATTTATCAAATTATATGTTGATGTTTTAAAATAAAAATAAAAAATAAAAGTGATGATCAATAGGAAGTTACATACATAAGTAGCTGATACATTTTTAGAAGCTCATGAACACATATCAGTATTTACAATAATTAAAATAATTTATAAATTCTAAATAACTTTATGCCTTTGATTTATTGAATGGAAACTGAAATTTATTTTAAATAAACTTAAAAATAAAAATAAAGATTTGCTTTGGTATTTTGATTATGGTCATATTAAGTTTCACAAACATAAAAACATAAAATTTAAAATCAAATTTAATATTAATAAAAAAATAACTTTAATAATGATAAAATATAATATATCTACCTCATTAAACTATTTTGTAACTATTTGATCAAGCGATGTTTATTTTTAAAATTTATTTTTAGTTTTTAATAACTCTTAAAAATAAGCAGCAAACTAAAATGTGATTGTATTTGAAAATAAAATTATATAACTAAAATATAATTTATCGATATTTTTTCTGTAATAGAAAGATATTATAGTCAACTAAATATATGAAAAATAAATAAAACATTTCAATATTACTAATTATAAACTATGTTTAGTAAATTAAACATATATCAGTTTATGTAACTATATTATTTTATGTAATTATCTAAGAAAATGGATTAATATATAAAAATATTTCTATTACTTTGAATTTTTTTGTATTGTTTAAAATATATTTTAAAAGAAATAATATTTATTTTTCTAATATCAAAATTATCTGTGTAAATTGTTTTTAATGAAATCAAATTATATACAAATTTATATTTTTCATCTAAGAAAATATAGATATTAGAAAAGTATTTTATTACTTCAAAAGTATATTTTATGTTATTTAAAAATATGTTTAAATGTAATATTACTATTTTGTGAACTTTTCTTTTTTTATGAAATCATATTATATATACATATATTTTCGTTTTTCAAATTTTTTAACTTTATAAAAAATTTCCTTTTTATTATATGTATATGTTTTTGGAAAATTTTAAAAAGAAAACTAAAAATAGAAAAAATAATAGTACTTTAAACGTAATATTTTTAATTCATTAGGGGTATCAACTATCAGTGTAATCAACCAACGTGAGAGTTAACGTGAGAGCGACACATATAAAACTGACTTCTCAAATAATATTAAAGAGATATATATATATGTTTGTAACACATATCCATTTTCTAATTTTGTTTAAAAGTCAATTTCACATTTTGTTTTGATTCCACTTTTACCTACCCGGTTCTTATTTGATGCAACATAGATTCAAACTATGTATATACTTTGGTAGGGACGGTACCGAAGGTTTCCCTCCTGTCTACGCAAATCTGTAGGGTTCTAAGTTTTATTTGCTATTTCTGAAATAAAAATACTCATAGATGCAGAACTACTGAGCAGGTGATTAACCCACATCCACTTGTAGAGCCGGTCTTAAAATTATATGGATTAAAAAACTAAAGAAAGTATAAACCTACTAGTTAATCTATTCTTGAACTTTTTATAGAATAAATCAAAGAGTTCGAACTCTTCAACTCTTTGAAAAGTAGACTGACTCATGCAAATGAGAACAAACTAAAGAAATGAATTACTTACAAACAATTTTCTAAAAATTGCTAGGTGGTAACTAGACGCTTTATAGAGAACTAGCGACTAGGCGGATTATTCGTGGCCTAGGCGAAGCCTAGACGTTAGCAAATTATTGATTTATTTTATATTATATATATATATATGACATATTTTAGTTTTTAAGTTTAATTATAAAATTATTGTGATAAATTATCAAAATTAGATATATAAAACAGAAGAAAGTAGACAAATTTGTAGATTTGTAATAATATTCTTGCTTAATTTAATATATATATAGACAATTTTAGATCGATTTTAATCAATTTTAACCGATTTAGAACCGTTTAAACCAATTTGAATCATATAAATCGTTATAAATCAGATTTTATGAAAATCGTTTCGGATAAGACCGAGTTGTTGCCTAGGCGGGGGCCTAGGCCGCCTAACCGATTTTTAGAACCTTGCTTACAAAACAATGGCGCAAAAGAATTATTTTGAAGACTCATGTTTATTAAGTTTTTATCCAGGGCCGGGTCTAATTTTAAAAAGACTTGTACCATTTCGTTTTGACTTTTATCCACTTAGTCTTTAATATGCATTTGGATTTGTTTTTTTTTTTCGTGTCTCTTCCTTTTAATTTTATCAATAAATTAAAGGAAAATAGTAGAGTCATATAGTTTAAGGGGGTCATTTTCAATTTATGGCGGAACATGGCTTACTGCTATGTTGAGTCGCCCTGTATACAATATATAGTTAACCTTTATGGCTTTATCCTTGATTTGTGACTTCCCATAAATATAAGTGAAGTATTTTTTCCAAAGATTGAAATAAATAATGCCTACATACACAGAGTAAACAAACTATATTGTTATTTTGCTTAGGTGGACGCGGAAACAGGTTACGTCCCGGTAATATGCGTCATCGCACGATGCAAACATGAGGACATCGAGGCCGCTTGGGAGGCGTTAAAGTACGCGAAGAGGCCGAGGATATTCCTATTCATATGCACAAGTGAAATTCACATGAAATATAAGTTGAAGAAGACTAAAGACGAAGTGATCGAGATGGCGAAAAGTAGTATTAGATTCGCTAAAAGAATAGGCTTTAGTGACATCCAATTTGGTTGCGAAGATGGCGGCAGGTCAATATCTAAAAACATTTATAATATATATCAACCTATACTATTATTTGACAAGTGATTTTGCCGATTTATTATGTTTTCCATGATTTTATATATATTTGATTATTTGTCATGTTTTTATTAGTTTTTGGCATGAGTCATTAATTTATTATAATATAACTATTTCAAATTTTGTAATTAGAATTAGAATTATTCTATCTTTGACGATGATTTGTTTTTCATAATCTTAGTTAGTTTTGTTTGTCATTTTTTTATTAGTTTTTGGCTGAGTCATTAATTTAATAATTTAAATAATATAGGTATTTTTAACTTTGTATGGAGTGGTTTTTTTTGTCATGATATATGTTCTCTATGATTTTATGTATTTTTGTTTAACTTTCATGTTTTATTAGTTTTTTGGATTTAGCCATTAATTTATTATTTTAAATAATATAACTATTTCAAATTTTTTAATTAGAATTAGAATTATAATATTCTGACTTTGACCATAAATTGACATATTTCCATGATTATTTGGTTTTTATTCATGTTTTTGTTAGTTTTTGGCTGAGTCATTATTTTATAATTTAAATAATATAGTAATTTGAAACTTACTAATTAAAATTATAACTATAATTATTCTAACTTTGAAGAGTTAGGATCAATTTTTTTATTTTTACATTTTTTTTGGGATTAACCTCGAGTATCCTAGATCTTTGAAAGGGCTCAAACCAATTTTTCCATAATAATTATGATAGATCATCCATATAAATATTTGATATTATTTTATTTTTTATTTAAAAATAATTTTTTCCTTTCCCATGAAAACATATTTATCCGTTGATTTAGTATCTGGATCAGGATCAGGATCCGTGGCTTCTGAATATCAAGATTCTTGATATATGTGCAGATCTTTCTATTTATGACTATCCAGATCTGGATCTGTAAAATAATTAAATAAAAAAAATACTAAAATTCAAAATAATAAATAAATATATAGATATATATAATTTATGTATGTAATATTATAAAAGTTAAAATATAATATTATAAGTCTATTTTTTATGCATAAATATTATATATCACATGTAATTATTAATAAAAAAAAATTTTAAAAAAAAATTCTAATAATAACATATATATATAGATATTGTATAAATATTTAAGTTATGTATATAATATTATAAAGTTCAAACATAATATTATAAGATTAATTTTTTGTATAAATATTATATATCACATGTAATTATTAATAAAATAAAAAATATAATATGTTTTAAAATATGGATTTGGATCAAAATATCTGAATTTAAAAATAAAGATATTCGGATTCGACTTTGACGGATCTGAGATTTACTATCCAGATCCGAGCAATTCGGATATCCTATTTTCGGAGCGAATCGGATCCCAGATAATAAGTCCCGGCCATAAAGAAAAGGTTATACATATTATTATTTTTAGTAAAAATTTCAAATTAATTTTGAAAACACCAAATATACATCAATTAATCTGCAAATTATTTTAATTAGTGTATTTAAAATAATAAGACAAACGGCTGCGTTTTAGACCAAATCCTTTTTGGTCTAAAGGTTAAGAAGACCAATTATTATTATTTTGTTTTAAAATTATATTTATTAATGTATATCTTTAAATCATATTTCTTATTGCATATGCGAAATAGTCAATTTTTATTGTAGTTTATAGTTCAATAGTAGTAAAGATAATCTGTAAATGATATTTATTGTAATATATGTCATATTATAATAATATGTACTCTAATACAGATAACTTTGCTGTATATTTGTATTCATCTTAATATTGCATTATGATAGTTTGCCGACTCTATTATATATTTTTCATCTTACGCTGATGCGTAATAATACACAGAAACTTACCAAACTTCTCAAAAAAGACGGCACTTTTTAGTACCAAACAAATTTTCACATAAATTATTAATTAAAAATATTAAATTAAATAAAAAATAGCTACAAAAAATTAAAATGCTAATTTTAACGACGATAACGCTTCCAACGAAACCTTAAACCCTAAATTTTAAATTCTAAATCCTATACCCTAAATTATAAACCCAAATCCAAACCCCTAAACCCAAACCCTATACTCTAAACCCTAATCCTAGACCCTAAACCAAAACCCTATATCCTAAACCCTAATCCTAGACCCTAAACCCAAATTATATACCTTAAACCCAAAAAATAGACTATAAACCTAAACTCTATACCCTAAACCCAAATCTTAGACCCTAAACCTAAACCGTAAACTTTAACCCAAACCCTATAGCATCTAAGTTTGGGATTTGGGTTTAGCGTTTGGGTTTTATGTCTAGGATTTGGGTTTAGGGTATAGGTTTTGGGTTTAAGATTAACGGTTTGGGTTTAGGATTTACCGTTTGGACTTATGGTTAAAGTTTTAGGTTTAGGGTATATAATTTGGGTTTAAGGTTTACGGTTTGGGTTTAGGGTCTAGGACTTGGGTTTAGGGTCTAGGACTTGGGTTTAGGGTATAGAGTTTAGGTTTATAGTCTAGTTTTTAGGTTTAGAATTTATAGTATAGGGTTTAGAATTTAAGATTTAAGGTTTAGGTGGAAGCGTCAGCGTCGTTAAAATTAGCGTATTTATTTTTTGTAGCTATTTTTTATTTAATTTAATATTTTTTAATTAATAATCTATTTGGAAATTTGATTGGTCATAAAGAATGGAGTGAATTTAAAGGTTCACTATAGGAGGTGAACCTAAGATATGTCCCTCAAAAAAATATAACAAAGTTATGGGCTGAAGAGAAAAAAACAACACCTCTTAAAACTACAAAAAAAAAAGAAGAAAATTTTAATTTTAATAGGCGTATGTAATTATTACTTTTAGTTTATAAAAAGATGAACGTTTTCTAACAATTGCTAATAGGGATATAATATGAGATAGTTAAGACGGCCAAATTTCAAAGCTTGAAACTTAAGAATACCATATTAAAAATACTTTAAATTGATTATCACACGTGATGAAAATTTTAAATACAAAAGATCTATGTTAAATTTAAATATTGTTAGATACATACATATTAGTCCCCATAAGGTTCGGACACTTACCTAGTTTCAATATTATTTGTTTGGTTCGTTTGGTTTCACGTTGCTGGTATTTCTTTTTTGACATTCAAAATCTTCCTACCAATCTTATATGTTTACATTTGCATTTATATCTTACAAGAAGATTTATATAATTTTAAAATGAAATAGTCACTTTTTAAAACCAAAATTTTACATGCAAAAACAAACGCATAGTTAATCTGAACGTCATCTAGGTCATACATAATCTAGCAAAGTTTTTAGCTGTTGAGTTATGGTGTTTGCATGTATACTAATCATGCCAAATATAAATTTCAAAATACTAGTAATCTTATATGCTTACATTTGCATTTATATTTAGGCCATGTTCGTTTTCGTATCTCAAGTACTAATGTGTGTATGTGTGTGTGAGATTCAGATCAGACAAGGATTTTCTATGCAAGATTATGGGAGACGCAATAAATGAGGGCGTAACGACGGTGACCCTCGCGGACACGGTAGGGAACAACATCCCTCAAGAATTTGGAGAAATGGTGACCTATCTCAAAACAAACACTCCTGGAATTGATGATGTTGTCTTCAGCCTTCATTGTCACAACGACCTTGGTCTTGCTACCGCCAACACAATCTCCGTAATTAACTATTTTGTGTTAGTCTAATTAAGAAAATCTCCGTACTTAATTAACTCTTTAATTTGTGTTAGTTTAATTAAGACATTCGCTGGACAAAATATATATTCTCAAGATGACAAACATATAAAGCCTATATTAGGGTGTGTGTGCGGGAGCAAGACAAGTCGAAGTAACGATCAACGGAATAGGCGAAAGAAGTGGGAATGCTTCGCTTGAAGAGGTACCATACTCACTACCATAATAATCATCATCACCATGAATATTTATTTGGTATGTAGGTTGTACTGGCTTTGAAATGTCGTGGAGCATATGTGATGGATGGTGTTTACACAAGAATAGACACACGCCATATCATGGCTACTAGCAAGATGGTAACTTTTTATATATACACAATATGTATACAAGTAAATACAAATTTCTTTAGACCTTTAATTATAATAGTTCAGTAAAAAATATAAAGTGGTATTGAGCAGGTTCAAGAGTATACTGGCTTGTATGTTCAACCACATAAACCCATAGTAGGTACCAACTGTTTTGTTCATGAGAGCGGCATTCACCAGGTTTCGTATCTTTAACAAAATGACTAATAAAATATACATCTGAGATTGATACCAAGAATATTGTTAAAACATTTTGCAGGATGGAATTTTGAAACATCGGAGTACATATGAAATATTCTCACCAGAAGACATTGGGGCCGAAAAATCTCAAGATTCATG
This sequence comes from Brassica rapa, assembly GCF_000309985.2. Classification (NCBI taxonomy): domain Eukaryota; kingdom Viridiplantae; phylum Streptophyta; class Magnoliopsida; order Brassicales; family Brassicaceae; genus Brassica; species Brassica rapa. The sequence goes on along the minus strand of NC_024796.2, from coordinate 16,660,619 downwards.
CATTGTTCTTGGAAAGCTTAGGTAACATGTTATTTCTTAGTTTTGCATAAGCAAGATTACATGTTTTTTGTTGAATTTATATTAACAACAATGGAAATATGCATGCAGTGGACGTCATGCTGTGAAAGATCGGCTAAGAAAGGTATCCCTTGTGATTTCTTAGTTTTTGTTCTTAATTGTTGGTTATATAATGATCACATTCATATATATATGAATTTGATCTTTATTATGTTTGTATTTATGTTAATGAACAGAATCGTTACTATGTTTACACTTATGTGTTCTTTTTTCTTTTCTCAGATAGGATATGAAATCAGTGATGAGAAGTTCAACGACATTTTCTCACGATTCAGGGAGTTAACCAAGCAGAAAAAGGTTTCTACATTCTTATGTTATATCTTCTCATGCACACATTTATGATTATTAATAGAGATAAATACGATTTAATTAGTCTATTCACACGTAGTTGATTTAAGTATGTTAATTTCTTTCAGAGGATTACGGACGCTGATCTTATTGCATTAGTGGCGTACGGTGATAAAATCGCATCAGAAAAATTAACTATTAACGGAAATGGCAGCTCTCTATTTGTATAAGATGACATTACTTTGACAAAAAAATGTAATAAGATGACACATCAAATGGGATTTGAGATGCATGTGTTCTTGTAATGAATAGAATAATAATCAGTGTTGTTGGAGAATGTTTTCTTATATGTTATTTAGTTACTTCCGCATTCTCCTGTATTAAACTGAACTACGGAATTGTATCAAAACAAAGTTGTTTGAGACCTCTCTATTCAGTGGTGGAAAAAGAAAGAACAATGTGCTGACAAAATTATGATTCTAATTTGGCTCCAAATATTTTATATATATATATAAATATCGAAACATTTCAATAATACTCTTATTTTTAATTTGAAATCTGTCAAATTTACTTTAAAATTCGCAAAATAACCGAAAATAAACAAATAAGTAAATGAAACTAATCATTATAGGAACTTTAGATTAGATATTTAAATTCTTATACTACTTAAAAGATCTATTAAATGTTTACAACTTAACTATAAACTAAAACTAGATATGGATCCGCACTGTGCGCGGAAATATTTATACTTTATGGTTTAAAATTACAATTTTATGATTTGGTAATATTTTCTAAATATTGATTCGACTCCAGATTAATTTTTTATTTTTGGTTTGGTTCCGGTTTGATTGTAGATTTTGGTTTTCGGTTCAAGAAATATAGTAATATTTTGATTATTTATGAATTTGGGTTTAGTTGAGGTTATGTTATTTTGATTTTTTGTTTGTCAAATTAATTTTTAATTTTTTATATAATATTTATATATATTTGACTCTATATAATATTTTATTAAATATATATAAAATTGATTGGTGTTATAATTTGTGTTGTACATATTCGTCTGTAGTGAATCTTGTTTACTTTTTAATATTTTAATTTGACTTTGATCTTATTTTAATTTATTTTCGTTAAATTTAAAATATACATCAGGCAAGTCTTCAGGATCCTCATGTCGATATACATCATGCATGTCCTCAGAAAAATGACTCCAAAGACAACATGCAATGTGTTGATCACTGAAAATAGATGAAGCAAGATAAAATCATATAATACACGTTTAAGAAGATATCAATAATTCTTAAAAAAAAGTTTCAACTTACTTTGTATCGGTCAATGTAAGTTCCGGCTTCTTTTTTTCTTTCCCAATTACTTGGACAACCTGAAGATCGCCAATATCAGTGGCACGGCCAATATCATCTAAAACCTTAAAACGAAATAGTAATTAATGTAAATCAAAGCTGATAAAAATATTATGAAAACGCTAACGTGTATTTCCAACTAATTTTTTTGAATCAAGGCTTCCATTCATGATTGCTTGTAAAGGAGTCAACGTCAAGAAATCATCATCGATTTTCAGTTCGGAATTGGTGACATTGGAATTTCCTGTGATGGACATCTTGTATTTCTGGTTCGTTGGTCGGTACTTTCCGTTAGCTGGAGTTACTAAGAAATTTTAAATAAACCTCCATTGGCCAACCTGGAGATTCTTCACACGAGGAAAGAAGTTCCTCTTGTAGGTATAATGTAACTTAACACCCTACATTAAAAAATAATCAAAATCGGTTTAGACATTTTACAATAGAACTTTTAGAATAACAAAACCGTGTAACCATTAATACACTTACTGTCTTATCCGGAAGAATGAAATCAAAAGAGTCTCCACCAGAATAAGATGAGTGTTGAGTCCATGAGTGAAGAACTCTGATTTCAACTTTCCAAGTATCTTTAAATGGCTTGACATCGTTCAATGTCGGACTGCGTTCGGAGTAACCATAGCCATGAGTCTTTTACTTTATGATTGTGAGGTGAAGAAAGAGTAGGGCATGGAAGCATATTTATAGTGATTAGATAGTAAGTATATGTATAATGAAGATCTTTAGGCATATTCTGATTTCAGTAGTTTGTTGAATCAGTTACTTAGTTAAGATATGAAATCAGAATGTAGTTGTGATGGTGATTAATAGCAAGCTCGAAATATAAGGAAAGTTGTTTTTCAGCATTAAAATATTTCATTTAAAAATCAGATTAAGGAAAATTAATTAAAAAAAATATTAAGTTGTTTGAAGATATTATTATGGAAGATGCATTAGTGTAGATTTGATCAAATCTATTATTCATATGATTTGAATAATAGATATGTAATCTGAATGTAGTTGGGCAGGTGGTAAACATCGAGGTTGGAATATAAGAAAATTTGTTTGATGATTTAATAATTTACTAGATTTTGACCCGCGCTGATTTTGACCCGCGCTTAAAAAGTGCGGATTTATTTTTGAAATTAAATAAATTCTTCTTATATAACTTCTATATAAGATAATGTATAGGTTTGGGTACATTTACCGGGTGCACTGAACCATATCAAACTAAAAAACCAAAATTAAGCTGAATTTCATAAATAATCGAGCATATCCTATATTTTTGGAACCGAAAAAATAGAAACCGATTAAAATATAAATTATATACCTACAAATATTAATTATATTTAACTTCTAAATAACCAAATATCCTGAAAATACTATTTATAAATAAACTTATGCAAAAAAATAATAATGACTTGAATGTTTTTATTCAAATAATTAATTAAAATTATTTATCCTATATTTTTTCCAAACAACCTAAACTACCCGATTTAAAGAGCAAGATTTATTACATTTGTGAAAATTCAATAAAACGTATCATATGCATTGTTAGAATTTGTAAAGTATATTAACATGTTCTATTTAAACCAGTTTTCTTTTACTAATTACATTTAAATCTCTAACCCGTTTAGACCCATTTGATATTTATTTATGGTAAGATTAATCATTTAGTTCGTATATAAGAATGTAAGATCAAACCTTAATAATTTATTGCATGTAATTAATTAAATTAAAGTTTCATATTTGAATAGTTAACGATAATGCTTTTAGTTTTCAATTCACGTAAATAAAAAAAATTGTTATACATCAGAGGATTCTCCATTACAACCTATATTAAAAATAATTAAACCATTAAAAATTTATATTATTAGTGGAACTATATGTGGTAATAATCACGTCATGTGTAAATATGTTTGATTAATCTGTCATATATTCTAGGAAATTTCTTGTTAGAATAGTTATTATATAATAGATTATGGTAGAATATCTTTCTCATATCATAATTGTAAGATCATAATAAATTAGCGTTAAAAAAAGTTATGGGAGAATAATAAATGAGTTCATTTAAATTATCTAAAGCATTTATATAGTTAGAGAAATATAAAGTAAGACCAAAAAAATAGTTAAGTCTAATGAAAGGGTCCAACAACCTTTTTTTAAATGAAAAAATATACATTGTACACTATTTATATATGCTAAAAACATTAAATAGGATTAAAGTATAAAAATACTATTAATTAAAACATCAATATAACTATATTATATAGGACAACACATTATGTTATTTACCCAGTTTAATGTTATTTAATATAAGACAACACATTAATTATGATATTTAATATGAAAAAAGTATATATAATGTGTTAGAGGGTAAATGCTCCATGACATGTAAGGTCAAAAGAGCAACAACATATATAACTCCAGTAATAATTGTATTTACCAACTTAATAAATATAATATATACGAAGATATCTGGAATCATAACAGCATGGATCCCATATTTTGAAAATATACATTATATTTACATAGTTAATTAAATAGTGTAATAAATAAAAATAATTGGTTGTGTTTTGTGTATAATAAAGGTTAAGTAGTAGTGAAAGGGTCCAACAATTTTTTTATAAGTAGATTTTTTTTCAAAATGTTATGGTCAGTCACTTTTGATAATGTATAGAGATGGTATAAGGTATAATCTTTTCAAGTAATTGACACCTCTTATTTTTGATATAAGAGGAGAAGACATGTAATGAAACATAGATGACTGCATTCTAAATTCTCCATTGTTAAAGAAAAGCTTTTAAAACTAAGATGTAAATATGAGACATTGAAGGAGGATTTAAATATGTACCGTGTACTACAACTAAATATAATATTATGTGTATAAGGTATATTATAATCCTAAAATATAATGTCAACAAAGAAAAAGCAAGGATATAGGATGAGGTATAAAATTATCGGGTGCCAAAAGACGTGAGCTTAGTAAACAAACATATTGACATATTGTTAGAGTAATTTATGGTGACTATTGTTACCTGAAATATAGGGCAGGCCATAATATAATAGATTAGTTAAATGAAAGGGTCCGCACAACTTTTATAAGTAGATTTATCAAGACTGCTTCCCTTTTAATAGAATACTAGATTTTGACCCGCGCTTCAAAAGCGCGGGTTTTTTTCCGATTAAGAATATTGTTTGATATGAATTATTATTTTGGTTTTGATGTTTTGAAGTATATTATTAAGTTATAAAGTGTTATTATATCGAAAAAGTAAAAGAATTTTAGTTTAAAATTATATAATTTATCAAATAGTTTATTTTAGATTTTATATGTGTATTCTTATGTTACAACGTCATCGTTGTATTTTGTGTGTATTTTTAAGAGTTATATCTGTTGAGTTGATGAGACAAAAAAATTTAATTGGTAGATTTTGGGCTAATCTAATAGTATATATATTGTAGAATTTTTAATAGTTTTAGCAGTGTTTTTATACCCGAACCAAACCTACAGTCTCAGAAGTAAATCAGGTGATTCATATAAATATGGTCTGAATTTTGTTAAAACCTTATATATAAAAATCTGATAAAAGTCGGTAAAAACGTAAAAACTATCATTAACCCGCTATCCAATATTGGTTGACCCGATAAAATCCCATATAAATTGGATGGTATATTTTCAAAACTCAATTCAAAATTTTGAATCAAGTTTTGAAGCACGGGGTTAATACTTTTTCAAAAGAGAAAAATCTTATTTAACTTAGGTATTCCAAACCTAGTGAAGAGTTTATACCAATCTCAATGTGTTTAGTATATAATATATGATTGAATAACCCGCGGAAACCTGCAAGCTTGAAACTCAAATAATATAAATATTAATTCTGAACCTAATTATATTTGTAAATTTATTTTGTTATTTAAATTGAATTACAGAAGTGGACTTGTATTTGAGCATCTTTTATACTAAACATTATTTGTTGCCCAAAAAAAAAAGACTAATCATTATTTTGGATTTTAGTAATTGTGCTTCATAAGTAAAAATCAAGTCAACTTATTTTTTATAAAAAAAAGAGAGAATATGGAGCAATATTTTCAAAATTATTTGTATTTTTTAATTTTTCATAATGTAGTTTAAGTGGTTGTATCTGAATTATAGTAAAATCTCAATTAAATAAGTTGGCCCGAGGATAATTTTTTAACTAACTTCATATGCATTTTTTCAAATTTATTCAGTACTTATATGTTAATATCATTTTTTATGAACTCAGAATAATATAATATACTACTAAGTTTGATCGGTTCTATAGTAAAACATGATTTTGTGATAATTATTTATCATACTTCATTAACTCATTTTTTAAAAATACATGTATTACTTACCAGACTATTTTAATTCAAATGACATGTTTTATTTAATGGTGATATGCACCATACCATTCATTTTATATAGATATGAATTTAAGAATTAAAATAAACATTATATAATATAAATATGGTCACTTACACAATAGATTAGTCTATTGACCCACGAGTTTATATATTATTGCATCAAAAAATGTTGGTTAGTAAATCGTATATGGGATATCAATAAATAAATGGAGAAATTTATAATCAAGGGGTGAGATTTATAGAAGGTAATATAATAGTTACCATAAATATAGGAGTGACACACTTATAATATCTAAAGAAAATCAAAGAAATATATGAAAATATTTTGTTAGGAGAAATTTAAGTAGGACTATGAAATTATTAACTCTTAGAAAATAGTCCAAACAACTTTGTATAAGTAGATTTTTCAAGACTGCTTTCCTTTTAATAGAATAGATATTTTTTAATAAAATAGATTTAAGGAAAAGTAACAAGAAAGTATGTTGTTCTTGGTGGATTTTTTGTTTGCAATACACGTAATTTTGGTGGAAACAAAAGAGTAATCTTATATACCTATATGAATTGTATGATGTGATACGATAAACAAATAAAAACTTATGTAATGTAAAGGTGAATCTAATCTAATATTCATATGATTCAAGCTTAATGCAGGTGCAGTTAGTGTTCTGAAATATGAGGAAACAAAAGAGTAATCTTATATACATGTATGAATTGTATGCTGTGATCTGGTAAACCAAAAAAAAAACTTATGTAATGCAAAAGGTGAACCTAATCTAATATGTATATGACTCGAGCTTAGATGCATGTGCAGTTAGTGTTCTGAAAGATTTGTATGGCCAAAATATGAATGGATTTTGATATGTTGCAAATGAAGTTAGTGATATGGCAAACACGGTTTTGTTTACAAACATGATGTCCATATAGAATAAGTATTGAAGACACATTATAAAAGGAGTAGTGTATTGATTAGTATAAGAGCAATTCAGTTTTGTATGTTCTAGTTCTATTAAGAGAACCAAACGTATTTTTAATATGACATTGGTTATGTTTAATTAACCGACGTCGGTTTTAAGTTTAAGTAGGTAGGTTCTATTTATAAGGTAGTGTGATATATTGTAGTAATATTTATGAAATGGTCCAAAATTTAATAACTTTAGATAGTAGATAAAAGTAAAACCCTAAGCTAATAATAGATTAGATATAGAAAAAAAAACACATGAAAATAGTCATATCCACTCAAAAGTTTCAGATATTTTGAATCCATATAAAACCCATATGCGTATCTGAATACTGTTAAGCTGAACATTAATTATATGAGAAATATCCTAAGATAACATTAAAAAAGTTTTAGTCACAAAAATAGACCACAATGAAGAAAATGATCAAAATGTTTCATTAAAGAGGTAAATACAATTATACTTCTAGGGTTAACTAATTCAAACCTTAGGGTTTAGAGTTAAGGGGTAGAGATTTGGGATTGAGTTTAAAATTCTATAAAATAAAAAATAAATATTTGAAAATAAAAATTTTAAAAATAGTTTCAAAAAGTATTTTCGAATTACAAAAAGAAAATTTGAAGAAAAAAAAATAAAATAAAAAAATTTTGAAAAACAAATTCAGAAAAATAAAAATTTATAAAAAAACTCGAATTTAAAAACGTATAATCTAAAACTAAAAAAAAAAAAAATTTACTTTTTATTTTATTTTTTTTATTATTTTTTTTATCTAGGATATTGGTTTCATTTTATCTATTAAATGAAACATTTTGGTCATTTTTCTCTTTATGGTCTATTTTTGTGATCAAAACTTAAAAATTGTCTAGCCAGAAGAACTGCCCCTAATATATTGAAGTAAATTCTCCAACCGTTTTCCAGGAAACTATTGAGTAAACTGTACAACGAGGGAAAGAAGAAACACGAACTCAGTAGATGAATGGACGATGTAAGTTTTGCAAAGTGGAGAATAAACCCTGAACCAAAAATCCCCTCTTTTTGTCGTAAAACAAAAAAATTATTTCTAAGGAAGAGATGGAATCTTCTATATAGAAGACATTTAGAGTTCTGTCTCTTTGTCAAAAATGTCCCAGCCATCTTCCAGGAGCTCCTTACGTTCGTCTTTTCGCTCCTCAACCAAAGCTTTTGGGCTCTTGTTGCTGCTTGAGGCTTCAGGTGTTTCATAAGATAGCTCAAGAGGCTTCTCAAGCAATAAGCTCTTCATGGATGATCCAGAAGAAGCCAGTTTACAACTCGTCTGGCTTGAGGTGACTGATTGGCTCAACGGCACTCTGTTGTCGAATTTCTCTTTCAAGATTCGGATGTCCTGACAGATCACAGAGATTTCTCCTCTGTTCAAGGAAGAACCAAATTAACAAAGACAAGTTCAAATAAATTAGCAGACAAAATATATATATCAACAGAGATCTATGGGTATGAATATTAATTTATACATGGCAGTTAAAAGTCTCAAGTAGGACTTACTGTAAGGAGTCAACAATCCGACCACGATCCATAAGGAACTCTCGCAGCTGCAGACATGTTGACAAAACATGTTAAGAATTTATGACTTCAAAATCATGCATTGGAAGTGAGTGATGTTACCTTGGAGTTTTCCTCTGCATCCTTTTGTAGAAGCTTAGATTCTTGGACAACTTTCTCCATGATCGCTTCTTGTTCAGCAAGTGCCTTCCGTGCATAACCTTCTTTTTCTTGCTTTTCTTGCTCAGTTGCATTTTTAATCTCCAGAGCTGCCGCTAGTCTCATTTCGAGGACTCCACGCATCTAGAAATCAGAAAGAAACACAACCAGCTAAGTCATACAGTGTGAAAACAGTATAAATCAATAGTGTATAGCATTATGATGTTGAGCAAATCATCTAAAGCATGTGGCATGCTCAGACCTCATCAAGAAGAGACAATGACTTGTCTCGTTCTTCTGATAAGTTGAGCAAGCGGTTTTCACGCTCGTTTACTTCAGTGGTCAAAATTGACTTCTCCCCATAAACTTGTCCAGCATCCTGTTGACAGCAAAAATGTTTAGTTCCCCATTAAAATTCTAACACGTAGTAGCAAATAATCAGTAAAAGGAAGTCACCATGTCATTTCCCTCCTTGGCATGTGCCAGAATCTTCTTAAGATCCTCGACCTTTTGAAGGGTATCAAAGCCTCCTCTAGCAGCATCTTCCTTCACCTTCTCTGCATCCTTCTCTTGAATTTCAACTTCTCTCATCAGATTCATAATAGATTCCATCACAGTGAACAAGGTTCTCTGCAACATTACAAAAAAAAAAAAAAAAAACTACATTAGAGAGAATGTCTTGAAGGAAACACTGATACATAATAACTCCAAAAACAAAATAGTTAGCACACCTTGTTACTTTTGGCATCTTCAATGATCTGTTGAAGGTGATCAATCTTGCATCCCTGGGTAACAATAGAGCTAAAAGCACCATCCAGCTCTGCATCACTGTTTTCAGCAGTCAAGGAAGCCTCTCTTACATCATCTGAACGAGATGGTTTCTGTGTGACTTGACTTGAATCAGCGCTTGTGCTTAGCTCTGCTTGATCACTACCTTCACAAAGGGGGTCTGAGGAAACCACTCTAGACTCATCCGATGGGCTGATAATTGCTTTACTCTGAATATGAAGATCACCATTTGTCAACTCCGTTTGATGGTCAGTATCAGGAGCCAGAGGGGTAGTACGTGAAGAAGAAGAAGAAGAACCATTGGGCATAGCAATATCTACTACAACCATTTCATCAGCATGTTACAAGTGTACAAAAGAGAGAGAGAGAACAAGTAGAAGTACCACCTTTGTTTCCTGGTGGGTGTAGAGAAATATGAGGCAAATAAGGGTAAAACTTAGGAGCAATCTCTGAAATAACCACAGCTGCAGCCTCATCAGCATCTTTAGGGTGCTCAATAGCAACAGCTTTTAAGATCCTTGAATCAATCTAATCAGATTTAGAAAAAGAGAGGCCTAAGTTGGTTTCAGAAAACACACACCGAACTAAAAGAATATGGAACGATGATCAATCATCGCTTGGCGTATAAGGAATTATATACACATCTTTGTTACCATTACAAACAAGACAGGCAACAAACACGATCACGAACTCCACAACATGTCAAAAAGGTGATTAAAAATAAATAAAATAGAGCTTTTTTACCTGTGGAAACAATTCCTTGAGAGATCGATAAACCATTTGGTAACCCATTATGAAAATCAATCTGCAAAAAAATTAAAATAAATAAATGCTACATAATTGGTTCAACAAATACTAAAAATGAGTAAAATTTCTGCGTTTAAAATCAACGCCGAGCACTAAAAGCAAAACCCTAATTTCAATCAAAACAGGGGAGAGAAAGAGAAAGAGAAAGAGAGAGAGAAAGAGAAAGAGAAAGAGATGAGAGTGCAATCAAAAGCAAGCAACCTACTAAATACCACATAGCGATGATCACGTTCCTGGGAGGAATTGAAACAATTACGCAATATTAATTTATTCGGAAAGGAAACAGAAGATCACACGACGGACCTTCTCTAATAGTCCGTTGAGGAGATTTTGACAGAGCAAAGGGACTCGTAATTCGTAAAAGCCGTAATTTAGTTTTACTCTTTTTTCTCTTTTTTTCTTTTTCTTTTTAGAAATTGTGAAAAGAGTATCTAATCTATTAAAACAGAATCCTATTTAAAAATTATCTTGGCATAATTTTTTTTGGACCTAATTAATATATTAGGACTTATCTGTTAATTAACATTTATATTATTTCTACATATCCTTAATCTACGAATATTAAATAGATACCTTAATATTTGCTAATAACTGTTACCCTATATTAAAGCATCAATGCTTTAAAGTAAGATTCATAATTTAGAACTATACTTGCCATATCTCATTTGTTGGAGCTATCAATTTATGTTCTTCTTGACATATGTTTTGCATTTGTCTAGGTTTCAAATTTTTTCAATTACTGTTAATCAGCTCAGCGTCCATTGATAAACTTATACTTCTTCAACTAATTTTAAACTCCTTCAAAAAAGTAAGTCTTATTCATAATCGACATCAGCATAACTTATTAACATTTATAGACTTATACTTATGTATAGTTGGTGATAACTGCATCAGACTACAACCATGTTACTCATCTACTTTTAAAAAGAGAACATAAAGCGATAGTAAAATAATTGAAATATAATACATACTAGATTTGACGTGCAGATATATATTTATTTTTAAAATAATATTAAAACTATAAAGTAAATTTATATATATAAATTAAAGAAAACATATATTTTGAAGGAGGTTGTTTATTTGAGTATTTCATATTGTTATTTTATTGTATCTAACTCGAAAATATATTAGTAAGTAATAAAAATTAATAATAAAGTAAAATGTACTAAACAAATCACTATATATTAATAACGCCGAATTATAAATATAAATAATAATATGTAGAATTACATAATATATAATACTAAAATAAAAATTATGTATTTTAAAAATTATAATAATATCAAATTCATTTATAAAATGAAAAAATATCTGCACAAATGTGCGGGTTAAAATCTAGTATAAATTGTTTCTCGAAGAAAAATACCTAATCAAAGCATAGGAAAAGCCCAAAAGGAAAAGGAGGAAACTTAGGTGTAGGCTAAGAAAACTTAAAAAAAGGCCTAATTTTGTGTGCTCCAAAAAAAAAGGGGGCTAATTTTGTTATTTTCACCCAAACACTATATTTTCGTTAACTAAATTATATCGGGAAAATTATATTTTTAGGTCCAAAAAATAATAACTTTATCTCATTAGACTAATCTCATATACTTTATGTGTCATTAGATTAATTATTTTCAGAATGACAATAATACCTTTAAATTTTAAATTTTAAATTCGTAATTACAATTAATAAATAATTATAATATATGTAGATATATTTCATATTATAATAAAATATATTATTGTGATTAAAATAACTAATAACATAAAAAACAATTCTCAATCTAAACCTAGTCCCCCATACATCGTTGTCTCTTCACCCAAAATAGTTTAAACATTTCAAAAACTAAGGGGGTCTTATTGGACTAAGAGTTTGAGAAAATTCTGGGAATTTTAGATGTAGTGGAATTTGGATAGAATTTGTAGATTTTGATAAGGATTTGGAAGATTTTGGTAGGAATTTATAAGTATGATTTTGGTTTTCTTTTTCTAAGAGACTGGTGATTTGTAAGATTTTTTAAAAATATTTTAAAACAAAATAAAACAAGCTGGGTATACCATAAGTTATCATAACCGCAGAAGTTCATTTCATCGGCTTCATCTCTGTATAAAATTTGTATTTTGCCCTAAAGCTTACATATTTATCTCCTTTTACTCTCTTTTGACCTTACAGCATGACGCAGAAACAAAAATCATACACCTTCTCCTCTTACATGAAAAAAAATCTTAAGTGAAGAATTTTTCATGTTATCATCAATGGTCCAACCTTTAATTATTTGTATTCATCACTCTCGCTATCTCTTTCCTGCTACAAAACAAATTTCATAAGAATAAAAAATAGAGTAGTTGTATCTCTCTTTTTCTCTGAGAGCTTCCATGTCTGAAACCAAAAACAACAAAGCTTGATTCATCCTTTTGAATTTTTTGTTTCTTTCAAAAACATTCTAGGGACAAATATAAATTGGGTTTTCTCAGAAAGCAAAACAACTCAGATTCTCATGTATCCTTCATCATGATACAGTATTTGCATATATCACCAAATACAAAGGGACTGTTGTTGTCCTTTATCCCTGGAGGATGCTTCATAAAGTCAACTGGTTGACTTCCTTCCATTCCTTGTTCAACCATTCTCTAACACAAACAAATTGTAAACACAACCAAATCAGCTAGATCCCGACACAAACAGTTATAATTGAAACTCATGAGAATCTACAAACCTCCACGGGACAGATAGTTTAAGTTTTCAATACTTGAATTCATGGTAGAAATAATGTGAAACTTATGTGAACAATCAATGGAATATAGAAGATGACGTGACAAGAAGGCTTAGCACGATTTATTTTTTAATTTTGTTTTGTGAAAAATCACTTTTTTCATATATGGAGACTAAATATTTTCAAATATTTTCTTCCCATATTTTCGGAAGTAGAATTTATATTCTACTAAATGTAGAATACAGTAAACATGTTTAAACTCGATTTCTACAGGTTTTAGATTTATAGTAATGCGTAGATTCCGTTTTCTACAGATTTTAGATTTATAGTAATATGTAGATTCTTATTTCTACCGATTAGAGCGATAGGTTAAGAGTGGAATATATATTCCAAATATTTTTAGATTACTATTATTTACGTAGATCACGTATTCTAAACATAGCAGATTCAATGAAAAAAGTGGATTTCATTTTTCACTTCGAACGCGAATTCTACTTTCTGTAAAACAAAATCTGAAATTATGATTTAAACATTTTTAGAATTGGAAAAAAATACCACAAGTTAATATAAGTATTTCATCAGTAGTTCATATTTTTTTCAATTTTTTTTTGTTTTGTAACACTATTTATTTGATTTATTTCCGAAAATATTAAAGGACATCACACTATTATTTAACTTTACACAATGTTAAAAGGATGAGTATTAAAACTATATAGATCACACCGAACTTGGATTATTGAATTCATACAATCTATTTAATTTGCAAACAATTTTGTTAACATGATCAGTTATGGATATTATCTAAGTTAGCCTTTATCTTTAACCATTGTAAACAACATGAACTACTACTTTACAAAATCTTTTCTACTTTCTACAATATCTTTAACTATAATTGTTCTAACACGGGTCTGACAAACACTATTTTCCTATGGGTTTGACAAATAGAGTAAATTCACTTACATACATTTATCAATTTTGAAAATATTATTGAATCATGCATGGATACCTAGTTACCTATGTGTTTATGTATATTCAGCAAAATTTCATATGCATATTCATACTTCATATCTTTTTTTGTTTAACTATGTATACGTGTGGTTGTGGAAAAATTTTCAAAAAGAAAAGGTTAAGAGTCTTGAATAAACATTTGAAATATATATCTAAAAGAGAGAAGACAGGGTTTGATGGATTATGTATATGATTTTCTAATGTATTTTGGTTTTATATTTTAGATGTAGGATCCAGTGAAAAAGTTGTACAAAATGACATTTATTGAAAATATAAAAACTAATAATATTAGGGTTTAGGGTTGAATTTTACGGTTTAGGGTTTAATGGATATTGTTTAAGGAGTAGTGTTTAAGTTTTAGAGTTTGATGTTTAGGGTTTAAGGGTATGATTTAACGGTTAGGATTAAGATTTATGGTTTAAGGATATGATTTAGCGTTTAATGTTTAGGATTTAGGGTTATGTTTTTTTTGGCATCTTAGGGTTATGTTTTTATTTGTTGGATTTATGATGTATTAATTAACTATTACGTGCTCTATCCAGATTAAAAATGTAATATCCGCTAATAAAGTTCATGAGAAGTCTTCTCAACAGTCACAGTAAGTCTTCTCACTGAAGTTTGTGTAGGTTAGTTTTGTAGTTGACAATTAAAATTTAATTATTTAATTTTTGTTAGAAATTTTTTTTTCGTAACCAAATGTTTGACCAGGAATAGAAAACTAGAAGAGTTCCAGGGAAATCTTCTTTCAAAAGAGTTCTAGGCAAGTCTTCTAATAAAAATATTTAAGTTTTAGCTGTCAGTTGCAAAACTAATCTACACAGACTTCCTTCGACAGTGAGAAAACTTCCACCGACAATAGAAAAGATGTCACAGGAATCTTCGGACGGAAAGCTTTCCAGGAAGTCTTCTATAGGAAGTCAAATTTTTGGCATAATTCAGTCAACTGCAAAACTAACATGTTTATTTTTTTGTTAAGAAAGAAAATTTGGAAGACTTCGAGAGAATCCGTCTCTAAAAAAGACATAGAATGTCAATATTTGTGCATTAAGAGCTTCAAATTGAGTGTTCATGGTGGTTGGTGTATTAATGGTACTAGAAATATTGAAAATAGTTGAAGAATATGAAGATGATAGAGCATAACACTCATTTTCGAAAAAAAGTAATAGCATTTTCGTGAATAATCCGAACTTCTTGGATGAATAAGTCAAACAAAAATTTCAAAAAAGTCATGAGTTAGTTTTGAGTCATATTTGCAAAACCCCCCCTATTTTTATTTCCTAAAATAGTTATGAAATTCAGCTTAATTCTTATATATTCACCACATGCAACACTTATAATATATAAATTCTAAATTATGTATTTACACACACACACAAATATATATATATATATATATATATATATATATATATTATATGAAATCCAACACTATAAAGTATCTTAACCTGGTATCAGAATATGAATTAACTTCACACATCGCTAAAATGATCCCCTATATATTAATTTTGGACCATTACAACAAGTTTTCGTTGACACGTGTCATCACTAGGATGATTATTAGAATCCTTAGAAAATTAAGTTGGTCCATATAAATATATATTATACTTATTATTAAACTAACTATCAGAATAGAAATTAATTATCAAACTGTAATATAAATATACATTATTAGTGTAGAAATGAATATTCTCAATTCTTTTCTTAAATAAAAGCTCCGAAATTACGTAATACAATTAACATATATATGAAAATTAATGATTATGAATAATACATATGTGATAATAATTTTTGTATCATCTCTTGTTTTTTTTTAATTTTATATTTTCAAAAGAAATTAAAAATCACATTAAGCATATAATAAAAAAAATTGGATTTTTCTTATATGTTATATTTTGAATTTTTTTAAATGACAATAAATTACTAAAAATGGTAAAGTCCCACATTGAAAATTTGTGATAAATGGTTTAATTTTTTTGTTCAAACAAGATACAAATGATCATAAATTGTATAAATATGAAATCTCATTAATAGATATTCATAGTATATATATATATTAATATATTTTAAATTAAATTATATACTATATAAAAATATAAAAAATATTTAATTTCAAAATTTGTAGTGAAAACTATTGAGATCTTAATATTTTAATTCTGATATTTGTATTGAAAATTCTCAAATTAAAAGTTTTGTGATTAACGGTTTAGATTTTTGTTACAACAAATATACAGATGTTAATAAAATCATATGAGTATGAAGTGTCAATAATAAATATTTTTATTAAAATATACAATATATATATATATATGTCAATATCACTAAAGTTTAATTATATACCATATAAAGTAAATAAAAGTATTTATTTACCAAAAATTGATTGTAAATAAACAAAATGTATTAGTTTTGATTTATGTGCTTACTGAAATGTATATATTTTTATGTATACAAATTATTTTTTAAATATGTGGTTTCTAATATTTTATTTGATCCTCACAATCCCAAAAATACGGTTCTTCAAATAGAAGTGATTTTTAATATTGGAAGCACTATATATATATATATATATATATATATATATATATATAGTATTTCATTCATATTAAATAATTTTGTCTTGATTTTTATTCTTAAATTTTTTTTATGAAATATTATGACAAGTCCGATGTATCATTTATGGGTCCAAAGGAATTCATAGGTATAGGAAGAAGCCCTTTCAAATAGAGATTTTTGCTTTCAAAATGTTTACATTGGGGAAGAGTTCATACTATCATGTTGCTAAAAATTGGGCTCGGGGGAGGGAAAGCCGTTAGATTGGATAGGCAAGAAGGAATTCCAGTTAACTCCTTTTGAGTTTGTTCAAAGAATGAGAGATTTGATCATTCTCGTCTAATACTTGTTTATCCCTAATACTCTATCTAGCTATTATAATTGTAAGAATCGGTGAATATATGCTAGACATATATTTATATTTCGAGTCTTCACTTATATTCTATAACAGTTTGATATATTAGATTGAACACTAACGTGTGAATAGAGTTTGCCAGTGATTTTCTTTAAAATTTTGATTTTTAGATATGTATCTGGAGTGGAACTAATTTTTACAGATGTCCATCTTTTTAAATTGATACTTATGTAATTCACCGAATTCATAGAAGAAGTTAAAAAAGAAAAAAAAAAAACATATCGGTGAAACAGAAACAAAAACACAATTTTATAGAGTTAAATAAATTGAGAGCATAAAACCTAATCCCCTTTCTTCATTTTACAATCGATGTTGCCTATGTGGTTTTGGTGATTTGTGTTAGCTGCAAAACTTAATTTTCTTTTGTACATATGAAGTTATAAAAATAATTTAAAATGAGTTTTAATACGTTAACTCTTCAACAACGATGATACACTTAAGATACCAACATTTATATTCGTCATTTTATAATCGATAAAGATTGTAGTGTTGCAAAATGTTAAAATCATTTAATGAATAAACAATAAGATAAAAAATTCACTCCACGCATGCGTGCGGATTATCGTCATGTTATTATTAAATCTACATAGGTGCCACTGAAATTGGATTAGTGAACATTTGAACTTCACAATATCTATTTAATTTGCACTTTCTTTTGTTAACATGATCATTTCTGGATATTATATATCCATGTTAACTTTTATATTTAACTGTTACAACTCTACAAAATATTTCATATATTCTCTACAATATTTTCAACTGTATTTTTATCTGACACAGGGCTGACAAACACTATTTTCCTACGAGTTTGACAAAAAAGCGTAAATTCACTTACATCAGTTTACCGATTTTGCAAATGTTTTTGAATCTTGCATGATACCTAAATTACCTATAATTCTATGTACTTTCAGCTAAATTTAATTGCCTCTTTTTTTCTTATCTGTCTGGAAGCATATTCATATTCCATATCTTTTTGTTTAAAGATGAATATGTGTGGTTGTTGGAAATTTGTATAATGATTTGGTAGTGTATTTTTGTTTTATATATTTTTTTTATGGTTGGTAGAATTAATCTTGACCAATCTGTTATTTCCTTATTGGGATGTCGTGTTATCTTTTAAGCTTGAACCAAGAAAACAGTTAACAAAGAGATTTCTTCTTCTTCTTCTTCTTCTTCTTCTTCTTCTTCCTCTTTCTGTTCAAATCATGGAGAAGAAGAAGAAAGGCGTCAAGTACTTGGTGGTAAATCATCATCTTACTTTCTCTTTTGTATTTATTTATTATTGACAGAGGATGAGTTTGGTGTTTGACAGGTGGATGCTTTCACGGATTCCGCTTTCAAAGGGAACCCAGCAGCGGTTTGCTTCCTCAACAACGAGATCAGAGACGACGCGTGGCTTCAGTCTCTCGCCGCCGAATTCAACATCTCCCAATCTTCTTTCCTTACTCCCATCACTGGTTTCGAAGCTCGCTTCGGTCTCCGTTGGTTTACCCCTCTAGCCGAGGTTACTTTTCTTTTCTTTTTTTTTTTGAAGAGAAAACAATTTTGATCCATTTCCATTTAAAATTGTTTTTTAACTTGTTAGGTGGATCTATGTGGTCATGCAACTTTGGCATCTGCTCACTGTCTCTTCTCCAATGGTTTGGTTTATTCAGACAATGTCGAGTTTGTCACAAGGTCAGGGGTTCTTACAGCCAAGCGAGTTGATGATGGTGAAGCCAAAGGAGGATCCTTTTTGATCGAGTTGAATTTCCCTGTGGTTCCAACTTGTGATATCAATCTCAGTGATGCATCCTCCTCCATGATCACCAAGGCCTTGAACGGTGCTACCATTCTTGATATTAAAGCTACTGCGACCAACAACATCCTCGTAATATATAGTTTCCTGTTATGTGTCTTGTTTGTTTGTTCACATAATTTGACTGACTCTCTTGTTTTTTTTTTTTTTTTTTTTTTTTTTGACTGACTCTCTTGTTTGCCAAGGTTGTGCTTCCATCTTTGGAATCTGTCACTGAGTTGCAACCAGTAATGGATGATATCTTGAACTGCCCTTGCGATGGCATCATTGTGACAGCTGCTGCTTCTCCAGGATCGGCTTATGATTTTCACAGTCGTTACTTTGCTCCTAAACTTGGAGTTAATGAGGTAAAATAGTAGCTGCATCGTTGGAGTGAACTAAACATTTCTTATGCTTATTATTATATGTCTCTTAATGTTATTTTGCTATCTTATGTCAAATTCATATATTCATGTGTTTCTTCTTCGTATCATTATCATCCATTGGTTTCACCCCTTTGTTTCAGGACCCTGTTTGTGGAAGTGCACATTGTGCATTGGCACATTACTGGAGCCTCAAGATGAACAAGTGTGACTTCTTAGCCCACCAAGTACTCTCTCTCTCTCTCTCTTTTTTTTTCTTTTTCAAGTAGTGTCTTAGAGCACAGAGAATGATTCTCTATTATGGGAAATCTGGTTAGGCTTCGCGTAGGAGTGGAACACTTGAGATTCATTTGGACAAGGAGAAGCAGAGGGTTCTCCTGAGAGGCAAAGCAGTTACTGTAATGGAAGGCCATGTCTTGGTCTAATCTGAGATCTCATGTATTGCTACAAAACAAGCTCCTTCAATTAATTAATAAAGACAGAAAACCACTGATATGAAATGTTTATGTTTTCTGACCATATTTGTGGGGCTAGTGTTGTCATTACAATTATTTGTTTGGGACCCTTTTTTTTTGTGGTAAGTAAAACATATGTATTACAATTGTCATTACAATTAGATTTTAAAACTCGTTTAAACATAAGCCATAAACCTTATTGCACCTTTTGTTGCATGTTGTTTATGTTGAGTTAAGCTTGAAGAAAAAGGAAACTTAGGAAACAAGCAATTAACCTAATCCTATCATGTTGAGGAATTGGAAGTTAACATATATGTTAACTTATAGGATTAGGAAATATATCTCTCTATATATATATGCTGATGTCGATGATAAGAACTTGTGAGTTGTGAAAGCTAGAGAGCTTGATTGAATTGTTATTAAGCTTTGCTTGATTGATTGAATAAGAGAAGGACTTCTTATTATTGTCTTGAGTTTCTTTTAAAGCTTTGTGATTCTATATTTGGTATCAGAGCTTAAGGGAAATCACATACAACAATGGCGGAAGTTAAAGAAGAACCTACGGGAAACAAAGAGGCTGCACGAACCTCAATAAAGTTTCCAATGTTAACTACATCAAATTATACTGTTTGGTGTATGAGGATGAAGATAGCACTCAAGGTTAGCGAGGTTTGGGAAACGATTGATCCTGGAGTAAAGGATGAAAAGAAAAATAACATGGCGATCGCATTCTTGTTTCAATCTATACCTGAAGCATTGATTCTCCAAGTTGGCGACTTGGACACGGCGAAAGGCGTGTGGGATGCAATCAAAGCACGAAATCTTGGAGCAGAAAGAGTTAGAGAAGCTAGACTGCAAACGT
This sequence comes from Brassica rapa, assembly GCF_000309985.2. Classification (NCBI taxonomy): domain Eukaryota; kingdom Viridiplantae; phylum Streptophyta; class Magnoliopsida; order Brassicales; family Brassicaceae; genus Brassica; species Brassica rapa. The sequence goes on along the minus strand of NC_024796.2, from coordinate 16,640,140 downwards.
TAATGGCGGAGTTTGATAGACTCAAGATGAAAGATGGAGATACGATTGATACTTTTGTAGGAAAACTATCTGAGATCTCTTCTAAAGCCACAGCTTTGGGAGAAGTTATAGAAGAGTCTAAGATAGTTAAGAAGTTTCTCAAAATCTTACCTAGGAAGAAGTACATTCAGATTGTTTCTTCGATCGAACAACTTCTTGACCTAAATACTACAAGCTTTGAGGACATCGTTGGAAGGCTAAAAGCCTATGAAGAGAGAATCGCTGAAGACGAGGAAGAAGAACATGAGGATCAAAACAAACTTATGTACACAGATTCTGGACAAGAAAGTATTGGAGGCTATGGAAGAGGTCGAGGAAGGAGCGGTCGCGGTGCCTGGAGAGGAAGAGGCCGAGGACGTCAAGGAACGTTTGCAAGCCAGAAAGAGGCTTATAAGCGACGTCTGGCCGGAGATATCTCACATATCACCTGCTTCTGCTGCGATAAACTTGGCCACTACGCTTCGGACTGTCCTGACAAGCAACTAAAACTCCAAGAAGCAGTTGAGAAGAAGGAGGAAGACACTCATGAAGCTGATGAACTAATGATGAACGAGGTCGTCTATCTCAATGAAAACAAAGTGAATCCAAATGTATTCGAAGCTGACTTGGATACAATGAACGTATGGTATCTCGACAATGGCGCGAGTAACCACATGAGTGGAAACCGTTTATTCTTCTATGAACTTGATGAAACCATCTTAGGAAAGGTGAGATTTGGAGATGACTCCCGAATTGATATAAAGGGCAAAGGTTCTGTTCGCTTTATCTTCAATAATGGCGAGAAGAAGGTGTTGAAGAATGTATACTACATTCCTGGACTGAGAAGCAATATAGTTAGCCTAGGGCAAGCCACCGAGGTTGGCTGTGAAGTACGAATGAAGGATGAGACATTAACATTGCTTGATCGTAATGGTAGAGTTATGGTGAAGACTACACGATCGAATAATAGACTATACAAAGTAGTTTTACAAGCTGATCAATTGCATTGTCTGCAAATAGCATCAACTAATGAAGCATCGATATGGCATGCCCGGTTAGGCCACATAAACGGCGAGAAGTTAAAATTAATGATAAACATGGAGCTTGTTGTTGGCGTACCAAAGCTCACCAACGATGAGGAAACCTGTTTCTCCTGCTTACTTGGAAAGCAAACAAGAAAGCCGTTTCCAAAAGAAACACGATTTAGAGCTTCGAAACCGTTGGAACTAATACACGGAGACCTTTGCGGAACAATCTCACCTCCAACTCCTGCACAAAAGCGATATGTTTTTGTGATTATCGATGATCATACGAGGTATATGTGGACAATCTTAATGAAAGAGAAAGGGGAAGCCTTCGACAAATTCAAGAAATTCAAGAAACTTGTGGAACAAGAAACACAACACAAAGTAAAAACTTTTCGGTCAGACAGAGGAGGAGAATTCTTGTCTCTTAAATTTCAAGACTATTGTGAAAAGAATGGTATTATGCGACACCTAACGGCACCCTATTCTCCTCAACAAAACGGAGTAGTCGAAAGACGTAACCGAACCCTTTTGGAGATGACGAGGAGTATTCTAAAGCACATGCATGTGCCAAATATGTATTGGGGAGAGGCAGTAAGACACTCTACTTACCTTATTAACCGTGTTGCGACAAGGGCTCTGGACGGGAAGACACCATACGAGGCCCTACGTTCCTACAAACCAAACCTTACTCATCTGCGAGTGTTTGGATGTGTGTGTTATGCACGAACAGAGAGAGCTGGTAGAAAGAAACTTGATGATAGGTCAAGGGTACTTGTGCACTTGGGAACGGAACCAGGATCAAAGGCTTATCGCCTTTATGATCCATCGAGCAAGAGAATCATCGTGAGTAGGGATGTTATCTTCGATGAAAGAAAGGAGTGGAGCTGGAACAAAACAGAGAAAACAGAACATAATGGAGAAGGAGAATTTATTGTTTCAATGAAGAAGATAGGTGATAAAGGGGACATCACGGCTGAGGAAGAAAACGAAGTTGTTGAGGCTATCGATGAAGAAGAAGAAGAAGAAGAGCACGAGGATGAAGAGGATGAAGTGCAACCTAGACGATCTCAAAGGTTGACTACAAAGCCTTCTTATCTCGATGATTACGTCTTGTTGGCTCAAGTAGACGGAGAACGTTTGTTGATGATAATAAATGATGAGCCATGGGACTTTAAGGAAGCAAAAGAGATAAAAGTATGGATTGATGCGTGTAAAGATGAGATCTTCTCTATAGAAAAGAATAACACATGGGACCTTGTTGAGCTACCGGTTGGAGTAAAGCCAATCGGGCTTAAATGGGTGTTCAAGATCAAACGCAATGCCAATGGAAGCATTAGCAAGTACAAAGCTCGGTTGGTGGCAAAAGGATATGTACAAAAACATGGAATTGATTATGACGAGGTGTTTGCACCAGTGGCTCGTGTCGAGACTATACGCTTGATCATTGCTCTCGCGGCTTCAAATGGATGGGAGGTTCATCACCTAGACGTAAAGACCGCATTTCTCCATGGAGAACTAAAGGAAGATGTGTATGTTGTGCAACCAGAAGGGTTTATTGTAAAAGGAGAAGAGACTAAAGTTTATAAACTAAGGAAGGCTCTATACGGACTACGCCAAGCACCTAGGGCTTGGAACATCAAACTGAATCAAATACTGCGTGGGCTTAACTTCAAAAGATGCTCGAAGGAGCCGTCACTTTACCGGAAGGAAGAAAGTGGAAATCTTCTTGTGGTGGTCGTGTATGTAGATGACCTACTTGTCACCGGCTCTTCCCTCGATATGATATTAATGTTTAAAAATGGAATGGCAAGACAATTTGAGATGAGTGATCTTGGTAAGCTAACCTATTACTTAGGAATCGAATTTCATCAAAGAGAGGATGGCATTATCTTAGTACAAGAGAGATATGCAAAGAAGATCCTTGAAGAAACCGAGATGAACACGTGTAACCTTACACATACACCGTTGGAGATGAATGCAAAGATGTCTAAGGCGACTAATGAGAAGAGGATCGATGAGACGAGGTACCGTCGGAGCATTGGCTGTCTTCGTTACCTGTTACATACTCGACCAGACTTGTCTTTCTCTGTTGGATTGCTCAGTAGATATATGCAAGAGCCTAAAGAACCGCATGGTGCTGCACTAAAACAAGTCTTAAGATACTTGCGAGGCACGTGTTCTCTTGGACTGTTCTTTGCGCGTGGTAAAGGTCTAAAACTTGAAGGTTATAGCGATGCCTCACATAATGTGGATGATGATGATGGAAAGAGTACAACGGGTCATGTGTTTTACCTTGGTGATAGCCCTATATCTTGGTGTTCAACTAAACAAGAGATAGTGGCTTTATCAAGCTGTGAGGCAGAGTTTATGGCCGCGACCGAGGCTGCAAAACAAGCAATTTGGTTACAAGAACTATTGAGTGAAGTTCTTGGCAAGGCATGTGGACGTGTGGTCATACGAGTTGACAATAAATCTGCGATCGCGCTTACTAGAAATCCTGTGTTTCATGGCCGTAGTAAGCATATACATCGAAGGTTCCATTTTATTAGAGAATGTGTTGAAAACGAGCAAGTAGAGGTTGAGCACGTTCCGGGGAATGAACAGAAAGCGGACATCCTTACAAAGTCACTTGGAAGAATTAAATTCAAGGAAATGAGAAGTTTGATTGGAGTACAAGATGTGTGCGATGAGGAGTTCAAGCTTAAGGGGGAGAATGTTGAGTTAAGCTTGAAGAAAAAGGAAACTTAGGAAACAAGCAATTAACCTAATCCTATCATGTTGAGGAATTGGAAGTTAACATATATGTTAACTTATAGGATTAGGAAATATAGCTCTCTATATATATATGCTGATGTCGATGATAAGAACTTGTGAGTTGTGAAAGCTAGAGAGCTTGATTGAATTGTTATTAAGCTTTGCTTGATTGATTGAATAAGAGAAGGACTTCTTATTATTGTCTTGAGTTTCTTTTAAAGCTTTGTGATTCTATAGTTTATTCATTTAGATCTCTCTAAGCACGTTACTGGAGTCTCATTCAGCAACAGACCGTATGAACCTATCTGAAATGCTACTCAACCGTAAAACAGTCCTAATAAATTTCCATTTTCTTGAGTTTCGAGACAAATCTTGTAGCAATGTTACGTCTTTGTCTTGAAGATGTATGGCACGTTACTGGAGTCTCATTCAGCAACAGACCGTATGAACCTATCTGAAATGCTACTCAACCGTAAAACAGTCCTAATAAGTTTCCACTGTCTTGAGTTTCGAGCAAATCTTGTAGCAATGTTACGTCTTTGTCTTGAAGATGTATGGCTAAAACACATCTTTGTTAATCATATTTCTAGAGTTGTGTGTTTTGCTGAATATAAATCCAAGTTGAAAAATGCAGATTTCAAACAGAAGAAGAGGCATGTATAGTCATGATATGAAGAAGCCTCTAAATTTCTACATGGTAACTATATTTTCTTCCCTTTTTTTTTGTTTCGTTTCTGACAATATACTGTTGTGACTTCATTTCCTTCTTCCTTGCCTAAGTATTATGATCGATGAGTGTTGTTGATATACAGATTGATGCATTCACTGACTCAGCCTTCACCGGGAAACCCAGCAGTAGTGTGCATTCTTGATGGAAAAAAATGAGAGAGACGACTCTTGGCTTCAGTCTCTTGCCACTGAGTTTAACATTCCCTTGACTTGTTTTGTTATTCCCATCACTGGCTCTCATCCACCACACTTCTTGCTCCGGTGGTTCACTCCAACTGTAGAGGTTTTACAGAGTTTTTGCCTCTTACAAGATAACCATCCAAAACCATATATCTAAGATTGAGTCCAACTTAACTTTCTAACCACATTTGAATGTGTTAACACTAAAATATTTTATGAATTAGATATCCTGGTTTTAAATAAACAAAAGCTCGCTCCAATGCTGTCTAGTTGTTGGGATCTTCATGATCATGACCTTGTGACTCAAGCTCAACATTAGCTTCTGCTCACACTGTCTTCTCAAACGGACTGGTTGGTTCTTCTGACACGGTTGAGTTTTCAACTCACTCAGGGATTCTAACTGATGATTGTGAAGCCAAATTAAGGATCTTTCTTCATCGAACTGAAATTCCCTGTGATTACAACTTGCGAGTACAGCTCAAATGATTTCTCCACGTTCTCTAAAGCCTTGAACGGAGCTACCATTGTCGATGTTAGAGGAACTACAACAGATAGAATCATGGTTATCACCCATTTCACACAAACAAAAATAAATTCCTTACAACCAAAAACTGATGATATCATGAAATGCCCTGTAAAAGTGATGAATGTTACCGCTGCTGCTCCTGTAGGATCTCCTTAATGATTTCTGCAGTAGACTCTTTTTTCCTAAAATAGGGGTCACTGAGGTTAAGAAACTAACATGGATTTACATGGCAGCAGCTTTGATCAACTCTCACCTTCTTACTTACATCTCTAAGCCTTTTCTATTCAGGACTCTGCATGTGGAAGTGCACATTGTTCATTAGCACATTACTGGAGCCTCAAGATAAACAAATGTGATTTTCTTACTGAAGGTTCATTACGATAAGGAGAAGCAGGTCCTGCTCACTAGTAATGAATGGCTCTGTCTTAATTTAATTGGCTGCCTTTAACTATCAGAGTATTTAATAAAGGACAGAACCTTTAAATTCACCCCACCCTTTAAAACCAATCAAATTTCCACATAGATTATTAATTAAAAAATATTAAATTAAATAAAAAATAGCTACAAAAAATAAAAACGCTAATTTTCACGACGCTAACGCTTTCACCTAAACCTTAATATAAATTGAAACCAAAATAATTATTTTATTAAATTTTAAATAAGATTACAATTTATTAACTAAAACAAAATACTATTAATGACTTCCTTAAGGATTTTGGCTTCTATTTATTTTTTCTTTTTCTTAGTTGCAGAGATTTTAGTTTTATAAACTGTGACCGTCACTTTAAATATTTGTTAAAGTGATTGAAAACTTAAAATATTTCTTTAAGGAGGGTTTGGAGATTTTATGGGTGAATAATAATGGAAAAAAAGAGGTTGGTTTTAGGGCTGACTTGAAATTATAGGTTAATTTTGACAAAAGCCCATTTTTTTGTAGTCATTTGATATATTAGATTATTTTAAAACTATATCATTCTAGTGACAATTTGAAACAAATGTTTTTAAATTATTTTGTTATTCTATTATATATATAGTTTCGATGATATTTTCAACCTTTCTCTGTTTTTACTGTAAATAGATTTTTATAGTAAAATCTTTTCAAATCTGATTTATTTTTTATTTCACAATAGAGTTAAATATGTTACTTAAAATAGGGTAATTCATTTATTTATTTATATTTGTTAATTTTTTTTTATTCTGAATAGAGTATGATTGTAGAGAAACTCAATTCTAGTATAGTGTTACTTGAATTCCAATGCAATAATATACTGGAGATGCTATATAAGTTTTGCAGAAAGCAGCAAAATGTTGATTGATTTTAACTCTTGCACCGATTGTAAAAGGTTTACTGCATACTTTTTTTTAAAGGGTTTTACTGCATACTTGATTCTCCTTTTAGCCTAATATTAGTGATTAACTTAGACATTGTGACAACAACTAAGCTATGCAAACTTTAAAAAGAACAAAACAAAGAGAGAGAAGGAGAGACAAACTTGCAAATTGGTTATAACTTATATCACAACATGAATATATACAGTAGTGACAAATGGGTTGATCTTATTTTGGGGTATAATGACTACTAATCCAAAGGCAACGAAGCATACACGACACAAGAATTTTTCATTATAATATTTCTTTTTATTTGACTCTACTTCTCCACATTAATATATGTAAAAATTGGTCAGTGGCACCCTGGTCGGATCATTAATAAATCCATTCATCCGGGAGAAGTTTCTCCGGCGAATCAATCGGAGTTTTGACTTCAACGTCCATAGGTGTTTGCCCCATTTCGCTCTTCAACTTAGAATCAGTTTCTCGAATTTCTACATTCAAAACAAAATAAATTACATTTAAAATTGTTCTTTTTCTATTTGACATGATGGTTTTAAATACAGTCTGCATATGTTTTTTTCTTTAAGAAGAGAATGATGGCCGCCGGAAAAACCTGAACGGGGGGAAATGTGAATTCCGTTGTTGTGAACATTAAGATTGAGCGCTTGAACAACACGCGTCGGGAGAAGCACCGGCGAGTAAGCTGCGGCCATATAGTTTTTGTTTGTTACAATACAAGTAATAAAAATCATAACATCAAAGTTGTGATTGGTAACAATATGTAATGGAATAACTAAACGTGATTTCGGAAGTATTAATCATTCGCAACAGAAACTAATTTATAAAAAACATGAAAACGGATTTTAAAGGTTTTATGCTTTAATACAAAACAAAAACAAAATTTCTCTTTTTATAAAAAGAAGTGTTAACGTTAAATGGAAGTTGAAAGTAAAGATAACCCCTGAAGTTGTTCATCTACCGGTAGTGGTTTTGAACCGAAAGTTACAAAGATTTTAGTATAAGCAGTTGGAAAATATATGATTATCCAATTAGAAACATTTTTCTTCATACTAATTAAGTATAAAATTCATTAATAGTTACCTGGTTTATTGGTTGGCGGATGAGAAGCGTTGGCCGGGAGAAAAACGCCAGTGCCAGGTGTTGTACGGCCCGGCGAAACCAAGAAAAATGCTTGCATTTGGTCCTCTCCCTTACTCCTTTGCCAATTATTTTGCCTTGTATTATACTTCTGCACAACTCATAAAAATATATTGGCATATTTTTAGTTTTGAGGTTTTAAAACACACAATAAAATATGTAAATATTAATTAAACAAATATTTCTTCCAGTATCGAAAAAGACTCTTTAAATTTAGTTTACAAAATATTGACAAAAGTCAGTCAAAAATTACTCTTTCTCAAAAAAGTCAGTCAAAATTTACCATAGAAAAATTTTCTCTGAGAGGAGGTGCACCGGGTCGACGGAATCCACCGCTGCCATGATGGTGGTAGTTGTGGTTCTTGAGGGATTTATGCAACTGTACGAGAAACAAAGAAGTTAAGAACGATTTTAATGATATAAAACAAGATCAAACTAATATGATAATAATCAGTTATAAAAACTTGTATATATGAGGATATAAACCTGATGTTTCTTGGAATGATCAAACAAGGGATCTTGGAGGACATGAGAGGATAACCATATTTGCCTATCTTTGTGACCGATAATGTCACCCATTTTAAACTGATATAAAAGTTAAACGAACTTTGAATTAATCTTCCAAGAAGATTAGAAGGCGAAGAAAAAAGAAAGAGGAGAAGAGGTTTGATCTTGCCCAACTTCTAACCTGAACCTCAACTATAAATATTACCCACGATGTATTTGGAAAGTAGAGGGAGACGTTGACGACAAATTGTTTGGAATGCTAATTATTATTTATTTTAGGTAATATTATAAAGTTTTCAGTGCCGCCATTTAAGTTGTTTTTTTTTTGTTTTAGTTAAAAGAAAATTTAATTATCCGTTGACAACAGAGAAAGGAAATTAATGATTTATAATTTGAATTTGGCTTCATCATAGAGCATCTCTAAAAATACTATCTATTTTAGAGTTTGAGTTTGCAAAACTCTATATTTAAAGTTTCAAAGTGTTTTTTTTTTCCAAAAGCAAAACTTCAAATTTAACTTTAAAAATTATTTGTGATTTACACTATATTACTTATATCCACCATAATTAATTTAAATCCATATTTTTTTATAAATAGCCAGCACACATATGTAGAAATATCGTAGTAATATTAATTAATAAAATATTACATTAAAATATAAAATTATAAATAGAAATACTTAATTAAATATTAAACTAAAAGCAAAATATCACATTATTACATAAAATTATTTCCATAATGCTCTATCTTCGGTTACACAAAATATGTTTGGAAAATATTTTAGAAGTCCTGGAACAAATTTATTAGACTATTAGTGTTGTTGTAATATTTTAATTTGTGTAATATTTATGTCTTCATGTATCTGTTTAAAGTTTTTAATTAAGTTTCTTTTGTAAGATTTTTGTTGTCTAATTCTAGTTTTAAAGTATTATAAATTCTTATTTTAACATTTTATTTAATTTTAAGTGTTAAATTTAAATTTATAAAAATTAATTTGAAATATTTAAAATATACAAAAATTTTAAAGATTAAACGATAAATGAGAAAATAAATAAATCATAAATATGGTGTGTAATTAATTATAAGGACCAAGATACAAATAAAAAATGAAACTTTAAATTTAGAGTTTTGCTCTAAATTTGAAGTTTTGGAGTTCTTTCTTGGAGAGCAAATAGCTATATATTTGAAGTTTCTTCTCAAGATGTTCTTAGAGGATGAAACAAGAGTTAAACACCCTTTCATGTCAAATTTTCAAAACAAAACAATCATTTTACATTATACTCCATATGTTTCATTTTCAGTGTCGTTTTGATTTTGTGCACATATATTAAAGAAACAATTAATTTTGTATATTTTCTAAATAAAAACACAATTACCTATACACTTAACCATATTTTAACTAATAGAAAAATAAGTTGCTGAATAAAATTAATAAATTTTTTATTAAAAGTCGAAAACGATATTTATTTTGTAACGAAAAAATTTATGTACAATGACACTTAATTTGAAACGGAAGAAGTATATAGTTTTTTTTGTCATATTCACATAACAAGCAGCTTGGTATTTGTGGGGACAACGCCAGCATTAATGAAAGTTACTAGACTATAACTTTGTTTTCATATAATTTTGCTCATGAAAAGTTTTCTTTTCGATATAATACGTGCAACATCAATATTAGTAAAAACAATTATCATCTTAAATTTTATTTTTCCCTTTCAAGAGTATTCAGAATTATTAAATTAACTAGATTTTTTAACCGCGCTACGCGCGGATAAGATATTATATGTATTTCTTAATTCTAAAAAAATAATATATAATATTGTATTACATTATTTAAAGAATATAAATAAGACTACATAACATAAATATATTTTTAAAATTTTCTATATGGAAATCATTATGTTGTTTGATTGTTATACTTGATTCACATATTTGCATAGTTATTTATGATAGATGAATAACTATATTTTTATTATCAGTAAATAATATATATTTATTATATAATATAAGAAAAATAAAATTATTTACTTTTAAAACAAACTTGTCTCATGTTGGAGACTCGGTTATACACATATCATATTTGAATGAGACATTTTTACAGTTATCAATCTTCTTAACAGTCAAGAAACAAATCTGAATATCAGAACAATATCTCATACGATCTCTTTGTGGAATAACTTCTCTGAAGAAATTGAATTTAGGCATCAAAAAGGACTGGAAATGGATGTGGAGATGTGTTATCTAAGTGAGCTTTACAAAATACTATTCATAGTTCATATATCATTTTTGTTCATTTTATTTTTTTGTCCATCATTTCTTAAACATCTTGAAATAACTGATACTAATTAATAATAAACCTTTGGCTGGCAAAAAAAATCAAATTTGTCTAATTATCGCTTAATTTGTCTAACTGATATATATGTATTTCTCAATTCTAAAAAAATAATGTATAATATTGTATTACATTATTTAAAGAATATAAAATAAGACTGCCTAATATAAATATATTTTTAGAATTTTCTTTATGGAAATCATTGTGTTGTTTGATTGTTGTACTTGATTCACATATTTGCATAGATATTTGTGATAGATGAATAACTATATTTTTATTATCAGTAAATAATATATATTTATTATATAATATAAGAAAAGTGAAATTATTTACTTTTTAAACAAAGTTGTATCATGTTGGGGATTTGGTTATAGACATATAATATTTGAAGGAGACATTTTTACAGTTATCAATCTTCTTAACAGTCAAAAAACAAATCTGAATATGAAAACTGAATCAAAAAGGACTGGAAATGATGTGCAAATGTGTTATCTAAGTCAGCTTTACAAAGTACTACTATTCATAGTTCATATATCATTTAAGTCCATCATTTCTTAAATATCTTGAAATAATTGATGCTAATTAATAATAAACTTTTGGCTGGCAAAAAAAATCAAATTTGTGTAATTAACGTTTAAATAGTTTATTAATATTGTCTAAGAAGCTTTCAATTGATATCATAGTTTAATTTTTATTAGTTTTTTTTGTTAATTTTAGAGTTTTTTGTATTTAAGATTTTTTTCCATATTAAGCTTATATTTCTTTCACATAATATATATATGTTATAAAAATTACCATCAAATCAGTTTTACTTATTTATTATTATTTTTTTAATGAAAATACATTTTTTAAATAATTTAATTTAAAATAAAATTATATATTAATTTGTTTTATTCTAACAATTTGATTGATTTAATTAATTTGCTTTGGTGCATAACTTAAAAAGTTTCATATGAATCGGAGAAAGCAAGCTTATGTTGTTATATAATATTTATTTGTGTATATGGAATCTATATATAATGCTAATGTATAAAGAAAGAACATTATTTTTTTGTAACTTCAAAAAGATACATTATTACAATTTAAAATTAATTAAAATGGAATAAAATGGTAATTAAATAAATCTAATTGTTTTCTTATCTTGTTTAGTTGGATTCTCATGAAAAGAAATCGATAGGTTAAACAAATGTTTCAAAATTTGTTGTGTTATTGTTTTGTCTATAAATTACAAAATTTATTGAATTGATATATTTAATTATTGCACCCTTAAATAATATTTTATTAAGACATTAGAGAACTATGTTTTGAGTTGTTTTGTCAAAATTGTACAAAAATCTATGCTTTTTCATATTTGTCACGAAAATTTATATGTTAAACTTACTTTTACAAAATTCTTAACTTTGTCACGAAAACAAAAATCTATGCTTTTTCATATTTGTCAATGTTCACACACTTTCAAAGAATATATTAGCTTAGTCACTTACTAAGTATCGGAGTCTTGAAAGTTGAATCCATATTATTGTAAATGTATATAAGAGTTTGTGATTACATATTTAGTGATTCTTGTATATGTGTCCAAGGAAGTTTCAATGGCTTAGTGGTATATGTCATATATTTATGTCATACTAACCCGGGTTCGATCATTTCCTTTGCATTGTTTTTTTCATTTTTTACGAAAAAATAAATGAGATGACGTGACAACTTCGGACTCTCTGATTGGACGATTTTTTGTGCCTACGTGGACACTCTAGGAGGAGCTTATATCCCCTTTTAGTATAGTATAGATATTCTGTTGACAAATTAAAATATTATAGTTGTTGGCAAAATAAATAAAATTAGAATATTTTTATGGTTTCTAATGAAAGATTAAGGAGATCATGTCGAGGGAGTGGGTTGAGTTGTATTGGGTAAACGCATCCTCTAATATTTAATTACGTTGTTTAGTTTAATGCTATGCTTTAAGTCGTTCCTCAAAATGACCATAACTTCTACAAGTAAAGCAGGGCGTTACCTAAACTTCAAATTATAATTTTATAATGTGTTTATGGGGTTTTAATTTTTTACTATAACGTAATTCAACTGAGAAACCGTAAATTTGTATAAAAGATCAAAACCCAAAAACTTGGATGCATATGATATTCAATAAGCAAACTACTAAACCTACAAGTTTTCGTATTTAAATACCAACCATAATTTTAATCCCTTATATATTAAAGGAAAAATATTGCAATTTTTTTATCTATGACACGTGTCATCATTAAAATGATTTTTGAATCACTAGAAAATTAAGCTGGTCCGTCTAAACATATACTATATTTTTTATAAAACTAATCATAAATTAATTATTGATGTAAAAAGGATTTTCATTATTTCCTTAAATAAAAATTACAAAATTATCTAATATAATCAAAATATATATTGCAATTAATGATATTGAATAATAAAGATTTTTTAAAAACTTTTATCATTATTTTTAAAACTTATATTTTCGTATATGTTATATTTTGAATTTTTAAAAAAGATTTTAAATTACTAAAATTGATTTTAAATTACTAAAATTGATAAACGTCTTACATTAAAAAATTGTGATCAATGGTTTAATTTTTTGATGTAACAAGATACAAATGATCATAAATTATATGAATAGAAATTCTCTTTTATTAGATATTCATATTAAAAGTATATAAATTTTAATACTATTTAAATCAAATTATATGCCATAAAAAATAGATATTTTAGTTCTTAAATTTGCATTGAACAGAACTTGATATTTTAATATTACAATATGCACTGTATTTTTAAATATGATTATAAATATTACTAAAATTATTAAAAGCTCACATTGAAATTTTTGTTTTCAGCAGTTTAATTTTTTTTGTTATAAAAATAAAAATGATCATAAAATCATATGAGTATGATATTTTATTTAAAAGAAAACCATATTAAAAAGTATACTATATGTGTATGTTAATTTCATTTAAATTTAACTATATAGCATAGTAAATAGGTAAATATAGTTGTTAAATAGAAATAGTATTTATTTTGATTTATGTATTCGTGTCAATTTAATTATATTTGTAATTGTTACTTACCTCTCAATTATTCAATATATATTTATTATTTATTTATTTTATAATTCATAAAAATGCAAAATAAATAATAGTATATTTGAAAAATTGTATACTAGATATTCATTCCGCGCAAGAGTGCGGATCTTAATCTAGTTTAACTTATATTTCCACAAATTCTTAAGCCTGCCAATTATAGTTTTACAATTACAACCAACCATGTAATTCAAATTTAAAATAAAATAAAGAATAAGATTCGAACAATTAACCAAATGTAGTTTGCCAACCAGCATAAAAAGCTATAATTTTCTATTAACACTTTTGATGAAAATTTAGACACCTACTTGCTTAATCGATATACCAAAATATATTGGTTAATGGTTAAACTTTAAAATAGTAGACTAAGCGAACAAATCCACTCTGGACACAAGTCTTTGAAGCTTACACAAAGTCATAACCACCCAACAAGAAGAGTCGAAGTAGGTTTTTTTCAGTTAGTCAACCTCTCAAAGATCATTTGACATCATCACCCTATAGAGAACTAACTATAGAGAAAAGAAACCAACAAATAAAAATTGGCACCAAACAAAAAGTTCTAGCAATATAAAATTTTTGACAAAAAAAGAGCAATCCTTTGCAGCCTTGGACACATCACTCTCCATCAGCTCTAACTGTCCGAGCAAATTACTGATTCATCATATCTCCTCTCTAAATATAGCAAAAAGCTTCCAGGATTCACTCCAAAACGAGTTCAGTTTTCCAACCGATACTGACTCTGCACTCCAAAACGAGTTAAGTTTTCCAACCGATACTAACTCTGCAGCTTTGAGGCTCAAGAAATGGTGGTCGAGAATTCAGTCACACGCATTAGACTAGTTAGTCTTATAAGCTCCTTAGTCTCTTCATCCATCTCTACGTTGTCCTTTGCCATCCTCTCTTCAACTATGAGTGCCATTTCACCGGCTTTCGCGTAGGTACGCAACAAAGAATTGTAGAGCTGAGTGTTCACATGACCAACCTTTTGGAGAATAGCCATAAGCTTCTCTGCTCCTTTAACATGTCCTTGTTCCTCGAGTTCCTTGCACACCGCTTTAAGCAACCTTACATTCACAGTCCATTTCTTCACAGCATCAATGGCTTTCCCGAAACAATCCAACACTTTGTCCATGTCTTTACGCTTGAGATACCCCCATGTGAGAATCTCGAATGTAGAATAGCTAGGGTTTATCCCTTTCTCCACCATTCGTTCGTAAAACTTGTCTCCCAGGTGAGTCTCCTCCGCTCTGTTCATGTACTCCGCAAGGATTAGATTGGGGATTCTAGCATCTCTTGTCCCAGAAACAGACTCCCACTCATCGTACAAACCTTTGGCTTGCTCGAAGTCTCCAAGCTTGAGCAGTGAAGATATCATGCTGAGATACTCTGCATCATTCATCTTGTTGAAAGATGACTTAATCATCTTCCAGGTAGAGTCAACTCCATCTTTGTCCCCCAAGTTCCCGTGCAGACTAATGAGAGATGCATAAGCAACCCTGTGTCTCTTAGAGACTAACTTCTCCATCTCCTTCAAAGCAAGTTTAGCCTTATCGAGATTACCCGTCTTAGCATAGAGATTGGTGAGGACGCTGTAAGTCACCCAGTCAGGACTCAAGTTTGCTTCCTTCTTTACCTTAAGATAAACTTTCTCGGCGGCTTCCACATCATTCCGGGAGGCAAAAGCAGTCATCCAGAGATTATAGGTAACAATGTCAGGCGAAGTCTTGCTCTTGAGCTCCTTAATAATCTCGGGGACTTTCTCAAACTGCCCATTGGAGATGTACATGGACAACATGTGATTGTAAGGCAGACAAGAAGACTTCAAGAAACCACATTCGGCCATCCTCTCAAACAAGGCTTCGGCTTTATCAGAGAGCTTGTTCTTGACATAGGTATGGAGAAGAGATGTGCAAGCAGCATGGTCTCGCATTTGATCTGGCATGTCTTGGAAGAACTTCTCAGCGCTGTTCAAGCCACGGATCTTAGAAATCAAATCCAAATGTACAGCATAATCACCAGGTTGCAGCTTTATATCTTCCTGCACAACCATCCACTCACATATCTACACAAGAAGAAGAAGAACACTTTTATCATCAATCCACTTAGTAATCGGAGTAAACGAAACTCAACCTCAAGAGCGTGTTTGTATCGCTTAATCTTACGAAGCTCCCTAACGATCCGATTAAGCTCGTACTTGCCAACCGTATGCCCTTCTTCTTTCCATTTCCGTATACTAACCACCGCGCTGCGTTTGGTATACGTAAGCCTTAATAGCCTCCCTCCTAGAGTGTCTCTCCCTCCTCCTACCAGAGCTCCACTCTCCGTCGTCTCCGCCGTTGCGGCCGAGAAAACGCGGCAAAGGGACGCTACGGTTGCCCGGGTACGGCGGAGAAATATGCTTAGATTCATGTTTTCAGTCCAAGTTTTTTTATTAGGTTAATGTGTATGTAAATACCAATTATTATCGGGCCTATAATATAATGTTTTGTTTTTTATTAGCCCAATGTTAAGCACCCCCACCCTATTTTTTTGAGAAAAAGACTAAGATAGCACCAAACCAAGTTTTTGTTCCCAAAGTAGCACTTAAGGCTCAAAGTCACAAAAATAGGTTTCATTAAAGAGGTAAATATACACTTATACCTCTTGGGTTAATTAATCCAAACCTTAGGGTTTAGAGTTAAGAGGGTGAGGTTTTGGAATTAGGGTTTAAAATTTTTTAAAAAATAAATACTAAAATAAAAAATAAAAATTTATAAAATTGTTTCAAAAATTATTTTTAAACTATAAAAAGAAAATTTGAAAAAAAAATAAAAAAAATTCAAATTTTTTTTTTAAATTATAAAAATTTCGAATCTGAAAACATATAATCTGAAACTATAAAAAAATTTTATTTTTTTTATTTATTTATTTTTTATTTATTTTTTTTTGTTTATTTAATTTAAATCAAGGATATTAGGGACATTTTACCCTTTAATGAATGTCATTTTTGTGACTTTCTCCTTCTAGTGCTCTTTTTGAGACATAAACTTCAAAAGGTGCTATTATTGACAATTGCCCTATTTTTTTCTCTGATTAAAAGTAAATATGAAACAACCCAACTTCATATTTTATTCTATAATGAAATTCACTCCATGGAATAATCTATTTTTTTTTTGTTCACCACTCTATTATGGAGCAGAAAATAGAGTAAGGTTAGAACAATTTTACTTTATTTTCACTTTTACTCAATTCCAGAGCAAAAAATAGGATTTTACGTTGGAGATGCTCTAAGCTCAATTACATTTTAAATAATATTAATTTGACATCAGCCCAAAAAGGTTGGAAAATTGTCATAAATGCCACATTCATAGTACCACTTTCATATTTTTTTAGATGAAATGTTAAATTTACTAGGGGCATTGCCTCCGCGCAAACGCGAAGTTATGAAGAGAGTTTTTGTTTTATCTCAATATTTGCTAGGGTTATTGTAGTTGTGAATTTTGCGTTTTGGGTTGATCATCGTTTTTCAAGTTTTTTTTATTGTTATAGGGTTAGAGTTGTGATGATGAACTGTGTAGGTATTGTTCTCCAGTTATGAATGACTAAACTGGGTTAGTAATGTGATTGATATAGTTCGTGGTGTTGTTTGATGTGTTACTGAAACTTATTGTTTGTTTGTCTTTTTAATTTGTTTCTTATACTATTGAGAGTACATAAATTATATTAAGGTTGTTGATAGTACTTTTTGTTTCTGGATATTTTTTTTCTACTTTAGTTGTGTAAGTTGTGTGTATTAAGTAAGAATTTTTATTATCCTTTTTATGTTTGTTATATGTTTTGTTTTTAAATTGTTGCTTTTACCGGACATTTAAAATGAAGAATTGTAGAAATAACTATAAAATGAGTGACAGTTCTGAGTATTTGTGCCTTAATGGGTTTTAAATAAATTTATGTATTTCTCATAAGAAGACTATAGCATTGGCATGTTAACATTGGGCATGTAAGCTATTTTCATAAGACAAGGGGAGTGATCAGGTGGAGATGTTCTTACCGCCTTTGTGTCTGTCAGGATTGTCTCTTATATCTCTTGGTGTGCATGTGTTTGTTTCTCTTTTATTTGATGGGTAATATGTAAACAAAAATCGTTGTTAGTTGTATTTATCAGAGTTCGTAACTGATTCTGCTATTTTGTTTAGATGATTTCAGTGATCTTGGTTGTCGTCTTCGTCTTCTTCGTAAGCATTTGCGAAAGTAAGTTTGTAAATTGTTAAATAGCTAGCCGTGTAGTTTGTATTTGTTTAGCTGATTCGATGTATGTGTCGCTGAGTTTTAATTGAGGTGATTGGTTTGATATATTTGTTTTGAAGTTTATTTGTAAGATTAGACACAAAAAAATGTGATCATTAATGATTCGTCTTTTTTGGAGATTCTAGTTTTTGGTGTTTTGATTGTTTGGTTGTTGTGGTTTCTTTTAAGCTGTAGAATAAATGTTTGTGTGAAATTAATTTGATAAGTAAGAGAGATAAATAGACGACCACATATCATGGGTAGGAAATATTTTTGATCATTGATGTTAGCACAATATAGACGGTAATATGAAGGAAATTGTGTGTTGGTGTTTCTTACGGGTCATTGAGGAGACGGATAACGACTCGAGTTGTGTCTTTGGTGAGGTCAGAGCCCTGGACATAACAGATTTTCCAACCACATTTGCGAGTTTAAATATCAGTTATGATATCGAAACATAATATAAACCCAACTGCAATATGATAATATACTTGGGAATTCTAGGTTTGTGTTTGCAATCACTTGAAAGTTGTCGAACAGTCTAATCATGACTGTAGATTGATCTCAGGAGCACCCGTGATGATTTCATCAAAAATGGTTGGTGGGATGAAACGAATGAGGAATGGATGATCAGTTATCTTGTACATGCTTGAGCGCATAACAACCTCAAAATGATAGACTTTCACAATGGAACCGGCTTTTAAAGATGGCATGTAATGATTAGCACATCCGGCGGGAATGATCCCACAAATCACAAAATTTGCAAATAATATTATTCAGCAAATAATAGTTTAGTAATTTTTAAATTTAAAAAAAAATAAGTTGTCAATATTTGTTCAAAAAAGTTGTTGAAAGTAAATTTGAAAATTGAAATATTTATGTTTTTTTATATGGTATCTATTTAAATTTAAAATGATATATATATATATATATATATCTTAATCTTAATACTTATTAAATGAGACTTTCTGCTTATATGATTTTGTAATCATTTGTATCTTTTTATTATAAAAAAATTAAATCATGGATCACAAAATTTGAATGTGATACTTTTAACAGTTTTAATAATTTATAGTCGTTTTAAAAAAATCAAAATATAACATATACAGAAAAATTGAAATTTTTATTATATGGCTAATGTGGTTGTTTAATTTATTTTAATAATTTTAAATTAGACAAATATGATAGAAGATACACTAATTTTTATCGGATCTTTACCATTCAAAATAATTAATTGATATATATATATATACTTTAGTTACATTAGGAAATTCCGTAAATTTTTATTTAAGGAAATAATGAAAAAAATAATAATAAATTTATAGTTAGTTTAATAAAAACTTTATTATATATTTAAATAGACCAGCATATTTCTCTAAAGATTTTTAGAATCATTTTAGTGATGACACATGGATACAAAAAAAAATGTTGTAACACTTCTCAATTAATATACAAGGGACTCTGCCATCAAAGCCTTTGTGACCAACTGTCCCAACCCAACTTAACTTGTCTAAGGTTAAAAGTTAAAACTTTAAACCTAGATGATGCAATGGCCCAATTTATTGTTAGGGTATGGCTCCATAAGTTTTATTGTCATATATCTTTATGTCTTCATTTGGTAGTGCATGTGCTTGACAAAACCAAAAATAATAATATTGGAAATGTTTTACAAGGCTTTCGTAAACTTATACGGAACTGTCTAGCACATCCAGAATCTATGGAAGTTTTTTTTGTGGTTAGTTTTTGGTTTGGTCTAATAGTAGAAATGAAATTATATGTCACATTGGTCTCTATTAGCAAAAGTTTCTCATGAAGGAAACTTGTGATGGGGCATACTTGCAAAGACAGTCAGCTGGAGACTGCTCTGTAGAGAAGGTAAAGGATTGAGCGTAACAAGTTGTACAACTCATTCTTGGTGCTGCCTTCCTTACTGTTGAATGTTGAATCCGAGAGAGAAATTATAGAGTTTATGAATTCACTAATCGCAGGGGACTTGATATTGATTCAGTACATTGTAAGTTTGATAAATAAGATAGAAAGTGTGGATATTAATAACATGTGATAGTATGGTTTCATGACCACCATGCAGCAGATTTTACATTGCAATCACTCACACCTGAAGGTGTATAATCAAATCTGACAAGGCAAATTACATTGTTGGTATGTTGTTCTAAGCATCCTCCTGTTTCCAAATCCTGATGGTTCTATCTAAATGATTAGCGGAAGAAGCAATCTGGTTGTGAAGAGGATGGCAAGTGACAGAGATGACAGCGTCAGTGTGGCCTTGTAGTCTCTGCAGTATAGTTTTATGCTGAAGATCCCAGAGATAGACACAGTTGTCTTCAGATCCGCTGACAATGTACTTGCCGTTGGTCACAGAAAAGGCGGATGTGATGCAGAACACTTTGTTGGTATGTCCTGTGTATACCTTTATAAACTTGCCAGAAGCATAGTTAGAGAGCTTCTGTGGTCCAGGAAAAGAGAGAGAGAGTAATAATTAATGAAAGAAGATTAGTAAAGTTTGAATGGAAGGAGGAGGGAGGGAGGGAGAGTTACGAGAGTACTATCAAGAGTGGCAACGAGGATGAACTTGCCATTAGGGGAGAACTTGGCGAAAGAAACAGCAGGAGACTTGTCATCAATCAAAGTCTTCAAGCAAGTCCCTTCCTTGGCATCCCATATCTTACAGGACCCATCGTGACTCCCCGACACAATCAAGGACCCGTCGCGATTGAAATGCACGCTCGTAATAGGCATCGAGTGAGCCTCCTTAATGACGCGCACGCACCTGCCCGTCTTCACCTCCCAGATCCGAATCGTCTCATCGAACGAACCGGACACGATCAGATTCGAGGGAGGGTTGAAGTTAACGCAGAAGACGAAGTTGGTGTGGCCTCTCAGCACCTTGAGACACTCGTAGGGAGCCCGTGCGTCCCAGATCCGAAGCGTGCAGTCGTCCGAGGCCGAGCACGTGTAGTGCGAATCGGAGGACCATGCTAGATCCGAGACACCACTCGAGTGTCCTTCGTATCGATGGATCAGGGAGTAGTTCGTTGCCGACCATAGGATCATGCTCTTGTCCAGGGAGGCGGAGGCCAGAAGGTTTCCGTCGTTGGAGTATTTCACGCACGAGATCGCCGCCGTGTGCCCTTCTAGGGTTTTCAGGTGACGGTAAGGCTTGAACGTCTGACTACCTCCGCTTGTGCCTGCGCCGTTACCGACTCCGTTTCCACCGCTTGGCATCGCCCTCGATCGATCTATCTTTTTTTGTGGACAAAATTCATTAACCAAATTCTCCGTCTATACATATTCTCTTTCTTCAATTACATTTTTACCCTCTTCTTCCCTCTTGGTTAGGTGGTAAGGATGGGCGTTCGGGGTATCGGATATTTCGGATTTTCGGATATTTCGGTATAGAGGTGTAGAATCTGTTCGGGTATTTCTGTACTTCGGGTCGGATTCGATTATTTTTAGTTCGGATTCGGTTATTTCGGATCGGGTTCGGATATTTAGATTTTGAAAAAAAAAACTAAGTAGGGATTATTGGTTGTTGTATTTTTATAGATTTGAAAATCCGAACTAAATCTAGTGTTATTGGTTCTATGATTTTCAAATATGTATTAAAATCATGTGTTAATGGTTTAATGATTCATAAATTCTATATAAAATCAAGTGTTATTCAATCGCACGGATTTACTAATATATTTGATTTTATAATGGATTTGAATGAATTTGCTTGGATTTTTCTGTTAAAAATACAAAGACTCAAATCCGAGGGAAAACCTCTGGATTTGTATATTTTACTTGGATTTATAAATACTATATGAATTTCTAAATCAATCAAAATATATAAACCAATAACACCTCCTAAAATTTTCATTTTTCAAGTTTCTTGTATTTAAAAATATAACTTTCAGTTAACTATTTTTTTTTAATAGATTTAATGGTTAATAGATTTGGACATAACATTTTAAAACTAAAAATACATTAATTTAATTATTTTTTTTAAATTTTGGATGTAACTTTTTGTTAATTTTTTAAATAAAAAACTTGACATGCATTTTAAGTGAGTAGCAAATCATTTTTTCCGTAATTGTATGTATATCATATGAACTTAAAGTATGTGTAGTATCAATATAAATATTTTATATAAAATGAGAGATGTAAACTAGAAATATAAGGTTAATCATACATATGTTCGGTTATCTTCGGATATCCATTCGGGTTCGGATATTATCCGTTCGGGGTTCGGGTATCCAATCTCTCCTTATTCAATACTCGTTCGGGTATTTTGCTACTTCGGTTCGGATTTCGGTTCGGATTTTTCGGATAGGGTTCGGGTGCCGCTTCGGATATCGGGTAAAATATCCACCCCTATTCAGTGGTATCGATTATTATTATATTGCTTCCGGGTTTACCGAATTAAAACCGACCAAAATTTGGCTTTTATAAATGGGCAATTGTCTTTTGAGTTTTTGTCTCAAAAATGGCACTAGAAGAAGAAAGTCACAAAAATGATATTCATTACAGCGTAAAATATCCTTAATACCATTGGTTTAAAATTAAATAAACAAACAAAAATAAATAAAAACAAATAAAATAAAATAAAATAAAAAATGAAAAAAAAATTTATAGTTTCAGATTATATGTTTTCAGATTCAAAATCTTTTCTAATTTTTTTTGAAACTTTTTTTTCGAAATTGTTTTTTATTTTTTTTCAAATTTTCTTTTTATAATTCAAAAATACGTTTTGAAACTGTTTTTTTTTAATTTTTATTTTTAATTTTTTAGTATTTATTTTTTATTTTATAAAATTTTAAACCTTAATTCTAAAACCCCACCCCTTAACTCTAAACTCTAAGATTTGAATTAATTAACTCAAGGGGTATAAGTGTATATTTACCTCTTTAATAAAACTTATTTTTGTGACTTTGAACATTGAGTGCTAGTTTGAGAACAAAAACTTGGTTTTGTGTTATCCTAGTCTTTTTCTTTTTATAAATTTCCCTTTTGCAACTTTTATCTATCTTTTTTTGTCAACCTTGTTCATTAATCTAATTATTAGTTGTATTCTTAAGACAATTCTTTCAGATAGTCATTTTTATGTTTTTGTCATAAAAATAATTTTAAAAAATAACTAAAATAGTTTTTTTTTCTTTTTTTTTAAAAAAATTTGAAACCCTATCTCTAAAATCAATCCCATAACTCTAAATCATAAGTCTAGATTAGTTAACCCTAAAGTAAAATTTTTTAGTAAAACTTATTTTGATCATTGATGACTATTTTTGTGACAAAAACTGTTATCACATGGAATTTCTCTATTTTAAATTATGAATTCAGATTAATGTCAAATTTCTCTATTTTAGTTTCATATTCGTCAATGTTCACTTTTCTTTTTTGAAATTGACGGTTTGGGTTTGGTTAAAGATATAGAAACCCAATTGTTCTTATTTCTGCATTATTGTTGAATTACTTTTCTTATCCTCTTCTTTCCTCTCGTTAATTTCGGTTAACTAAAGTAAAGGAGGGTCCCTTAACATATTTAATCAGTTGTAAATTTTGGGTTCTCCGGTTTTGGAGACTATTTATTTATGTTCAGAAATCTAATTAAATGTTCTTTTTTCTTTATATATAAATAAATTCAGATTAATGTCAATTTTAATAGAGTTCGGTTTAGTTTAAATTTAAATAGGATAACTTTTTTTTTTTTTGAAATTGACAGTTCGGTTAGGTATAAGATCTTGAGTGAGACCGGATGGTGGTGAAACCGAATTGTTCTTGCTTTTGCATCCTACTAATTTACTAAACCGGGTTGGCTGATGTTTACGTTACACAAAATGAGACGAGACTTTCACCGGTTTTAGAGCCAAATCTGTGTGACACTGTCCTTTCTTTGAGTACTCTTAAGTCAAGAGTCAAACACAAGGCTGAACAGTCCTTTCATCGGGTCGCAGAGGTTGATGTACGTTTCAGTTATAACAACGAATCAATGACGAGAAGAGATAGAAAGAAGTACTTTTCTTTTGACCCAAAGAAAGAGTTCCGTTCCTTTTGAAATTTGTCTCTTCTCTTCTCATTCTCTCTCTGTCCCCTATCTATTTTACCCTCAAGAAATCCTGTCTTCTCCTTGTCACTCTCTGTCTCTCATTCCCTCAGACAGAGTTCCTCTTGCAATGGCTTCCACTGATAGTCTTCCTCGTTTCTTCAAAGTTTTCATCTCCCATTTTAGCTCAGACTCTATGGTAACTAACATACTTTCTAGCTAATTGCGAAAGCCTCTTGCTCTTCTGTTTCACCTCTCTTTGATAGGATAGAATAGTTTGTGTTGTAGAAAGTTGTTTTTTTTTTTCCTTGAGATTGAATGTGGAGTCTCTACCTTTACACGAAAAATCAGTTTGAATATAGTTGTTTTACACAAGAATATGTTGATAACTCGAATTTGTGGTTTTTTTGTCTCACGAGTCTTGGCCTTCAAGTTAACATACATTTTTATTGTTGGCTGCAGCTTATCCCCATCTCCTACTACGATGAACTTCCACGACATCTGCCCAAGACGGTGATTCTCCAGGGCACTGGTGGATGCCTTTGGAAGGTAGCCATGAGGCTGAAGCAAGAGGAAGAGGAAGTGTACTTGGAACAAGGGTGGCCCAAATTCGTTAAGGATAATGCTCTCGTCGATGGAGACTTTATGACCTTTGTCTATAACGGAGACAACATCTTCGAGGTCAGCATCTATGGCCTTGATGGATGTAAACAGGCTAGAGCAATGGCTGAAGAAGAAGAAGGAGAAGACAGTATCTGTGCTCTAAGCAGCGATGACACAGAAGATACTAATGCTGAGTCTGAGAGCGCCAATACAGTTCAGAGAAGCAATGACAAAGGTTACCTCCTTCTTCAGACGTCTTTTTATGTGGTTTTGCTTATATAGACTTGTTGTTTTTTTTCTTCCAGGAAAGGCAAAAGTGGAAGCTGATGATGAAGAAGAAGAAGAAGAAGAAGACAGTGTTTACTCTCTCAGCAACAGCAAAGACACAGACACAGGCACTTCTTCTGAATTCGAAATGGCCAATACAATCTTGAGAAGCAAGACCAAAGGTTTAGCTTTTTTCTTCATTCACTAGTTCGTTAGATGTGATATAAGACTAACAAAATGTTCTCTTGAACAGGGAAGTCGAAAGAGGAAGTGATTAAGGAGGAATCTGATGGCAAAGAGGACAGTGATCATTCTCTAAACAGTGAAGTCAAAGAGACAGACACTGGTTCTGAATCCAAGATACCCAAGAACAAAGGTTTAGCTCATCTTCTTTTTTTTTCTTTTTTGTACATGGCTTGAGTTGTTGTGTTTATTATGTATAGACATTGAGAATCTATCTTCCAGGAAAGAAGAAAAAGGAAGTTGTGGAGAGTTCTGACAGTGATTATGCTGAAGAGTTTGGTCGCTTGGATTTGGATTTGGAAGAGGACTCCACCAGCAGTGACAGTTCTTATGCTCCAGATAGTGATGAAGACACAGCCACTCATGTCAAACGAAAAGTAGTGACGAAAGGTACAAAAATATATACATACATTCACCCACCACTTTGATAATTTTGTGTAACGCTTGTTTATTTTTATTTTTATTTTTATTTCGTCTTATTGAGGTTCTCAAGGAAAGTCCAAAGTGATAAAAGATGTGTCTGAAGTTGGGGATACTTCTTGTGCTGTGGAACGAGTCCCAAAGACAAGGGAGAAAGGTAAATTAGCTTACTAATCTGTGTGATGGATGCTTATAATAAACCCTAATAATACTGAGACATGTTTTCTCCTTTACAGTAAAGGCCATAATCGAAAACCCGGAGGTGTATCTGGATGATCCAACGAATATACATTTTGAGACAGGCGTGAAGAACAGGAAATACGAGCTGGTAAAGACCTATAGATTCTCTCTCTTTCAATGCTATTATTATTGTTATATAATAACAACAACTTGACGTTTGTTTTGTTTTGCTTTCTCAACACCAAAGTTGGTTCATGCACAGCTGGTGAAAGACTACTGCCTAAGGTTTAAAGACTACATTTACTACTTGGACCCAAAGGGGAAACTAGAGGCCAAAACAGCCAAGTGGAAGGACCAACGTGTGTGCATCAAAAAATGGGTAAAGATCTGCGATAGGAACAAACTGAAGAAACAAGACCGCGTCGTGTGCGAGCTCTTGCGTAACAAAGATTTGGTTTACGCAGTTAAGATCCACATCATCCGTGGGAAACATTTGGTGTCAGTTTGAGAAGAAAGGTTACTTATACTACTCATCTTTTATGGTTTCTAGTAAATCAAATTAGACTCTCAGCTTATGTAATGAGTTGAGTTGAGTTTCGTTTCCATCATCTACAAGACCTCGGAATCAACTTTCACTCGCTTCTCTGTTTAGTTTTCACTTCAGTATTATAAACTTATGCTGTTTGGTTTGATAAGATCTTCAAAATTCAAGAGCTTTGTTATCCAAACATATATGTGAATTGAAACTAAGATGAACCGATAGATACATGGTTTAAGCGACAAGCAAACGAATGTGGTAATTCAAACATAAGGAGAGGGGATTTGTCTACAGAGTCTTCTTGTTTTTGCCGTAAATGTCTTCAAAGCCATCAGCTACTCTTGCCCTTCTTTCAGCAATCATTTCTGAGTAAGACTGAAATACCCAAATTCAACAACCAGACAGAACATAAACCCCTCAGACGCAAGTCCAAAGATTTGTTCAAAAGAACCGAACCAGCATTGTCCAAAGATGTTATAACAAGTAGTAGTAGTAGTAGTGTAACTCGGATTCATTGCCCTGTGATGAATAAGAAAAAGCATACCTTTGGGTAGCTGTAAAGGAAAATGTACCACCAAGCGGCAATTAAAGCAACGGCAAGCGATGAAACTAAAACCGAATGTAAAATCACCCAGCTACATGCCACTATTGATAAACCCGTCACCACTATCGTCCATGGCTGACACCTGAAAAAAACATATAGTAACATCTGTCTGATCATCTACTAGAGAGCGAAAGAACCAAACATACACATATTAGTAAACTCATAACTGACTTATTCAGACCAATATTTGTTCGACGAGAAGAAACCAGCTTTGTTGTCTGAATATGTTAGGATTTGTAATTGAGTTCAGACCAATATTTGTCCGAAAGTCAACGACTTTGAAACCAGCTTTGTCTGAAGATGCTAGAACCCCGTAATTTGAGTTCAGACCAGTAATTATTTCGATGACAAGAAACTAAGCTTTGTTGTCTGAAGATGAGAGAACTGTAACTGAGACATACCAGGATGGCTTTGTGTCCCATACGGAGTCGTATTCAAGTGAGAGATGATCCAAGTAACCTTCCATGTCCTCAACTCCGCCATTTTCATCAACGAACCTCGAATCATTCTGCCCTCTTCCATTTCCTCCCAAACCTCTAACTTTCGTGCAAATCCTTGTCGGCTTGTGATTGAATGATCGGGTATTCGCTCGCGTACTGATTACAGCAAGTCGGGTCTGCGTCTGAATCCGGAACGGCAACAGAGGCACGGTGGAGATGAAGAGACTCCCCATTTGAAGAAGATAAAAGGATCAGAGGACTCAATTGGCTCTATTCAAAACATTTGGGGCTGTTTTGTAATGAGTATCGAAACAACGTTCGATAATTTAATTTGGGCTTTTTATGGGCTTTATTTTTTATTATGACCCAAATAATAAAAGCCCTGCTGCTAGTCAAGGTCGAAGACATTGCTGGCGGCTAAGGACGCGGATGGTTATGTAAATAAATTGAAATCGAGGGGGTCTTCGATCTCGAACTAGATAAAGGTAAGGGTCCTATCGTAAATAAAATGGAAGCGAGAGATGCGGCACGTGAGATGATGGATTTCTGACCCTCCGATCTAAATATCTGGATCTTATCGATTATGGTCCTACTTCAATCGCCCTTATCCACCTTACGTGAGCTAGGATCCGAGCGACACGTAAAACTAAGATCAACGGTTTAGATCTCCCCGATCGTCTTTAAAATCATCAACACCTTCGTCAATAATATCGATCACTCTCTACAACATTTGTGGAATAATTAACTATTTAACTTTACGATCTTGAAACTATTAGAGTTGATGCCATGGGCTTACTAGATCATCTTTGGGATGATACCGTCGCTGGTCCTCTGCCAGAGAACGGCCTTGGCAAGCTTCAGAAACACCATACTTTCAGTTTCCGGCCAAGCTCCGCCAATGGTACGCCATCGCTGATCAAACAGAAACTAAA
The DNA here is from genome assembly GCF_000309985.2 of Brassica rapa. NCBI lineage: Eukaryota > Viridiplantae > Streptophyta > Magnoliopsida > Brassicales > Brassicaceae > Brassica > Brassica rapa. The sequence continues at coordinate 16,611,936 of NC_024796.2, read as the reverse complement.
ATTAGATCATTAAAATGATAAAAGAAAAGTAACATCAAAACCGATAATATTGCACGGCATGATCGTCCATCTCATGTTTGTTTGTTTTTTTCCTTGTTCGGATTATTTGGCCGTGATTTAGATCAATCGGACGTGAGGTCGTACGGCGGAGATTCACCGGAAGAGGCAGTGAAAGTAACACGAAGCATCATGATAATAAAACCACCAGGTTACCAAAGCGGTTCCGCTCCGGTGTCGCCGGCCGGTTCAACTACACCGGTATCCCCCAGTCCTTTCTCTGGTGAGTTCTTAACTTTTACCCCGCTTTGCTTCCATTTTGGTAGGGATGACAAAAAAAAAGTCAGTTGGTAGGTGATACAGTTACTAGTACAGTACCCTAACTTAATTTGTTTAGGGGTAGTTTCGTCAATTTGTTATTAAACATTGATAGGATGACATGTAAGTGTTGTCTGCATAGTGGTCTCTTTGTTTGGCTATCTTTGATATTATTGTCGTTTGATTTGCATAATAATGGTTGAATTAGGTACGCCGTTTTGTCACATACCTAACGTATTGTTTTATGGCTGTTCATATATCCCCTTAAAGTCTTTATGATGTATAGTTTTAAAAGATATATATGTATGGTTTTGAGTGATGTATGAGAAGTTACTAACGAAAAGTGAATCCTTTGGGATGTTAACGGAGCAAACGCAGGAGGAAAGGAACCCTTTCGGTTTAGGAGAAGGTCGGCATCGGACGCGTTCGATAAGGCAGCAGGATCAGAGAATGGACCAAGGAAATCTCCTCCTACTTACGGCGTGTGATCTCTAATCTCCTAACCCCAAATCTCTAAAGAGAGAGAGAGAGAAGAAGAAAGAACAGAGTAGCCCCCGAGACGCTTTCGTTTTGACACATCAAGTGGTCCTTCCATGCAGAGTTCGTGTTTCTTCCTTTGGTAGGACATAGAGGTTCTCTTTTGTTTATGTGTGTATCAATCAGTGTATTGAGTTTGTTTGCGTGTATGTGATTACGTGTATCTTCTCTTTTTGTATTTATATGTCATCTCGTTTTCGTAATGCTTCTACGCGTCTGTACAGTTTTGCTGCAATGATAATGAAGTTATGTAGAGAGATTCTTATAACATTCGTTCTTTTTTTTTATCTAGTGATCCATCCACTACATCCTTCGCTCTGCTTTCTGCTTTTTGGACATCACATGGGCCATTTTCATTTTGTAAACATAGTGAAGTATATATTAGAAACTAAATTGATTTGACAATGACTACAAAAGCGTTTCTAAACTTATCCTGAATTAATAAATGACCTCTTATCTAAAAGTTAAAAAGAAAAAGATGGATAAATGGGTTTAGTTAGGAAGCTTGCAAGGCCTCATATATGATGCATATAGTGTTCAATAAGGTTAGAGAGAGGGTTGCAAAGATGCGATATATGATGCACATAGTGTTTCAGTAGTTCTAGAGGGAGGTTATAGAGAAGTGACCGCAGTTCAGTACGACCATCTGAGTCCCTTCCTCTACAATGAGTTCTAATAAACTAATAGGTCGACATGTTGTGGCCCAACATGTGATTTAAAGAAATAGGGTTTACATATACTCATATGAGATTAGGGGGGAGGGGATGTATTCAATCTAAAATTGATGTGATTTGATTTTTGAAAAAATTACATTGTAACATACTTTTCACTTCTCTTTTAACACTCTAACATACTTTATGATGATAGCCTTTTCTTCTGTAACATACACGCTAGCCCCTCGGTATCTCACCTTTTCTTTGCTGATGATAGTCTTTTCTTTTGTAAGGTGGAGCCCCGTGAATGTGAAGAAGTTATGAAAGTAGTCAGGACATACGGGAAAGCATCAGGTCAATGCATCAATTTCGATAAATCCTCTTTACTCTTTGGTAAAAGGATTCCAGCGAACGATCGACAGCAGATCAAAGATACACTTGATATTCAGAATGAAGGAGGAATGGATTCCTACTTAGGAATCCCAGAGGATATTAGTGGATCGAAGTGTAAGCTATTTGCTTTCTTAAAAGAAAAGTTACTACACAGAGTGAATGGTTGGACTGGTAGATGGCTGTCAAAAGGAGGAAAAGAAGTCCTCATCAAATCTATATTGCTAGCTCTTCCGACTTATGTCATGTCCAGTTTCCTACTTCCCTTGGAAATATGTGAAAACCTAGCAAGTGCCATTGCACAGTTCTGATGGAGTTCGAATCCGCCAAAGAGAGGAATTCACTGGGCAAAATGGGAGAAAATGTGTGCGCCTAGAGAGGAGGGAGGAATTGGTTTTCGTTTGATCCATGAATTCAATCTAGCTCTTCTGGCTAAACAGCTCTGGCGGCTTGTTCAATTTCCAGATTCATTAGTGGCGAAAGTTCTTCGGTGGAAGTATTACCGTCTAAGTTCGCCTTTGCGAACTGGCGCTGTGGATACACCATCGTATATTTGGACGAGTATTATAGCGGCGATGAAGCTACTACTTTTGGGTATTAGGAGCAAGGTGCATTCAGGATATGAAATTAATGTGTGGGAGGAACCTTGGATTCCTTCAATGCCAGCAAGGCCAGCTCGAGCAAGAGTCCCAGTTGTAAACCCCAAAATGACTGTCAGTAGTCTTATTGATTTTGAGTCAAAGAATTGGGATGTAGGTTTGCTGGAACAATATGTGGATCAAGAAGACATTCCAATGATTCGAAGCATGGCCATAAGTCATACTCACCGACGGGATACTTTTTGTTGGAGCTATACCAAAAATGGTCAGTATACGGTTAAGTCTGGATATTGGGTTGCTACAAATGTGATGAGAACGGAGGAGGCTTTAGAATTTATACATCCCAGTATAACTAAACTCCAAGCCTTTGCTTGGACAGTGAATGCGCCACAAAAAATTTGCCACCTTATATGGCAATTAATCTCTGGACAAGTAGCGGTAACAAGGAATCTGATACGTCGTAACATGCGATGTGATAACTACTGCCCGAGATGTGGAGAGCCAGAGGAAACTGTTACTCATGCGATCTTTGAATGCCCACCAGCCTTACAAGCATGGACATTATCATCTACACCATCGAGCTCTCAAATCTTTCATGTATCAAGTGTTTACGCTAACATGGATTATCTGTTCTGAAGGAAGAATAACATAATGAAGCCGGAAGATGATAGGGATCCTTATCCTTGGATAATTTGGTACATCTGGAAAGCCAGGAATGATAAGTTTTCAGAGGCATAGATAGAGACCCATTGGAATTAGTAAGGTATGCAGAGAGTGAGTGCCAAGCTTGACACAATGCGAAGGAAATTATATCTGCTCCTCTACAGGGACAACCTGAAGAAGAAACACAGGCCTTAAGCTTGGGTGATATCTGTATGGTGGATGGTTCGTGGACCTCCACAGCTCAGTTTAGTGGAATGGGATGGGTCAGGAAGGATAGCACCAGAAAAATTCAACTTATGGGATCCAGGAACTTAACACGGCGCGAAACACCTTTACACTCAGAGCTAGAAGCGCTAAGATGGGCAATGGAGAGCATAATACAACATTCGACCTGTCAGAGATTTGGGACGGACTGCAAATACCTGATTGCAATGATACAAAAACCACAACTGTGGCCCAACTTCTCAACTGAGCTGGAAATCATTCAAACCATCCGTTTATGTTTTTCGGACTTCAAGATCATCTATCTACCAAGGACGCAAAATGAGACTGCAGATTCGTTAGCTAGGAATGCACGTTCTTTTCATAGATCTATATGTTTTATTGGTTGTTCTATTCCAGTCTGGTTACCCAGACCACCTCAAGTTTGAGTAATAGAATAGCCGTTTGCTGCAAAAAAAAAAAAAAAAAAAAAATAACATACTTTATGGTTGTGGTGTCTTTTCAGGTTACAAAATTCCTAAATTACCCTAACCAGAATGAGTAGGTTCCATTTGTTAAATCACTTTGAGACTCCGTTTCCTTTTTGCTTTCTCTTCTCCTCTCTCATCTTTTTTTTTTCTATTCATCTTCTTCTCATCTTCATCACTGAAAAAAACAAAGACATAGTAAGTATCAACCCCATAATTGCTATGTACACATGTAATCCACATGCACATCTTCGAAATTCTATCCACATGTACACAAGATCACACTACGTGTACACCATGTAAACCTTGAAATCTAGAACATGAAACATGAGTTATGTTTTAAATATGTAATCATGTATCGTATTGAATCAAATTTTGATATCATTCTTCCAATCTAGAGCAGTAAATAAGACGTACAATAAAACATATGTTCATTCTCTATTTTCTTTTTTATTTTAGTTACAACTCCTGACTAAAATCACAAACCAATGGGTCAAAAAACAAAAATTACCAGATCTAAATCCACTGAAATTACAGAAATTTTGGGATCAACATTCAAAATGACAAAAAGTTCACCTATTTCTTCATATCACTTTTCCTCTTAGATACGATGGAAGAGAGAAGCCTCGATCTAGTACTCCGTATTCCGGCTGAGTGGTGATTTACGGTGAGGTTATGGTATCTCCGACAAGCACTAGTCAATCTTCACCACCGAAAATGATTTCTCCCAATTTTTAGGAGATTAGGGTTTCATCTGAATTCATGGGATTCATTATCAAATCGAAGCTAACCACTTGAGATTGTGGTAAATATGAGGCTGAGAATTCTTAATTTCCAGACAATGGAAGTAGACTAGGCAGAAGTTCCTCTGATTTAAGTGATTTTAATGAGTAAAGAGTTAATTTTTTCTTCGTTGGGAGAAAGAATAGAGAATTGAAATTGTAACAAAAAAGAAAGAAAAAAAGATTGGTGTCCAGGACAGAATGATCATTCCACACTGAAAAACTACCCTAGTAGCTGAAACGGTCTTCAAATGTAATATAAACTCATAAAGTGATCCTAGATGAAAATAACTCACGAAAACATAAACTGATCTTTGGTTAACTATGGACGAGAAAGCGATGTTAGCGGGTTCAAATTAATATGAAAGCATTATTGTTGTCTTATTAAACTAAGAAACTTATTCACCTGCAGAACTAACATAAAATTAATACTGCAATTGTGAAAATGGACTAAAGTGGCTTTCAAGTTTCAAGGATATGTGTTTGTAAATAAGTAAGGCAGAGAGATTAGTGTAAATGGAAGGGTATTAATGTAATATAACATGAGCGGAATGACTGTGCCACTTAAAAAGGAAGTGCTCTGTTCCTCTGCTCTCTCTCTCTCTAACCTCATTTCTCTGATCCGTAGGCTCTTCGTATCCATGAAGGCTGCTTAAAAACCCTAACAGATTTTCTTCCAAACGGAGATCATTGATCCACTAGTAAAGAAGCAATCATCTCTGTATCTTCTTCTAACGAGAAGAAATCGATCAATAGCCTTTTCTTACTCCAGGTGAATTTCTCTAATAGAATCTGTTACCTTTTTAGGATGTGATGATGACGAGCTTACTTTGTATAAACTGTTTGCTTTCAGCTTTAGAGACGAGCTGATCCTGTGATTGAAAATGGAAACGCTAATCTTAGCTGCAGAACATGGGAAGAAAACTGTTGGACGACATAGTGATGGTTTTAGATCGAAAACTTTCAGGCAAATCAATTGCAGAACATTCCATTATGGATATGGAGTGGGTTTGCTTCCAAGGCCAAAGAGAACCTCTTTAACCAAAGGACCTCTTCCTCAGGCTCCTTGCGGTAGAGGCTCTCAGATCCGTTGTGAGTTTGTTGAGAAAAGGAGAAGCCTTTCTTACTCTGAGCTTTGGGCAGGTCCTACTTACTCCAACTCTCCTCCACCTACTTCTCTCCCCATTCCTAAGTTCTCTCTCAGGCAAAAGAGTACCGTTTCTTTGAGCTTCCCACCTCCCCAAGCTGCCAAGTCTGCGCCTGTTTCTCCAACCTCATCTGCTGATAACCCTTTTCACACTACTGTCTCTGCCACTGTGACACTGCGTCGCATGCTCAACCTTGACCATGAATGAGAATATCACGAGTCTTTAGGTGGGGCAACAGGGGTTAGTTTTAGTTTTCTGCAATACATAAATAAGTAGCTGGTTTGATTTTGTGTACTAGCGTCTGATGGTGGTGGTAAAGGAACAACGTGGAAGCAGTCAAGTCTTCACAGCAGAGTTGGTCAGTTGTTACTGGATCTCCTATCCTATCCTATCCTTGGTGGAGCAGATTGCTATAGTGAGTAGAAACACTCAGGAAGCGGATTCTTGGTTTAGCATTTAGGATGGCTAGCTAGAAATTCACCAGTCTCTATCTAACATATATACCCTGGGTTGGTGAATGCTAAGTTCATGGGGCATTTCCTCTTTTCCCTTTCTATAGGTTTCTCTTTTAGAGTCTTGGCTTCTTTTCTTAAGTGGGTTAGTTAGCAATTAGGTTCCTGTCTCTATTCTTCCAAGTTGCAATGGTCTTAATCTTACCCTTCCTGCTTTGTCTCCCTCCTTGTTCATATCTTTTCTTTTCATCCTTTTGAGTCTTCTTTTCTTTCGTTTATGTCCAGCCTTAAATCCTTGCTACTTGTGTTTAGTGGTCTTCCTCTTCAACCCTTTCCTGATTTTTTTTTGTAAAAGGAAGAAGGGCATGGGAAGCTCTTTCTTGTGACCAACCCTCTTGAACTGTCTCTAGTCTACTGGTAAATATTCATCCAAATGTTTCTGGCGATACTTCTTCTGAAGACAAAAGACATTCCTCAGGTTCTTCTTGATACCGGTCTTACCTAGACTACTTTAAAAGTTTCCTTGGAGTTTCGTGATCCTGCCTAATCTGCTCTCACCAGGTAAATTTTTGCAGCTCTCTTAACTCTCCCATCTCATGAATCTGAATGTGTAGACTTTATACAAGTGTCATGACTTTGTAACAGGGGCTTATAGAAGCTGCTGCTCCGCTCTGCTCTGTTGTTGATGCTTTTGATCATAGTTCCTTTGTCTCTACTATCTTTTGGTTTTCTTGTATTGGTTAGGTGTCTCAGTGTTTGGACCTCTGCTTTCCAAAAACACATATGTTTCTCCTTGTCTTTGTGTAAAGTTTGTGGTAGTGTTGTAGGCATTTTGGTATCTGGTACTGAGTTTTAATGGTGAAGGAGCTGTATCCCTTGTTCCCTATAAGTATTATTATCAAAGATTGTCGATAAACTGGAGATTTTATATGGTTAATGATCTGAACATAGAAGTAAACACGAGAGAAGTTGTAGAAATATTTGGTTCACTCTCAGAGAATCTATTTTCTGTTTTCTGTGTCCTCTCTACAATCACATGAACGTGGGAACAGTAACCAAAATATATTCAAAAATCCACACGTTCCTTATTATTATAACAGTTTCGAGAGATGAAGAACATTTTTAACTAGCTACCACATTCTCACAATCGTCTATCTCTGTAAAGCTCTAAATATAGTAAGAAGAGACAAGAAGAGATTGATGATGTCCAGGTAGAGAGAAACCGCTGCCCAAATATACTCATCATATGTGTAACGTTTGATCAGATTGTCTGTATCATAGACTATGTACCCGCAGAATATTACCGATGCCAAGAAACCATAAATCATCACCGATGTCCTCCCTAACGGGAAAAAAACCTGCACGACATTAATCAAAAACACAGTTAGGCTACCACATTTCATAGGTTAAAACTTCCATTCTCTCAAGTTTCTAACTTGTTAGCCTAAAAAGAATGGTACGACATTCAATAGGCTAATGCGTGAGGTGCAAGTTTCTTACTTGTAGCTGAAAACGCTACTACATTTCACTAGCTAAGCCTAAAACTCTAATGCGAGTTTGGAACAAGTGGCGTTACTTGTATCATGGCAAAGACAACGAGCACGATGAGAGCACCAAACAAGAATGGTCCAAGGAAGTTGAAGTCATATCCTCTCTTAGCAGCCCAGAAGGTGTAGACGGTGAGGGAAAGCACCACAACTGTCGTCAGGATTGCTGACTCAAGAATCACTTTCCCTGTTCCAACACACAGAACAAGACTTCAAACATACACAATAGAAACAGAATCAAAGCCATCTTACCATTGGTGAAGGCACATGTCAGTCCAACGACAAAAGCCAGAGCCAAAGTGAACACCCCCAAGAGTAAGTAGTTCACAGGATGTTTCTGGTGGTAATAGTACAACGGGCACAACACTAAACCGACAAAACAATTAATACACAGAAGCGTGTAAATGAATCCAAACTTTTTTGATGTCTTATTAATGTAATATTTGTTTACCTATGAAGGGGGTGATGATGATGACTATGTAGAGACCTAGTCCTGCGCCTGTGGTGGCGAAAAACAGAGCGATTGGACGGACGGTGACGACGGTGGCGGAGACGGCGATGGTGGCTAGAAGCTGAAAGGCGATTATAGAGTAAACCTTGCGTATGAATCCCCACCGGAGCTCCGGAGTTTCATGCATGGTTGGGTATAAAGGTCTCGACCTTGAGCCACCGCCAGCTTCCAAGTCATCTTTCCGGTACGGTAAGTTCCACTGATACATTATTTTTTTTTTTTTAATTTTTTTTTTTTTTTGGATTTTTTTAAAACATACAACAGCTGGAAATTAAGAAAGCTAAAAAAAAAAAAAAAAAAAAAAAAATAAAAGCTAAAAAGAAAAATAGAACCAACCCAACGCAACAAACGGTTTACCAAAACCGGAACAGACCACGAAACCCTAAAATACCGCGAGAAGAGCAAAAGAGATGACGGCCGCCACCGAATTGAATCCGCCGGAACCTTCCTCCGAAGAGGCGCCACGTCGACCGCGATTCATCGCCTAAAGCCGGAGCATCGGAGCCGAACAAGCCGAGAGATGAAGCACTTCCGTCAGTAAGGAAACCAGCAAAGCATAGGGTGATAGATATCACCGGACACAACAGAGAGACTCGTCTTTGGAGAGAACCTGAAAAGAAAACAGAGAGCACAAAAGGGAAAAGGAAACCACCGAAGCTGGAAGGTATCGCCAGTACGGAGCAGCCGCTTGAATTGGTCTAGACCGCACCCCGCAAACCACTCGCCTCCACCGCCTCCAGCTTTCCTCCTTCTCAGCAGAGCCTGCCGTCCTCATAGCAGGCAAACAAACTGATAGTTAGTCAACCGGAGTTCCAGATCCAGAGAGACCAGCCCTTACGCGTCAAGCCACCCCGAAACGAAGCCCTAACCGCCACGCCTCTTCACCGGAGAGCACTCCACTGCCGTGGGAGAGGATGAGAGAACCAGGGAGAGCTTGGGGTCCACGCGCTTAATCCGACCCCTCAGATCTACCACATGAAGCTAGAGCCCCGGCCAAACCTCCCCACCACCGAGCAAACACACAACCGCCTTGAAAGCTCCACTCTCACAACGCTAGCTTAGATTTCGAGATCCGGAAAGGAGACACAGCGAAGGGTGGAGGAGAGGAGACACAGAGAGGGAGCCCTCTCACGGCAGTGACGGCCGAAGCCCACCACCGGAGAGGCGAACGTTTTCACTGATACATTATGGGTGTCAAATCTTTACAACAAAAGGGAAGGAACACGCGTGAAAGTTCAAATCCTTGGAAGTTGAATGAGTGATGGTTTGCTTTGGATTCTTCGTTTTTGGATTTTCTTAGTAAAGCGGTGCGTGAAGACCAAGTATTCTGGTTCAGTAGGAGGTGACATGTGGTGACCGGAGAATACGCATAAACCATGACAAGGATGGTTTCTACACTTCTGGGATGACAATTTAAAATGTTACTAATTTTAAGTTTGTACTAATTAAAAATAGATTATGTTTAGGTAACACTTAATTAAGATTAGATTTTAACCAGCACGGATTTTTTATTATATAAAAGTTTTATATGAATTAATGTTTTGTGGTTGTTATACGTTATTATTTCAGGTTTTATCTGTACATATTTATTTAACTTTTTTATACGCTTCGACAATTTTTCGGATCTGAAAAACTAAAATTGAAACCAACCCGAAAATATAGGTGCAGTTCGGGTCTGAGTCCTGATCAAATTACCTATTCAATATCTTTTTGGACCGGCAAATCTCTGCTACAGTTTGGATCTTATCCGAGACTCGATCGAGTACCAAAAGTACTTGGAATGATTTGTGTATATTAGGTATGTTTGGATATTTCATATATGTTTTTCGCGTTATAGATGCTTTTAAGTTTCTGGTTTGGGTTTTCGGTTATAGTTTGGAATTCTGGGTAAAATTTTAATTTAAAAAAAATATATTTTGGGTGTTTTCGGTTCTATGGATTAGGTTTACGGGTAAAATTTTGAATCTTTTGAGTATATGAATACTTTTCAAGCATTTTTTTTTTGGATTTCGGATATATTGTGTTTCAAGTCTTTTTTGTGTGTTTGGGTACTTCGTGTTTTTTTTTTGGATTCTAATATCCAAACCAATCTCAACCTGTTATGTATTCAAAAATTAAATTTATTTTACAGATATTTGAAATTATGAGTCCGAACCAATCCGAAACCAAAAGGAAGCAATCCTAACTTAAACTATAAATTTTAAAACATTTAGTTATGTCAAACGTTTAGGATCCGAAGAACCCAAACCCACATATTCAAACATGAACTCTATGTTTCCAAACATTTTTTCTCCTTTGATATAATGTAGAAATATTAAAGGATATTGGTATAACTAAACTAACATATAAAAAATCTGATATATTTTCAATCAAATTTTCAAAAGTCAAGAGTTTAAATTAAATGTTTTAAAATCAAGATATCTTATACATTCGTGTGATTGAAATAATGTGGGTTGCTAAAAAATCCATTACAATAAAGAGATCATTTGAAGCTTACTTCCTCCAAGCTTATGCCTTAGCAGAGTCTAGCCTCGAGTTCTTCCACTGTTGTGTCTCTTCTTGAAGACGCTCTTAAGTGTTCCTCGCGTAAAGGTCAGGTACGCCTCTTTCACCTCTCGTCGTCATAGGGCTCGGTCCTGAGATTTTAGAGACTAAAAAGTAGTTTAATACAGTTTATAAGAAAAATTCTATAGGCCAATTTTTTTCAGGACCGGCCCTGCATTTAGTATGGATTCAGAGTAGTTTTATATTGTTTGTTTTGTGTCTAGGCTCTAAACAATCTTGGGAGTGTGTAAGTGGATTGTGAGAAACTAGACATAGCTGCGGATTGTTACATAAATGCTTTGAAAGTGAGGCACACACGTGCGCACCAAGGTTTGGCTCGAGTCCATTTCCTTAGGAACGACAAAGCTGCAGCTTATGAAGAGATGACCAGACTAATCGAACAACGCGTCTGCTTACGAGCAGAGTGCTGCCACACTCAAAATGGTCACCCGGTTAGACCCTCTCCGGGTCTATGTATCCTTACCAGAAAGGGTAAACAAGTATGTTTTATGCATACTTTTATTTTATAAAAAATCATCTTAAACTTCGATATAATGTTATTTCTTCTCATCCCCTTAATTCGTTACAAGAATGTTTTTTTTTTTGTCAACCGTTACAAGATTGTTAATAGTCATGTATATTTATTTGTTTATTTCCTACATATAGGCACTAGGCAGCACATATAACAGAATTTCACAATTCAAAAGCCTTTTAAAAATAAAAAATAAAAATTCGGTTCTGCATGGGTTTAGTCACATTCGTGTCTCATGATGGTCATCGCTCACATGTTTTCGACCTAAAGGGATTCTATTGAAAATCTTACAAGGTACCCATCGGTTTACTAAAATAGACATGGGTTATCATGAATCTTATGAACAATAAGATACGTCTAGGGGCAAAGTAGACTTAAGAGACTTTTGGTGTGGAATATTCTTTATAGAAAAAAAAAAGTTAAAGAGTGGATGTATCATGTAAGTGTGGAAAATGTCTTGTTGGTGGTGTAAGTCTTTTGTTTTTGGGCATGAAGACTTTTCAAAGGATATATGAGAATATTGTGAACAAAAAAATGAGAATATTAATTAAAAATCTATAAAGGGTAAACTGAAAAAGGAAGATAACACAAAGTCATACACAAGAATAAATATCATAGGAAGACACAGAAAAAAATTCAACAAAGTAAATATTCTATTTTGATATTCAAAGCCAAAATGATTTTAGAGCATTTGTTGCTTAATTAGTAGTATATCTTTTGTGAGTGTTCTTTCCTTTCTCTACAATTGTATCTTGGTGAGTGATTTAAACTAAAATTTGGCTATGATGAATGGACGATGTTGAATTTTTGTGTTCCAAGTTTGAACTTTAAGCTGAGAAATAGACAAAATTAACCCATAATTCGTAAACTTTAGGTGAAATAAGTTTTTTTATATAAATTGTTTGATTTGGAAATAAATACGATAACTGATAATATCTTAAGTTATTTGATTGTTTTAGATAGAGACGCATGTATATGGAAAATTGAAAATGAAAAGAAAATTTATATAATAATAAGAATCCATTAAATCACTTGTTCCTTTTTTCCTAGCTTTCACTACTTGTTTTGATTTATTGCATAGCTTATGATAAGTTTCACTCGAATCAGTATGCCTTTTCAAGAAATTTGGGTATTATATGAGAGAAATTGTCTAGGAGGAAAAATAAGATAAAGTTCCAGCAACCTTCGTAGAAAATAACATCAAATTCATAATAAACAGTAAACACCAAACATAAAGTAAAAAAAAAAAAGTAAAGATAAAATAGCATTATACATGAAAAGATGGAATTAAAATCCCCAAAGTTTTTTTAAAGAATAATTCAAAAAGTTATAGTACATTTAACATGTATACTTTTTTATTCTCGGTGATAAATCGAATTTTTGAAGTGAGAATAAAATAATCTTGGAACATCTATAATACGCAACTACTATTAATTGACAGCCTTTGAACAAAGTTAGATTTCTTAACTACTGATGATAGTTCAAACAGTCTATTGGAGAAAAATATCAACATGTTCGATTTTTTCTCACTGGCAGTCTGGCACGATGCATTGCATATGTAAAAGAAGCTGAGATCCAGTACTCCACTGAGCTTGAATTTTCAATTCATATATACAAAAGTTACCTATCTTCTTAGAGAAAATATATTTTCCTATATTGGACTGAATAAAAAGTAATATTTAGTGTGTTGCTCAATGTTTCTATGATTAAATGTAGTTCTTCTTCATAAGAAAAATGTTTTTTCTTTGGCTAAGTAATTGTGTGTTTAGATTCTCTTACAAATTAAATACAACAAAAGCGTTTCCTTTATACTTTCCTGATAAACAAAAAGCATTCTTTGTTTTTGGTATATAAGTAATTATTACTTCTATTTAAGGCAATTAGGCCTGCTAAGTCTTATCTCACAATATTTCTCATTATTTTGGACCAATTGATTAACTTGCTTTCTTTTCTTTCTGTGGTCTACTCTTCTTTTTAGTAGCCAATTTCAAGTAAATGCTGATAAACTGGTCCTGTAATCATCACTCTTCACTGACATGCTGTAGAGTTTCCAAAACAACATAATTTTTTTTAAACAGGCGATAATATTTGAAAAATATATGGTTCAGACTTAAAACTCCTAAGAGTATTTGACACTAAGTCAAAGTCTCACTTTCAAACACACTATCTCTCCTCTGTTATACTTATCTGCACCTAGAAAAACTAGTACAAAAATGGAATCAAAACAGTCTTTGCATTTATTGTAAGCACACACATATATGTATTGTACATTATATTGATAGTGACTTTGGAGAATAATAATCCATCATGGTCGTCCTCTTTCTTTTGAAATATGTACATACAAATGTGTGTATTATATACACCCAAGAAATTTAAAAAAAACAAATTAAATATTATTGATTTTTGTTTTTTACATATATAGCCAAAGAATGCTGTCTTTCTGTGTAGACTTCTTACTCTTTAGGTACTTGTTTTAAGAGATCACAAGAAACCAAAGTTTGGATAGTTTCCTTTCACCTTTGTTTTTTCTCTAGTTGGAGTTTTCTTCTTCATATAGCTATGGATATGTTTTCATCTCGCAACTGGTCCTATAGACCAAGCTCTTTGTCTGCTGAAGCAAGTGCTTCTTCTGGTAATACTGTCAGTGCCATCCAAGATTTTAATGGCTTGAACAATGTCATCTCTAGTCGTCTATGTACACACACAGAGACTCAGAAGACTAAGAAAAGAAGAGGCGTTCCTGGAAATCCTGGTAATACAAATATGATATATGGCTTTAACCATTTCAATTGGGCTTTGAATAAATGTTGAATCTGGTAGTTTTTTTCATCTGGGCATTGATTCTTGGTAGAATCTTGGAACCTTTTTCATATGTTTTGTATTTCATTTGATTTTTTTTTCATATGGGTGTTCAATTACTAGGTTAGCTAATAGAATATGATGACTTTATTCATATTTGTTATTTTATTACAAGTAGAATCTGGGAACTTTATTTTTTACAATTAGGGTTTCTCTGAAAGTAATCTCTTTACGGAGACTTACTTTGTGTTTTCTTTTTCTCATGTGAAACTGGTTTATGTGGCAGATCCAGATGCAGAGGTAGTTGCATTATCACCAAAGACACTTCTTGCAACAAACAGATTCGTTTGTGAGATATGCAACAAAGGGTTTCAAAGAGATCAGAATCTACAGCTTCATAGGAGAGGTCACAATCTTCCATGGAAACTGAAGCAGAAAAACACCAAAGAACAACAAAAGAAGAAAGTCTATGTGTGCCCAGATACAAACTGTGTTCATCATCACCCATCTAGGGCGCTTGGTGATCTCACGGGGATCAAGAAACACTTTTGCAGGAAACATGGAGAGAAGAAATGGAAATGTGAGAAGTGTTCAAAGTTCTATGCTGTTCAATCTGACTGGAAAGCTCATACTAAGGTCTGTGGTACAAGAGAGTATAGATGTGACTGTGGCACTCTTTTCTCGAGGTACGCTTTTTATTTTAATTCTTATTTATGTATGCTGTTCTTATATGAAGATCTTTCTTTCTTCCTTGTTAATATTGATTTCTTGATATTCTTACTGATGTTTTCTGTGAGAAATTTAGATTATTTTCTTTACTTAGAGAGATTTGGCAGTCCACATGTTATATGTGAATCTATATAAATATTCTTGAAATCTATTGTAGTTGTATTTGCATATGTCAATTTAATGCTTTCCTGTGACTAATTTCAGCTGCTTCCTTTTGGTTATATATTTGACAAAACTGCTAGCGTTCTGTCCATGGAATATAGTTTGAGTGCAAATTAAATGCAGTGGCATAAATCATTATCGCTTATACACCGAAGAAAACATGAATATACACATTGAAAAATATATAGTGTAGAGAAATGTTATTTGTAACCAAACTTCATGTACTGAGATAGACATAAATCAATTTCACGGTTCTTAAATTAGAGTTACTGAGTGTGTATATAAGTATAGTTCAATTGAAAATGACTTTTTAGTTTCTTTTTGTATATGTATTATGTGTTGCATTATTAAAGGAGATAATAAAAAGCCTGCATGTGAATCTTCTTATTCATCATGATACTGAAAAAGAATCCTGAATTGTTTTTATCAATCTATAATTTGACTTGTTATATCTACCTTGCATAGGTCCATTATTACACTGAGGCTTCGAAAGCTTTTATCTTGAAACTTCTCCAACTCTGTTCCACCTTAAATTATTTCACTTGTTGCACTTTCATCGTCATCATCATCGATTATATATATGCAAGTCTCGTTCATACATATTCCATATCTAATTTGTTTTGGGTGGATATTTTTCTATAAACAGGAAAGACAGTTTCATAACGCATAGAGCGTTCTGTGATGCATTAGCAGAAGAAAGTGCAAGAATCATCTCAACTCCTTCCACCAATCTCACAAACCTAAGCCCTAGTTTCCAAGATCGTCACTTTATGCTCAACAAGTCTTCCTCTTCTTCCTTGCTCTTCACGTCACCACCTCCTTACGTGAACCCTGCACCACATCCCTCCACCGCGGCAGCTCTTTCCGCGACAGCTCTCCTCCAAAAAGCGACCGCTCTCAGCTCCGGTCCTTTCGGCGGCGGAGGACAAACTCGGTCAGTTGGTCATCACCGACCTTTGACGACGGTTAACGAGTTTCTTGGTGCTGACCGAGTTATGATGACGTCCTCGTCTTCGTCTGAGTACGACCAGCTTGTTGTTGACGGTTTGACTTCAACGTGGCAGAAAGCTGACCATTTGACCAGAGACTTTCTTGGACTCACGGGTCATGGAGTGCACGTTAGCGTCACACCCGGAGATCTGCTAGAGTACGCAGGTGGAGTGTCGCTTCCTATGTCAACGTACCTTACCGAATCTCATGATCACGAGTCGTCCTCGTCGTTTCAGAAGGCTTACGATCTGGGATTCACTGGGCCCCATAATATGTAAAAAGGGTTACACTGGAACCTACTTCCATTGTTTTGTTGCTCTTTAATGAAATTAATTACCATCGGGAACATAAACACAAAGACAAAGAGCATATGAGCATTTCTTTCTGGTTACTTTTCTAGGGTTTGTTTATTTCTTTTAATTTTCTAATTGTTACAGCTTACAAATTCCTCAATTTTAACGTTAGATTTTCTTGTCAAAATAAAGAATTCCCTTTCTAAAAATAAAAACGTCGGTTAAAAGAATTAGTGTCCTTTTAATTAAGTTTTACATACAAATTACATCTTTGAGTTAAAAAAGGAAATATGTATAGCGAGATCACAACATCAAAAATAATAGGATCAGTGGCGGACCCACAAACTGCACCTCTAGGGATTGACGAATGTGTCATCTCAAAGCTAGTTTCTTTGATTGCGATAGACATCATATTATATGCAATTATTGAAGATATATATAACATAGTGATAGACAGCATATTATATGTTTTGCAATATACCACAAAATATGTTTTGGGAAATTTGCCCCTATAACTACAAAAAAACCCAAATTTGTTAAATAACCAAAAACACAATTTCTCTCCAATTCTCTCTTCCTATCTCTCTCTTCCTTCTCTCTAGAAAACCAATTTCCCCTTTTTTATGGTTAGTGGTAGTACACAAATAAGCGCATATGTTTTTCTGATCACTGTTAACGGATTTCTATCGTAATCACACTAATTAATAAGTCGTATCTTATTTATTGATGGTCATTTATCTTACAAAGATAACTTTAGCAAATGAAACTCAAAGCAATAGTTCAGAAAGAAAAAAAAAACATAAGCAACACAAGAGTATTGTATGTATAGCATACTGCGATGATGGTCGCTAGTTTACTAATCAGATAGTGAACCAAATCGACGAAACTATATTCTCTATTTAATAACGACGGATAATCACACATCACTGAAAGGTTATTCCTATGAAAAAAATATACAAAATCTTGTAATATATTAACATGTAATATTAACATGTAAATTCAAAAAAAAGAAAATTGGTATGAAAACAGAAATTTATTTTAAAAAACTAGTAAAAAAGGAATATAAAATCAAAAGGAACCAGAAACACATAAAGAGGAGGGTGATAAGGAATCAATTTAAAAAGATGCAGAAAACTACGAGGAATAATATAACGTGGAAAAGATTTAAAGAGATTAAAAATGAAGGTCAAAGTGTTTGTAGACGAGGACACGCATGCATGAACATGCGAAGTTGCGAACACTTTAAGCCAAAAAATAAAGAGAAAATGCGACCACTAAAAGTCAAAAGAAACATTAAAGAACATTGTTAATAGGATCAATATAATTTCCTTTATCTTAACATTTACACCAAAAAAAAATATAAGTTCCTTATTGTTTTTACGAGCTCTTATAGTCCCCATTATATACCAACTTCTTTTCCATTGCTTGTGATTGAAATTTGTAGGTGATGTAAAATTAATACTAGGTACAAATAATTCATAATGCTTATACACGATTCCCTTTCCTTTGCTTTGGAGCTTTGGGCTTATATATATCTCAACACACGTATAAATCCATAGGACCATAGCTCTAGACTGTTCTTTGGGTTGGCTGTTCATGATCTTTTACATAGTGACATGCATGCACTCCTTATCCTCATAATACAAACCATTTGCACTACTCAAATATATATCTTTTTTTTTGAAACTGAACTCAAATATATATCCCATTCTGAAAATTTATCCTTGTCCACGACCTCGGATTCTTTATCCAACCAAAGGTTATTGACTGTCCATTTCTGGAGTCAGATAATTGTAGCATGTAATGATCAGATATTCATGTAATATATCTTAGTCTTAAATTACTATATGAACTATATATATACAGTAAAAAGGGCTAATTAAATAGCTCGAATATTATAGTAAATTAGGGTAATTAATAGATACAAACTCACCACTCGAACTTTTAATATAGCTAGGTAAAAGCTAGGCGATATCATTAACACCTTGTTGGCATATCTTGACGAGTTACAATTTACCTCAGACAAGAGAAAGCTCCTCATCTTCAATGGCCTTTTTATTTTATGTTACAGTAGCGAGGTGTGTAAGAGCAATGTCCCATGGAGTATTGGACTTGAAAATGTTGTTGTTGGGTTTGCATGAAGTTCATGTGACATTTTCTTCCATTTATGTTGTATTGATCCCATTATTTGTTCTTCCATCAATAATCCCTGTTTATTCTCCATATCGTTCATTTGCACTTGCATGTACGGTGGTGGAGCCACCTCTAGTGACGCCGCAAATGGGTCCACGGACTTATTCTTCCGGTTTTGTCTCCGTTGGTGTCGGCGCCGGTAGTGCTAAGATTAAGGCCACATAACCATATTGCAACAACAACAGATTATAATTCGGATTAACCAAACTTAATCGAAAATATATTGTAAGTGTTAGGTCTAGGCGTTTTTAACCAAACCTAAAATCCAAACTGAACCCAAACCAAAATACTGAAATTTGATCAAAACCGTTATAGAAAAACCAACGAAATAGGTATTTTGGATTCATGTATAACATAATACAAAAATATCTAAAATTAGTTAAATCTATTAACTTTCTTACATATGTTAAGGTTTAGAGTAGTTTAGAGATTTTTCTATTTTCTATTTTCTGTTATTTTGAATAATTTTTGGTAGTTTACATATTTCAACCATAATTAGATTTTTGAATATTCTTATATTTGAGTTTCTTGATAAATTTTATTAGTTAGAAAAAATAGATTTTTAGACGACTTCAAACATTAAAAATCGGAATCGGATAATGTTTAGTGAAATTCAATTTAAATAAAAACTAATTTTATCTCCTAAAACAGAATTTAAATATTTTTATTTAATTTTTTTACCCGGTGGTCTTTCTACAGAACCACATGCAACGCTACTCGCATTTCCACTACCTCCATAAGCCGTAGACGATTTAACCGCACCGTGCTGATACATTCCATCAAGCAAAAAAGGATCAAATCCTCCTCCAAGCTCACTCTTTTGTCCCGACAATCTCGTAGCCGATTTCACCACAACCGTCTCTCAATCCGCCGATCATCATCAAACGCTTCCCACCCCGGTTGTTCAGACGCAGTTTCAGTTTCAACCGCTCTATCAAACAACGCTAACACCAAGCTATTACCGGCAACCGTTCCTACCGTTTCACCCGCTTCATCCAGCAAATCGCCTTCTTGATCTTGTTTAGTCACCACTTCTTGAAATTTTTTATTTGTCTCAGTTTAAATCTTCTCGACTATCGTTGATCTCCTCTGTTTCTGTCTCCTCCTCCTCTTCCTCCTTATATTTGTAAGACTTTTTTGATGATGACCTTTGTGTTTGTGCAGCTAAAGCAGGTTTTTCTCTTATAAACCCATCCATGAGATCAAGTTTCTTCCTTGTGACCTTCTCTAATTCTAGATACTCTAAAAATCTTGAAACTCCCAATTTCTTACACCAGTATTGATTAATGTGAATATGAATTCTTAATTCTGTAAAATGTACATTGGATTTAATATATATACAATGGTTTAAGCTAAATGAGACTTGACCATTGGTATAATTCTCTAATAAACCAACCTAAACCGGCTATATACACTAATACACTCCCCCCCCCTCTCAAGTCTTTGAAATGAAGCATGTTTGTGGAGTAAAAAGACTTGAAGTTGACATGCGACCAAGGATAGAGTTGAAAGGTCCGAGATGTAGCGGTTTCGTCAGTATATCAACATGTTAATTAGCACTCGCAACATGCATCAGCTTCAAGAATCCATTCTTCACTTGATCTCTAACTTTATGACAATCAATCTCTACATGTTTTGTCCTCTCATGGAAGACAGGGTTTGTAGCAATATACATAGATGATTTGTTGTCACAAAACAGTTTTGCACCAGTGGAGACTTTGAGATGAAGACATGTGAAAAGTTGTTGAAGCCAGAGAAGCTCACGAGTCGCTTGTGCCATGCTCATATATTCAGCCTTAGTGCTGCTTCTACTGACCACATCTTGTTTCTTGGACTTCCAGGTAATCAGCAAGTTCCCAAGGTAAACACAATATCATGTAATCGAGCGTCGATTGTCTCGACAAGTAGCCCAATCAGAGTCAGCAAACGCATTGAGGCACACTTCAGACTTTGCAGAGTAGAACAATCCCTGGCCTGGATTGTTCTTAATATACTTCAACACTCGATAAGCAGCTTGCAAATGAATATCCGTTGGTGCTGGCATGAATTGGCTCCGAGCATGCACTGCATAGGTAATGTCAGGACGTGTGATCGTAAGATAAAGCGGACGACCAATGAGTGTACGATAAGGGCTGGGATCATCAAGTAGAGTACCAGAATCACGACGAAGCTTAACAATCGGATCCATTGGCACTAAACTTGATTTACAAGCAAGACGTCATGCATCTTCAAGAAGATTCAATGCATACTGACATTGAGATACAGAGATGACAGCAGCAGAGCGAGCTATTTCAAGGCCAAAGAAGAATCTCAATTCACCCAAATCATTGATATTGAAGCTTGAATGCAGAGCTGCTTTGAGAGATAGAACTTCTGCATTGCAATTACTCACAATCATTATATCATCGACATAGATGAGGATTGCAGTGAAGGTTGAACCAGTCTTCTTCACAAAGAGGTTGTTATCCAAAGGAGATTGTGAGAAACCAAATTGTATCTACTCATCAGACAAGCAATGGTACCACTGACGGGAGGCTTGACTCCATAAATTGACTTGTGCAAGCGCCATACATGATTAGAAAGAATAACACATGAAGCTGAAGTGTATCCTTGAGGAAGTGTCATGTGTATTTCTTCATCCAGCTCACTATGAAAAAACGCATTGGATACGTCCATCTGAGAAAGAGACCAACCTTTTATCACAACTAAAGCAAGTAATATTTTAACACTAGCAAGCTTAGCAACATGAGAGAAGGTGTCAGTGAAATCAACTTCTTCTTATTGTGTGAAACCTTTAGAATCGAGGCGTGACTTTGGACGTTCCACCGTACCATCAGCAAGATATGTAATCGTGTGAATCCACTTACAGCCCATAATGTTCTTTCTAGGTGGTAAGGAAACAACTGTGAAGGTCTCATTATCCTCCATTACATGCAACTCATCTGCCATCATTTTCCTAAACTGAGGTGATGCCATGGCCTCTTTGAAAGTTTTAGGTTCTCTTTCAAGGGAATATGATAAAATATAGGATTGAAAAAGAGGTTGACGGTTGGAACAAGTATCAATAGAGGATAAGGGATATAAAGGAGTATAAGTGGAAGTAAGAGGTTCTGTTTTATGAATAAAAGAACAGTGATAGTCAGAGAGATAACATGGAACCTTAGATGTGCGTTGTGGCCGGGCACAGAGTAAGCGAGCATGTTATGTAGTTCGTGCAACAGTCTTATTCGTGGTGGCATTATAAGACGATGCATGTGATGAACTATCATGAACATGAGCAAAAGATGCATGAATATGAACCTCACTAAATGAATCAAGAGATACATGTGTAGATGTAGGCAATATAGTACTAGGAAACATGACATCAGGTGAATGCGAATGATGTAAATCTTTAAAAGGGAAAACATGTTCATGAAAAATAGGATTTCGAGTAACCGAGATGATATTAGTTTCTATACTCAAGACTTTATACCCTTTTACACCCGATGGAAAACCAATGAAAACACAAGATTCAACACGAGTAAATTTGTTCATATCCTTATCAAGAGTAGACACATATCACAAACAATCAAATGTTCGAAGAAAAGAGTAAACATGAGCTTTGTTTATGAGCAGTTCATAGGGAGATTTGTTCTTTAGAAGTAAAATGGTGTTCTGTTTATGAGAAACACAACAGCATATACACAATCAGACCAATATGAGATATGGATATTTGACTGAAACATAAGAGCTCTAGCAACATTGATCAAATGTTGATGTTTGCGTTCCACAACAAAATTATGTTGTGGAGTATAAGCATAAGAAAATTGGTGAACTATGCTATGTTCTTCAATCATATGAGAAAATGCTAATTCAGGAGCGCTGTCAAATCGGATACACTTAATAGATAAGTTATATTGAGTTTTAACATGAGTAAGAAACAATGGAAATACTGTTGAAACATCACTTTTATTTCGTAAAAGATATATCCATGTCACACGGGTACAATCATCAACAACTGTTAAAAAATATTTATAACCCTCAATTGACTCTATTAAAAATGGACCCCATATATCAAGATGAACAATATCAAATGGGTTGTCCGAAAGATGATTATGAGACACATATGGTAACCTCTTTTGTTTCGCTAATAGACAAACAAGACATTAAACTATAGAAGTAGAACTAGACTTAGACACAGATGAAATACCAGGAATATGTTGTAACTTGTTCAATGATGGATGTCCAAGGCGTTGATGCCAAAGATGTCCATCCCCTTGCAAGGTTCCACAAAGATTGATGGTAGCAAGATCAACGACTGTATCAAGAATATAGAGATTGCACGTAAGAGTTCCTCTACCAATCATCAAGCCCTTAATAGACTCTTCAAGCAAGCAACATTCAGGATAAAAGTGAGCAGAACATTTTGTGTCTTTAATCAAAGTATTGATGCTAATGAGATTAAACTGAAATGAAGGAACATGCAACACATTATGTAAAACAATCGTATGACATAGATGAATAGTTCTTATATGACTAATGATTTCCCTAACGCCATTTGGTAGTGAGATTATTACACCAACCACTATAGAGAGAACACTAAACCATGTCAAGTCAGAACACACATGGGTAGTGGCTCCATTGTCAAGAATCCAAGAACCACTAGGAAGAAAGTTGTATAACATGGAAAGGCATTGGTGATGAAATGTTAAAGTTTGGTGTTCATAACTTAAGTTTGTAGAAAGACAATGTATTATACCAGTTGAGGATTGAGGATACATGTAACCAGCATCAGTTATAGAAGCACAATGAACATGAATAACAAACGCAGAAGGATGAACTTGACATTGAAGTTTGAATGAGATTATTAACTTGATCCACGTTTATGATACTAAGATCAAGGTTAACTAGAACCGATCATGAATTGGAGCTGACAACATTAGCTATCGTATTGTTTTTCATATATGGCTGTTGCGGCTGAGACTGCATGGAACATTGATTACTGTAATGACTGTTCTGTGTAGTCGACACCTGACCTGAGCCCTATTGCAAAACAGAATTATCATGAAGCCGGTGTCCTGGAGGGTAGCCGTGAAGTTTGAAACATTTTTGAGCAATATGTCCAAACTGGCCACAGTAGGTACACACATGGTGTTGCTTCTAATGATAGTTGTTCTGCTACTGAGCAGAAAGAACCGGATTATCAATATATCCAGTGAAAGTAGAAGGAACATATAGTCCATAAGCCTGAAAGATCACATTATCAACCTTCAAAGATGGCTTCACAACTCTCTGTCTCTCATCTTGAGTAATGAGATTAAACACATCTTCAATATTCGGGAGAGGTTTCAACATTAAGATCTGTCGCCAGATGTACTCAAAAGACTCATTAAGTCCTATTATTAACTTTGTAACTCGACTTCGTTTCTGCAGAGACTCCAAGATTGAGCAGCATTACACTCGCATTTACCACAAGTGCAGACTGGGATCTCCACATAGTTCTTGTACTCCTTCCATATCGTAATCAACTCAGTGTAGTATGTTGTTACATCCATCGATCCTTGTTGTATACTACCTAGGTGTTGCTCAATCTCATACACCCTAGGAGCATCATCTTGCTTGAAACGAGCTAGCAAATTCTTCTAGATCGATTCAATAGTGGACTTAAACAAAAAACTTGGAACAATTTTTTTTAGAAATCGAGTTCATTAGCCAAGTTGCAACCATATCATTGCATCTTGACCAAGATCCATCATCACGATGAGTCTCAGGCAGTTTAGGAATCATACTGTCAATAAATCCGAGCTTGTTGCGCACATTCAAAGCCATTCGAACTAAGTGACTCCATGAATGAAACTCTGCACCAGAAGAAAGACGATCGGAGACGAGGACCAAACCAGCATGATCGTGGCTATGGAGGAAGTATGGATTCTCATAATGATCTTGAAATCCTGGAATCGATTGCGAAGACGCCATCGAAGAAGAGAACGGAGCCCAAGAAAAGTGTGAAGCGTGATATAACCAAGAATCAGAGAGAATCAGAGGAAGGAAACGAGGAAAATGACGAATCAGAAAGTGAAATTGATGATGGAAGCGAGAAGATCGAAGAAATCAGCTAAGATTCGAAAATTTTGGAAGCTAAGCGACATCAATAGAGACGATACACCATGAAAAGAGCTCAAGAATCTTTAATCGAAGAAGGAGAAGCCGTTGATGGCTCTGATACCATATTGATTAATGTGAATATGATTTCTTAATCCTGTAAAATGTACATTGGGTTCAATTTATATACAATGGTTTAAGCTAAATGAGACTTAACCATCGGTATGATTCTATACTAAACCAACCTAAACCAGCTATATACACTAATAACCACCCGTAAAATGGATCTAACTTATCCAACTGTTTAGAAACTTTACCGAAGATTTCATAGACTTTGATGGAATCATGAATGTCTAGTTCCATGAATCGATCTATCAACACTCCCATGATCTATGTTATGATGTAATATATCTAAAAACTCTCTTTTACTATAGGGTCAGAGCCACAATCACCACCCTGTTGTTCTTCGCATTACTTCTTGAAGTTGTAAGCCTAGAAAGTTGAAATTAGGGTAAAAACCTTAGAAACCTAATTTGTTAATCAAGAAAGTTGAGAGTGGGGGTAAAAGAGCCTTGACTTGCAAGTAAAAGGCAAGTTAACTGAAAGTAGTTTTTTTTTTGTCGGGGATTTATTTAGATATTACAATTATGAGAAAGATTACAAAGACGATTCGATAACCGACAATACTACCTGCCTTATGAGGATCTACGTCTAACTGCATCATTTGAGCCGTCCTATGAAGATCATGCCTGACTGGATTTACTTGCACCATGTTGAGAAATCCTTGTAAGTCTTTCTTCCGTAATCGCATAATTGTTGAATAAATCGCTTGCTCCGGAAATTGAAACCTGGATTTCCTGTACAATCTGCAAGAAACTGAAAGTAGTTAATTAAGGTATTACATGTTGGATGACAAGCCAAGAACCGATCAAGAAGCTTTTGCAAAAGTTGAACCCTTGTAAAGATTTTCTCTATTTTCATCACTGTGACCGGTTTAGACTTCACCAGGAGAGCTCTCGACCGAGTTTTGGTATTGGTCTCTCGAAGATCATCTATCTTCCTCACTAGAATCATCATTATCACCACCGTGCTTCCCTCTCCTTTGCATCCGAAAATCAAGCCGTTCATCCAGACACACAGCATACTTCCTAAGAAAAGCAGAGTAGTCCCACGAATCAGACCGGTTTGCGTCTTTGAAGTCAGACAAGTTAAAAAACCTAGTTCCACGCCTGGTCGTGAAGAAGATCTCTTTCTCGTAGGCTCGGTCGCCTTGCGTTAACAACCTCTAGATCAAAATCAAGGTTTTGAGAGCAATAAACCAGTATTGGTCTTGGTTGAAACGTCTTGAAAGAATCAACACACAAGCGCTTACGCAGTTGCGTGAGTAAGATGTTAGGCTTATGATCTCTCTGACGTACGTATTTCTCATTCGATGGGTTGTCGTCATGTCATGTTGCCTGTTGCTTTGACGATGGTTATTTCTAGTTTCGTTAAAGACCTGCTTCAACCTCCGACTTTGGCTAAACCTACTCTTGCCTGATCTTTGACGGCTCCAATGACGCGTTGAAGCTTACTCAAACTCATTTTGACTAAAACGTACGAGAAGAAAAGAAAGATGGACGGCTTTTTTTTGTTTTACTTGTTTGGCATCTTCTTTTCTCCTCTGTTTCTTTGTTCTTCTTTCTGAAACATAAGTTGTGGTTTGGTTTGGTCGATCTAACATAGAACTCGCCGAGATTGTCGGTATCTAATGTGAGGAGATATTAGAAAAGTCACGTGAATATGATTTCACCTTCCCTTTTTATAATTGGATAAAAACGGATGATTAAACATTCTATAAATAGAAAGCAATTTTCTTATTAAGAATCTTGTAATGTTACAAGACAAGACTGTACAAGCCATGAGTGTCTGTGATTCATTGTCCAAAAATAAAAAGTCTGTGATTCACAAATGTATTTTTCAAGATTGTTATGTAGAAAGACGATTCTCTTATTACCTTAGCACCCAATGTCTCAATGTCAGCTTTTAGTATTCTCTATTGCCAACAGCAGCAACAACATTACTTGTGATTCATGTTACTCATTTGCTTCAGAAGTGATGAATGTCCACACTTTAGCTCTTTAACCTACCAACATAGAAAACTAGGTCTGATTGATATCATTCAACACAAAAACAAGGCGTTTGATATCGTTCAACTTTCTTAGCGCCTTAACTTTCATTTATTCTATGAGTTTTTCTTGGGTTCATCAGCTAGAGTGATTTAATTATAAAAGTAAAAAAACCTACAGGTTCACCAACCAAAATGATTTAATTATTTAAGATCCATATTTAAAAATAAATAATAATAATAAGAATTTGTTAAATTATATTATAATTTTAGAATAGATAAAAATAAGTAGCAATTACCAAAACAAAGTTTTTTTACTATTGTTAACGGTATCAGCAAAACACTAAATCATAAACCGTAAAGGATTCATGATTTACCCAAGGATTCAAGGTTTACGATTAAGAATTTAGGATTTAGTGTTTTTAAGATTCAGTTTAATATTTATGATTTAGAGTTAAGGATTTATCCAAGGATTCAGATTTTATCCAAAGGTTTAGGGTTTAAGATTTAGGGTTTAGTGTTTTGCTGACAGTGTTAATAATATTTAAAAAAATCCTTTTTTTTATTAATTATTACTTTTTTTACTTATTTTGAAATTACAATATAATTTAACAAATTGTATTATTTTGTTTTATTTTTAAAAGATGTTTAATCTTAAATAACTAAATTATATTGGTTGATTCATCCTAAGGGATGAACCTAAGAAAAACTCTTGTTCTATATCAACTGATTTAGTATATGCCTATAAATTATTTTTGGCTTTTTTGGAAATGTAATATAAGTAAATAATTCAAATGATAAAATATATTGTAAAATATATTTGTTAATGTTCTCTAGCTTTCTATAATCTATTTTTTTTCTGAAAGTTAAATTTTTTTTTAATCTAATACATGTCATTTAAACAAGAAAAAAAATTCAATGATTAAACTTTTTATAAGTTACACTTATTCTGGATTGACATTAAAACCATAGAATTGATCTATTATATTTTAAACATGATTAATAGTGAGTGACTCGGTCCCCAAAACAGCTTAGATATATGGGAGGGGCATGAATATATATGAACCAATATGACATTTCTACATCATCCGAAGGATCTGCCTGGTCCATAATTGTTAAATCCGCTATGGGTTGAGACTACTCAGGTACGGTTTAAGCCATATGACATTTCTACGAGCCAACGAGCCAACTTCTAGCGTGCCCCAAATGTAAAATGCCAAATCTCCTATGAGCTCCTAGAATCTCCTATACCCCTATTTCATAATTCTTTTTTTAATCAAAATCTAAACTCCCAAATCAAATCCTTCCCAGTTATCAAAACTAAACCCTAACCCCCCCCCCCCCCCCTATGGATTAGTGAACCCATGGGTAAATATTTAAATTCTATACTTTTCAAATTCAAAAAAAAATATTTTAAAATCGTTTTTAATCATATTTTGATGATTTTTTCGAAAATATAGAAAACAACGTTTTTGGATTTTTGAAATATTTTTATCAAATTGTATAAATCAAATAAAAAATATTAATGTTTTCATTTTAATTTTATGATTTTTCGTTTGACATATAAAATTAAAAGAACAAAAGGGTCCTTTTGAGATTGTGTTATGAGATATAGGGGCATGAGAGGAGATGATTCCATTTCTACTCAAACAGCTAGTTTTTTTTTTTTTCCGTCAATCGATTTATATTAAAATCCAAGTTTGTAATACATAAGCCGGCGGAACACAATGAAATCCCCGGAAACATGTCCCATAGGAGGGAAACTAAAGCCCACACATAGGCATCTTAAACATAACTTACGAGACTAACACAAATTTCTACGACTAAAGACTTTCTTACAATCCTTCAAAGCTCAGAGATAAAATAGTCGAGGCCTTCATAACCATAGGTCTAATGAAAGACCAAAGATAGCCAAGCGAACAAGTAGGCGATAGACCAAAGCGGAGCCGAAACTCACCTGAACTTCCTATTCACGATGAAGAGACAAAACCACGCCGAATAGCATCAACCACACACACCAACCTCGACTCCCGGAGTCAAGAACCTAAAACACCTGGGACAAACCCCTCAACAGCTACAACTTCATCCGAATGGATCAAACCCCAACCTCATTATACTGCTTCAAACATCCAATAAGAAGCCACAGAGGGATTATGAGGTCAATCAAACAAACCGGGAACGACTAACACTATATTAATCAAATGTAGCGATGACTCCTTCACAAGGAGAGGTAACACCAACCAACTTCTTCACAGTAAAGATGCTAAACCTGGTATGCTCACGCACTCGTCAAAACACCACAGTCGCACTGATGATGAGAAGAGACCAGAGAAATCAAAGAGACAATTAAGGATTCAGAGAAATCAACCTCTCCGTTGGATGAGAAAGGCAAGGCAAAACAGAGAATCTTGACTAAAATGGAGAACAGAGAGTCTAACACAAAAAGTAACCAGACACTGAGGGGAAGAAAACGCAGATCCAGTAGCCAGCAAACCAACCAGATCTATGACGATCGAATACTGACCAGAGCACGGACGAATCAACACCACCACACGAAGGATAAACTCTCAAACACGCCTCCACTCGCCTCCAAGCACAAGAACTCACCCACCCCGGACCAAGAAAGATCTTAAACGCAGAAAAGAGCAAGACACGGATATGCTAAATCGAAAATAAGACACAGAGATTCACCTCCGGTGCTATGGAAGCCACCGGAGGCGAGGAGCGGCGGCCAGAACTTTGAAAACCCTAGGGGACTTGAGAGAGAAGACGGTCTTTTTACTGTTCTAAATAAGACTTAGTTGGTTCACTCAAACAGCTAGTTACCTTGGCCATTAATTACAATTTTGCACAACAAAAGCGCAATATATCTTATCAGATCTTCAAAAAGGAAATATATCTTATCAGAGTAGAAGTACTTTAAACTTTTATTTGGCAACATAGATAACAGTTAAAAAAAAATAATGTTTTTTGGAAACATGGATAACATTAAGTTTGGAAAAAAAAATCTATCTTATTAAAGTAGAAGTACTTTAAACTTTTGTTTGACAACATAGATAACAGTTAAAAAAATAGATAATAGTGATGTTTGAAAACATTGATAGCAGTAAGTTAAGAAAAAAAAGTAAATGGTTTATGTTATTAAAAAATTAGAAGTTTATTACATTATATTAAAAAAATAATGGGTTTATGTTACTTAATATACATATTCAAATCAAAATAATAATTTAAAATTGATTTATAACAAAAGTTCAAAAATATACATATATTGAAAATTTGATTTTTACTAACATATTTTCCAATAACCATTATAAAAATATTTTCAATATATATAAGAAAAATACAATACAATAGCCCAATTTCAAACACTAACTTAAATTATGGTTTTTATATTTCACATTGAAATTTAAAAATATAATAAATTTTATTATTTATATGAAGGTATGTATAAATATTATTAATTATAAAAAAAATTATTTGATGGTACGTATAAAATACGATTAATTATATGATAACATATAAATTTATGGGTAAGATATATAATAGTGGTTAGCGGTGGGCGTTCAGGTTCATTTTCGGGTATGTTTCGGATTTCATGTTCAGTTCAGATCTTTGAAGATTCGGTTCGGATTTGGATAACCAATTTAAATTGGTTTGGTTTAAATATTTAGATAAAGAATTAATAATTATTTAAGTAATTTTGGAGTTTTGAGTATATTTTAACTATTTTTGATATTTACGTTTGATTATTTGTATATATTTTCAAGTATTTAAACGAACTTAAAAGTATCATATATATTCTGGATGTTTTAATATATATTAAATCTAGAAATAATTAATATATATAAGTATATAAATCTATTTTGGATACCCAAAATACTTCGGTTCGGATCGGATGAGGTTTCAGTTCTTCGAATACCAAAATTTACCCAATTTTTAATAATTCGGATATTTAATCATTTTCGGTTCATATTTGATACTACTTATTCGGATTGTTATCGGTTTGAATTTTCGAATTCGAGTTTTTTGTCCAACCCTAAATAGTAACATAAAAAACAAATAGCATCATATTTTTTCAAAAATACACGCGTGCGTAGGCCTGTAACTTTTATCCGAGATCCGGATTCGATCCGGATCCGATCCGAAAATCCGGATATCCTGAGGGGCCGTATCCGGATCCGGATAATAAAAATGTTAGATCCGTCAAAGCCGGATCCGGATATCTTAATTTTTAGTCCGAATATCCGGATCCTTAAGTTTTATTATTAACTATTATATAAAGTTTATGTAAATTTTGTAATATTATACATAGAAATAATTAAAAATATTATATTATTTTTATTTTAAAATTATTTTTAATATTTTATATATATATTATTATTATTTTTTATTTATTTTAAGGATCCAAATCCGGATCTAGATATTCGCCGGATATTACAATTTTTAGAAGGATATCCGATACCTGGATATCTGAGAACCCCGGATCCGGATAAGGATAATAAAATTCCGGATCCGCCGGATAAAGATTCGGACCAGAATATCTTAAAATTGCACGGATATCTGAGCCGTCTCATGCTCTATCTGTGCGGACGCGTGGATCAAAATCTAGTAATTATTATGAGAGCGGCAGGACTTGCTTTTTTTTCGGATAGACGGAGACGGGTTGTCTTGAGTTCGCCAAGCGGTTCTTGGTTAAGATAATGTCGAAGGACTTATCCCCAGTATCTGCGAAAGCTGACTGGGCTAACTCGGGGAAGGGTCAATCGGAGGTAGTAAGGGTAATATGAGGGCTGTTCGTTTGGTTGCCGCAGGTACCGGCGGCAGCGGCAGCGACAACATTCTGCGTCAACTTTTGTTCGTTTCGTTGACACAGAAAGCTACGTCTGACGCCGTATCCGAATGCCGCGTCCTGCGGCTGACGCCGATAAATCTGCGATCGCGACATAATATGCATCAGCGGCAGCGTCTGCGAAACGAACAACAACTGTCATCATTGACACTGCCGCTGACGCCGAAACCTGCGGCAACCAAACGAACAGGGATATAGTCAGCTAAATTGGGTTATTGGCTTCCATCCAAGTTTTTTGGAATCAATCATCAATCAAAGCAAAGAAGGAATCAACAAAGGTAACACGAGTGAAAAAAACTTGGAGCTTGCTTCTCCGATCAGGAATTGATTACCCGATTTTGATTTGACTGTCTTCGATGGATTGATTTTTCCTTGTGTGTAGTTTTGAGTGAGTATGGCTGGGAGAGCTTCGATCCCTGCTCGCAACTCTGCCCTCATTGCAATGATCGCCGATGAGGTTATAATTTTTTTTTGTTTTTTTTTTTAACGAAAAGTCATTAGAAACTGTTGTTGACTTTCATGTGGTATTTAAGTTTTGAATCTTAGAGAATGTGATCTTTATTAATGCGGGTTCGTTGTGGGTAAACTACTGTTAGACTTTGGATCTTAAATAGCAAAGAAATAGTAACCTTTTGCAATCCACTAAACTTCAAAGAAACATAGACTACATGATGCCATGGATGCATGCATCGCATGAATCAGAAAACTAAGGAGTAGAAGAAACTTGTCTTACTTTCAACTGATCTGCCTTAAGCTATGTCCCAGCGTCTCTTACTTTGTCTCTTGTGTACAGGACACCGTAGTTGGATTCTTGATGGCTGGAGTTGGTAATGTTTGTAGGAGATGGATTACATCCCTCCACAAGGCCCGCCAAATAACAGGTCCTAGCCCAATAAGCTTAGCTAGTTTAGTCGGCTCAGCGGCTAGAGGTGCTGACTCGGCTCCAGAGTACTTTTAGCCGATCAGTTAAGCCGATCGATGATACTCGGCTTGGAGGGAACAGTGCCAAGGCCTGCATACTCGGCCTTTGGCGACGAGGCCCAAAAGACAGGGCGATTAGGGCATCACCGGCAAGAGCACTATAAGAAGGGAGGAGAATACAACGACAAAGGGACTTTTGGACAAACTACACACTAAGCGGCTAGATTTAGGGTTTCCCATTGATCACTCTGATCTTGTTGTTTAGACCTCTAATCTTGTCTCCTTATTCTCCCGACAATCTTGTAATCCCTTGTCTGATTCTAATAAAAACGTCTTTAGTCACCCCATCTTGAAGTTCATCTTTCCAATCAGCTGAATCTCGTACAAACAATTGGCGCCCACCGTGGGGCTGACTAAAGCAACGTTCTAGATCTACATGGCTCAAGACGACGCCGCCTTCGGCGCTCCAGGCGAGGAACCGACGCCTACGCCTGCGGCCGCGCCGCCCATCACCTCAGATTTCATGAGCTCCGTCATGGCTCGACTCGCTCGCCAAGACGAAGTCCAAAAGACAACCAACGACCAACTCGCTGCGTTGGTCGCGGCGCTCACAGCTCCTGAGGGACAAACGAGCCGTCCCCAGCAGATACGCCGCCGCCTCTTCAACACAAACCCTACGGCAACCGGAGTCGACCATATCTCTGACGACTCGGAGCCTAACGAAACCCTTCTCGCGGATGCTCTCCCAGCAGGTTCAGATCTCACAACAATTCGCGAGCTCGCCGAGCTCAAACTCAGCCTTCAACAGATGGGCGAGAAGATCCACCAAGTAACCAGCGCAGCTCCGCAAATCGAGAGTGTACTCGCCGCAACCTCGCGCACTCCTTTTACTCGCGCGCTAACTAGCGTGCAACTCGGAAAGATAGAGAAGCTGCGCCTACCTGAGTATAAGCCCGGCGGAGACCCAGTGGAACATATGACAGCTTTTAACATCGCGATGGCACGAGCTCGACTCCCTGACGACGAAAGGGATGCAGGTTACTGCCAGCTTTTCGTCGAGACTCTTCACGAGCAAGCCCTGACGTGGTTCTCCCAGTTGGAGGAGAACTCAATCGGATGTTTCCGCGACCTATCAGCAGCTTTTCTCAAGACATACATCATGTTCACAAAGCGCAACGCCACCGCATCCAGCTTATGGAACCTCAATCAGAAAAAGGACCAGAGCCTGCGCGAGTACATGGAGAAATTCAAAGCCGTAGTGTCAAAGATTGAAATCCCAAACGGGATCGCTATCGACGCCTTGCGCAATACCTTGTGGGTCCACTCCAAGTTCCGAGGAGACCTGTACCAGAACCCAACCAAGTCGCTCCAAGACGCTATCGCGCGCTCCGATAACTTCATCCGAATGGAGGAGGACACCAACGCAATCCTCAGCAAGATGAGCGCGCCCAAGGCTCCAGCGGCTAAGAACGCAAATACGCGACAAGAACCGCGCCAGCACGCTCCAAACGACAAAAACGGTCGCAAAGACGGTTACATGTATGTCGTCAACGAGAATAATGTACCGATCTCCACTCTCGTAGTTCGCG
Source organism: Brassica rapa (assembly GCF_000309985.2). Classification (NCBI taxonomy): domain Eukaryota; kingdom Viridiplantae; phylum Streptophyta; class Magnoliopsida; order Brassicales; family Brassicaceae; genus Brassica; species Brassica rapa. The sequence goes on along the minus strand of NC_024796.2, from coordinate 16,577,861 downwards.
GGGAGGGGTGGAACAAGTGGGCAAGAGAACTCGAGTCGCCCGACCAAAAAGTCGATACTGTTTGCACCACCCAACCTGTGGCGGGAGACGGATCAGCAGCAGGGCCTTCCCGAACTGTCGATCTCACCAAGCATTGCAAGTATCACGACGTCAAAGGACACGATACCTCGGAATGCAAATCTCTCTACGCACATTACCTCTCGTCCCTTGCTAGCGGCGAGTTTAAGTTCGAGCCATTGAAAGCCAAACCAAAGAACGGTAAGAGCTGGAGCAAGAATAAAGAAAGAAGGGCCCAGCGCAAAGCCACTGGCAAAGGTCGACAAAACGACGCTCCGCAACGAGACGACGAGGAAGAAACCCCAAAGGATAACGGCGAGGGAGACTCCTCAGCCGACGAAGAGCACCCGGCTAATCGCAGACGCATCGAGGTTATACTCTCTCAGCAATCCTTGTCGTCCGACGAAGATAACGACGATTCGCCTGTACCCGGAGACCTGAGAGACATCCTTAAACGGAAGTTCGAACCGGAAAATGAAGGCGATACCACGCGCAGAGATCTCCGGACGATGCTGGATGCACGGAAGTCTCGGCGCATCTCGACAAGCGACGGCAACAACAACGAAGGGCCAATTAGCGACCTCCGAGATAAATTCAATGCCGGAGCATGCGATCTCCGCGTGAAGCTCAACCGTTCAAAACCAACAGACTTACGACGACAGTTGGAGAGAGTTAAAGGTCAGCCTCAACTTCCACCTCCTGATACCAGCGTATCCAAAGACCTCCGCGCCTTACTGAACTCTAAGCGAGTACAAACGGGACAGTCGTTGAACGTCATCATGGGAGGCTCCCCTAGCGGCGACTCAGTCCGTTCCGTGAAAGATTATCGTCGACAAGTCGCGACGTCCCAGAAGTGGCCGACTAAACCGACAAGTCATCCTCCGATAACCTTCTCACCAGATGACGCTGAAGGTGTTCACGCGCCCCATAATGATCCCCTCCTCGTCGTCCTTGGAATTGGAGAGTATGATGTCACCAAGATCCTTATTGACACCGGAAGTTCCGTCGACCTCATCTTCCGAGGAACTCTGCAGAAGATGGGAGTCGACCTCGACGACATAAAAGCGTCCTCCAGAACGCTAACCGGATTCAATGGGTCATCCAAAACTATCTTGGGAACGATCCGCCTCCCGGTGCGCGCATGCGGCGTTACTCGAACGGTCAAATTTGCTGTCGTTAGCACAAAAGCTCCGTATCACGCTATACTCGGTACCCCTTGGTTACACTCAATGCAAGCTGGCCCTTCCACCTACCATCAGTGCGTCAAGTTCTCTGGCGCGGACGGGAAGATAAAAACATTGCGCGGGGACCAAAGGGCCGCTAGGGATTTCCTAGTCGCCACAGTCAAACTCCAACGGACGTCACTACCCGTTAACTCAGTGTCCCCTCCAACCTCAAAAGTCTACTCTCAGGAAAACGAGGTTCTCGAGTTACCTATTGATGACGCCGACCAGAGTCGCACCGTGAGGGTTGGCGCATACCTCTCCGACGAAATGCAGCAGTCAGTTCAGGATTTCCTCAGAAAGAACGTGTCCACGTTCACTTGGTCTATGGCAGACATGAAAGGCATCGACCCGACTATAACAACTCACGAACTAAACGTCGACCCAACGTTCAAGCCTATCCGACAGAAGAGACGCAAGCTCGGCTCTGATAGGTCTAAGGCCGTAAACGAAGAAGTTGACAGGCTACTCGGTGCAGGTTCGATTGCTGAGGTCCGCTACGCTGAGTGGTTGGCAAACCCGGTAGTCGTCAAAAAGAAAAATGGCAAGTAGCGCGTCTGCGTTGACTTCACCGACCTGAATAAAGCCTGCCCAAAGGATAGCTACCCTCTTCCCAACATCGACCGTTTAGTCGAGTCCACAGCTGGAAACGAGATGCTAACCTTCATGGACGCCTTTTCCGGATACAACCAGATAATGATGCACCCGGATGATCGTGAGAAGACGGCCTTCGTCACAGATAGAGGGACCTATTGCTACAAGGTCATGCCATTCGGTCTGAAGAACGCCGGAGCAACCTACCAAAGGCTTGTGAACAAAATGTTCGCAGATAAGCTGGGTATCACCATGGAAGTGTACATCGACGACATGCTGGTTAAGTCGCTCCATGCCACCGATCACCTCCGCCATCTACAAGAATGCTTCGAAACTCTCAACAAGTACGGCATGAGGCTAAACCCAGCAAAGTGCACATTCGGGGTTTCTTCTAGCGAGTTCCTCGGTTACATTGTCACACAGCGAGGAATCGAGGCGAACCCAAAGCAAATCTCTGCGGTTCTAAACCTCCCGAGTCCGAAGAACAGCAGAGAAGTGCAGCGGCTCACTGGCAGGATAGCCGCTCTATATCGATTCATCTCCAGATCCACCGACAAGTGCCTGCCATTCTACGATCTCCTGCCAGAAAACAAAAAGTTCATTTGGGATGAAAAGTGCGAGGAAGCATTCACTCAACTCAAACAGTACCTGACTACACCTCCACAACTCGATAAGCCAGACGTCGGTAATGTTCTATCTCTCTATGTCGCAGTATCACAGGCTGCAGTCAGCAGCGTTCTGATAAAAGAAGACCGCGGCGAGCAAAAGCCCATCTTCTATACGAGCCGACGCATGACAGGACCAGAGACGCGGTACCCAACTCTAGAAAAGATGGCTTTAGCAGTCGTTGAAGCAGCGAGAAAACTACGACCGTATTTCCAGTCGCATTCCGTGGAAGTACTGACTGATCAGCCTCTCCGAACGATACTCCAGAACACTAACAGATCCGGCAGACTCACAAAGTGGGCCATCGAACTCGGCGAGCTCGATATCATCTACAAGAACCGCACGGCAGCGAAATCCCAGGTTCTTGCCGACTTCTTGGTCGAACTGGCCCCAGAATTGGAGCAAGATCTCACATTCCCAAGCTCAAACTGGACGCTGCACGTCGACGGATCGTCGACCAACAAGGGAGCAGGTGCCGGAGTCCAATTACAGTCCCCGACCGGTGAGCTAATCAGACAGTCTTTCAGCTTTGGCTTTCCCGCGTCAAACAACGAGGCAGAATACGAATCTCTGATCGCAGGACTCCGCTTAGCAAAAGCCGTCAAAGCTAAACGACTAAGCGCTTATTGCGACTCCCAGTTAGTCGCCAGTCAGTTCAGTGGTGACTACGACGCCCGCAACGATCGAATGGACGCCTATCTCAAAATAGTGCAAAGCCTGGCAGCAGAGTTCGAATTCTTCGAACTCATCAAAGTTCCAAGAGGCGAGAACGTCTGCGCCGACGCCGACGCCCTCGCCGCCCTTGGCAGCAAGCTTCGTGATCAAGTGAAAAGAACCATCCCGATACATCGTATCGAGAAACCAAGCATCGACGTCCTAACCGATCAAACCCTCGTTGCCCAAGTCGTTGAACCCGCTACTCCAGACGATGATGGGTTTGGCCCAGACTGGAGAACTGAATTCATCGATTACCTCTCGAAAGGGGAACTCCCAGCAGAAAAATGGGCAGCTCGCCGGCTAAAAACCCGTAGCGCCCATTACGTCGTTCTCGACAATGAACTGCATAGATGGACTGCGAGTAAGGTGCTCTTAAAATGCATCCATGGCGACGAGACAGCAAGAATTATGGCAGAAACGCACGAAGGCGCTGGTGGAAATCATTCGGGCGGACGTGCGTTAGCAATAAAAGTAAGGAGCTTGGGTTTCTTCTGGCCAACAATGAACGCGGACTGCGAGTCTTACGCGAGAAGCTGCGACAAGTGCCAACGGCACGCACCCAGCATCCATTGTCCAACCGAAATGTTGCGAACAACCACCGCTCCCTACCCGTTCATGCGATGGGCGATGGACATCATAGGACCACTTCCCTGTTCCCGCCAAAGACGCTTCATCCTCGTCCTCACCGACTACTTCACCAAATGGATCGAAGCCGAAGCATACGCTCAAGTCACAGACAAAGAAGTCCGCGGTTTCGTCTGGAAAAACATTATTTGCCGCCATGGTCTGCCCTATGAGATCGTCACCGACAACGGGTCGCAGTTCATGTCAGGCAACTTTAAGGAGTTCTGTGGCAAGTGGAACATTCGACTAAGCCCATCCACTCCTCGTTACCCGCAAGGTAATGGCCAAGCCGAGTCCTCCAACAAACTTATCATCGATGGTATTAAAAAGCGTCTGGACCTGAAAAAGGGTCACTGGGCTGATGAACTCGATGGAGTCCTATGGAGCCACCGCACGACTCCACGAGGATCGACTAAATCGACACCTTTCTCTCTCGCCTACGGCGTCGAAGCCGTGGCTCCCGCTGAAGTTAACGTGTCAAGCCTCCGACGTTCCAAAATGCCTCAATACGTCGAGCTGATTAAGGAAATGCTACTTGATGCCCTCGATGAGATAGAAGAACGAAGAGATCAAGCCCTGCTGCGCATCCAGAATTACCAACATCAGATAGAGAGTTATTATAACAAAAAGGTCCGTGCACGACCTCTGGAACTCGGCGACCTTGTCATGCGCAAAGTGTTTGAGAACACCAAGGAACTCAACGCCGGTAAACTCGGCGCAAGATGGGAAGGACCTTACAAAATCATCAAAGTCATCAAGCCCGGCGTATACCGACTCCAAACGTCGCGCGGCGAAGAGGTCCCACGATCATGGAACTCGATGCACTTACGACGCTTCTACCTGTAGGGGCACCTTTTGAAAAAAAAAAACCCGAGTAGATGCACCCCCGATGTCACTTCTACTCAACCGAGTAAATGCGCTAACAACAGCCACTTTTACTCGGGAAAACACGAACTACGAATGCCTTGATCCTCAACCGAGGTATGTAGGCAGCCTTAACGGGTCCAGCTATACAAAAACCAAAGTTAAAACCTTGTTTAGACCTCAGTCGAGTAAACAATGATTTTCCATACCTAACGGTACCCAATCCTCCAGCAGAGGACATGCGGACACTCACGTTCTTTTCCTATAGCCATGTCCTGATCAGACACTTAGCTTAAGGACCAAACGGTCGCGAATCACCTATGCCAAAGAGCATTGACCGGCCAAACAGAGTGAATCTTTTCCTTTTCCCGACTAACGCGTAACGGATTAGCTACCCGGCTACTCGATGGTCACTAGGAAAACAGACCAAAGAACCTTTCACTCTTGGAATCAGTCCCTTGTTTTCGAGATTTGAACACTCGCTTGATCGAGACCTCAAATTGAAACTACAAGGAGACCTGAACGAACCTTCCTAGCGTTTTTCTTTGTTTCTTTATCTACTTGCAAAAGCTAAGGTTCAGGAATCTAAAGTTTCTAGCCGAGTATATCGCGAAACTATAAAGATAGCTGAAACATCACTTAGAAAAAACTGCAAGTACAGATAGAAAACATAAAGGGCATGCTTAGCACAGCAACTCGCCGACTAAAATAAAATAAAGACACATGTCTAAAGGTACAACAAAAGGGTCTATCAAGACCACAAACACAGAAATATATAAATTGCAAGTTCTAAAGAAATCAGATCGTTGATCTTCATCATTCCCGTTGAGTGGTTGAGCAACAGAAGTTTCAACCGGGTTCTCAGCAATGGGAGTCGCACTCTCCTCCGGTCGAGTCGAGGCAAGAGGCTCCACACCAGGCGGAGAGCTCGCAGCGTCTCCCTCGATGACATCGTCGGTCTTCTCTTCCTCACTTGGGCATGGTTGCGATATCTCTCCAGCATCACCATCACCCTCCTCGCCTTGATCCCCCGACGAAGAATCCGAGACAACAACAGGGTCTTCAACACCCGTTTTCTCAATCCCTTCGTCGGTGGTTGGAGAACTTTTCTCGGGAATCTCCTCTAGGTCCTCCTTCTCGGGTGATTCCTTATGGGCGCTCTCCTCGGGAACCACGGCCTGTTCTGTCGGGGTCGATGTGACGTCACCCAATGGTTCCTCAGGCGGTTCCTCGGTCACTTCGCGCGAAGTGATCAGTTGGGAGGCTGTCTCCGGCCTGATCAGGTCCACGTTCGATCCGTAGGGGTCGAACGTCCTCCTAAACCTCTCTTCCACAAAACGAGAGGGGAGAACAAGCGGGGAAAGGGAGAAGTCTCTATCAGCCAGCGGACTTACTCGCAGCTTGGTGACTTCGGCTTCATCAAGCTTTTCTTGCTCTGCGAACATGTCGATCATGTCTTGCGGGATTTCCACTCCGCTCTCCTTTATCATCTCAAGACATTTCTTTGTCCCAGAAGCTTGCCCGTACAGGTTTTTCGCCTTCCCGAGGGCGTCTAAACAAGCAAAGTGATCTCGCACGCGAGTAAAAGAGCGACCCGCCTTCTCGATCATAGCAGTTTCAACCCTCTCTCTTTCTCGGGTGACTTCTAGAGCCCGTGAGTCCTTCAGACGTTGCCTCTCCCTGACTAACTTGTCGACTGCGGCGTCTCTCTCAGCGAGTAGTTCGGCCTTCTCCTTTTCAAGGCCCGCAGCGACTCCTTCCAGGTGAACCTTCTCGCGTACCAATTCCTTCTTTGCCGCTCTGTCAGCCTTCAGTTTGTTCTCAAGCTCTTCGAACTTAACCCGAAGAACTTCTTTCTCCTTCGCTGCCTTCTCATTACTCTGCTTGAGTTCAGCTCTCACCTTCTCGATGACCTTCAGCCTAGTCGCAGCCAGCTTGTCTGCAGCTCCTAATTGGGCCATCGTCTGCTTCAAGGTAGTATCATACCTTTCGACAAGGAAGTTCATACTTCCATCACTCTGCAAAGCAGCAAGAAGTTAATCAGTCAAAACGGCTAAGCTCAACAGTTTCACAAGGAAATACAGAACACACTGCAAAGGAGGAGCAAGGTTACCCGAGCTCTCAAGGCGGCGGCGTCGATCTACTCATTCCTAAAGAAGAGATCCCTCAACTGCGGTAACTCTCTCGTCCCACCGTGAATTTGACGCGTCAGCTCCGCACATCGCAACGGGTTAAGGATCAGGGGGGTCTTCTCATCGTAGAGAAACTCCACACGGTCGGGATATTCGACCCTCCCCTTTTTTGGGAGAGAGCCTTCTAAACGAGGACCCCTACTCGTAGAAGAGCCGGGGACAGATTTCTCGCCACCGGCAGGCTCAGACCCAGAACCACTCCTTTGCGTCAAGGCATTCCTCTTATTCTCTAAAGGCACGTCAGGAGTCGTCTCATCCTCCCTAACGGCATCAGTTTGGGTTGGCACGACGACCGAAGAACCAGGCTCAGTTCCAGCGGCCTTTTTCTTCGTCTTCTTTTTAGGACGCTCTGCGAGTATCACGTCACCCTCAGTGGCCTCCTCGTCTCGGGAAGTCGCCTCGTCGCGGGTTCTCTTTTTCTTCTTCTTTATCCTTTGACCCTCAGATGACGTGGCGAGAGAAGCAGACAAAAGCGGAGAGATCTCATCCGACGGCTTCTCTGTCGTCTTCTTATCCTTTTTCTTCTTCTTTGGAATCGGAGCTGGAGCCTCGATACTAACGCCCTCTTCGCGCGAGTTGGAAGCTCCCTCTTTTGAACCTCCACGATCTCCAGAAGTTTCGGCATCTCTAGAGCCAGTCGCCCCAGAAGGGTTAACCGGAGCCGATTTCTTCGACAGTAATTGTAGTCTTCCCTTCAACAGGGCACTCAGATCCGGGACTCCTTCCATCTCCCTTGCTTTGTTAAGAAGCTTCTGTTGCTTGCGAGTAAACAGAGAAAGACGAGAATTGCGGGGACCGACTACACACGGAAGTCTCGACTCCCAATCAACTGCAAAAGATAAAAGCTTAAAGTTAGAGAATCACAGAGTTCAGCCTCGACGAGTCAGAAGAGTTTCAGGAAAGGAAACAACAAAATCTACCTCTAACAATTCTAGCTTGTTGACGACGGATCCACTCGCGACTAAGGTCCGGCCAACGAAGATGACTGTGAGCTGCGATTGCTTGGGCACTCTCAAAAAACTTCTCTGGGTAGGCAATCGTATTCGGATGACGAACTGCACAAAAAGGAAGCAACAGAGACAGTTAGTTTTGTCGAGTAAAGAACAGATAAACTACGAGATCTCTACCAAGTTCTTTATTCCATAAAACGCGGTAGTCGTCCCCAGGCGGTTCCTCAAAAGCATGTTCATCAGACTTAACGTAGAAGTATGCGCGCTGCCAGTCCGGCGTCTTGTTTGGGTGACCAGTTAGGACGTTGTAGCTCGCACGCATCTTCACCGAGAAAATTCCATTCGGCTCCGCCTTTGTGGAGTTTAGTTCTTCAAATACTCTCACGCTCATCGAGATATCCATTTCCGCTGCCATGACCATCAACATCACGGCTACGCGTAGCGACCCATTCAACAACTGTGAGATCGCGATATCCCTACGGAACGCGTACGATGTGATCAACCGAGGGATTGGGAACCAGAGCTTGGTCTGGTCTTTGAAGTATGACTCGTACACGCATTGATACCCCATTGGAGGCGACCAAGGACGCTGTTCGGTAGAAGGAATTAGGTAGGTAACGCCGGCGCCGCCACATTGTCTCAACAAGTCCTGCACAGTCTTGTCGGAGGAGCAGGAGCTAAACACGTTCTCCCATGATTGGACCCGCGGGTCACGCAGCACCTCCGAAGGAAGACGGGGTAGCCTCTCGAAGATCCCGCCCGGATGGTAAATGACAGGACGGCAGTCGATCCGGTCATAGCGAGTACTCCGAATCGCAAGGGGATGTTCCAGTCGGTCAGAACCAACTCCTCGACGAGCTCGCCTACGGGGCCTCACAACCGCTCTGGGCGCTTCAGGACCACTACCGACATCGTCTTCAAGACGTCCCCCGCCTTCGACGTCTTCCTCGTCTTCAACTTGCCGCTCTTCCTCTTCGCGAAACTGTCGGTGGGCGTTGGCGACTAAGAGACGTTGAGAGAGACTCAGATTCTCTGTATCTCTGAGAGCGTCCCGATGAATCAGCTCGAACTCATCTAAAACACCACCATCTGCGTCTTTGGCCGGACTTGAAGAATCGGCGATATCTTTCCCTTTTTCTTCGCGAGACAATCGACTCTTCGAAGCCATGACTATCGATTCGGGGACGACTAGACCGGAAATTAAAATAAACCGCACCGTCCTAGAGACGTATCTAGAGAGAGAAAGTAAATCTAGAGAGAAGGGAGAGAAAGTGGAATACCTGAGCTTGCAGAGAAGAATGACGGAAGCAAGGGGAAGAGCCTATTTATAGCAAAAACAAGGGCACGCCCTACGAAGCGTAATCATTAGGTCTACAAAAGCCTAAATGGGCCTCAAAGGCCGCCTAAATACCCAAAGGCTTACTCGTGACGGTTCAGTTTCTCGCTCGAACCGGTCTCTAATCAAGGCGCTCGACCAAAATCAATCCCCGGTTTCGGTACAAACCGGTTTTCTAACGCAAACCGGTGAGATCAACTTGAATTCGTACACCGAGACAACTCTCTGGCCGAGTAAAACGTATCCCCATGACAAAAACCTCGACGAGTAAAACAGATCATGAAGAAGCGCTTCTCTAAGCGACTAGAAACGTCGATCAAACGGCACACGACTAAACATGTCAGGACCTGTTATCCGAACGAACCTGACCCACAAATTCACTGAGACCGATGCGCCACTCACAAGTGAACTGGGGGGAGGGGACTTATTGTAGGAGATGGATTACATCCCTCCACAAGGCCCGCCAAATAACAGGTCCTAGCCTAATAAGCTTAGCTAGTTTAGTCGGCTCAGCGGCTAGAGGTGCTGACTCGGCTCCAGAGTACTTTTAGCCGATCAGTTAAGCCGATCGATGATACTCGGCTTGGAGGGAACAGTGCCAAGGCCTGCATACTCGGCCTTTAGCGACGAGGCCCAAAAGACAGGGCGATTAGGGTATTACCGGCAAGAGTACTATAAGAAGGAAGGAGAATACAACGACAAAGGGACTTTTGGACAAACTACACACTAAGCGGCTAGATTTAGGGTTTCCCATTGATCACTCTGATCTTGTTGTTTAGACCTCTAATCTTGTTTCCTTATTCTCCCGACAATCTTGTAATCCCTTGTCTCATTCTAATAAAAACGTCTTTAGTCACCCCATCTTGAAGTTCATCTTTCCAATCAGCTGAATTTCGTACAAACAATGTTGACATCAAGAGGAAGACTAATGACCTCATCGTTGATTCCAGTACGCTTTTTTTCTTTTCTTTTTCTTTTACGCTTTTTTTCTTTGTAAACTCATTAGCAAATACATTATTTTTTAGTCTTCTCAAAGTCCATTTCTTTCTAGTGTCAAAAAAACATGACGAGAAAATTCCATGCGTGTAGGTTGCTATTATGATCAGATTCTTGGTGGATAGCTACAACAAGCCAGTTCCTGCAATCCTAGAGATCCCTTCCAAGGACCATCCCTATGATCCTGCTCATGACTCTGTTCTCTCCCGTGTCAAGTACCTCTTCTCTGCTGAATCTGTGTCACAGCGTTAAATCATATACAATACATTCTGCTCAGCCTTTTATCACTTGTTTGTTTTTGGCTTCTTATACAATCTTTTTTTATTTTTCATTCCGAACTCGTAAATTTTCAATAATGTATTAACTTCTTGATTTTTAATTTGGAGATGGCTGTAATATTATTATTATTATGAAGCAGTTGTAAACACCATCTGGTTCTTTATGCATTTAAGAGACAAGAGAAGACCTTAAAGTTTTGGTTTCTATATTTCAAAAGAAAAAATCAAGTCACTAGAGCTTATGTATAGCCACAAAACCGGATATGTAAGCTAAAATCTGACGATAAGTTATCTCTAGACTCTACTCAATGGTTGTTGACATGAGCAGGTGTAATCTCATTTTGTGTCGTCTCCCCTGCGTTGTTTCTTGTTAATCTGCTGAGCTGAATTCCTGCAAAACCTGCACCAGCACCAGGAGGACTAGGGGTTGTACCAGCATTAGAGCTACCTTCGTTCCCATTACTGGCTCTCTTGTTCTTCACTTTCTGTGCCCAACCAACAAGACCAACCTGCACATTCTCCTCAAATATCGCTTTCTTGTAGTTACTTCCCATCTGTTGTTATAACATAAAACCAGGATAAGCTTTTTTCAGACAAGAAGTCGAAAAAGTACCAAACAGATAAATCCTGTAGCATTTTCTTTACCTGAGAGACAATGGCGTAAAGAGGCAGTGTACTATAACTGCAAAGCACTTGAATGAAGACTCTACACAGAAGAAGATAAGATATATATGTGTAAATGAAAATGTATTTATTAAAATAAATAAATTGACAAAAGGCAAAAAATAAATCAGTACCCAATCACCAATCTTGGAACAATGTATCTTACTTGTCCCATAATGCATGAATCAAAGCCGTAGGTAACCTACAAAATATACACTTAGACATGCTCAGGTGGGTGTCTAAGTCTTGGAAATGTAGATTTCATCATTAGAAAAAAGAATCAAGAGTCTCTTTGACTTGTACCCAAATCCAAAAGAAGAAGGCAATCTCGAAAGCATTCTGGAAGAGGATGAAATGAATCAAGAAGAGAACAAACTCAGGTTTGCTGAACCAGAAATGCTCATCTGATGGTTTCACCACTAACTCTCCTTCAATTGCTACATGTTTCTCTGCAACCTCGTGAGCTAACTGTGATATCACATGCTCCAATTTTGTTCCCACAGCAAGAAGCAGCTTCAAAGAAAGGGGCAAAAAGTTTAGTTGAAAAGAAGATTTAAGAATCAATAACAAATTTGACTCACAATGAAGGGAATGAATGCTATCCAGAAATATGTGTGCCATCCTGCAAGATATATAAATATATATTTAAAAAAAAACGCATAAATATTCTATTAATTAAAAGATCGAAAAAGCGTTATGTTTTTGTGGAAGCATTACCGTTAACATTAAGAAGCAAGAAGATGACGACGAAAATCCAAAGATACCAGCTGATACCAACAACATGTTTGAAATCATCCTCAAGAGCTCTCATCATGTACTTGTGGAAGTTAAGCTTTGGGTTTCCTTTACAATGCGTCTGTACCAAAACAGATGTTTAGTCATAAATGATTCCAAATCAAAAGCTTTTTATTGACAAAATGATCAAGATTTTACCATAATGAAACCAAGGCGCAGAGTCACGTAATCAGCTTTTGTCACAGATCCATAGAATTGCTTGAAGAATGATTGCTGTAATGCAAAGAAGACATAACCTCAACACTAGTGTAGTTACAAGGGGGAGAAGAAGCACATTTACTTAGAGAATAAACATACCGTCCATCCAAGGAAGACTGAATCTTTACCAATGCCGAGAAAATGCTCTTTAATAAAAGCATGTTGGTGTACATGAGTGACACTTTTTTTCACAAGTGCTGCAAAAAGGAACAATGAAAACAATTACTTACAAAGATTTCACTAAAACGAATAAAAGTTAGACAGAGCGCTTTAAGTACCTGCTTCAGGGTCAAAACTCTCGTCTGCAAGCGCATCCTCCCACTTCTTCCATTGGTAGATCTGCATTACACATACAAAACATGAATAAGAAGACCACACCTGAGATGGTCGCATTAACTGACAAAACTATACAGTTTTTAAAGCTCACCCTGGTGCTTCCAAAAACCACCGTAAGAGCACAGAATGTCACATGGGAAATGGCGAGTACAAAGATGAAAATGTGTAGATGGTGCAACGCCTCAAGCGAAAGCAACGGTGTTTTATCCTACAAAAAAAAAACAAAGAATTAGCAAAAGAAAACACACATTTATAAAGAGATGTATTTTTTATAATAATAAAAAGTCTACCTTAAGGCTACAGTAACCAGCTTCAGCCGCAGCATGTTCAGCTAGTAGACGCCTAGTGGTCCCAACAATAGGGATCAAAGACTGAAAATGCTCTGTTGTTGTCGTCGTCACGTTTTTGTGTTTACTTAACTCAGCTTCTTGTTTTGAACATGGAAGCATATGCATTAGCACTTCCTCTCTCACACAGATCTTGGAGATTAGTCCTTGCGTTACGGTCAGAAACAATGATATAAACCCTAACAGCATCAACTCTGCACCAAAAAAATTTAAAAAAAATCCCCAAAAATGATTTATCACACATCCACAAAAGATATCACTCTTGTCCCCACTAACAACATCAAAACTCTGTTCCTCGGACGACTCAAGATCATAAGATTCGTGGAACCCACTTAGGAAGATTGAATTTTTATTTACCTTCTTTAACCTTTTGAAGAGCTTCGAAGAGAGGTTTCTGCTTCTTCTTCTTGAGAACAGTGCCGAAATGGTGCAGCAAACGCTCCACGGCGAGAGAAATCGCGACGATGATGGTGCAAACTCCGGCGACGACCCACGTCGGAGTGAATTCAAGAGACACTCCTTCTCCATGACCACCCATTTTCTCAGATTGTTTCTCTTCGATCTGACAAGAGAGAATCAAGAGGACAAAGGAACAGTCTTGTTGTCTCTTTACGAGAGGTGTGATGCATTTGTGACTCTGTTGGTTTATATATTTCTCTCTAATGATAATGTATTAAAATATATTTATGGTAATAAAATCTTTATTGAATAAACTAGACATAGAAAAAAATAAGAAATTAATTGCAAATTAGATTTAGATTTAGATTTTTTTAAAATAGACAGATTGATTGGTGCATTATTTCTAATTAAGTAAAAAATTTGAACAAAACTTTCCGGTAATTAGGAAACGCGTTTTCAGACTTTCCAGTTTTCCACAATCCGTTTGAATTCCGTGTGTTGCATTCTCACTCGTAATCAGTTAGTTTATCTGTTGTAATCAAGACATTTATAACCCCCCTCTTTTTCTCATTTTTATAATTAAGTTTTATGAATTCTGTTTTATTTTAAGTGATATTATATGATCTGAGACGCAGAGCAGATGTAAAGTTTCATAAAGTTTTGGTAGTTTAGAATTATTTTACTGCTTGATGACACTATAAAGTGTCGTTTATGAACATGGCCGAACCGAATCCTAATATTTAAAATTCCACTTGGCAGAGAGAGAGGTCGCTGTCGATTCTTCATGTGCCAATTTGCCAACTCATCGTTAGACTCTGGTCGGAGAATCTAAACAAATTATCCAAATTCTAGGATACTTATTAACCCATTATCCAAATTATTAACCCATTTTCTTACATCAAATCCCGAAATTCTATTGGCTGTTCCTTGGCCTAAAAATATTACTATATAATATATCAGGCTGTCTTTTTAGTTTATATTATATATTGTATATAATAGTTTCAAAGGGAAATTATATGTTTTACCACTTTTATGGTACCACTTTTCATTTTTATCACCACTTAGGAGACATTTTCAAAAATACATTCTTCATTAAGTGGAAAAAGACTCTTATGCCTGATAAAAAAATTAAAAAAATAAAAAAATAAAAAAATAAAAAAAAAAAAGTAAATTTTTTTTTTATGTTTTCGAATTATACTTTTTCAAATTCGAACTTTTTTATGAATTTTTTTTTGAAATTTTTTTTTGAAACTTTTTTTTTATTTTTTTTGAAAAACGAAAATTATGTTTGAAACTATATTTTAAAAAATTTTATATATTTTTTAAGTATTTATTTATATATTTATTAGAATCCTAAATTTCACATTCCAAAAACTCTACCACACTCCTCAACTCTAAACTCTAAGTCTAGATTAGTTAACCCTAAGAGTATAATTGTCTTTTATCCTTCATTAAAAGTGAAGGTAAAAGTGGTTAGTATAAACATGAAAAGTGGTACTATGAATGTGCTATTTGTAGCAATTTCCCTAGTTTCAAATGGTACGCAGATCACAAAAACGCATATCAAATAGAAAATGCATATTAAGCAGAACAAATACAGATCAATCTGAACAAATGCAGATCAAACTGATAATGCAGATCTGACATATTATATTAAATAAATATATAATTATTTATAAAATAAATTTACTGATTATCATATTTGATTGAATATTAGAAAAAAAGTAAAATAACTTCTTTTTTTTTTACCAAACACCTTCGGATGATTTCTTCGACCAAATCCTCGGTCTTCCCAACTTCCCAGCCTCTTCAGCCACCGGTTTATTTGGTGGGTTAGGCGGAGGAGGAGGAGCACCGCCGATGATGCTGCAGGTTGGTTCAGGCGAGGAAGGAAGTGGGTTTCACAGTCAGATGTTTCCTTTAGGTTTGAGTCTTGAACAAGGGAAAGGACCTGGCGTTCTTAGACCTGAAGGTGGTGGTGGTCTTGGAAGTGGGAAACAATTCTCAGATGATGTTCTTGATCATCCTTCTTCTTCTATGAAACCTGTAAGTTAACTTATTGGTTTGCTATGGTTCGAACTAGCTGTGTGGTTGATCTTGTTGTCTGACATTGTTTAATTATCCATTCTTACATCTTTTGTGTTGGTGGAAGGTATTCCCTGGGCAGCCGATGCAACAGCCAGCTCCATCGGCGCCCCCACATCAGCCTACATCCATCCGACCTAGGGTTCGAGCTAGGCATGGTCAGGCTACCGATCCACATAGCATCGCTGAAAGGGTAATGTGATTTGATATACATGCAAGATGTAGTCGAAAGATTTAGTGCTTTATTTATTACCATTGTGTTCATATTTATTGTGGGGAATTATGCTTTTAACTTTGCCACAGCTACGTAGGGAAAGAATAGCAGAACGGATCAGGGCGCTTCAAGAACTTGTTCCTACTGTTAACAAGGTTGGTCTATCTCTTAACCTTGAGCTTCACTTTGTAACTTTTGTCATCTCTTCATAAAGGTTTAACACTTGCTGTTTCTCTCTGCAGACAGATAGAGCTGCTATGATCGATGAGATTGTCGATTATGTAAAGTTTCTCAGGCTCCAAGTTAAGGTAATATTATATTACTTGTCTCTACATAACCAATCTAATAGCCTTAATCTTGAATCTAGATTGATTTTTTTTTAATGTGCCAGAGAATAATAAACAAAGACTAAACTGCCTTTTTTTGTACTTTGACATTTAGTCTCTCTTCTTTTCACTTTTTGTTTTGTTTCATATTGGAGGATAATCATGGTTTAAGATTAAAATACCATATATTAAAACCATCAAGTATAATCATGATGATCACGTTATAATATAAGATATCTTAGAGCAAACGCTTCTTAATATCAAAATGCAATAGGTTGTTTAAAGCTCCTGTCTAACAAAAAAAAAGGAAGTCTTACATAAAAGGACACATTGTGAGTTTTGTTTACTCTATAAGACACAAAACAATTTTGACACACTTTTTCTTGCCAACTGTCTTTATTGAGACATAAATGACCTTGGCTATTACTAAAGAGAAAGATGCTTATTTTAAGGAAGCAAACCGAAAAAGAACCAGTTACCTTGTAATTGCAATAAAGGATATAGCAATAAAACAAAAAGTTAGATATATGAGTTTATGAGAATATACCGTGGACGTCAGATCATTTTGAAGAAAGCAGATCCAACGATCCGGAGATGTGTTGATTTGTGGATGAGTTTTTGTGGACGAATTCTCTTGGACAAGGTTTCTCGTAGACAATTTGTGGATACTATATATGTGGACAAACATATTGGTAGACAAGAGAAGCGTTGATAACATGATTTTATCGAATGTTATAGGAAATAATTGCCTTTTTTGTCTTTCTAAGAAGAAAATGAGAATTGTTTATTAACTTCTTATATATTCGATTTAGATATTTATAAATTGAATAAAGAAGAAAAAATTTTGTGAATCAATGAATTATGGTTCTGATTCGTCATTTAGTAAAATTTCTCTATAAAATCGTTCATCACTCATCATTATCATGAAACAATGATTAAGCTTTTCTGTGGACACAATTCAGTGGTCGGACACACTTCTGTGGACACAATTTATGTGGACATGAAAATGTTATAAAATTTTCTGTGGATATCGTATCTACCACCACCTTCTCCTCCTCATGTCTTCCACCTCATATTCACATCCACCACCACAACATCCACCAACACGGCATCCACCACCACTTCCTACTCCTCGCATTTTCCACCTCCGTATCCACATCCACCATAACAGCATCCATAGCCACGGCATCCACCACCACATCCTCCTCCTCACGTCTTCCACCTACGTATCAACATCCACCACCATAGCATCCACCATCACGGCATCCATAATCACCACCAGCTCTTCATCCTCATGTCTCCACCTCTGTATCCACAACCACCACAACGACATCCACCACCACCTCCTCCTCTCGAATAGCCACCTCCACCACTGTTTTTTACCCTCATGAACCAAGATAAAAAATCAGACAAGAAATTAACTTTTCATATATGAATCTGTTAGATATATTTATGAAATTAGGAACAGAGAGTCATGATTGAAAATGGATTGGAGTTTCTGAATTCATGGTGTGACTCACCAATGGTCGAGTATGAAGAGCTGGCGGAAAAGTTTCAGATCGAACAAAAGCTAGAGGTGGAGACAAAAAGCTTGAACAAAGTGACGGTTCCGACGCTTCACCAAAGACGCCACAATCGAGATGTCGAATTTGAGAAAGTGGATTAGGGTTCAGATCGATCTGTGGTTTTAGTAGAAGTTGGTGAAGAGCCAAAATTAGAGTTCATGTCTGGGGGGTAATCGATTTTGAAAAGGGGATTTGTCTTACAAAAGTGAAAAAGATTTCATTATATTTCGATTTTTTTTATTTTTCTCACTAGTTTTCTAATCGTTATAATAAAAATGAGAAAATCGGTTGGTTCAGTTTTTTGGTTTTACGATCTAGTTAGACATTTATCCAATAGTTACTCTTTACATAGATAAGGGGTAGTTATGACAATTTACTAAGAGAAAGTGTTTACTTGGGCCAAAGTGTCTATGAGAGTAATTCATAACTTGGAATGTGTCTCTGAGAGTAAATTTTTCAAAGATAATGTAGACAGTAAAGAAAATAGTATGCAATGATGGTTTTCTGATTACATAATAAAAGATTTTTGTGAAGTTTCCATGCTCATCTAAGAATAGTAAAAGCTTTTTTCGTGGGATAAAGCTTACCCATTTGAATGATGGTTTATGTCTCTCTTTCGTCAACTTTTGGTAGGTTTGGAGCATGAGTCGTCTTGGTGGAGCCGGTGCTGTTGCTCCACTAGTTACTGATATGCCTTTGCCATCATCAGTTGAGGTAAAAAGAAAATATCAAAGATTTAGAAAATGGGGTTTTGATTCAAACTGTTTGTTAAAACCTCAATAGGATGAAGGGAGTGAGGGTGGAAGGACACCACAAGCAGCGTGGGAGAAAGGGTCTAATGATGGTACTGAACGTCAAGTGGCTAAACTGATGGAAAAAAATGTTTGGGCTGCAATGCAGCTACTTCAGTCTAAGACTCTTTGTATGATGCCAATCTCATTGGCTATGGCTATTTACCATTCTCAGCCTCCGGATACTTCATCATCAGTGGTTAAACCGGAGACGAATCCTCCTCGACCGTAGGATTCTTGTGCAAGTAAGGGTTTGTACAGCAACACAACGGTGCATGACTTTGGTTTGTTGATGTTTCATTTCCCTCCCACATCCACTTGTTTGGTAAATTAATGGAGATGGAACCTATGTAGGCAGGGTTTGCAGTAAAAGGGAGAATATGTCGAAAGGGTTTTGAGGTGGACTTTGATGAAAACAACTTTTTATTTTCATGGCTTTAGTGGGAGGTTTATGAAGGAGCTTGAAGTAATAGTAGTGGGAAGGTGTAGGACCTTGTTGAGTTTATGTACACGTTGGAAGAAAAAATAAGTACTTGAATTAGTATTATTATTTATTTTGTATAAATTGGGAGTGCAAATATCGTCTTTTATATTAGAATCTATAATATTAATATGAACCTAAGCTTTATATTGAACTAATAGATCACCTCAAGCTTGGGTAATAGAATAGTCGTTTGGTGTTTGGTGCAAAAAAAAAAAGACACATATGTCGTATAAGAATGTAAAATATTCTTGCATAAATAACTTATTTTTAATATTAGCCTTGTTGAGAAACATAAAAGTCTTTATTACATAAACCTAAATAAAATCTTGGAAATGAGATAATAACAAAAGAGAATGTTTTTGGTCATTCGTTTAAAAATGTGGTGTAAAAGTATGCTTACAGGCTTCAAACATTACCTGTAGCTAGCATTTTTCGCGTTATTGGACCATATAAAACCGGCCGGTTAGAGAACTTAGCTTAGCAAGCATCCAGATCACAGAACTGTAGTGGCTTTGGCTTGCCGAGCTGTGTCATGTTTCCTCCTTCAGGTCCGCACTTGATCTTCTTCGGGTCTTGAGTTCCATGCTGAAACACAAAATTACATAACTCAAAAGTTTGATTTGGGTTCTCAGATACATGTGGCCATTATACAAAACCGATTCTAAACTATATATTAAGTGCATCCATACAGTCTCAACTAAACTAGTGACACATTTGTTAATTCTGGATTAAGATTTAGAGTTTAGTGTTTTGTTGATTGTGTTAAAAATATTTTTTTTTTAAATTCAAGAATTTTAAATTTATCAAAGGGTTTAGGGTTTACCAAAAGGTTTAAGGTTTAGATTTAGAGTTTAGTGCTTCGTTTATGGTATTAATTTTTTTTGAAAACTTTTTTTTTACAACTACTATTATTTTTAATTATTTGTACTTTTTTAATTTTAAAAACGTAATATAATTTGACAATATTTTGTTTCCTTTTTTAAAAGATATCAGATATTAAATAACTAAATCTTATTGGTTGGTGAATTTATAGGTTCACCTTAGGGATGAACCCAAGAATTACTCTCATTATAATATCATAACTAGATTTTGACCCGTGCAACCGCACGGGTGTTTGTTTTCACTTTTCTATACATAAATTATTGTTCTAGAACATAAGTGGTATATATTTTTAATGTTAATCATATACTTAAATATTTATATAATTATTTCAAATACAATAATTTTATAATTTACATGTTATAATTAATTAATTGTTTAAACCTTATGATTTGCCACTTCTTATTATGTATTTATCTTATTGTATTTGCATTTAGTTATTAAGCAAATTAATATAGGGGATTCATGAGAAAATATATTAAAAAAATATTTTGTATTTAATTTATACTAAATTCTGACCCGTATTTCAAAACTGGATTTCTTTTTACCAATATTTTTATGCTTATTCATTTTAGATAATTTATTATTGTATATATTAAAGTGTAAGATATGTGAATTTTTAGATATGTATTATATAGTTTGTTAATTTTAAGTCGTTCTATCATCATATTATATTTTAAATAAATAGTTTATATTTATGAAAATAAAATTTATCAATTTATCAATTGAATATAATTTTATCATGTTTATTTTTGTATAATAATTATATTTTAACATGATCATGACTATAAAAGTAGATAAAATAGAATATAATTTATTTATTTTCATTTCAAAACGATAACTTAAAATACATTAAGTTATTGTCTAAATATTACACAGATTTATTAGAATTTTTAAAATATAATATGTAAATATATATTATATTTAAAATAAAAATATATTATGATTAAAGTAGTTACAAAGATTTTATATTATTAACTTTAAAGAAATACATGTTAATTTTTATACATGTATTATATAGTTTGATAATGTTAACCCATCTTACCAACATATTAGATTTTATTTTTGAACATAAATATTTTATAATTACGAAAATAAAATATATAAATATATAAATTTAATACAATTTTATTATATTTAGCTAAATATAATAATTTTAATTTAACATGATTGATTATGATTATATAATAACTAAGATATTATAGATTTTTTAATTTTTTATTTTATATAACTGAATATATTAAAGTATAATAATATTTTCAACTAAATTTGAAATTAGTGAAAATATTTAAATATAATTTCAAAAATGAAGATCTTGTAAAAATCTTTTTAAACAGATTTGTTAGAATTTTAAAATAAATATATTTATATTTAAAATGAAAAGATATCAAAAGATACTATGATTAAAATATTTTAAAATTATATTTATTATTAGTCTTAATTAAAATATAGTATGAATTTCTATGAATATGTCTATTAGGTCCATTTTTTAAAAATCACACATGAATCAAAGTTGTGACTTCTGTTTTAATATATAAGATTAATCAGACGTTAAAAAAAAAGTAGTTGCAAATCTTCTACATTCAGAAAACGCTGCGTTTCAGTATATTTTCCTTGGTTAGAAAAAGAATCAAACTTTAAGAGGCGTTATTTACTTGTGTACCCCTTCGTTTGCGTTATTCACTTTTATGCCCCTAACTTTGGCGTCTTTACTCGGATTTGGCTTTCACCGTCCCAACCCTAACCGATTCATCCGAAAATTAGGTTTCGTGGTCTCACCTTCGATTGGCTCGGGTCGGGAGGGGTTCTCTGATGCACATTCTGAGTTACGGTTGCGTATTGCTCTTCCAGTTTTCCGTCGGCGGCCATGGACGGCGCGTTCAAGGAGGAGATAGAAATCGGGAGCTCGGTGGAGTCGTTAATGGAGCTGTTGAATTCGCAGAAGGAGCTTTTCCACAGCCAGATCGATCAGCTCCAACATGTCGTCGTTACGCAATGCAAACTCACCGGCGTTAACCCTCTCGCTCAGGAAATGGTGCGGCTGTGATTTAGATATCGTGTTTTTTTCTGCCCATTTGTAAATGTGGGTTTGACCTTGTGTTTGTATCCTTGTATGTTCAACACATTGATTGATTTTTTTTTGTGTTCAATTTTTACAGGCTGCTGGTGCTTTGTCCATTCAAATTGGTGAGTCTTGTTAGGATTCTGTTTCATTTGTTAATAGGATGGTGCTTCATGCTTACCCTTGTTAGAATTCGTGGGATCTAATTGCAATTTTGTGCATATAAGCCTGGCTATGTATATGTAGTTCCTTGAATCATTTTTCGGTTGTTTTAATACTTCCTTTCTTGGTAATCTAAGTTTGTCACTGCTATCTCTTTCATGATTGCATTCCCTCTTCTCTTTTTTTCTTTTCTGATAGTGTATATCACAGATAGTGTTTCAATTCATTGCTTCTCTTCATGTTCCTTAAAACAAGCATACCATAATGTTGCTTACGCTTCATATCTGATGAATTTTTAAATATTTCAGGAAAGCGACCAAGAGACTTGTTGAATCCTAAGGCTGTTAAGTATATGCAATCCCTTTTTGCAATTAAAGATTCTATTAGTAAGAAGGAATCTCGGGAGATAAGTGCTCTATTTGGCATCTCAGTCGCCCAGGTTTTCTTCTTCTTCTTTATAAGTTTTCTATTTGGCAAACTGTTATGTCCGTCATGTTGAGCTTCTCATGAGACTTTGGTGTTTTCTCTATTATTTTTTTCGATGCCAGGTTCGAGATTTTGTTGTTACTCAAAAGATAAAAGTAAGGAAACAGGTTAGGCTTTCAAAGGAGAAGGTGATGATGTCCAGTACCCATGCTATACGAGGTGATGGTGTTCCGGAACAGAATAATGCAGTACCTCATGCTGATCCCGTTCCATTGAACTCTATGGATCCGGAGCCATCTTCCATAAGTTGGGGTGAAGCTGAAAACGTGGCACTTATGCCAAAGGAGGAAGTACAACAGGAGGATATTCCACCTGATATCAGTGATTCAGACAAATACTTTGTTGATAATATATTTTCGATATTGCGCAAAGAAGAGACATTTTCAGGACAGGTGAAATTAATGGAGTGGATCATGCAGATACAAGATTCTTCTGTGCTGATCTGGTACTACTTGGGGTTTTTTTCTCACTCTATGTCGTGTTTTATTTTCTTGTTTTCATATTCCCGTCGTGACTGTCATTTTATATGTCTGTGGTCAGGTTTTTATCGAAAGGAGGGGTTTTGATACTTACAACATGGTTGAGTCAAGCTGCTACTGAAGAGCAAACAAGTGTCTTACTACTTATCCTGAAGGTACAAGATTAATTTACTTGCAATAAACAAATTTCATTTTGTTGTATTATGGATAATTGATATATATAGAACGCAGGTTCTTTGTCATCTGCCTCTCCACAAGGCATCTCCGGAAAATATGTCAGCCATATTGCAAAGCGTCAATGGGCTTCGTTTCTATAGGACATCAGGTGTGATTCCTGAAAAACTTATGTGTTGCGTTTCTTTCATTAATGTCAAAGTTCGTATTGTGATTTCTTTGGTTTCATTATCTGATTTGATGATCAGACATATCAAACAGGGCAAAAGGTTTGTTATCAAGGTGGACAAAGTTATTTGCGAAAATACAAGCTATGAAGAAACAAAATCGTAACATCTCGCAAATTGATTCGCAGAGTCAATTGCTTCTGAAACAGAGGCAAGTTGTGGTTTATGCGTTGGCTAGATAAATTATTTACTTACCTCTCATTTTGTTTTTAGTGACATGGTCTGACAGAGTGTTGTCATGTTATGCAGTATCGCTGAAATCATGGGTGATAAAACCAATCCTGTAAGTGGATCAAAATATGAATCTGTAACGATGTTCACTACATCAGCTCTTTATAACCTGGTTTTGTGCTGTAACAGGAAGATATTCTTAGTCTCTCAAATGGAAGGTCAGACAACGGGAGGTACTAATTGTTGTCTTCCATCTAGAATAGGTTCCCGTTTGATGGTTAGGTTGTTTCATAATATTGATTTTTATTTTTGGTCCAGGAGGTTGAAATCGTTACAGGGTCCAAAATTGTTGCTTACTTCTGCAGATGATTCCACCAGGAAACACATGCTTGGTTCTACTCCATCATGTATCCTTGTGTTTGAGTTCTTTTATTTGATTTATACTTTTCTCAATGCATAGGAAAATTTAAGCATATTGAACTCATAATAGGCTTCTTGTGTTACTGAATCGCTGTTATACATGTAAACCTGCTACGTCAAGAGAGCGACCAACTACTTCGTCATAGCTCATTGTAAAACTTGTCTTGTAGTTTTGAGCTCAAAATCATTTTCCTTAGCTTGCAACAGATAACAAAGAACGCAGGAAAGTTCAGATGGTGGAGCAACCAGGCCAAAAAGCTGCTGGAAGGGGTCCTCAGACAGTTAGAATAGGAACATCAGGTAGAAGCCGCCCTATGTCTGCTGATGATATTCAGAAAGCGAAGATGCGTGCTCAATATATGAATAGCAAGAATATTAAAAAGGATACAGTACCAAGTGCCATTGGTGATACGAGAACCGTTGTTCCTGAAAATCCCTTGGCTATTCAGTCAGTCAAGGATTCTCCACCTAGTCCGAAAAATGAAGCTAAGACTGAAGAAAACACACCTGAACCTTCTACTGTGCAGTTTCCACCTAGTCAGAACAATGAAGCTAAGACTGAAGACACACCTGAACCTTCTGCTGTACAGCAGCCTGTCACTGTAAATGTCCCGGTTCAGACTGTGAGTTCACCGGCTGTAAATGTTCCAGTACAAGCTGATGAATTTAGAAATAGAAAACTTTCAACACCTCCTAAAAGTATTTCTAGTAAGGTCGGAGTTTTGTTAAGAATGAGCCCACATACTATTCTAAAGAATTGCAAGAGAAAACAGATTGAATGGCATGTACCACCAGGTATACCATCTCATTGACCACTTATGGAAACATTAGTTCACTTGTATTTTGGTGGCTAATTACCTATTATTCTGCAGGAATGGTACTTGACGAACTCTGGAGAGTAGCTGCTGGTGCTAATAGCAAGGAGGCTGATGTTCAGAAAAACCGAAACCGTCGAGAAAAAGAAACAACATATCAATCTCTGCAAACAATACCGCTGAATCCTAAAGAACCATGGGACAGGGAAATGGACTTTGATGACAGTTTGACACCTGAAATTCCTTCTCAACAGCCACAAGAAGAAAGTATAACAGAACAACAGGATTCACTTGATGAACGGAGAAGTGCTGCTGGTGCTGCCTCAACCTCTTCATCTCAAAGTGGCTCCGTTGAACCTGATTATGAGTTATTAGCCGCCTTACTTAAGAACCCGGATCTTCTATACGCGCTGACTTCTGGTAATCCCGGTAATTTAGCGGGGCAAGATATGGTAAAACTGCTTGATGTGATTAAAACTGGTGCACCAAATTTAAGCAGTAGCTCAAATAAGAAGGTTGAAGAAAATGTTGAAGTTTCCCTTCCATCTCCCACTCCATCAACCAATCCTGGAATGGTGCGTTTTCCAAATCTATGTTACACCCCCAAAGTCCACAAAAATATTTATACTTGCTAAATTGAATCACATGATAATCAGTAATTCGAAAATCATAACATAGTTGAAGAAAAGAAACAGTTATGCAAGCTGTAGCTATCTCAGAACTGGGACTGTGATTCTTTAGCTGTTGGATCTTACTTAGTGACCTCAAGTGTTTACTGATTTCTTATTCTTTTTCCTCTTTTGCAGAGCGGGTGGGGACAAGAAGTGACTCGGAATCCATTTTCAAGGCAAACCCAAGTTGGAGCCTCTGTTGCTAGAATGAGTACTCAGCTTCCTGTTGCTGCGTCTATGCAATGGCAATCATCAAACGGACAATCGATCCCTCAACATGCTCCATCAGCATATAACTCATTCACATTGCCTCACACAGAGAGACAGCAACAACCTATGCAAACAAGACTTCATCAGAGTCAACATCTTCAACAACAACCAATCTCGATGGTCAGGGAATCAGTAGGACAGATGGACATAGGTACATCGGCTTCATGGAGGTCCCAGCAGAGTCAGAATAGTTACTACTCACATCAAGCAAACGGGGTTGGGTCGGCTGCTTCTTACCAAGGGAATGAGCAGTACATGAGTAGTAGTAATCCAGGATATGAATCATGGAGTCCTGATCATAGCCCAAGTAGAAACCACCCTAACATGAGGGGACAACAACCATCGAGGAAACATGACCCGTACTGGAACCAAAATAAAAGATGGCGTTAAAACATATATGAGACTCTTGTTTCTTTTGATACCAAATACTTGTTTTTAACTGTTCCATTAGCATCTTGCTGTCATGAGAGGCACATGTGCTCTCACAAAAGATTCATAAGAGATGACAAACTAAAAGATTCCGTGACATAAGCAAACTCAATTTTACCGTCAATTGGTTTCAAAAGTAACTGTTTGAATTTGCTTGGGTGAATTTGAAGTCTACATTGAATGACAAAATTCAAAGAACATCCATATAACAATTAGAGAATAATACGCCACATGCCACTTTTCATCTTGTATATTACAACATGAATCACTTATTTAAACTAAGGCACTTTTTTTTGAAGTTCCGGTAACCATTGATCTTTAATTTATTTTGTGGGTCTAGGTTTGTTGTCACATCTTCAATATTAATACCTACTTAACTTTACAAGCCTTAGATCAAAATCAAATGTAGCATTTTTTTTATATATCTTGTACATATTGCAATATTTCTCTTTATCAAAAAGTATCTTGTGTTCTCAATTACCGGTGGATTCATTTGGGTCCATCACTATCCCCCGATCATCACCATCGCGACCATCACCATCACAATCATTTGTCGCTTGTCTTGGCCTCTTGGGTGCGCGTCCCCTTTCTATCTTTTGAGAAGAAGTCTGTCCATTTCCATAACCGATTTGCTATTTTGTGGAGTGGTGGTATGTTCAGGCCTAAAAATGTAATAGACTTAGTTTTGCAATTTTTTGAGGTGGGGATTGGGTGCTCCACACTTTTTTTTTGAGAAACATAAAATTCATTCATAAAGAGAACTTAAAGGGTTTTATGGGCATCGGCTAAATGGGTCAAAAAACATGCATTCGCGAGCTTATCAATCGGACTATTACAATTACGAGAAATGAAAATGAAACAATAGGAAGTAAACTGAGAATTTGAAAAAAAGGCTAGATCGTCAATATCGGCAAGAACTCCGTGGAGTTCTGGCAGGCGTCAGCAAAAAGAGATCGCTCAAACGAGCACTTGAGAATCTGCGCGAACACAGATGTTGAAGAGGTTAAGAGAGGCAGCATGCAGCAGAGCTTCTTCCATACATGGAAGGACTGAGGCACGGAGCCTCAATAGACCTCCACACTTCAAAGTGACTAACTCAAGCTTTCGGCTATCCTATAAGTCTCTACATATTTCTTTTGTGTCTTATTGTTTTTTTTGTTTGTAGAAAGAATTTGGTTAACTCTCCTTTTAATTTTAGCCCAAATGTTTGAGAATGGATGACTTATGTTTTTAAAAGTTCTCGATAATCACACTTTCAATCTCTTAATATAAGGGATGTGCTCATGTAAGATTTAAATTCATATGGGAGTTTTGAAAGCAAATGTTTAGAGAACAGACCCATTATTCCCCCCTAGATCTAAAGGGTGAGCTGTAGCCACCGTGGACTTGCCTGTTTTGAGGAGACGTTTTGCTCCTCCTGCATCTCACCTCCATTTCAAAGCTTCCAGTGAGTTCTTTGAGACCTCTGTGGACGTATGTGCTTATCTTATTGAACGTGTGGCCGGTTTGAGGAGTGTATTGTACCGCATGCGCTTGATCAGAGTCGTCCTTCAAGCAAGTGTGTGTGTTTGTTTGTTTGGTCATAAAGTCCTATCTCCGAGTGGTCGCCAGTCAATTGTTTTCAACGCGGTCCTCCTCGACTAGCACAGGAGCGCGTCTTGCCAGCCGTCTGTTGTCGCTTAACGAGAGACCTCCAGGTTAACCGCGGTAAATCATAGGCCTTTGGACCTTCTCCTCTATCCTTCTCGGGTTTAGGAAGTGCTTTGATTTGGACCAATATTGCTGATGTTTGTTGCTGAATTGTGTTTCATTGCTTGGCTTTGTTGGACAAGCATTGAATATTTGATACTTAGGTTTTAAAAAAAAAAATATTTTGCGACCCTAAGCACCGGTTTGGCTCTCGAGCAAACTGGATTACAGGCTCAAACTTGTAATCAAACCATCATTATTGACTTAATGACACTTATAATTTAGCAAAAAAAAAGATTTAAATTCATTCAGAAATTAATATACACATAAATATATACATATACTAACTTTTGAATAAAATTTGTTTTAAAGTAACTTTTTAGTACTTATTCAACTTGGTACGAAAAATAACTTTTTTTTTTATATTTTGAATAGTGTAATTTAGTTTAGTGTTACTTTTGACCAAAAAAAAAAGTAGTGTTACAAAAAAAAAAGAATAGTGTAATTTAGTTTAATCTGTTTGACGTTTTGATTTATTTGATTACTACAAAATTATTATGAACTAAGAGAATCTCTTTATTTAAAGTTTCAACGTGTTCTTTTTCAAAAGCAAAACTTTAAATCTAACTTCAAAATTATTTATAATTTACGCTATGGTTTTTATATTTGTCATAATTAATATAAATCCATAAAACTTTTATAAATGACTAGCACATATGTAAAAAAATAACAATAATTAAATTTACTAGACTATTAGTGTTGTTGCAATATTTAAATTTGTGTAATAATTATGTATTCATGTATTTTTTAAAAAAAATTTTTTATTAATTTTCTTTTGTAATATTCTTGTTTTCTAATTTTAGTTTTAAAATATTATAATTTTTATTTTAAAATTTTTATTTAACTGTATGTGTAAAATTTGAGTTTATAAAAATTAATTTGAAAAATTTATGATATACAAAAGTTTTAAAGATTAAAACGATAAATAAAAAAATACTTAAGAATCATAAATTTTGTATATCATAAATTTTTCATTTATCGTTTTAATCTTTAAAACTTTTGTATATCATAAATTTTTCATATTAATTTTTATAAACTCAAATTTTACAAGGGAATTTATAAATTTAGGAAGGAGAACCAAAATGTAAATAAAAAATTGAAACTATTCGAATATTGATGGAGAACCAAAATGTAAATAAAATATTAGTTTTAATTAACCAAACTATTCGAATATTGATGGAGAACCAAAATGTAAATAAAAAGTTGAAACTTCAATTTAGAGTTTTGAATAGTAAACTACTTAAAACTCTAAGTTTTGAAATTTCTTTTTAGAGAGCAAAAAGTTATGTATTTAAAATTATTGAGTTTCTTTTGAAAATACTCTAAACTAGTTGGTTCTCCATCAATATTCAAATAGTTTGGTTAATTAAAATTTTACTAAAATTAATATAAGTTTTTGGTTTTGGTTTGTTATTGACTAAAAACTCATGTTTTCGATTATTTTGGTTAAAATTTGATTAATTAAGTTTATAATTTGGTTAGAATTGATATGGTTTGGGTATACTTTTTATAAAAAAAATATATTAGTCAATTGCTAAACTAAATCATAACGAATAGGAAGCCTAATTTGGAACACGTTAAGCAATATAAAGTAACGGAACTAGTTACTGACGATTATTGGCAAACAACAACGGGCAACAAATAAAAAAACAACACATAGTGGTAACGGAAAAACTATTTAACCTGTTAATTACATGATAAATTTAACAGTACAATTATATTCACAAGTAGAGTGTTTTATTTTCATTAAAAGATTAAATATTCATGTGTTGATGTTTTAGAATTTTTGATCAACCCTTTTCCCACTAAATTTAATAATTGTACTTTTTATAATTGATCTTGAGAGAAGTTAACTAATAAATTTTGAAAGTCTGAGAGTCCTAAACGGTTTGTTCAATCCGTAACATGTTCGAGTCAAAGATGAAAGATAAGTCTCAAAAATGTCAAAAAAATTCAATTGTGTAGTAATTCGTTACAAGGTATATGTCCAATTTCAATAATGAGGTAAGTGAATTGACCATTTATGTTCAATGAGAACCTGAAAACTAGTTTCAAAAGAAACAATAATAGAGAGAAAACAGACTTGACAAAGGTAATTGTAGAGAGAAGAGAGCCAGATGATCAGATAATTGTAGTCTGAGTTTTGGTCGACAGAATAATTCAGAATAAGAGTAATCATCATTCCACTGGCTCTATATTTTATAGAAACTCAATTTATTTTTAAAGAACAATATTTGTAAAGCGAAGAAGGCTCAGAAGGATCCATTGGTAAAAATTTATAATCAGGGTTATAATCATAAAATAGGTAGATTTTCATCATCACTGCCTTCACTACAAAGCCCTATTTACTCCAAAAAACCGAAGATTGGAAATTTTGTAAGAAACATTAAAAAAAAAATGAAAACAAATAAAAAGACAAAGCAGGGGGGAAAGAAGAAGAAGGTGACGAAAGAGTAGAGAAATAAGCATGAAGATAGTTCAATTGATATGGTTGAGGTAAGTAGAAGATGGGTATATATATATGACTATACGAGGATGGAGGTGGCTAGGGTTAAGAAGTGTATTAGGCCGGTTGGGTTATAAGTTATAACCTCTGGGGGCTTTTCCAATTCTTAGGTAGGGAATTTATTTAAAACCCGGTCCATTAAAAGTTTGGTAATGATGCCACGTGGCAGATCATTACCGAGACGAGAAATAAAACAGAGAGAAAAATATTTATTCATTTTATTTTCCGGGAAAAGAAAGAAAGGGGAAGAAAAGAGCAGAGATGACGGTTGAAACGCAGCGTATTGTGAAAGCGCAAATGGGGAAATTTCGTCGACGACTTTGGTTTTCTCGAGACCAAACAAACAAACCAACCCTAAATCGAAGTCCTCCTCGAAAATGAGCTACTTTTGACTCCTCCCTCCTCCTCCGTTGTTCATCATCGGCGATCTGAGACTTGGTTGAATCTGATTTCGTCGTCTTCACACAAGGTAAGAGACTAGCTCTTGGAATTGGTAGCTTCGTGCTTTATTTTTTTTTTTGTTTAGCTTCCGCCTTGTTTGTTTCTTCAGTAACTGTCTAGCTTGGATGGAGTTTGATATATTTAAATCTTGCTTCCCGTACCACTGAATCTGGGTTACTAGAGAGATGTTTTAACTTGCATTATTCAGTATCACTAGTTTATAGATGCTTCCTCTCTTACTACTGTTTGAATTGTGGTGCTGTCACTAGTCCAATCATATTGTTGCTAGACCCCCTAGCTGTCTATTCCTCAGTTTAATGCCTTTTACATACCATGATCATCTTGGGTACCACTGCATGTGCTTCCGTGATGTTATTTCTGTCAAGCTTGATTATTCAATGTGAAATCTGTAGACCCTGTTGTTTGTTGTCCATTGCACATATGGACTAAAAAAATTAGAGAATACATTAATAAAGTTCACTATAACTAAAATTTCATGTGAATTCTATATGATTAGATAGATTTATATATTATCTCATCTTGCAACAGATTCGTTTAAACCCATCTTTCTTTGTTTGTGTATGTGACCAACCAAGCCTTTTCTTTTGTTTATGCAAACAGTTGTACTTTTGTTGCTTGATCATCTATGGCTTCCTCTTGTGATGAAATGGGCAACCCACTTTTTGACATATATGAATCAGGAATGGATCAATACGGGCTGCCAATACAGAGAAGAGAGATGAAGCATAAAGGGAGAAACGTTGTATGGTCCGTTGGAATGGACAAGTGTCTGATTGAAGCCTTGGCTTTCCAGGCCCAAAACGGGAACAAAGTTGACAAATGCTTCAACGAGAACGCATACTCCGCTGCTTGTCTTGCTGTTAATACTCGTTTCAACCTTAACCTCAATAGCCAAAAAGTCATCAATCGCCTCAAGACAATCAAGAAACGGTACAGAGTCATGAAAGACATACTTAGTCGTGATGGTTTCTGGTGGAACGCTACCACCAAAATGATCGATTGTGAAAGTGATGAGCTCTGGAAAAGATATATTGCAGTAAGTATTTGACCTTTTTTTTTTTTTTTTAAAGAATCATCTCTCTTTTTTATTGAAAACGGGTTGGAACAGGTACACCCAGACGCGAAAGCATTCAAGGGAAAGCAAATTGAGATGTACGAGGAACTTAGAATTGTATGCGGTGACCACCATCAAGCCCCAGGTCGATATGCCAAGGTGAAAGCTGAAAGCAATCATCACCTAAACGACTTTAAACACTTTGAAGAAGGATCTGTTTCATTCCCTTTACCAAGCTCAGAAGACAATAATAGCGATACAGATGGAACAGAGTCATACGCAGGAGGAGGAGGAGGGGATGATGAGTATTTGCATGAAGAGCCTCAAGATCTCCCTCCTCGAAATCCTTTAAAGCAGCCTCTTAAACGACCTAGAAACTCAGATCCTTTCCAAGAAGCCATGTTAGCGGTTGCTTCAAGCATTCGTCGCCTAGCTGATGCAGTGGAAGGAAGCAAAAGTTTGATCAACACAGAGGAACTGCTTGAAGCAGTGATGGAGATTGATGGATTGGAAGAAGCGAAGCAGATGTATGCGTTTGAGTATCTGAATGGTGATCCGGTGAAAGCTAGAGCGTTCATGGCTTATAATAGTAGGATGAGGAAGTTGTTTTTGTTTCGACAGTTTTGGTGGTGGAAGTAATAACACAAAATGTGGATTTGCTTGCTTCTCTATGACGTAGTAGTAGAATTTTGTTTTAAGGTAATTTAAAGTCTAGAGTTTGTGTATTCCGTGATTGTTGTCTATGGTAAAATGATTTATCCCAAGTAGTAACATTGCAAAACCAATGTTTCAGTCCTAACAATTTTGTAGTCGGGCAAAAACCAAACCAATTAAAATAAGAAATCGAATCAAAATTTTATAAATAGTTGATTTGTTTTTGATTGTCAAAAATATTCTAACTGAATCAAAATCAATAGATAGCTGAATATATAAAATATAATTTTATATTTAAAATATTAACTATATCTATTGAAAATATTTATAAATATATACAAAAGGAATTTACTCATAGTTGTTTAAATTATCTGAATATTTTTATTTAAAATATTGAAATTGGTTTGGTTTAGCTCAATTTACAACTGCAGTTTCGTTGGGTTTAACTGAATTTTAGTATGGTTGGTCCGCTTGGTTTCTCTAAAATAAATCAACTTAATCAATTGATCGGAGAAAAATAACACAACGCAACTGACACGTTATCTCCCATTTTCATCATCCATCGATCATCACCATCTAAAAACCATGCAAAATAGGAATTGTTTTGAAGACTGGTAAGGAAACATGGTGAAGTCACTCTCTTTTGTTCATCAACCCTAAACTCATTCTTCTTCTCCACTCTCTCTTCATCAACTTCTTCCAAGAATAACTAAATTGCGTGTTCAGCAAACATCAAGAACCAGACAATATCGTCTCTGTCATGAAACAGACGAGAACGGTCTCTTGGGTTTATGATTAACTTTCTTGTGTTTGGTCTCATGGAGAGCTTCTGGAGAAAGTGAAGCAAGATCGGAAAAAGAGGATTGAGCGACGAGCTGTTCTTAACTCTGCTGTCAATGAAAAGGGTACTTCTTGTCACAATCAATCTTTCATCTTTTTGTTGTTGGTTTTTTTTCTGTGTTCGAGAGAATTGCAAAGTTTGGATTGTGTTTAGAAGAAAGTTACTCAGACTTTGAAGTTACATGTAGCAGTAACCTGAAGAATCAACAGTCTTTATAGTTAATTGGTTTTGTTCCAATGCCTGCTTTTGTTTCACTTAGTATCCTCGAAGGCAACAAGAAGTAATCAGAACAAGTTGATGAAAAGTTTACTCTTTAAAGGACAAATATATTTCCTCTTTGTGCTATGGTCTTCATAGTTAGTTAATTGGCTTTGTTCCAATGCCATTTACATTAACAAAATTACTCTGGTTTTGTATGCTTACAATGCTACATGAAGTAATCATAAGATATTTATGGACAAGTTTTACTCTTTTACGGATATATGGGTCATTCTATTTTGTATGAAAAAAGCCATGAAAAACAAGTGAGAGGTGAAAGGTTTTTACTCCCAGGCACGTAACTCGAGTTCAGTCTTGTCAAGTGTATTTTTGGAGACATTCTCTTTGTTCTAGCAAAAAGTCAGACACCTTTCCCCCCACTTTCAAATAACTTTCCAATCCTAGAATATCATCTGGTCCATAGTGCGAGCAACCCTTTTATACGCCGGGCTCAGCCCCCGACCCGGGTCGGAGGGTCTTTTCCTCGCAGCTGGAAAAGCTGCTTGTCTCATCGAAAGGGAGCAAATATGAAGAATACGAAAGGATATGCCAGAGCGGAAATCTGCTTCACTGAGAGAAAAGGGAAGATATATCTCTTCAGCTGATTTATTTGGAAACATGGAATCATGTACGAGTCTGTATACAAGTCTGCCTCATCAACTACTGTTCTGCAAGTTACTTTCAAACAAGCAAAATTTTCAAGAGCATAGAAATTTTCTCTCGTGTCCTGTTTAGTGCCTCCCAGAAATCCAAAGAGCAAAACCCATTTCAAAAACCATGGAAAGAAGACTTTCCAAAGATGCAAAAGGAAAAAGAAACGCAAATAACCCTCTC
The DNA here is from genome assembly GCF_000309985.2 of Brassica rapa. Lineage (NCBI taxonomy): Eukaryota > Viridiplantae > Streptophyta > Magnoliopsida > Brassicales > Brassicaceae > Brassica > Brassica rapa. Next base: position 16,543,558 of record NC_024796.2, on the reverse strand, counting down.
AAACCACCTCGCGCAGGATGGATTAAAGCTCAGGCTCCTGTTAACAATGACCGCTATAACAAACTCTCACTCACAATCATCGGGAGAGTCACAAAACGTACTGCTCAAAAAGTTTGGTCGCTCATTCCCTTCTTCACTGAGATGTGGAAGCCCCATGGAAGACCAATGGGCTCAGACCTAGGGAATGGATGCTTTCAATTCCAGTTTGAGAACGAATCAGACCTAATAGGTGTCTTCGAAAAAAGACCATTCCATTATGCTAAATGGATGGTTATCCTACAGAGATGGGAACCTACTGCTGCTGCCTCCTTCCCATCTCTCATCCCTTTTTGGATCAAGGTTCAAGGGATCCTGATTCACCTGTGGGAAGAGGACACAATCAAGAGTCTAGGTGCTGATATTGAGATTTTTGAGAAAGCGGAAATCAATGATTTCTCAGTGAAAAGGCGTGTTTAGGTCAATCGCCTTTACCACTGATAAAATCCTCAATTATTGAGTACCCGAATGATGATGAGGTTACAGCCTCCTTCATTTATGAAAGAATTGGTAGGCATTGCTCTAAATGTTTCCGATTGGACCACAAAGTTAAGATTGCCTTATAGCAAAACACTAAGCCCGAGGGGAACAAATGCAGGCACAGTCAACAAGAGACTCGGTTATAGACGGTGCTAGGAAGGAGGTACAAAGTCTGGCCCCTTGAAAGATCGGAACCATATCGTTTTGCAGCTTCCAAAGATGAAGAAGTGGATCATAGAAGACAACATAGACATGAGAGTGGGGAGCAAAGGCACAGAGTAAGACGCTCTGGAGAGCGTTACAAGCCACGCCATGATCACGAAAGTCACTCCAGGTGAGCTTACAAGGAGCCTCCCCGAGACTGGCACTCTTGTTACAGTCGCTCCTATAACAAAAGACATGAGGGTTCTCATCACACCAGGCTTACAAAAGATGATGCTAGACATCGCATTAGCACCCAAAACCGGAACGATCATTTAAACGCTTCAAGAGATAGGAGAGTTAATTGGAGAGATGAAACTAGCTTTACAAAAATTTCTAGGGAACAGTCAGCTAGAGGGAATCCTCCGCAGACATCAATCACTCCCACACAGCGCAAATCGTTTGACGAAGCACTAGGGGACGTTAGAGAAGCTATGGCTCAGTACACTCAGGTTGCAAACCCAACTGAAAGTGCATCAAGAAGAAATAGAATGTGCAGGGCTGAAGAACCTGACGAATTTGAAATAGTAGCAGCAGGGATAGTCGAAAACACTATGGGAGAAGTCGAAAACTCTCAACCGAACAATGTCCTCTGTTCAATGGGGGATAGAGTTGGATCAGAGACTATACCCCCGCCGCTGAAAGAGTCTCAGTAAGCCAAAGACTAGGAACACAAGTAATTCCCGAATTGTTACCAACTAATAGAGTCCCAGCTCACCAGATGCTTGGAACACAAAAAACAACTAAAGGTGAGCTACAGAGTAACAATGTTACTCAAACTAAACGCAAACCAGGACGTCCCCCGAGGAAAAAGACGGACCAATCAAAATAGAAGTTGTTGGTAGGATCCACCTCTAGAAGGAGAAAAACTTACACGACTAAACCGCCACCTTTGCGCAGAGCTCGAGCTGCTGATTCACCCAAAGGCCGCACAAAACCTTTATCGGGAGCATCCCGTGCGTCTCACCCCTCTCGGGACCCAGGTGGCTCTGCAAACTCAGACGATCAACCAATTTGCAGGATGATACCAGCGGCGGCAAAAAGAAAGATGGATTTTCAAAATCCATCTACTCTCGGTCCTTAAAAGTAGCGAGCTGGAACTGTCAGGGGTTGGAGAATCCCCGAACAGTTTGACGTTTACGGGAGATGAAGAGAGACATCTACCTAGACATTCTTTTCATGATGGAACAAAAAAAAACCTGATAGTTTCGTCATGAAAAAGACGGAACAACTTCAGTATTAGAAATCTCACACAGTGCCACTAACAGGACACAGAGCCAGCGGCTTAGCTCTCTTCAGGAAATATGAAATTAATCTTCAGATTCTAAATTCCTCTGTTAATTGTATTGATAAATGTATTGAGTTTGAAGGAAAAAAATTATTTGCCTCTTTCATCTATGCGGATACTGGCATACCAAAAAGAAGGTCCTTATGGGAATGTCTGATTGAATGTAATGCAGAAAGAGATGCTCCTTGGTTCATAACCGGAGATTTTAACGATCTTCTCAACAACACAGAGAAGGTCGGAAAACCAGCGCGGCCAGAAGGCTCCTTCACGGACATGAGAACCTTCTACTCCGAAGGCGACTTATATGACCTGCAACACCATGGTGATTGCCTATCATGGACCGAACAGCATCAAACATGCACTGGGCCGAGTTATTCCCAAACGCAAGATCTCAATACCTTACGTACGAAGGGTCTGACCATAAACCCATTGAGTCTTTCTTTGAGCCGAATAAGAAGAAGAGGCGAGGCATGTTTCGCTACGACAGAAGGCTAAAGGATAATCCAGAGGTTAAGGAGCTGATCAGCTAAGCATGGAAATCAGCCTCCAATACCTCTGTCAATGACAAAATTAATGTGGTACGATCAGCTTTAATACAATGGAGCAAGCAGCAATACCAAAATAGTAGAGAGAAAATCGAGCAAAATAGATTAGAACTGGAATCAACACTTACTGACCCACAAAACGATATTGAGCTTATCACGAGGGTGTCCAACAAACTAAATGATCCTTATGCCTCCGAGGAGGAATGTTGGAGGCAGAGAAGCCGCCTTCTATGGCTTAGCCTCGGTGATCGCAATACCAGTTATTTTCATGCCATTGCCAATAACAGGAAGAGATCAAATGCTTTCTCTGTTATTGAAGACGAGGACGAAACGATGGTGTATCAGGAAGATCATATAGGGAAAGTTATTGTAAACTACTTCCAAGAACTTCTCAAAGCGATTGAGGGTGATAGAGAAGCGATAGTGATGTATGCCTTATCACGAATGGTGAACGATGAGATGAATGAAAAACTTATCATGATTTCGACTGCATCGGATATCAAAGAAGAAGTTTTCTCAATTCACGCGGACAAAGCTCCCAGACCTGATGGATTCTCGGAAAGTTTCTTCCGCACAAACTGGGACACCATTGGTAATGGCATCGTGGTAGAGATCCAAGACTTCTTCTTCATCTCGGATAGCTTGCCACCCAAGATCAACGAGACCCACATTAAGCTCATACCAAGGATTCCCATCCCACAGCGAGTTACAGAGTACATTACCCATAGCGCTCTAGAACGTTTATTATAAGATCATCTCCAAGATCTTGACAAAAAGACTCCAATCTCTGCTGTCAGATATAGTTTCGGAGAACCAGTCCGCTTTCGTCCCGGGATGAGCAATTTCAGACAATGTCCTAATTACTCACGAGATACTGCACTATCTCAAAACATCGGACGCACAAAGAGATGTTCCATGGCGGTTAAAACCAACATGAGTAAAGCTTATGACCGACTCTAATGGGAATTCATACAACTGGTTTTTCAGATATTAGGATTCCACCCCAAGTGTATCTCGTGGATTATGCAATGTGTATCTACTGTTACGTACTTCTTCCTCATTAACGGTTCACCTAGAGGAAGAGTCACACCGAGCCGTGGTATCCGTCAAGGAGACCCACTCTCTCCCTACATCTTCATACTAAGTAGCGAGGTTCTCTCGGGTCTATGTAACAAAGCACAAGAGAACGGATCTCTCAAAGGGGTCCGGGTAGCTCAGGGGACTCCTAGACTAAACCATCGCCTCTCAGGTGGATGACACAATGTTTTTCGTACGAACCAGCAAGGAATGCAGCGCAGAGCTAAACCGTATCCTCAAACGGTACGAGACAGCTTCTGGACAATCAATCAACACAGATAAATCCTCTTTCACATTCTCCCGAAGGATGCCCAGATCACAGAAAATGGTAGTACATGATACACTATCAATCCAAAAGGAAGGAGAGACAGGTAAATACCTTGGATTACCGGAGCACTTCGGGAGATCGAAGTGTGACCTTTTGTCCTCTATTGTGGATCGCATCCGACAAAAAGCTAGAGGCTGGTCAAATAGGTTCTTATCAACAGCATGGAAGATGGCTATGCTCAAAAGTGTCCTCTCAGCTGTTCCCTCTCACGCCCCAATCTCCCTATGTCAAAGAATTCAATCAGTGCTGACCCGTTTCTTGTGGGACGATCGTATGGACAGCAAGAAAATGATGTGGATTGCATGGAAAAAGCTCAACAGACCTAATGAGCAAGGCGGTCTTGACTTCATAGATATTCAAAGCTTCAATGAGGCCTTTTTAGCCAAACTCAGCTGGAGGTTCATAAACAAGCCATAGATGTTGTTAGCACGGATCCTAATTGGCAAGTACTGCCCCAATGAAGATTTCCTCACGGTCTCAGAAAAAAGTGACATATCCCACAGTTGGAGAGGAATCTTAATAGGAAGAGACATCAACATGAGCAATGCAGGCTGGGAGGTTGGCAATGGCGAGAGTATTAACATCTGGGATACACCGTGGCTCAGCGTTGATAATCCGGAAAGACCTATGGGCCCGGCCCCATCAGAATTCTGAAGCCTCACTGTCTCTGATCTTTTCCTACCCGATAGCAGGGAATGGAATGTTGACACAATACGACTAGTGCTCCCGTTTGAGGAACAAAAAATCAGTTTCTTTAAGCCTAATGTCTCTAGAGCTCCAGACAAGCTATCTTGGCTAGGTGCATCCTCGGAGAATTACTCAACTAAGTCTGGGTATGTACCAGCTATATCAAAACGATCAGATGTGATGGATATCGCGCAAGAAGACCTCAGTTTTAACTGGAAAAGGAAATTTGGAGCCTCAAGACATCACCAAAGACAAAGCTTTTCGCATGGAAAGTTGTTCACGGAGCAATCCCGGCAAGAGAAGCATTACGGGCCACAGCCGCTTGGGACACCATCAAACTGTGTTGTAATCAAATCAGATGCTGCTTGGAATGAAAACTTAAATATTGCAGGTCTAGGTTGGACAGTGGATTCTCAGAACAGAATTTCATCGTTCTCGGTCTCGGCGCACCATGCATGTAAGAACACTGTTAGCAGCTGAAGCACTCGCGCTACGGGAAGCAACCTGGAAATGCGGGGAGCTCAGTCTGGCGCGAATCAAATGTGAATCTGACTGCCATCACTGGTCTCTATGGGATCTTGGCTGATATTCAAGATTTGGCTTCATCTTTTGAATGTATCTCCTTTGTTTTGATCTCTAGATTGAGAAATGTAGAAGCAGATTTGCTAGCAAAGCAGATTTTGTCTGCTGAACTAGCCTTAACGGCTGCACCTACTCTAGTTTGAGTTCATTAATATAAGTATGTTTCAAAAAAAAAAAAGAGATATAGGTCTTGTCTTTGTGGTATATGGTCTACATATTGTTATCTAACTTGTTCTACTGTTACTTTACATCGAACTAATCTGATGATGATTGATTAAGTAATCAGAACCAATAGATGGAAAAGCTTTTGACCTTTTTGTTTTTTTCTGTGAGTGTTTTGTTTGTAGGGTATTTGCAGGATCTTGTTTACAAGTTAAGCAAAGTAGGACAAGCCATTGAGAACAATGATCTGGAAGCTGCATGTTTGGTCTTAGGGAAAGGCATTGATAGTGGATGGGTCAGAACCGTTAATTTGGCTTTCACAAAGGTCTTTTGCTTGCTCCTTCCAACTCACAATGGTCAAATCAAATGACTATATTTATATGTCAAAACATCCATGTTGTCTCTCTTCCTCTCTCACTTTCCACAAGGTAGATTTTGTTACTGTATGTTGAAGCTCCTTCTTTGTGTTGTACTGACAGTTGTGTTCAAACCCGGATGAAAATACAAAAGTGGAAACATTTAATTCATATTTAGCTCTTCTTATTACATCAGGTTCGTTATTCTTCTTAAATTCCCTATTCACAAGTTTCAAATTCATCCATTTAAAAAAACATAATAAAGATCTTACTGAAACTTGGTTACGCAGTGAACAAGAACGATAGAGAGTCATCTAAGCTCGCGTTTGTGTCATCGGCTAGTGCATTTGAGAAATGGACGAGCTTGACAGGTCTTTTGGGACAGCTTAAGGGAATATGATAGGCTGCCTTACAAAATTGTCTTTATTTTTCCTACAGATGGTCAACAAAAGAAGAGTGGAAACAAACGAACAAAACAATCCTTTGAAAATGCCATCTTAACAGCTTTGCTTTTCATTCTTTATTACATTTGTTCATGCTTACCTTGCATTGACTAATTTTTAAAAAGTTTCAGTCACGAGTTTGAATGGTAATAACTCAACATTAAAAGGAACCTTTCAACCAGAATTCCACATAAATAAACTTTAAATAAAAAAACCTTTGAACCGGGAAGAAGTCATGCCCGATATGCTAACCAAGAGTGTGTCAATCAAGTAAAGTTGTAAAACCAAAACCCGGGTTAAACATGTACAACCCAATTTCACATCAATAGAAACCCATTTAACCGAGAAATCATGCCGGTTAAAAGCATCCCGAAACAATACTGAACCGGTAATAACCAAGGTGTATGTCACGTTACTAGGTGGAGCATGACTATTAGGTGGAAGTTTGAGACATTTGGGCGTTAGTACACACTTGTTTGATCTTTTCTTTGATGACATTCATTGAATGCTTTATTATTTAAAAACTATATCTCATAACCAAATTGTAAAAAACAAATATTCAAACGTTTAAACAATCCAATTCCAATTTGACAAATCCTCCAAAGAAGACTAGTCAATATTGGTTTGCGACGGTTTTGTAGATGCATTATTGATCAGCTAAAACAATATTAAACATTAATGAGAATCCATTAAAATGCTCTGTTTTTTACTTGTATAAATACGATCATTACTTGTCTCTTGTTTCATCACCTTCACATTCAACATTAATTAAACACATCACATTTCAAAGAGTTTCTTTTGTAATCAAAAAAATCAATGGCAGGTATCAAAGTTTTCGGACACGCTGCTTCCACTGCCACCAGGAGAGTCCTCCTCACCCTCCACGAGAAGAACCTCGACTTTGAGCTCGTTCATGTCGAGCTCAAAGACGGCGAGCACAAGAAAGAGCCCTTCCTCTCCCGCAACGTAAGTATTTATATATTAACCATGAGTTTTGAGACAAGACCAACCACTTTTGACAAATCTTGGTCTGGATCTTGAATGTTTTTTTTTGTGTTTGATTGATGTTTGCAGCCTTTTGGTAAAGTTCCCGCCTTTGAAGATGGAGACCTCAAGCTCTTCGGTATGAACGTTTTCTTGCATCATCATCATCTCTCATTTGAAAATTTCACTAACAAGATTTGATTCTCTCGTGTAGAATCAAGAGCGATTACTCAGTACATAGCTCACCGATATGAAGAGGAAGGAACCAACCTTCTCCCAGCCGACTCCAAGAACATATCCCACTACGCAATCATGGCCATTGGAATGGAAGTAGAAGCTCACCACTTCGACCCAGTGGCTTCAAAGCTTGCTTGGGAACAAGTGTTCAAGCTCTTCTATGGCATGACCACAGACCAAGCCGTTGTTGAAGAAGAAGAGGCCAAGTTAGCCACGGTCCTTGATGTGTACGAGGCTAGGCTCAAGGAGTTCAAGTATTTGGCTGGTGAAACTTTTACTTTGACCGATCTTCACCACATTCCTGTCATTCAGTACTTGCTTGGAACTCCCACCAAAAAGCTCTTCGATGAGCGTCCACATGTCAGCGAGTGGGTGGCAGAGATCACCAACAGGCCAGCTTCCCAGAAGATCCTTCAGTGAGACAAAAGGAAAAGAAAATGATTCTGCTTCAGTCACAGTAATAATATGCTCAAACTAAATAAGTGGCTGCCTCATTGCCCAATTTCTCAGTGCTCTGTTTTGTCTTTCTGTTATGTCTCCTCTGTTTTCTATTTTCAGTTTAATATTGTATGTGTTTGTGTTCTTGAGAGATCTTTGTTGAATCAAAAGTTAATCTTCAAACTCTTCTATAATAAAACAGATTAGTTAGTTATTTAATATTACAGAAGATTGCAATGTCTTAACTAAGGAGTTACTTATTAGTGAGAGAATAGTATGCAAAGACTTTTAGTGCTTACTTTGTAGGCATAAGACTTTGGACATTCTCATCCTTAAAAAGTCTCCTTGCTTTGTCGGATCTGAAAATGACAGACAAGTAAGAGATGGTCTTAGCTAAAAGTCTGACAAAGCAAACACACATTAGATTTCTAATGAACACAAGAAAATTCAAATATATAAATTACAGAAACGAATCCTAACCGGATTGGTCTGTACCTTGACCAACTTAAGCGTTAGATATAGCAAACGACTACATGAGGTAGAATCTGCTTACGAGAATTTTGTTTTGGTTCTACGCAGTGTAGAAAATGTTTTTCTACCGATAAGAAAACTTGATTTTGACAAAAATTATGAAAATTTTGATTAAGAAAATATTCTAAAAATATTTATAATATTCTAACTTTTCTAAAACGTGTATATGTCGATTTACCTAGTCAAAAATATCAAAAAAAATATTTGTAATATTCTAACTTTCCTAAACCGTGTATTCATTTTTCCTTTTTATTCAACATTTTGTTTAAAAACTTTTTTTTTCCTTTTTGTTATACTTTTTAACTAATGTTTTTTTAAATTTTTTGTAAAAACTAAAAATAAAACTTTGTAAAAGGTTTTTGATAAAAATAAAACTTTGTAAAACGTTATTAATAAACAAAATAATAAAAATAAACTTTGTAAACTTTATAAAAATAAAATTAATAATCTATAAAAAAAATTTAATCAAAAACGTTAAATAAAATTTATTAAAAACGTTTTAGAAAGTTTTATTTTTATAAAAAGTTTAAAACGTTTGTAAATTTTTTTATAAAAAAAATAAAATTTTAAATTTTAACGTTTTGTTTCCTTTTTATTAAAAAATTTAAATTTTAATTAAACTTTTAAATTGAGTTTAATGTTTTTAATTGATTAACAAGGGTTTGTTTTGGGATTATGGAAAAAATATACCAAAGGGACAAGCATGATGTTTTTATGTTGTTTTGGTAAATATCTAATTTATTAAAATAGAGTCCTATTTTTTATCTACTGTTGAAAGTTGTGATTTAAATTTGGACATCTATACTATTAAAGCAGAATACTTCTTATGATTATGCCCCTGAATTTTCTTATTAATTACAAAACATTCCATTTCTTTTTTCAATTGTTTTTAATGGTTTTCAGAAATTAAAAGCCCAACACATTTGCTTATGTCCAACTAAACAAAACAGCCCAATAATTTAAAAATTTAAAGTCAAAGAAGCCCAACAATATTTTCTTTAAAAAAAATTATAAGTCAATTTAAATACATAATTATTATTTAATATTTGTGTAATTATAATTTAATATTTATGCATTATTTAAAAATATGTAGAATGAAAAACGTAATGTCTATTACAGTTTTCATATAATATTTAATTAATAAGTTTAAATTGTAAATAAATAACCTTAGCAAATATATAATCATAATATGATTAAATTTATTGAGTAGAAGTTTGCACAAATTAATTAGTACACAAATTTATTATTATATAATAAAAAATAAAGAAGACAAAATTATAAAAAAATTACTATAAACAAATATAAAATCTATTTAAATATAAATTAGAAAAATATTTATTAATTTAAATGAAATTTTAATAAGAAATGATTCCGCGCTTTGAAAGCGCGGGTCAAAATCTAGTATTCTAATACATGTTCTGTTTAAATCTATGCCATTTATATTATACGCTTGATACAATTATTCATTATATCAACCGAGTCACTTAAATCTAACCGAACTGACACGAACCATACTTGATACTTCGGTTTTCTACTGATACAATAATAATATAAATTTCATAAATAACCAATAAACCAACATTTCCAAACAATACTGAGCTAAGCGTATGTTCATCTCTTCCTCTCTGAGCTAGCTTAATAGACTAATCATATTTACTTTTCTTCAATACACGAACTGCACCAGCACCATCAAATGCTTATCATTATCTAACCTACCATTATGAACATAAAATAGTCAGCAAGGAAGCTTGATTGTCCAGAATTATGTAATTCTACACCGAGTTCATCAGTAACAATACAAAAGGTGCATTTTGGTACATAAGATAGTTAGACAATTCTTTATATTTCGTACGAATCGTACCTATTCATCATATAAGTTTGTAATATTAGCTAAAGTAATACACTTAAATGAAAAATACGTTAGTTAAATAAAAATACATACATTGGTAAATATTGTATTTTCAAAAATTTCAAAATCTGTATATCTAACAAAAAAATCTACATTCAATAATTTTAGGCAGAATATTCTAACTACATTTAAGCTGATGTGATCAAAATCTACACTAAATAATTTTCCTTAACCGTATAGATTTACGGCATGACTGGTTTCCCCTCTACCACCCGTAAATGCAGCTTTTGCGGTTAGCAGCGGTTGTTGGCGTTTTGCAACAATCACTCAAACTGTTCTAAACCGCTTCAAACTGCTTTATACCTCCTAAATTCAAACGGTGGTTCAGCTAGCATTTGCGATTGCGGATGGTTACGGGAGGATAATTTTTTTTAAACAATATAAATACAAAAATAAAAATAAAAATTTTAAATTAAAATAATAGAAATACTAAAATATATCTATTATATTTTAATTTAAATTATAAAATTTTAAAATAAAATATTTTCTATAATTAAAAAAAATTAAAATAGAATTTTACAAATAGAATTTTTTAAATTTATTATAATATTATGATGTTTAATATTTTTATAATTATATAAAATATAAATATTGTTAATTTATTATTTAACAGCTGTTGTATTTGGTGTTAACCAGTTATAAGTATCCGCAAATTCATCAATTTCTAACCGTATACCGGTCGTACAAATCTCTTAAAACCGCTTAAAACCGCAACCATCCGCATCCGCAAACTCCCACAACCGCAACTGCTGTGGTTATACCAGTCAGACCCTAAGACTATGAACTGTTGATCATCTTCCCTTAAATTTGAAGCTTCGATATCTATCAACTTCTCATTTTTATTCATTAGTTTTGATTTGAATTGGTTATTTTCAAGATTTTCTTTCATTGTATTTCGAAGAAGCGAACAAAAAACTTATTATCTATATTATTTAAATTTGATATTATTTAGATCGTATCTTCTTTGATGGTCTACACAAGACAATACAATCATGTTCTTGACGGAAACGATTCCGTACAAGACAATGAGGATGTCAAAGATACGGTCTTGCCAGACCGGAGATTTGTTGACGTTAGACAACCAATTCGTAGCCTACTTGAGATTAAGAGCTGCCGCCAATGAAGACGACAAAGAATATCAAAAAGTATAAGATCTGGATGGGTAAATCTGATAACCTTGAATTTTCCCGATGGACCTATAAAACTTCATGCTGTCTTGAGAAGGTTTAAATGATAAGAATATTAATCGATTTCGTTGTTATTTTGGGTAAATAACTTGATCCATACTATCGAAAAATAGAGAAAGTGAGAAAGTTTGACAAAAAAAAAGGAGAGAGTGAGAGACAGAGACGAAGAACTTGATTTGGGTTTTCGGATCCCTTGAGACTTCACCGACAAAAACAAAAGTTTCTTCATAATAAATTAGTTGAATGGGTGACACTATTTTTACTTTCTGGAATAAAATATGTTATAATATTTCTGCTTAATTTTTTTTTGTTTCTTTTAAAAACATGTTTCTGCTTAGTTATAGATAAGCCAAATGGTGTTACAAAAAAGGGTAATCACAATGTGTTTTTTGGATAATCAAAATGGTGTTAAATATGATAATCACAATGTGTTTATTAATGGACCTAATCCATTATAGAAAATAATATTATTTATTTTGCAAATTAATGGGCTATACAAGTTTTTATTACTATGTTCTGGGCAAATATGTTTAAATTTTTATTTTGAAAAATGTAACATAAGAAAATCCTATAATGTTAATTATTCAATAAAAATTAACATATATATATATATATATTGTTTTATAAATTTTGATCCTGAAGTTAAATAGTAGATACAAATTTTGTTTTGTTTTAAACTATTAAATATATTAATTATTTCAAAACAGTATGTGGTATAATGTATATAAAAACGTATAGATGCATCGAGTTGACAAAAAAAAGTATAAATGCAGAGTTACCAGTTTGGTTTGTTGAGAATTAGTCGAATCTGTTGACATTGATTGATTTCAAAAAAGTATATAAAATATAAACATAATTTATTTCTTATTTCAATGAAAATTATATCACTATTAATATCCAAACCAAACCACTGAATTAGTACATATGAGACATTATATATTGTAAACTAACACCATTTACAAATAATATTATAATACAAATCAATTTTATACATGTAAGAAAAACATATTATATAACACAAAAGAAAAACCACAAATTTGGAAATCATATAATATAAACTAAATAATTTAAATGCAGATTAACATAATAATATCCGCGCATAGCGCGGGTCTGTATCTAGTAATCTATTAAAATAGAGTCATATTACTTAAGTTTTTTAATGGTCCAACTCCAATTAAATTAAAAAATTTGTCATAAAAATAAAGTTAATAGCAACAAATAGTTATTTTTGTTATGTTCATACCAAATTAATGGATATTAACCAATTTTATAATTTCTAACCTAACTACTAAATACATATATAATAAAGATCTTGCCTATAATCCTACGTATATTCCATTGTTAACTAATCATCCTATACTTTTATCACGTAAATTATTATTAGAATATAATATTAATTAGACATAGATATCTCTATAATATTATTTAAGAAGTCAGTTTCTTATGTGTCGCGCTCACATTAACTCTCACAGTGGTTTATTACACTTACACCCTTAATGAATTAAAAATATTATTAGTGATTTCCATTTTTTTTATTATTAGTGATTTCCATTAATAAAAATTATCTATGTTTAATAAAACTGTGATTAACTTTTTAATGTAATTTTCCTTTTATTAAAACACATAAAATAATAAAAAGAAAATTTTATAAAATATAAACATAGAAATTTATACAAAATACGAATTTAGTTTTTTTAATCTTTATGTTTCCTACAACAAAAATAAAAAAAATCAATAACTTTTAAAAATTTATACTTATTAATATATATAAAAATAACTTCACAAGAACTTAAAAATATAAGAATTCAGATATATTTTTCTAAAAGATAATAATATTTTTATTATAAATATCTTTTGATCTAATAATTGATAATAAAATAATTTGGAACAGCATAAATGATTATTTATCAATATATTTTTGATTGAATGATTAGAATTTTCATAACAAAATTTATTAACATTTCAATTTTTTTTAGTTTTATGGAAAACATCATATATCAAATTATACACAATCTTACAAAATATATTTTTCATCCTAAGATAGTAACAAGATGAGCTTATATTAGTTTAATTGTAACCAAAAACAAATTGTGATAAAAAAATCGATACAATTCAATATACTAAATTATGAAAAATCAAATCAGACGATTATTAAGATTTAGTGTGTAGTAGTGTTCTGCTGTATGAATTTTCAAAATATTACAAGTTGTGTTTATTAATGCAATTCTGATTTAATATATATGTTTCCTATTTTCTAAAACAGTATATACCTATTTATACATATAACACCAATATATTTACAAATATAAGAAAATGAACTTAACTACATGAAATTAAGAAAATAAAATTCCAATTTTAATATATTTAAAAATCATTTTTTTTTAATTTTAAATAATAGATATAATTTAACACAAAAATAAATATTTGAAACTATACAAAATATTATATGTGAAATCGTATATCCAATTAAGATGGAAACATATAATACATAACAAACTGACTTTTCAAATAATATTATAGAGATTAAAAATTAACTTAGAAGTTATAAAAAAAAAATTTCTTTTATCAATTGTTTTAGTTCAATCAGTATGTAAATGTTTGTATCCGTGCATGAGCACGGGAAATCACCTAGTATAATATATTCGGTAATCAATAATACCCTTATATATAATAAGAGTTAATATATATGAAATTAATGTTTTATTTAACTTTTTTCTTTTAAATCTTATTATGACCAACTTATCTAGGAGTCGAGGTTATTTGGATTGGGTTCGATCTAATCGGGTTTCGAGTTTTCGTGGTTAAAAATGCCAGTCTAATTCGGATATTTATAAATTTCTGATTGGATTCATATGAAATCTTTGCGGATTTGGTTTGGGTTCGGATAACCTATTAAAAGCATTTATAAAAATTTTAAATTCATATGTACTCTAAATTTCTCAAAATATAAAAAATTAAAATAATATATTAGATATAAATTTCAATAATGTATGCTGAAGTACCTAAACTTAACATATAACTTGGTTTGGTATAAATATTTGATAGAGAATCAATAGATATTTCAAATATTTTTGGTGTTTTGAGTATTGTTTAGCTATTTAATACATTTACTTTTGGAAAAATTTAAAATAACTTATATATTTTGGATATTTCATTTATATATTAAATCTAAAATATTACGAATTTATTTAGTTTATAAATATATTTAGGATACATTAAAGTACCGAAATATTTTGGTTCGGATCTGTTCAATTTTGGTTCTTTAGATACCAAAATTTTGAACCCACTCAGATATTTAAAGAAATTCGATGTTACTACTTTTTCAAATCAGATTCGAATTGGTTTTTAGGATTTTGGTTTTTGTCCACCCCTAAACTTATCAATAACAAAACAGAAACAATAAAGTTACAAATTAAAATTATTATGACCAATAACACAAACATAAAAAAAAATCATTTTTTCTTCCAAAGTACATCAAATTATATAGTTTTCATATGTTTATGAATATATAGGATAATGCGCAGGTCCGAATCTAATTTTTTTTTTAAATATAGCAAACTCAAAGCAAAGACATAAAAACCAAGAAAAAACCATGGACTTTTTAGCAATAGTCCAATACTTATCCATAAGAAATGTAAAAAGCAAAAGAAGCTCAAAAGAGATCCTTACTCCTGTTATTGTCACCATTGTTGTCCTCATATCTACTTTGATCTTGTTTCTGATAGAGATAACGAATGTAATCTCTATAATCAGACTACCGTTCATAAAACAATAGACTGTAGCTCACAAGTATAGATTCTGGATCAAGAAAGAATCTAAAACTCCATGAACAAAAGATCTCTCAGAATTGTTACAAGACTCAAGAAGAAATCACTCACAAATTCGATGAAACTCAAGATGATGCAGAAACAGAGTTATATACTCTGTTTCCGTTACAACGACTCTAACAAACTAAACACGTGTCACTTCTTTATCCGTCACCGTTTCCTAACGACTTCCTTCTCTTGTTACTTCTCTTCCACGTCACTACTCTTCTCTGTTTATCTGTATCAAATCTCCCCTCTCTAAAGAAACTTGTCCACAAGATTCAGAGATCCATCTCCGGGAACTTCTTTTGAAGATCAAAAAGGAACTCCCACGTCGCTTCTTCTGCATTTTGACCCCTCCATTGGACCAACACCGACGTCACTGCTCTCCCCTGACGCTTAACCATTTTTCTCTCCAAAATAGCTTCAGGTCGCTTAGTATGTTCTTCAGACACTACAGACGGAAGTTGAGTTGAAACAGTCACGTCACCTACTGCTCGTTTCAACTGAGAAACATGAAAGACTGAATGAACTCTCGTCTCTTCTGTAAATCTCAACTTATACGCAACCTCTCCAATCTTATCACAGATACGATAAGGACCAAAGTACTTTGGTGTCAGCTTTTCATTTGATCTCCTGACCACTGACTGTTGACGATAAGGTTGCAGTTTCACATAGACCCAATCCCCAATCTCAAAGCTTCTTTCTGATCTATGTGAATCTGCTTGTTGCATCATCCTGTGTTGCGCCCTCATCAAATGAAACTTCAACAACAACAACATCTTTTCACGATCTTCTAAACACTTGGTCACTACTTGCACTTTCGATTCACCAGGCAAGTAAGGCAGGTGCACTGGCGGAGTTTGACCATAAACTACTTCATACGGAGTCACTTGCGTTGCCGTATGAAAGTTAGTATTATACCAAAACTCTGCAAGCGGTAACCACTTACTCCACATAGCCGGTCTCTCACTAGTCATACACCGAAGGTATGTCTCCACACATCTGTTTACTACTTCCGTTTGACCATCACTCTGAGGATGATATGCGGTTGACATGTTGAGAGAACATCCTTGTAACTTGAACAACTCTTGCCAAAAGTCACTGAGAAAGACGGCATCCCTATCACTGACTATCGATCGTGGAAAGCCATGAAGCTTATACACGTTATCCAGAAACGCTTGAGCCACTGATGCTGCGGTATAGGGATGAGCTAATGCAATGAAGTGTGCTGCCTTACTCAAACGATCTACCACCACAAAAATGACTGTCTTCCCAAACGAGTATGGTAACCCGTCGATAAAATCCATTGATAGATCAGACCACACTGCCTCCGGTATAGGTAATGGTTGTAACAAGCCTGGAGAAGCTGCTACATCGTATTTACATTGTTGACACACACTGCAGTTACGCAGGTAAGCTTGAATGTCTTTGATAAGCCCTTTCCAGTAAAAGAACCCTTTTACTCTCTGCCTCATCACTTCCCTTCCCGAATGTCCTCCTTGACTAGAACAATGCAACCACTCCAATATCATGTTCTTGATCTCCGCTACATTGGGGATCACTATCTTGCTTCCTCTTCTCAATACATTCTGAACCCATGAGTACTTCTTTACTGCATTTGGATCCTTCTTCAACCTCTCAATTATCTCCATACTGTGATTATCTGACACATACGCTTCTTGTATCTTTGTTAACAAATCACAGTCCAACACTGACATTGCCATATGCAGTATCTCTGCTCCCTCTACTCTTGACAATGCATCCGCGGCAACATTATCCTTCCCTTGTTTATACTGAATCTCATAGTCAAACTCCAGTAGCTTAGGTAGCCATTGTTGTTGAATTGGTGTATTCAACCTTTGCTCTAACAGATACTTCAAGCTCCTTTGATCTGTTTTGATCACAAAATGATTAGTGAGCAGATAGTGGCGCCATTTCTGTACTGCAAACACAACTGCCAACAATTCTTTCTCATAGATAGAAAGATTGAGTTGTTTTCCCTTTAAGTGTCTGCTGATATAAGCCAGTGGTCTCCCTTCCTGCATAAGTACTGCACCAATACCCTCCTTGCATGCATCCGTTTCCACAACAAAAGGAAGATCAAACCTCGGTAGTGCTAATACCGGTGCGTTGCACAAGGACCTCTTTAGATTCAGGAATGCTTCTTGTGCCTCTACGTTCCAACTGTAAGCATCTTTCTTTGTCAATGCTGTTAGAGGTCGAGCTATAGTCCCATAATGTTTGACATAGTTTCTATAGTACCCTGACAAGCCCAAGAACCCTCTCAACGCTTTCAGATTCTTCGGTACTGGCCACTCTTCAACTGCTTTCACTTTGCTTGGGTCTGTAGATATACCCTGAGCTTCAATGAAGTGACCCAGATACTCCACTCTTCTTGTAATAAACGCACATTTGCTTCTTTTTGCAAATAATTTGTTCAACTTCATCACTTCGAAAACCATCTTCAAGTGTATCAAATGCTCCTCCACAGTAGCGCTGTAGACAAGTATATCATCAAAGAATATGAGTACAAACTTCCGTAGATAGTCTTTGAACACATGGTTCATCAATCCCTGGAAGGTTGCAGGTGCATTGGTTAAGCCAAACGGCATTACCAAGTACTCATAATGTCCACTGTGTGTTCTGAAAGCTGTTTTGTGTATGTCATGAGGATCCATACGCACTTGGTGATAACCAGCTCGCAAATCAATCTTTGAATACACCTTTGATCCTCCCAACTCATCCATCAGGTCTTCTATCAACGGAATGGGAAAACGATCTTTGATAGTCATTCCATTAAGCTTCCTGTAATCAACACACAATCTCCATGTACCATCCTTTTTCTTGACCAATACTACCGGTGAAGCATAAGGGCTGGAACTTGGTTGCACTGTCCCTGCCTTTAGTAGTTCTTGGACCATTTTATCAATCTCATTCTTCTGATAAACCGCATAACGGTATGGTCTTTGGTTCACCGGGTTAGATCCTTCCAACAGTGTTATTTTGTGGTTGTGATGATCACGGAATGGAGGTAGCTGCTTTGGTTCTTCAAATATCATTTCATACTCTTCAGTTAACACACTCAGCTCCTTCTGTTCCTCATCATTCATCTCTTCCAACGCCTCCGTTTTTAAATTCCACAACTCCATCTCATTTTCTTCACAAGTGTAGATCATGTGAAGTTGTATATCCTCATCCTTATTATTTTCTACCCTCTTCGCTTTCACTTCTCTGACTGATCCTGCCTTGATACCATGTAGCATCACCCTCTTGTTATGCCACTTAAAAGACATCTCCAACTCTTTAAAATCCCACGTTATTGGACCAAGTGTAGACAGCCACTGAACTCCCAAAACGATATCATGACCTCCCAATGGTATAACCATAAAGTCTGCTTTGAACTCATAGTTCAAAAATTTCCATCTCAAGTTACTGACTTTTCCACACACTCCAATCTTACTCCCATCCGCAACTGCTACTTGTTTACGTCCTGCAGGTTCAACCTGACAACCCAAGATATCCGCAATCTTCGTATCAATGAAGTTGTGAGTCGATCCTGAATCCAAAAGAATGTACAGATTCTTTTTTCCTTGTGTTCCTCGGACTCTCATAGTAGTGTAGTCAGTACTACCCACTACTGCATTGATTGATATCTGAGCGACCTCCCTTCCCTCAGTATCTTCTTCCTCCCAATTCTCTTCCTCCTCCACTTCTTCAACATCCATCGAGTACAATTGTGTCTTTCTGTGCTTAAGAGCGTGTTCCGGTGAGAACTTTTCGTCACAGTAATAACACATCCCTTTTGCTCTCTTTTCACTCATCTCCGCCTGAGATAAGAAAGGTCTTAGCTTTCCCCCTTGGTCTTTTGCTTTCACCACTTCATCCTTCTTGATCGGTAACAACCCTTTCTGTTGATTGTTACCAAACGTCTGCTTCTGATTTGACCAAGTATTGGTTGAGGGTTTCTTTGGATGAGCCATCTCATAAAGACGACCCAACACCAAACATTGACGAGTTGTTTGTGGCTGAAACATACGAATATGCATTTGAGTATCCAAGCGAAGACCAGCTAGATAAGCACTCAACAAATACTCCTCAGACATTCGTAGTCTAGCTCTGATCAGCTCAAATCTCTTGTGATACTCAGCTATGCCTTCCGTTTCTTTTAATTCCTTAAGCTCTGCCATGGGATCATCCAACACCTCTTCAAAACGTTCCTTTATTCTGTTCTTATACAGCCTCCAACTACGCAGTATCATCACATTCTCATCTTCTTGTTTCAACGCAAGATGCCAAGTTGAAGCTTCACCATCAAAGTGAATAGATGCTATTCCTACTTTAGATTCTTCTGGTGTAATTGCAATCTCAAAGAACTCTTCCGCTTTACTCAACCACTCCTTCAATTTAGAACCATCGAATCTCGGGAAGTCAATCTTAGCCATTCTCGTCATACCTGAGTTATTGTTGTGATGATGACGATGATTCGCTTCATTCCGATCTTGATTCACTCCTTCGCCACCGCCTCTTTGATTACCGTCGCCATTCATCGTCGCATTCCTTTGCATCTGCGACGTCATCACGTTAACCGCCTCGATCATCGTTTGCATTCTCTCATCTTGCAAAGCCAACGCTCTTTCGATCGCTTCAATTCGATTCGTCGTCGCGCCGTCGACATCACGCGCCGCTTTCGTCGCACGTGTTTCCGCCATTTTTTCCGATCACCGTGCTTTCCGAGGTCGCCGAGGTCGCCGAGCTCTGATACCACTGATAGAGATAACGAATGTAATCTCTATAATCAGACTACCGTTCATAAAACAATAGACTGTAGCTCACAAGTATAGATTCTGGATCAAGAAAGAATCTAAAACTCCATGAACAAAAGATCTCTCAGAATTGTTACAAGACTCAAGAAGAAATCACTCACAAATTCGATGAAACTCAAGATGATGCAGAAACAGAGTTATATACTCTGTTTCCGTTACAACGACTCTAACAAACTAAACACGTGTCACTTCTTTATCCGTCACCGTTTCCTAACGACTTCCTTCTCTTGTTACTTCTCTTCCACGTCACTACTCTTCTCTGTTTATCTGTATCAGTTTCTCTGCTCTTGAAAGTGGTCATCACATAATAGGTGTAAGCATAGTGGAACGAAATCCTTTGACATCCCCAATCAACACATCATCCACCAAAATTTCAAACCGTTCCAAATATGAAAACGACGTTCCCGCCACTATGATCGAGCTGCCGTTCGTAAAACAACAATTCGAGACCCAAACGTAGAAGATCGTATTAATCCTCAAACGAGATGAATCCAAATACAAAATGTTTCAGTTTGTACAAATTTCTCAATGAATTAAAAGAAAGCTGTAAAGATTCTATTTAAACTCGTTGTCTCTCGTCCTTCACTCAGTGAGTCAACGTACAGAGCCAACTCGTTTGTTACGTTTGCCAGTTGTCATCTTCTTATTCGTTCCTCCTTATTTGTAACAATCCAACGAACACTACCTCTTTTCCCTCCACGTGTCTCTTCTCCTCTCCTATATCAAATCTCCCCTCCTTTGAAAACCTTGACCACAAGGTTTATGTCTGAAACTCAGGGTACTTCTTCTGCAAGTCAAACAGATATTCCCAAGTAGCTGCATCGTCTGACTGATCCTTCCACTTGATCAACACCATCGTAGCTGCTTTGTCTTGACGTTTCACCATTTTACGACCCAAAATCCTCTCAGGTTGCTTCAACACCTCTTCATCATAGACAGAAGGCAAGTGAGTACTAACACGCACAGGCCCGACCAACTTCTTCAATTGTGAAATGTGAAATACAGGATGAATCTGCGAAGTTGCAGGCAGCTCCAAACGATATGCCACTTTACCATGCTTGTCCAACACCTTATAAGGACCATAATACTTGGGAGCAAGCTTCTGATTGTCTCTTCTCACTACCGATTGTTGACGGTATGGTTGCAATTTAAAAAACACAAAGTCACCCACATCAAACTCCCTCTCACTGCGGTGTTGATCCGCATGTTGTTTCATTCTGTGTTGAGCCCTGAGCAAGTAAAATTTCAACAACAATAACATCTTCTCTCTATCCTCCAAACACTTCGCCACCACCTCTACTTTAGATTCACCTGGTAAGTAAGGGAGATGGACCGGAGCTGGTTGACCATACACAATCTCATAAGGCGTGGATTGTGTAGCTGTATGGAAATTTGTATTGTACCAATATTCAGCTAATGGCAGCCACTTACTCCACAAATATGGCTTATCTCCTGTCATACATCTCAAATAAGTCTCCACACATCTGTTCACCACCTCTGTTTGACCGTCACTCTGAGGGTGATAAGCTGTTGACATGTTGAGTGAACACCCCCCTGTAACTTGAAGAGCTCTTGCCAAAACTCACTGAGAAACACAGCATCACGATCACTCACAATCGATCTCGGAAACCCGTGGAGCTTATAAACATTATCAAGAAAAGCTTGAGCTACCGAGGCGGCTGTATAAGGATGAGCCAACGGAATGAAGTGTGCCGCCTTACTCAAACGGTCAACAACTACAAAAATCACCGTTTTCCCATATGACTTAGGCAAGCCGTCTATAAAGTCCATTGAAATGTCGATCCAAACAGCCTCAGGAATCAGTAACGGTTGCAAAAGACCCGGAGATGCCGCCGTATCATATTTATATCTTTGACAAACAGAACAGCTGCACAGATAAAACTGAATGTCCTTAATCATTCCCTTCCAATAGAATAACCCTTTCACTCTCTGCATTGTAACATCTCGTCCAGAGTGACCTCCTTGACCTGAACAGTGCAGCCATTCCAACACCTTATCCTTCAGACTCACCATTGCAGGTACCACAATCTTACTCTTACGCCTCAAAACCCCTTGAACCCACGAATAATGTCTCACACTATCAGGTTTGACCACCAACTCTTCAATCATTTTCTTGCAACGATCATCAACTTGATACGCGTCCTTAATTTGTTGCATAAGATCACACTCCAAAACAGTCATCGCCATATGTAAAACCTCAGAACCTTCAACTCGAGATAAAGCATCAGCAGCCACATTGTCCTTGCCTTGTCTATATTGAATCTCGTAATCTGATACACGTTATGGTATCACGTACCAGAGAAAGAAGACTAGAAACTAGTATTTTCCTTAAAGCATTATAGAGATTTGGTATTTTTCCTATTTTAGATATTAAGTAGTTTTCCTTTCTTACTTAGGGTTATGATTTGTAATAGCCCTATATAAACATATCTAATTATCAATAAAGGATCATCTTCCAGCATTAACCTTATTCTCAAGAGAGACTAGGGTTAAAGGAAGCTTTGCAATAAAGTTATCTCTACTCTTACATGTAATCACGGCACCAGTTACGCGAGCACAAGCGGCTCGTATCAATTTGGTATCAGAGCCGAACGATTTGATGGGGGACACTGAGGCGCTTTCGAAACAGATCGCAAAGATGATGGAGATGATGCAATCGATGAATGCAAAGATAGATGATAATATGAAAACTCTACAAGAGAGAATGGTGCATCACGAAACTACTAACGGGGATCGCGGTAAGACGATCAAATTCTCACCCGAAGAACTTTCTGAAGTTGAAATATTAAGTGGAAATAAGGGGAGCAAGGGGGCAATATCATTCGATACCAGAGCTGGTACGAGTTTTACACCATCCAAAGCTGATAAAGACATTCCGGTGAGGAGTTGTGGTTTGGCAAACGAGTCCAATTATGGGTTCTCTGGGGGACCGTGGCCAAACCGAGCTGTAGGGAGAGAACGAGGGCATAGGAGGACAGATGGAGGAGGAGACTGGAATGTAAGACCAATTGGAGCGGCACCACACGACTCACATCCAAATGTTTGAGATTATCGAAACTCGGAAGGGTTGATGGAAGGAGGATATTACGAAACTCGTGAGGACAGAAGCAACAATTTCGACAGAAGATGTGTGAAAGCAGCCAAAATAGAGTTTCCACCATTTGATGGGACAACTGATGCTATGGAGTGGCTACAAAAGTGTGATGACTTCTTTGTGGACCAAAGAATTTTCAGTGATGATACGAAAGTTAGACAAGCGACTTTTGTTTTAACAGGCCAAGCATACCACTGGATCATCAACTTGCGATGATTGGTAACACATAGGCTTGGATGGGGGGAGTTTAAAAGGATCTGCAAAAGTCGATTTGGAAAGGCAGATGCAGTGAACCCAGTGGGAGAATTGTCAAATCTTAGACACACGGGAACAGTGGATGAGTACTGCAGTCAGTTTGAAGAATGTCTAAGCCGACAAACTAGACTCTCGGGTGATCAACAACTATGGCAATTCTGTGCCGGGTTGACAGATAGCTTACGGAAAGAAGTTGAATATCTGCGTCCTGAAACAATTTTTGAAGCCATAGAGTATGCTAGAGATAACGAGTACAAGATTGACAATGATAAACGCACCAGGACGTTTGGTGGTCATCTAGCGCCTATCACTAAGACCCTTGGTGTCTCAGCTCGGCAAGAGAATCGAGGATCAGAAGTTAAAACTCCAAAATCAGGACCTCAAAAGCAAACGGGCCAGAAGAAATTTTGGAAAAAACTAACGCCAGCAGAGATGGCGGATCGAAGAGCGAAAGGGCTTTGTTTCAATTGTGATGACTTATACACACCTGGCCATGTTTGTACTCCGGTTCTCTTTCATATTATGCCAGTCATGGAGGGAGATAATCAAGACGATGAGTGGATTGAGGAAGACGAGTTAGAAATCTCCATAAACGCCATGAATGGGGAACAAAACGAGCGAACCTTTCAAGTACAAGCTAATATCATGACAGGAAGAGGTTGGGTATTACTTGATACAGGGAGCACTCACAACTTTATCAAGAGCAGTTTGGTAGAGAAGTTGGGCATCCCGATGCACCGGAAACCTGGCCGGTTCGTAGCTCTTCCCAACGGAGGGCGATGTCCAATAGAAGGATTTTGTCAAAACATGTCAATGACGGTACAAGGGCACCAATTCAAAACTGACTGCTTTGCAATTCCTTTGAAAGGTTTCGATGTGGTTCTTGGAATCAGATGGTTGAATGCATTAGGAAGAGTGATATGGGATGGACCAAATAAAACTGTCGAGTTCAATCATGGCTCCACCCCAGTTATATGGCACGGAGAAGCGGAAGAACGTGGCAAGACAAATATATCTCTTCATGCTTTAGGTGCTGACTCGAAGGGATTGGAACACTGGTTCTCTGAGGAAGAAGAAGTGTTTACGACTCCAGGAACTAGTATACGACGCATACCACAGGCGCCAAAGCAGAGGATTTGTACTCTCAACCCGGTGCCCACGTCGGACTTGCTAGATATGGTTCTAGAGAAATACCGTTCGGTGTTTGCGATACCAGTTGGTCTGCCACCAAAGCGGGATTGCGATCATAGGATTCGTTTGCTTCAAGGGTCAAATCCGGTGGCAGTACGTCCATACCGTTATCCGCACCTCCTTAAAGATGAAATAGAAAAACAGTGCACTGAGATGCTTCGCAAAGGGGTGATTCGACCAAGTAGTTCTCCATTCTCTTCACCGGTGCTACTAGTGAGGAAAGCAGATAATACTTGGCGCTTCTGCATTGATTATCGAGATCTTAATAAGATCACTGTGAAAGACAAGTTTCCAATTCCAGTCGTGGATGAGTTGCTTGATGAGCTACATGGATCTCGGTTCTTTACAAAACTTGATTTAACATCAGGCTACCATCAAGTCCGCATGTCTGACGAAGACATTGAGAAAACGGCATTCCGCACACACCATGGCCATTATGAATTCTTGGTAATGCCGTTTGGCCTTGTGAATGCCCCATCCACCTTTCAGAGCTTGATGAATGCGGTGTTTACAAAAGTCCTTCGAAAATTCGTCTTGGTCTTTTTTGACGATATTTTGATCTATAGCAAGACATGGGCAGAGCATGTGCGACATGTTGAGTATGTGTTGCAAGTATTACAGGAACACCAGTTACTGATAAAAAGAGTTAAGTGTTCCTTTGGGAAGC
This sequence comes from Brassica rapa, assembly GCF_000309985.2. Lineage (NCBI taxonomy): Eukaryota > Viridiplantae > Streptophyta > Magnoliopsida > Brassicales > Brassicaceae > Brassica > Brassica rapa. The sequence goes on along the minus strand of NC_024796.2, from coordinate 16,518,227 downwards.
AGGAAGTGGGCTATCTTGGACATGTTATTTCTCATGAAGGAGTCCAAGTTGATCAGAAAAAAATTGAGGCTATCACGGAGTGGCCTCAACCGGCTACAGTTCGTGCATTAAGGGGATTTTTGGGCCTGTCTGGATATTACCGTAAATTCATTCAAGATTATGGCATCATTGCTGCACCATTGACTCAACTCTTAAAGAAAACGGGGTTCGGTTGGAACGAGACTGCAACACAGGCTTTTCTCGCCTTGAAAAAGTCTCTTTCTGAATCTCCAGTATTGGCACTACCCGATTTTACTAAAGAATTTGTTGTGGAATGTGATGCTTCTGGGAGTGGTATTGGAGCAGTTCTACAACAAGATGGACATCCTATCGCTTTTTTTAGCAGAACGTTAGCAGTTCGTCATGTCAAGCTCGCAGCGTATGAGAGGGAGTTAATTGGGTTGTCAAAGGCAGTGCTTCATTGGAGACCATATTTGTGGGGCCGCCGGTTTCTCATACGAACAGATCATTACAGTCTTAAGTATCTACTAGAACAACGGCTCTCGACATCTCCTCAAGTTCATTGGATTAGTAAACTACTTGGTTTTGACTTTTCAGTCGAGTTTCGTTCTGGAATGACCAATAAGGTCGCTGATGCTCTATCTAGGCGTGATGACAATGGACCAGAAGAGGTTAGTCAACTTCATGCCCTACACAGCTCTACAAGCGGTATTCTGTCCCGAATCCGTCAAGAGATTAAGACCAACGAGAGACTTGGAGAACTCAGAGATAGAATTATTCGTGGAGAAGAATCAGAACTGTGGGAAGCAAAGGATGGTCTTATCTTTCGCAAAGGAGTTGTTTATTTGGATTCCAATTCAGAATTGGTGCGAGAAGTAATGATTGGTTTTCATAACTTTGGCCATGAAGGTGTCCAAAAGACTATGGAACGTATTCGCAGGGATTTTTATTGGAAAGGGTGGAAGAAGAGTATTCAAGAGTTTGTGAGTACTTGTCAGGTTTGTCAGAAAAATAAATGGGAAACACTTCAACCCGCAGGATTGATGCAACCACTGACGATTCCAACTAAAATATGGGCTGACATCTCTATGGATTTTGTGGAAGCATTGCCAAAAGTTTCAGGAAAAACAGTTATTCTGGTGGTGGTCGATCGCTTCTCTAAGTACGCACATTTCATTGCCTTAAGTCATCCTTATACTGCTGTTTCTGTAGCTCAAGCGTTCTTCCGAGACATTGTAAGATTGCATGGGATTCCAGAAACAATTGTATCAGACAGAGACAAGGTCTTTCGTAGCATTTTTTGGCGTGAATTGTTCAGACTTATGGGTACTAACCTGTGTTTCACGACTGCCTATCGACCGCAATCTGATGGACAAACGGAGGTGGTTAATAGGACGTTAGAGATGTATCTTCGGTGTGTTACAGGAGATGAGCCACGGCAATGGCTTGCTTGGCTTCCTTGGATTGAGTATTGCTACAACACATCCTACCACACTAGTCTCAAAGATACGCCATTTAGGATGGTTTATGGGAGAGAACCACCTCGACTTTTAGACTATGCTATAGGAAGTTCCAAAGTTGAAGCTGTTGATGTTGAGTTGGAAAGAAGAGATGAGTTCTTAACAGTGGCACGGGAACGTTTGATGGAAGCTCAGAACAGAATGAAAGCTGTATATGATAAACATCATCGCGCAGCTGAATTCAATATTGGAGACTGGGTTTGGTTGAAGTTACATCCTTACAGACAGCTCACCGTCGCAAAGAGAGCGTTCACAAAGCTATCTCCCAAGTTTTATGGACCATTTGAAGTACTAGCTCGTGTGGGAACAGTTTCCTATCGTCTCCGTCTTCCGGCTGGGTCTCAAATTCATGATGTTTTCCACATCTCACTGCTTAAAGCGCACAAAGGAGACCGACCCAATACAGAGCCTCTGCTACCACCGGTTTTACAGGGACGAGTGTTACCGGCTACACCAATCAAGTTTCTTCGAGCTCGCATTCATGGAGGTGTTCGACAAATTCTTGTCAAGTGGAATGAAGAATCGGAGATTGCGACATGGGAAGATGCAGAGAAGTTATGTGAAGCATTTCCAGAGATAGAGCTTGAGGACAAGCTCCTTGTCGAGGAGGAGAGTAATGATACACGTTATGGTATCACGTACCAGAGAAAGAAGACTAGAAACTAGTATTTTCCTTAAAGCATTATAGAGATTTGGTATTTTTCCTATTTTAGATATTAAGTAGTTTTCCTTTCTTACTTAGGGTTATGATTTGTAATAGCCCTATATAAGCATATCTAATTATCAATAAAGGATCATCTTCCAGCATTAACCTTATTCTCAAGAGAGACTAGGGTTAAAGGAAGCTTTGCAATCAAGTTATCTCTACTCTTACCTGTAATCACGGCACCAGTTACGCGAGCACAAGCGGCTCGTATCATAATCAAACTCCAACAATTTAGGAAGCCACTGCTGCTGTATCGGCGTGTTCAAACGTTGCTCCAGTAAGTATTTCAAACTTCTCTGATCGGTCTTAATGATGAAATGATTACCTAGAAGGTAATGTCTCCACTTCTGCACAGCAAACACTACCGCATGCAACTCCTTCTCGTATATTGAAAGAAGTAATTGTTTCCCTTTCAAGTGCCGACTAATGTATGCCAAAGGATGTCCGTCTTGCATTAACACAGCTCCAATGCCCTGTCCTGACGCATCAGTCTCCACAACAAATGTTTTATCAAAACGAGGTAAGGCTAACACTGGAGTGGTACTCAAAGCTCCTTTCAAAGCTTCAAATGCCTTACGTGCTTCTTCATTCCACCCAAAAGCATCTTTTTTTTGTTTAAGATGTTAAAGGACGAGCAATAGTCCCAAAAGCCTCCACAAAACGTCTATAATATCCCGCAATTCCTAAGAATCCTCGCAGAGCTTTCAAAGTCTTAGGTTGAGGCCACTCCACGATTGCTTTGATCTTTGCAGGATCAGTAGAAATGCCAGCAGCTTCAATAAAATGGCCTAAGTACTCCACCTTACTCGTAGCAAAAGCACATTTACTGCGCTTCGCATAAAGATTGTTTTCCTTCATCAGCTCAAACACAATGCGTAAGTGAATCAAATGCTCCTCCATCGATTCACTATAGATGAGGATGTCATCAAAGAATATTAGAACAAACTTCCTCAAATAACGCTGGAAAACTGAGTTCATTAATCCCTGGAACGTAGCTGGAGCATTTGTTAGTCCAAAGGGCATGACCAAGTACTCATAGTGCCCACTGTGAGTCTTGAAAGCAGTCTTGTGTATATCACTAGGTTCCATTCTCACTTGATGATAACCAGCCCTTAAGTCGATTTTAGAGTAAACTGCAGAGCCACCCAACTCATCCATAAGGTCTTCGATCAAAGGTATAGGAAAACGATCCTTGACAGTCAATGTGTTGAGCTTACGGTAATCGACACATAGCCTCCAAGAGTTGTCTTTCTTCTTAACCAAGACAACTGGTGATGCGTAAGGACTCGCACTTGCCTGAATAGTACCAGCTTCCATCAGTTCCCTCACCATCTTGTCAATCTCATTTTTCTGATGAACTGCGTAACGGTAAGGTTTTTGGTTTACTGGATTCGCACCCTCGACCAACAGAATCTTGTGATTATGGTTTGCACGGAAAGGTGGTAATTCTGATGGTTCCGCAAACACTTCATGAAACTCTGCAAGTAACTTCTCGACAGGTCCTTTACTCAACGTCTCTGTATCGTTTACCTCCAATGATTTCAACATCACTGTCTCTGGTTCTTCCTCTTCATAAACATAGATCATGTGAAGTTGTATATCATTATCTTTCTTATTCTCCATCCTTTTTGCTTTGACTTCACGCACTGAACCTTTTTTGATCCCATGTAGAGTAATGTTCTTGTTTTCCCATTTGAACCTCATCTCCAACTCCTGGAAGTTCCAAGTAATCGGACCAAACTTAGTCAACCACTGAACTCCCAATACCATATCATGTCCTCCAAGTGGAATGACCATCATCTCGTCCTGAAAGGTATGCTGTTGAAAGCACCAAGTAAACCCATCAATCTTGCCTGATATCGCAATCTTGCTGCCATCAGCAACTGAAACATTTGCTCGTGGAGATGGTTGGACTCTGCAACCCAACATCTTTGCGATGTTTTGGTCGATGAAATTATGAGTTGACCCTGTGTCAATCAAGATATACAACGACCGCTTCCCATGAACTCCACGAACCTTCATCGTAGTGTAGTCTGTACTTCCAGCTACTGCATTCAATGATATCTGCGCAATAGTAGTCTGCTCCTCAACATCTGAGACTTCAGTATCATGCCACACCTCCTGTTCGTCCTCCATCTCCTCTCCTTCCAACAAAAAAAGTTGAGACTTCTTGTGCTTCAGATAATGATCAGGTGTATATTTTTCATCACAATAATAGCATAGACCTTTAGCTCTACGATCACTCATCTCAGCACTTGATAAGAACTTTCTCAAAGGTTGTGAATTTTCCTTTTGTTTCACTACTCCTTCAAGTTCTCCTTCTTTCTTCATTGGAACAAAACCCTTGATTTGTTGATTTGCTCCCTGATACTTCCCACTATTCCAGTTATTTGGAGTTGCCTTTCGAGGATGAGCTTGTCCATATGAATCCCAAGAAACCTTCGATTTTACCAATCTCCATCTCTCGATCCTAACAAAGTGAACTTCGACTTGAGATCTCGCACCACTCGTCAAAACCTGAATTAAATCCTTTACTAAACCCCAGCATATGAACATTTTCTTTTGAATTAGGAACCTGTAAACACCATAGCAAACCACCTGTTTTGTCAAAGTGTCAAAACTTTGCAGACCATAGCTGGATTGGGGAGGTGGTCGTTCACATAGTCTATCTGTTCCTTAGAACAATCTTTCGCTTTGCTATGTTCTCTCCAAAAACCGTAGTTTCCTGTCTGAACCTCAATTGTCAATACCCTCTAGCTAATTAATATAAGTCACGCCCCTTGTAATGCACCTGCACGCTTGAATACGATCCCGTGTGTATCTATATTCCCCTTGCGATTTAACTTTCCTCATGATCTTCTTCTGCAAAGAAAATTGATCTGTACAAAGCACTATAATTTCTTTCTCAAAAACACTGAGAAATATCCATCCAACCTTTGTATACAAAATCGCCAAAGACATACACATCCCCAGCCTATGACCCTCCCCGACTAATTGTATCCTCATTTCCTTTTTGTTTCTGTAAGTAGCCTTCCAGTTCCCTAACTCGAGAAACAAAATCCACCCTTCCAGCTAGAAAACTCGCAAATAAGTGAGAAACCACATAAAGGACACAGTTAGACCAGCCATGAATAAACACACTTAATTTTATTCCTGGAAATATCATATCAGAACCAACCAAAGAAGTGAAGGCAATAAAACCATTTTATACTCTGATACCCTCAGACCATCCCACTGACGGATTAACAAGTAAGTAGAACAATCCTCCTGCCAGACTGATACAACCATGAACTTGACAAAGTGTTCCGTTAGATTTTAATCCAACACAATTAAGTGTCCACAATCAATATAACTTCAGTCATCATATTGGTTTTGTTCCATCTTTGTTTCGTTGTTATGCTCTATGTTTTCCATGGATTGTAAATTCTTCACTATAGAGATTTTTTGGAATATCATCATATTTGAAGATTTTTTTTTGTCTTACACAATATTTTGAAGCAAATCAAAATATAAATCCCAGATTTGTTTTTTTTTTTTGATATTTTCTGTGCAAGCAAGAATAATCATTTATAAGTATAAATAGAGCATTACATTTTGAAATACATTTAATTTTTTGTTTCACATTTTTTACCCCTATCAATGATTTGTTAATTTTAGGTTTTAATTTAAGTTTGTCTTCGCAACCTCACAATTAAGATTTCCGAATCTAAAGAATTCAAGAAGAAATTTTTATATAAAAAGACTTTTATATAAAAATATAGATGTTGCATAAAAATAGGAATATGAAATACAATAAAAGAAAAAAAGAAACAATTCGTTTACAAGATAACAATTGGTTCAAGATCAACAGACAAATCCCTGAGGAAGAGTCTTGCCACAAGAGTTGAGAAGCAAAGTGAGAGCAACAGGAAGTTTAACCGGAGCGACTCCGAGTAGGCTGGTTTTAAGGGCGGTGCAAAGACAAAGGGCAGCTTCAAGATCAGCCAAACCTTTGACAAGTGAGCAACACTCCTGGCTCGGTGGTGTACCGATGACCTCATGAACTAGACCTAACCAGCTGCCACAGACTCCAAACTTGACCGTGTCTCTTGGACATTTCATGGATGATTGTTTTCTGGGAGGAGGGCATTGCTTAACGGCATGACAAAAGGAGAATGTTGAGTTGAGGACTAGCAACAAGACCAGAAGCAATGGAAAAGCTTTTGAGATAGCCATTGCTTTGTTTGCGTATGAAGCTCTATAGCTACGGGATATCGAAGAAGATAGGCCTTTTAATTTGCTTTCTCTGGTGGGGTATTTATCATCGTGCATGTGGCTGCAATCATTTGTGTTATCTCTAGTCTGGAAAACGTTTTTTGTCGTAATATTGAAACTGATGGAACATCCGGCGGCAAAAATATGATTTTTTTTTTATGTTCGTAAACGAGCTAAGGAAATATAATCTAATCTACTAAAACGAAGTACACCAAAGAAATAAAATTTTATTTTCATGTCAAATATTACAAAAAATATCAGGCAAAAAGTTGCATTGCCCAACTATAATAACATTCGAACACGAACAAGCAATCATTCTGATATCTTGTATACCTTCCTCAAACTATTTATGACTTTCCTATACTTATTTAAACGCTTTCTCTTACTCCCTTGGTGTTGAATATTACTGGTCAAGCCGGGTTTTTTGTGACCACATGCCAGTTCCTTGTGCGACTCATTACAACGACCCTCATCATGGTTATTCTAGTGAGCACATCCTCAACATGACGAAAGAGCAGCGTGGAAGTTTAGAAGATTGAGAAGTTGAATACAAAGATAGACATGCTGATGCAGAGAGATAAAAAATAGGTAACTCATGTCAGGATGTCGGAGGAAAAGTTCTCTTACAGACTTTTGCAGGGCCTACCAATCACCAAACTGAGATGAACTACGTGAACAATCAAGGGTTTGGGCAGAACAAGTTACAAAAAAATTGACGTGAAGAGAAACTCATTTTCGATTTAAAATACAAAATTAATGTTGTTATACTACATTTCAATAATTAGAACACATTGTTTTCCAATATGGAATTTAGAACAAATACTACATTTTAAAAATAAAAATACTACATTTTAAAAATAAAAATAAATGATAAAAACTAAATTTTTAAGATTGAAACGAAAAAATAGTGATAGTTACTTTCAAATATGTATGTGCTAGTTGCTACACTTTTAAATTCTTTTAAAAATAAAAGTAACAAATCATACACAGAAGACAATAATTATTTTTTTCTCTTGAACATAAGTGTATTGTACCAAAAACAAATTCATCTGTTTAATTTTAGTTATCATTTTAGATTTGTGCACACATATTAAGAAAAAAATTAATATTTTTTATTTTAATAAAAACATCATAACTTATAGACATATTTCAATCAATAAATAATAGATTGGAGTATATAAAAAAAATCATATAGAATATAAAATTAATAAATTTTTCGTTGAATTTCTAAAATGATACTTATTTTTTAAAAATATTTTTACTGTACAACGACAATTAAAATGATGCGGAAGGAGTGATTGTTTTTTTTTTCTTGAACAGAAATGCACAAATACGCAAGACATTATAATATTAATCAAACATCACTCATTCCACTTCTAAATTTTGTAGTAGTATTTGTAAGATGATCTAACGAGTACTTTGATCTTTCTAAATTTAACTCCAGCTATTGTAACGACACGAGCTTATGAAACATCTCCAAACTATGTGCACGCGTGTGAATGTGCAGCAGGAGAGAGACCATAAACATGCAGGAGAGTTAGTCTAGTCATACAGTTTTATCTATTCAAATTATATGATTTATTTGGTTTTCTATGTAAATTTTTTTAACACTTAATATTATATGACCAATGATAATATACCTTCTATTTTGTTATTGGTTGATTTGTGGTTAGGTAAATAATTAATGATGTTTTTATTTTAAAAATATAAAAAAATTAATGATTTCTTAATCTATGTACACAATTATTAAAAAAAAACTGAGGAAATATTATATTTAAGTTAGCGTATTTATTATATTCGGCGTGAAAAAATGGAAAAAAAGACATACGCAGCAATTCGTCTAGTGGATCAACTAGCTGATTGAGAAAACAATGAGGCTTAGAATTTTATTTTCACGTTATCATGAGAAACTCATGCTAGTAGATTTTCTTCAGCGACGGTTTAGCGCTCACATTGAGCAATGATAGAATTTTGTTTTGCATTGAACAATGTATGTATAAATAACCATTTTTTCCAGATGATAAATAATGTAACATTTCATAAAAAATGTGAGTTATATTTTAAATGTAACTTGTATTCTTTTTTTGTCAACTTGTAAATGTAACTTGTGTACCAGAAAAACAATCATTGATTGATAGATGTAGTTATATTGTAAATCAGGTTAGAAAGATAAAAAAAAAAAGCTTTTTGTTTTTAACCCGATTTTAAAAAGTTCTTGAATTAACATTGATTATTGATTTATGAAGCTACAAAATCTCATGTTCTATAAGAAAGAAGGCGCAACAATCTGAACTCTTTATAAAATTGTAGACGTAGAGACAAAACAAAAACAAAAACAAAAACAAAAAATAAACTGATGTCTCCGCAGAATACTTTTTCTTCATCCATCTTAGTACAACAACAAGCAAAGACAATAAATATAGCAAGAATCCAAATTCAAACTTGGTTAGTTTGTTGTACCTTGACAGCTTTAAACGCTGGATGAAGCAACCCAAGCTCGTCTTTCATCTCAAGTGGATTGCTAGTCTCGTTCCTCACTCTCTTGACTTTGCGACTAGCCAAAGATTTGTGGGTGAAACCATAGATTTGCAGAATCTGATTATCCCCAAAGTTAAAGGCTCTGTCCATTTGCTTAAGACACCGTTCCACCGGGTAATCCCCAAACTTCCCGCAGGGTTTGCAACCCACAAAGTGAGTCACCAATGGCCACCTGTGGTCACCTAGACCCGGATGGTGGTTCTCTATCATTTCTTCGTATTTGTCCACAAGTATTCCCCAGTAGCCGTGAAGATAGTATCCATTTTCAAGGTATACCTATAACAACAATGCAGCAGCAGCTCAAATGAGACTAGACCAACACCAGAACAAGATGCAGCTCACATTTTCTGATTTGTGATGGGGAATGCAATCTTTATGTGGTGAACAGATGTTGTAACCCGAAAAGATGCAGCTCACATTGTGATTTGCGAATACAAATCCAATCTTTGATGTGATCAAGAAACATTATAAAACTAGAAGATGCAACTCATAATGCGATTTATGAGCATAAAAACCAATATTAATTGTAATCAAGAGATGTGCTATATACCGACAAGATGCAACTCTCATTGCAATTTATGAGCAAAAAAAAAAAAACGATTTTTATGTAAGCAAGAGATGATGTAGAGTTATAACTAGTGGTATCTCAAGTTGCTCAAACTGAATGAGTTATATTACCTTATTTCCCCAAGTGGCACGCTGAGTAGCCAAGAGATAAACCATAGCAGACTGATCATCAGCTTCGAAAACAGGCCTACCCTTGAGCTCACGGGTCAAAACCTTACCCGCTTCCTCACGGATCTTCCCTTTGGGACCCATAGGAGCCCAAGTGTCAAGCAAATCAAGCGCCCACTGATTGTTCCTAAGCAAGAAACTCCCAGTGTTCAACCCAATCCAATTCTTCTCATCATAAACCATCTCATTCCATCCGTGCATCACCAGGTTGTAATCTTTGTACCTCTCCCACGGAAGCTCGAACGCCATGTCCGTAAACATAGCATCACTATCCATCCACCACAGAAACTCAATCTCAGGGTGAGACAGCAGAAGCTTCCTTATCAAGGGCAGCTTCGCCCAAAAACCAGCCATCTCAGCATCGAGGAGGGCCATGTTGTAGAAGATCTCGATCCCGTGAAGCCTACAGTAATCGATCTTGTTCTTGATCGACTTCAACAGGTAATGGTCTCCGACGGGATTCTCACACGGTTTCGGCGCCGAACCAGTCACCAAGAGGACACGTGGCTTGTTGGGTCCGATGAAGTTGGGGAAGGTAGGGTTCTTAGCTAACCAGTCGGATCTCTGCTCATCCCAATCGGATATCTTGGGTCCGAGAGTGTAAGGCTTATTCGGGTCGGGTTTCTCTTCTTCTCCTTCGTCAACGAATATCTTGTTGATGTCAAACGTCTCGTAGTTATTGCTCCCTCCGCCGCCGCCGCCGCCGGAGGAAGACGAATCGCCACCGGTCTGTATCTCTTCGAGTACACGGTGAGGCTCGGCCCGTTTACGCGATGTGTAGATATGCTGACGGATCTCGTCGAGATCTTGCTCCGGAGTTCCGAACTTGCCGGCGCCGATTGTGCCACGTAGGACGACTATGGTGAGAACGAGACACAGAACCGTCACCTTTAAGTGACGTAAAGCTCTCTGTATTCTCCGGCACCGGTTAGCTCCTAAACACCTCTCCATCATCGTCTCCTCCGGTCCAATCTTCTTACAGATTCTCTCTCTTTGATAACGATCTAATCGGTGGTCTGTTTATGAGAAGATCTGAGTTTCCATTAATGGAGATTCGAAAACTTGATATAAAAAGAATATTCAGACACGAAGTTACTATTACAACATTTGACATTACAGTTAACGATGTCTTATTTTCACTCGGTTTTGTCGGTGATGGTGGTGTGTTAGTAGTGTTGTTTACACGTGGCCGGATTTTAGGGTATGTGACTTGTGTGATCTATTGTCCTGACCGTTGATGCAGTATGGATCTACAGATCCAACATCGTTGAAAAGTCAGCTCAGTAATACTGTGGTTTTTATTTATATAAATAGAAAAAGGTTGAAAAGGAAAGGGAACATTAATAGGAAATGATTTTCAACTTGTTTGATACGGTTAATTACTAATTAGAGGTTGGTAGGTTATCAAATACTCTGTGTTTCAAAAAAAAAAAAAGGGTTATCAAATACTAACTTTTTGTGAAATAATTATGGTCCGATATGTGTGTAAATTTTTAAAAGAATGTGACTGTTTCGATACATATTATACCATTAACTAACCTATTTTAAAAAATAATTTGCCAAATTTTCTCTCCTTTAGAAAAAAAAATCTCATTTATTTATCAAATTCTAAATTCTCTTCTGTTTATATACATAAATGAAAACGACAGAAGAAAACACGAGAAAGTTGGTATAAATAGCTATTTGAATATATTGTTACGAGTGTTCAAAAACAGAGAGTATATTGTTACGATTGTTTTTTTGGCAATAAATATAAACGCATTTCACTATTTTGTTTTCAAATTAAGAACAAAAAAATAGTTAAACCAAAAGAGATTTATTTTATTTACAACAAAAATATTTAATTATTAAAAACGCAATTAAAATTCTCAGTTAGTCTCTTTTTTTAGATGTTCATACATTTCTCTACATAAATAAATAAAATAAAGTAAAATTTGTATAAATTTCCACTTCAGTTTATCAAACTGACTAACAACTACTAATATACTATATGTAAACTATTTCTCTATGTTTTAATACCGAGCAAGATTTATAACCATTGCAAATAAAGTTTGTGAATTAATTTTTCTGAAATGGTGTACATTATTATGTATTTATGTTACAAAGTCATTATATCAAAGAAGAGCATTTGTTTAAAATTATATAATTTATTAAATGGTTTATAAGATTTTGAATGTAGACTCTTATATAACTATTTTGTAGGCCAGGATAATTTATCGGATCCAAAAAATCAAACTAAAATCGATCTCGAAATATAGTTTTGGTTTGGGTCTGTGTCCAAGAAAAAGTACATATTTGATTTTTCTTTCTTCGACCCATGGTCTATGTTCGATTACGGATCATATCCAATACTCAATCGGGTATCCAAAGTACATGAAATATTTTTTGTTTGTATATTAGATATATTTGGGTATTCCATATATGTTTTCATTATTTCGAATGTGTTTTTCGGTATTATGAATACTTTTCAAGTTTTGGATTCAGGTTTCCGATTATAGTTTTGATTTTCTGGTAAAAATTCAAATTTTAAAAAGTATATTTTGGGTATTAGGTTCCTCAAGTAAGATTTATGGTAAACTTTTGGGTTTTTTTTTTTGGTATTTGCATATTTTTCAGGTATTTGTTAGTGTTTTCAGATATTTTTCGTGTTTTAGTATTTTTGAATTTTCAGATACTTCGAATATTTTTATTTTTTAGTCATAATATATCCATATTAATTTGTACCCGTTACTTATCCAAAAATTATATTTTTTACAGGTATTTGAATTATGGATCCGGATCCACACTTTAAAATTTGATATATATATGTCACATGACGTTATCTTGAATTGTTAAAAAAATATAAGGTAAGACCAATAATTAGCTAATGAATAGATGCAATAGCTTTGTTTTAGTAGATTTTGGGATGATTCCTTTTTAATAATATTTATAATCATTTTCTGTATTCTTCTTTGAAATCATATATATAATATATTCTTAACAAAAAAATCTCAGAATATATATACATAGCATATTCACAATATATTCGTTTTGCTTTGATATTGTTTGTTATGATTTAAGCAATATAGTTAGTGACTTTAAAATTTGAAGTTAACGTTTTCAACAATATATATATGAACAAATTTTTTAATTTAATTATTTTTTAATTAGCAACGAATCTTATCATTTTAACATTACAGGAATCATTTTAATAAAATGTATATCAAAACATTTTAATAGTATTGAGGTGAGAGTATGATCGTAATATAGCTTATATGATGTACATGTATGATTGGGTCAATTCTATGGGGGTCTAGCTATTTAACAATGTCATGGTTTTGATATGAATAAGTGTTTTGACATCTTGTATTTTTGTTTCAGGAAGAGAAGACATGTAATGGGAAAATATGAAAACTTTAAAGTTAACATGAGACATCGAAGGAGATTTTTCATTTTAAGAGACAGAAGTTCGATCTTGTAAAGGATGGAGTGTACCTTATAGTTCGGTCAGATTTTTATTATGATTTTAATGAAAAAGGTATAGAGATTGGTCACATTATTGACTAAGGTATTGTTAGGAAAATATAAGGTAAATATATATTTCCTAACGTGAGTTACATCATTCGGTAGTCTAAAAATAAATAATGGGATTGACTAAACAATTTAATTTGATATATATGTCTGTTACTTTGTATCTAGGGAAATATTAGGTAGAGCCAAAAAAATAATTAGTTAATGGTCCAATAATTTTTTTAAGTAGAATTTTGGAAACGATTTCTTTTTAATAGATTTTTTTTGACAGCAAAGCATTTACAGACTCATGTTGACTCTGTAAACAAGATCGGTAACTAGATTAGATACTAGATTTTGACCCGCACTTTTTTCATGTTTATATATAGATATTTGTTTTACACAATCAATATACATTTTTAATGTTACTCACATATTTAAATGTTTGTATAATTATTTCAAATACAATAATTTTATAGTTTTCATGCTGTAAATTTAAATCATCACATATATATGTTACTTCTTATTATATATTTGTCATATTGAATTTTCATTTGATTATTAAACCAATTTTTATGCATGAAAAAACATATTTGAAAATTATTTTGTATATGTAATGTATTATGATCATAGCCCGTAATTCAAATCGCTAGATTTTCTTTAGCAATTTTTTTTTTATATTTATTCATTTTATATAATAAATTACTATATATAAAAAGTTTAGATAAGTTAATTTTTTATACATGTATTATATATTTTACTAATGGTAACCCTTTATGCCAACATATTTTATTTTTAGCATATATATTTTATATATATTTTAAAACTTAAATAGAAATAAATATTTATTTCAAACAAAATATTTTAAAATTATTAGTAGAATGTATTTTGAAATTAATCAATTTCATTTTTATTATGACTGAATATAATTAAAAATATTTAATTTTTTATTTTTTGTTTATAAATCAAAACTAAATTCAGTTTTAATTTCTAATTATATTTTATGATAATTTAAATTAAACCTAACTAATTTTTGAAAAAAAAATTAAAAAGATTTTTAAAAGATTTTGGTAGAACATTTTAAATATATTCATTTGTATTTCAAATAAAAATATAGGCCGCTAAAAATATAAAGATATTAAAAGATATAATAATGAACTGTAAAATTTGATATTTTCTATGAATTGTCCAAACTAAAAAAATTACACATAAAAGAAGTCATGACTTCTGTTTTAATAGTATAGATAGATAGTTATATTTTTATGATGTCTCTGCCTACTTATGACTGGAGTATTTTTTTTTGCATTTCTCACAGAATCTTGATATGATGTCCGTATATGCCTCTGATTATTTCACACATAGTGCAACTCTGTAAAAACTATACATTGTTCTTTAGACCAAAAAAAAAACTATACATAGTTCTAATGCTCCGAGAACACAATAACAAGCCGTTAATCTATTGGTTTGCATTACTCATGTTAAAAGATCACCCAGCTTCCTGCATCTGTCAAGAAATTGAATGTCTGAATAATATGTATGACTGATTTACCTATTTTCCAAGTAAAGAACAGTAAGATATCTTGAGGAAGATAAGAAGCAAATAGTTAGGGTTGGTTAATAGATTCTTCAACCTTCTGCAGCAACTTTTAAGCGAGAATAAAGATATTTTCAGTCACAAGTATTAAATTTTGGCAAAACAAAATACAGAACTATTTCTTGAACATCAAGAAAAAAGGTACGAGTCAATAGTACCATGTAAATCATCTCAACAGAACAAGAAGATTACTTAACGCACAAGATTATCATATATATATATAGTCTCTTAAAGGTCTTTCTCAGTTGTCTCCTGATCCAACAACCCTCTTGTAGATGGACATGGCAAGAGGAAGAATGGCCATGACCGCGATCTGCAACTGATCTGAGCTGCTGGTTCTGACTGTGAAACGTCCGGTCCTCTTGGTGTCAAGACTTGCAAAAGCTGCTACCTTCGTTTGTCTTCCTATAGAGACTTGAGACCGGAGATTCGCTGAGAGGGTTAGATCTTCTTCTTTAGACTTGGTTAGAGACAGCCCCAAGGCAGATTGGTTTTGTCCTATCGGAAAATCATCTTCTCTAAGCCTCACCTCGAGGTTTGCTTCATAGGCTGACTCTTCCCGCGACTGCACGGTCCCTGCGTTTCCAGCTAGGACGATCCTTTTCCCGAGCGTGATGTGGTCCTCGAGTTTGAGACCAATCGCAACATCCTCACCGAAGAATGTCACAGACCCTCCAAGAGTCGTCTTGTTCTTCCTAAAGTTATTGAATTTGGTTTCTCCTACGACCACGTACATAAGCTGATTACTTACACTCCGGACAGTGAGCCCTGCCATGGTGGAACCATTGTCCCCGTGCTTAGCACAAACAGAAGAGTCCAGATGGATATCGAACTCTTCCTTGTCCTTAGTCATTTGAACGGTGATTGCAACAGGAAAACGTTTAGCTATGGCCAGACTATGTTCTGCAATGACACAGTCATATCCACAATCATGGTCCCAGACTTGAGTATCCAACTCTGACCTGGTAACGAACTGTGAAGTGGATTCTAGAGAGCGGTAACGATAAGCTGAGTTATCACTGTCAAATGAAGGTGGCAATACCATATCTGGTAATGTAACTGGAGCCCGGTTGTTCTCTGGATCCACTTCTTCTCCATATACACTACTCTTCTTTCCATTTTTCTTCAAGCCCTCTCTCCATTGCTTCTTCTGCAGGAGCTTTACACGGTAATCATACTCCTCGAAATACGCCTTTCTCAGTTCCTTTGAGAGTTTTGTAAGCTGACTTCTCCGGAGAGGCTCAAATGGTGGAAGCTGGTCATACTCATCCTCAGAGTCAGACACATCATCAACTTTACCACCTTGGTCTGAAGGATGTGAACGGGACGGCAACAGCCAAGACAACAAGCTAGGGAGAGACATCTTGGGCCAAAGAGATCCAAAAACGTTGCGGTAGTTCAGTGGCGGTTCTTCTCGAGGCTTCATCAGATAAACTGCTTCGGACAAAACTTTGATAGAGTAACACAAAAGCATCAGCTCAGGCTTCCAAACTTGGCCGTTTGGGAGAACTTTTTCACCTGCTCGGTTCTTCCTGCACAAAAGATGATTCTCAACTAGATAAACTGGAGGCGTGTAAACCAAACCAACGGCTTGTGAAATTGAACGCTGAACAATGTATGAGCGTGCCGATACAAACTCCTCATACTTCAAAGGAGTGCCGGATGGGTCATCAGGAGGAGCTGAAGCAGAATGAGTCAGTATCACTATGGCGTTCTCCCATATGGAAGGACCAAGAGAATCAGTGATTGTTCTTAGCAAAGGAAGATTGTTCTGAGCATCATCAAGACGATCAACGTAAAGAACAACATCAGGTGGGAACTTCTTCATTACCTTCTTCACCGAGGACAACATCTTGGTATTACCAATTTGATCCATGGCAGAAGTTTTTAAGCCCGGCGTATCGATGATTGTGATCTTGACACCACCGTCCACTGTTCTAGAAACTTCTTTGACTGAAGTGGTGGAAGGTCCAAACGCATCAATGGATACAGTCTGATGGCCCAAGATGGAGTTTGTAGTGGCACTTTTTCCCACACCGGACTTTCCAAGGACCAGTATGTTTAGAGAGAAGTTTAATTCTTCAGACTGATCCATAGCCATCTTCTTTGCAGCGTCAAGACTGAATGAATAATGACTATTAGCAAGAAGTGAAAGCTTGTAAAGAACCTGCTCTGCTATTGAGTCTTTCACTGACTTCCCCAGCCTATGCACAAGACGCAGATATTTCACACGCAAACTTTGCAGTTTTTCCAGCTTATGTTTCTCTTCCTCGCTCAAGTTACTCTCACTCTCTCCGCCCATTCCGACTTTTAGACTGGGGAACATGTTGGTGCGGTTTAGACGTGATCTCACCAGTCTTAAAGATGAGCCCAAACCAGCTGGAGGTTCTGTTTCATCCTGAGATATTATGGTTGTATGAAGATCATCTGAAGTTCCACCAGTGGCTGCCTTTAAGATGGCAGCCAAAGCTGCAGTATCAAAACTTTCCTCCTCACCTACAATATTGGTGTCGGCTTCCTCGTCAGAATCTGTGGAAATATGGCCATCAAACCTATATCCTTGATAGCTATGAATGTTTGTTACACTAGAATGTGCATCATCCAAGAGCTGTTCTCCAGACCTATCAACGCCCATGACACGTTCTCCTGAAGATCCTTGGCTGCCAAACTCACTTGCAGAAACAATATCCACAAGTGCCTCTGATGTTTCCTTACCTACCGATTCTAAATCTCTACCATATGCAGCAGTCAGATCATCATCATGTTCCTCACGCACATAATCTGTAGAAGTAATCTCCTCTTTTACAGTATGATCTTCTTCATCATGGACTTTACCACTAACCAAACTCATATCCTCAGATTCCAAAGACTCAGACAAGTTATCGAAAGCCTTAACACTAATCAAATTGCCACGCTCGCACCACCGGCGACAAAGGAAGCCCATATTTTTCCTGTAAAAAGTTGAAAATCTCTTTGCTATCAAATATTCCATAAGCAAAGAACTAAAAGATAAAGAGAACCTAACTGCCTAGAAGTGTTAAACGAAGCTTGATCGCTGCTACTACACAAAACTTGAGGAGAACGTCTTTGTCTATGATTGGTTATCCTTAGATAACAATCCACACTCGAGAGTTTAATTAGGTTTGGAGTTTTACCCTTTCTCTATTTTGCCAAGGATTTTATGAAATAGACTAAACCGAATCCAAATATCCGAACTTAACCAGACCCGGGATAAAATCAATCTGAACTGACACAAATGCTGAGCAGATTTTATTTTATGGTATTTCAGGTTATGGATTTTTTTTTTGACAACATCAACTAAAAAACTAACTAGAAACTTCAACCGATCTAAAAATTCAAGTTATGGATTTATCCGAATCCGAATGAATATCCCAAAATCCTAAAAATTCAAAAATTCTAAAAGGAACTTGTACCAAATTTGATATCAATCACTGATATGTAACCAAAATACACTAAGATATTACTGAGATTTAAAATAATTATCTATTAAAAAATTAAGTTTAATATATATTTTTGGTATTTGGTCAGTATTAATGTTTTTATGTTTTAACAATTGCATTTGAATGTTCAAATATGAATAAGTTTGATTCT
This sequence comes from Brassica rapa, assembly GCF_000309985.2. NCBI lineage: Eukaryota > Viridiplantae > Streptophyta > Magnoliopsida > Brassicales > Brassicaceae > Brassica > Brassica rapa. The sequence goes on along the minus strand of NC_024796.2, from coordinate 16,499,779 downwards.
CAAGTTTAAACAATGTTTTTTCTTAAACTTCAAATAGTGTTTCTTGAGTTTATAGAGTCGGTAATTGTTAATTTTAATTTTTTAATTTTTTGTTATGTATGATTCTCGTTCGTAGAAAGCTTTGGTTTGTCATGATATATCTGATGTTATCACGTATAGTTCAAAGAAGAATCTTGTATAGTTGACAGAGGAGTCGCCCAAAATTATTTTGAAGGAAAACAATATGGTTTGAAGAAGCCACGTACACAAATTTATTGGAAATATATTGAGTTTAATCAAGTATAAATCAATATTTTTGAAAAAGATAACCCGGTTAATATCTGCAACTGAAACTATTCAGGGTTCAACATGATCCTGGACATGTAACTAAACCCGAACTGAACCCAATTACACCTTAACTGAATTGACTAAACCTTAACTGAATCTGAACCGAAGTTTTATAATATTTGAATGGGACTGAAATTCATGAATCTGAAAACCGAAACTCGAATGAATCCGAACCGAAACCCGATTGGAACTCTAATTGCCCAGCCCTAATAGGTCTTTTTCATCCTCTCTCTTTTCTGAAATGTTTGTCTTACCCTCGGCGTTCGTTGGTGTAACGTTCATATCTCAGGGTAGTTTAGTCTTACATTTCTTGTTTTCTATAAGAGCAAACAAAACCTTAACTTTGGAAAATATTAATTTTTAACATAAACTAATATATTTGCTATATGTTATAGAGAAAAAGACTAGAATAGCACTAAACCAAGTTTTTGTTCCCAAAGTAGCACTCAAGACTCAAAGTCACAAAAATAGATTTCATTAAAGAGGTAAATATACACTTATACCCCTTGGGTTAATTAATCCAAACCTTAGGGTTTAGAGTTAAGAGGTGGGGTTTTGGAATTAGGGTTTAAAATTTTATAAAAAATAAATACTAAAATAAAAAATAAAAAATAAAAATTTTAAAAACAGTTTTAAAAAGTATTTTTAAATTATAAAAAAAAAATTTGAAAAAAAAAAAAAAAATTTGAAAAAAAATTTGGAAAAAAAATTTATAGAAATTTCGAATCTGAAAACATATAATCTGAAACTATAAAAAAATTTCTTTTTTTTTATTTTATTTATTTTTATTTATTTTTGTTTGTTTATTTATTTTTAAACCAAGGGTATTAGGGATATTTTACCCTTTAATGAATGTCATTTTTGTGACTTTCTCCTTCTAGTGCTATTTTTGAGACATAAACTTCAAAAGGTGCTATTATTGACAATTGCCCTATGTTATATCTTATTTTGATAAATTTAGTAATGAATTGTGATATTTTTTTCTATTCTGATAAATTTAGTTATTAGTTGGAAATTTTTTCCCATAAGTATTTAGATATATATAAAAACAATGTTATGGCAGATGTGAGAAGAAACATAATAACAGATTGATAAAGTATAATGCAAGATATATAGATTTAACGTGATTCACCAAAAGTACTATTTCCACGAGCAAAAAAAAGTATTTTATTAGATAGATGCTGCTTTTTAAAGTACAATTTTGTGTTATAGAATAGAGTTTTAAACTCACATATATACAGAGATTTTTCTGTCTAATTATTTTTCTTTCCGGATTTTGGCAGAGATCGACTGATCCATGTCGAGTGGATCGGCCGATCCATGCCAGATGTTGGCAAGGATCAAATGATCCATCACTACCGGATCGAACATTCTCTGCCAAACTGCCTTAAAAAATATGCAAATAGTCACATGGTATCGACCGATCTTGACAACTGGATCGGCCATACATATTCAAGCTACATTATGAAAAATCTCCTCCTTGAAATGTACCATAATGCACACTTATTCTCGCCTAGAAATATATTTACCATACTCTCTTTTTTGGGAAGACGTGCTATTTCCCCATGAGAAGTATTGTATCTTTCTATATGTCTCCCAAACTATTCCCTCGTCCTAGATGTCTCCGAGATAAAACTTCGAAACCTATTTCCCCATGAAACCCAATTCGCTGTTGGTTTATACAATTTTCGGTCTGATCGCAAAACCAAACCCAAAAAACTCAGAAATTGAACCAAAACCGGTTCGAAACCAAATATTTACCCAGATTGACCCGACCCATTGACCCGCCCTCTTTAAAACCAGAAATCGATTTCTCCTATGAACCCAAACCCTAAAACATCGTAATCAACTTTTCTCCCCTGAATTTCTACAGTACGAGTAAGGAGTGATGTCTGAGTCTTCAAATGTCGTGTCTGGAGCTTCCTCTGGATCATCAAATGAGCGTCGACGAGGTAGACGATTTGTAGGTGTTCCGAAGAATTGTTGGTGTGGTGAATCCGTCGTTCCGTTGATGTCAAAATCGACTCTCAATCCTTATAGGAGATACTTTCGATGTGTGTATGCTGCAAGAAAGAAGGTAATTTAGTTTTCGACTCTCAATATCGTTTTAGCTAGAGAATGATGATTGAGTAATGATAGATGAGGCAATATTGGAGAATGATGAGCATAGATTCAAATGTCCCTATGTGTAATGATTTTTGTAGCTGGAGAATGATGAGCATAGATTTAAATGGATAGATGAGTCAATATTGGAGGAGTTAGAATCACTTGAATGCAAAAGTACAAGTATTGAGAAAGAGATGAAAGAGATTGCAAGAGAGAGATTGGTCCTTGACAAGGAAGTACTTGATCGAGTTGAGGAAGTGTTGGCCGAAGAGAAAAGAAAGATGAAGAACATGATGGTTGTCTTAAGCATTATATCTGCGGTTTCTGTTGTGTCGATGGCCATTCTCTACTTCAAGTAATGGTGAAGCATGGTGAAGAATATGTCTGTATGTTGTTGTAGGAACTTAAATCTATGTTTGGTGTTGTAAGAACTTGAATCTATGCTTGTTGTTGTAAGAACTTGAATCTCTGTTTTAGTGATGATCTTTAAAAAATGATGACTTGTTTAAGAGCTTTGTGGTCATATATGCAATGAAAAGAGATAACAAGAATGATTAAAAACAATAATGCTGACATAAACATAAGAAAGATCATAGGGAAAAAAGCCACATTCAAAGGTTACATATCATCGGTTTGAACAAAAGATAGTTTTAAAAGAACTTGAGACACTAAAAACCACAACATCCGAGACTCCAAAAACCACAAAAGGTGAGACAAAAACAAGAAAAGTAGAGTCCACCACCATCAACAAAAGTCGAGACCACCATCAACACATATCTTGAGAAGGAGCTTGAGAAGGAGTTTGAGAATCAGCTTGAGAAGCAACATGAGAAGGACCATCTCTAGAAGCCTACCAACAATGGAAAAGAAACAAACCAGAAATTAATAAATCTGTGTTTGAGCTTGCTAATGGTGAATCAGAAATAGAACAAACCTGTTTTTTGTTATGAAACCTTGAGTTGTGATCAGGTTGGCCACATCTTCCACAGTGCATAATCCTCTTCTTATGTTTTGGTTGCTTCTTGGTTGGAGACTCATTAGCAGGTTTTTTTCTTTTCTTGTCAGCCTTAGTCATCTTCTTCCTTCCCGGTTGGTCTGGATCAGGTGGAATAATGACGTCCGGAGCACCTGTTTCAGGCCAAAAGCGAGCACCTCTCACCGGAATAAGCCCATCTACATAGTTTTTTCTCCACATAGCAGTTCTGAACCACTTACAAACGAAGTCCTCTACCTTAAGCTTCTTATGAAGAATGACTGCATAGGCATGCTCACAGGGAATACCACATATCTCAAACTTCATACACGTGCAAGTCCATCTTTCCAAGCTGACACGGTAAGTACATCCGCCCAACTTTGCTTCATACATTCCGTTGGTGCTTCTTGTAACTATGCACGCAGTAGCTTTCTTCTTCTCTTCTTTGATAAACTCAGTCGCATATGGTGTACAAATCCCTAAAAAAATAATCACATGAGAGACAGTAGAGAGTGAAATCCTTGAAAAAACCAATCAAATAATTTTATACCTTTGTGACCATGAGAGATTGCTGATCGTTTTGCAATCCGAACCATGGCAAGTCTTCTTATTGTCTCTAACATAGGGACAAATGGCAGTTCCCTTGCCTTTCCAATGGTGTTATTGAAAGACTCTGTGGAATTGTTTTCCACATCCTCACAATACGGCCCCAACCTGTGGTATGCTCTACACCAAGACTTCGGATTTGTCTTCATAACATCATCATATACACCAACATCGTAATTGAAAATCCTATCCAGCCTCTCCTTATATTCTGCTTCGTTGTAACTCCATGCTAAGCTCCATAAATAAGACTTCATGTCGCTTTTACTTCCATGTTTTTTCTTCAGATTCTCATAGATATGTCTCACACACTTCCTATGCTCTACCTTAGGCAATTCCTCCTTAACTGCAGCTATCAAACCCTGTACCAAAAAGCCAAAAAATAAGCAGGTTAAATTCATATAAATTAATTCAAATGCAAGACGCCAGACGCCATTTACCCTCATTTGGGTCAAATGCAATTTCGAGCCATACGCCCATCATATGTCCATATGATCCTAAAGGGATAAACTAACAGCTTGAGATGGTTAGAAAATCCAAACAACGCTTGAACTTGCTGCGAGGAATTGGCATACTGCTACTACTTTATCATCAGCTGTACCAATCGAAGCATAAGCCAATTCCTCATTTTTAATATAATATAAATTAAATTGTAATATATATTAATAATATAGTTTTATTAAAAATAATGAATCTTATTTAATTATATAAATTAAATTAAAATTTAGATGTGAAATATTATTATTTTTAAAATAAATTTAATATTTATTTAAAAATATATAATTTATTTTTGGATATAAAAAATAATTTTTGAAATTATAAAATAAAATAAATAAACACCTTAAATACTCTATTATATACAAAGAAGAATATATTTCTTATGTTTTACTTTTAAATTTTAGATTTTATTTTGGATATACCCGAACCGATCCGATATAACCCAAATCCGAATGATATATGGTTACTTTGGATATATCCGAACCGATCCGAAACCGAAGTGTTATATCCGAATCTAATCCGTACTTGTAAATTTACTAGAATGTGACCTAGGAGGTGTTACAAAATGGAACCGAAATCCAAAAAACCCAATCCGAACCCGAACGGGTACCCGAACGCCCATGCCTAATTATAACCCTCCGCATGAGAAGCCTTACAAAGAAGTCTTTTGACATATCCCCGCTGAAATTTTAGTAGAATTTAGGTTTTCCGCCTAAAGCAAAGTCTTACAGAAATCTTCTAGAATGTATATGATTTTAGGGTCTAGAAGACTTTTTAAAGAAGTCTTGTGTATCGAAAATATTTAACTTAATTGAAATTTTTGTCTCCATATATAAAGAAAATTTACACATTCTCTTTCTTACTCTCAAATGGCTGCAAGAAAAATGTAATGTTTCTCACTCTAAACCTCTCCAACCTCTCTCTAATCTCTTTGAACATCAAAAAACCAAACTTTAAATCCATTTCTCATTTTTTTCTTATGTCTTCTCACTAATTTATCTTCTTTTTGCAGATTTTTCATTACATGGTTCTCATTTTTCACTCATTCATAGGTATATCTATAAATTTTGGATATGTATTATTGTGTGTTTTATATATTAGATTCTAAAATTCTATAGATTCAACTTAATGTGACTGTTTTGTTTATTATTTAATCATAAAATTATATTTTTGAAGTTTTTTTCTGTTTTGAAGTCATTTGAATGTTTTTGAATTTGCAGGTTTTTTTGATGTGAGACAAACTTTGAAAGACTTTTCCGAAGACTCTCGGAAGACTTCTCATAATACTTTAGGCAAGTCTTCTAATGCATTTTATGCTAGAAGACTGCCCACGAAGTCTTTAGGAAGTCTTCTGTTCAAAGTGGTACAAATTTTGGATATGTATTTTTTGTTTTTATATATTAGATTCTAAAAACTTATAGATTCATCCTAATTTGATTGTTTTGTTTATTATTTAAGCATAAAAAATATATTTTTGATGCTTTCTCTGTTTTGGAGCCATTTGAATGTTTTTGAATATAAAGATTTTTCAGATCTGAGTCAGATTTTGGAAAACTTCTCAGAAAACGCTTGGAAGACTCTCAGAAGACTTCTTGGGAAATCTTCTAATACATTTATGCAATAAGACTTCCCACGAAGTCTTCAGCAAGTCTTAAGAAGTCTTCTATTTATGTCATTTTTGCAATTGAAAATTTACGAAGGAAAATTTCTTAAGAAGTCTTCCGTACAGAAGATATCTTGAGAAGTTTTTCTTTGTAAATATTTGCTTAATCTTGAATTTGAAAAATTCTCGAAAAAGCCAGAGAAGACTTCTCGAGAAGTCCTCTCGGATAAACAGGTTAGTTTTACAATTGACTGAAGTTTGTCAGAAACTTGACTTTTTATAGAAGACTTATCGGGAAGTCTTCTCGGAGATAACTTCTGTAGAAGTCTTTTGAAAGTCTTCTCAATGTCGCAAGAAGTCTACCTGGAATACTTTTGCAATTGACTGTATTTGATTTTTTGAGAGAAGACTTCTCTAGAAGTCTTCCGTCAGAAGACTTTTATAGAAGTCTTCCCTTGTAACCAAAGGTTTGACCAAAACCCGGAATAAAATGTTTCACTATTATTTTTCAATTGAAAAAGTTACCCACACATACGTCTTGCGACAGTGTGAAGACTCCGGAAAAACTTTCAGAAGACTTCTATAGAAGTTTTTTCCGAGAAGACTTCCCGAGAAGTCTTCTATAAAAATTCAAATATTTGACAAAATTCCGCCAATTGCAAAACTAACATATTTATCCGAGAAGACTTCTCGGGAAGTCTTCTCTGTGATTTTTGGGTTTTTTTTCTTAATAAAGGAAAGCTATAACACTTCTAGGGAAGTCTTCTTAATGGATAACACATTTAGCGAAGTCTTTTGAAAGTCATCCCGAAGTCTTCTGAAAGTCTTCTCGAACCGATCTGAGAAAAAAAATGATTTCATATCTTGAGCCTGTGAGATTACTTGTTTTGCTTCTCCAAGTACCCAGAACTTCACTACAAAAGCTACCAAGTCGTTAGTGACCACGAATCATGAGCTTCAATGTCTCTATGAACCTTACGAAGCTTGGAATCAAAATTTTAGTTTTTTTTTTTGGATAAATTTGAAGAGAGAGAATGAAAGAGATGTGATTTGTGTGCACAAGTAATGAGATATGAAGAGTAAAAATCGAACTTTTGGTGCACTTAGAGCTTCAAATTAGTTGTTCATGGTGGTTAGTGTATTGATGGCAATGACAATATTGTAAATACTTGGTGAAGATGAGGATGATAAGGTAAAAGAATCATTTGCAAAAAAAAAAATGTAATGGCATTTTCGTGAATAACTCAAACTTCTAGGGTGAATAGGGAAAAAAGTTTCAAAAAAAGCATAGGTTACTTTTGTTTTTGACTTGAAATTTTAGGTCATATGTGAAACAAACCAATTTATATATAAATTATTTATTTATTGGTAGAGTAGGAAATGATTCATGTATAATATTATCATAAAAATTAATATATGATATATAATTTATTTTTTCTTAATAATATAGATATGTTTATCTTATAAATATAAAAATATATATTATGTTATGTATTATTAATAAAAATAATAAATTATGTGTGTAATTATATAAATTATATTATATTTTAAATGTAAATATTTTTTTTAAACATAATATTTTATAATATTGAATAAAAATTAATTAATTATATATAGTTATTTTAAAATTTTTATATATTTAACTGCAAAGAGCATTTGAAGAGCATTAGCATCTTGTAAATGCTTTTCTAAATGCTTTTTTGATAAATTTTGATTGAATAATAGCGCGCATAATACTTATGCTAATGCTCCGCCAATCAAACCCTTAATGAACATATATGCAGAATTATCAGCCATTACTATCTTCTTCACTTCAATCCTCGTCTTATCTCTCGAAAAATTGTTCATATCAATATAATTAGTATCTCATGAAGAACATGATCTTCATTTATTTGGTCTGTTTCATATTTGTTTTACTTTGTTTTTAACAAATTAAAAGTGAAATGGAGTTATACAGATTTTAACATATCTTGCATTGGTCAAAATTTGTTCTATCATTTTAAATATAAATGATTTAATGTGTTTTAAAAAAATTCTTGTATTTGATTAATCTATTTCATGACTGATGAAATAATCCGTAAAATTTTATAATCGTAAAATATAAACCGTAAAATGTTCCATTATATTATCAATATTATAAATAATAGAAATATTAGTTAACTTAATATTTTATCTAATAAATGTATATTTATCAAAATATTAATATATAAAATTATAAATAATTATATTTTTTTATCTAATAGGCCCCATGCGTGAGAGGCCCATTGGTTGTGGGCGGTTGGGACGTTATAATTGGTATCAGAGCAAAACCTAGACGAGTGTGGAGTCCTAGGTGGGCTCACACTAACATGGGTAACATCACGGGGCGCAACGGGGACATTGCGTTCCTTGAGGGGATGAATCGTAACATCTCGGTTTGTGATATATTTTAGAAGGCTTAAGATAATTGATTTGGTTACATATGTGTTATTAGGACGAAAGCAGTCCAATTTCACCCATTATTGGCAAAAAATTAAAATTATTTGAATTAGTTAATGTGCTATTTAATATGACGAAAATTTTGAAATATTTTAAATTGAATTGATAATGTAAAGAAATTATAGAAAGAAGCTTCTTCTTTATACATACAATAGAAATTGTATAAATTGATATTCGATAAACTAATGAACACGATAAATTACTAAATTTTATCGGTATATAGGTGGACAAGTTCAAAATTGGACAAGTTCAAAATATAATATAAATCGACAAAATAATATTTTTCAGGAAATTCTGTATAAATATATGCTCTACTAAAATCATAAATTAATAAGTTATGTATGGAGTTTATATAAATACTAGTATTACCTCTCGTGCTTTGCACGGGTAAATTTCTATCTTCTAAATTATTTGAACATAAAATTATAATGAGTATTAAAATAAATTATTGTTTTAGTTACATATTTTCTAAATCTGGACAACATATTGATATAAAAATTTAGAAATACATGCAATTAGTTTTTGTGATTTTGTTTTGAAAAAGGAATACGTCATACATGTTGGAAAGCTTGTTTTAATTAAAAGTTGGGGGAATACATGTTGAAAAAGGAATATGTCCTGTAAGTTATTTTCAGTATGTGCTCTCCCAGATGTTGAATAGAGAGAGCAGTGGAAAGGCGTGAAATTGGGTATCACCCGAGGTGCAAAGATGTCAAGCTGTCTCACCTCAGTTTTGCAGACGATATTATGGTGTTTATGGATGGGTCTCCACAGTCTCTACGTGGTACACTAAGGGTGTTTGATGATTTCGCAAAGATGTCAGGGCTGAACATAAACATCGCAAAGTCTACCTTGCATGCAGGGGGAAGGGGAAATATATTATTGAGCAGGAGGCTGCTGCCATTAGACTCTCGGTATCTACGTTACCTGCAAAGTACCTTGGGCTGCCTCTTACTACAAAGACCATGATCCGATAGGATTATGAACCTTTGGTGGAGAAAATCAAACAGCGGTTCCAAAATTGGACGTGCAAGTCCCTGTCCTTTGCGGGTCGACTACAACTTGTCCAGTCCGTCATTTATAGCACATCAAACTTTTGGAGCTCTGCTTTCTGTATCCCTAAAGGCTGTCTAGATGAGATTGAGAGTATGTGCTCTGCTTTTCTATGGAGTGGCTCCCCAAACTGTTATGGGAAGGTGAAAGTATCGTGGGAAGATGTGTGTATGCCGTGAGATGAAGGAGGGCTTGGTCTAAGACGTCTCGCAGATATTTCCAAGGTTTTTGCTTTGAAGCTCATTTGGAAGTTGTTTACTACATCAGGGTCTCTCTGGGTAGCTTGGGTGCGCCAAAACTTATGGAGTAATGGCTCATTTTGGGATATAAGTGAATCAACTAAGGGCTCGTGGGTGTGGAGGAAGCTCTTCAGGATGAGGCCTCTAGCTTCCCAATTCACCAGAGTGAAAATTAGTAATGGGCGGAGTACCTTATTCTGGCTGGACCAGTGGCTTTTTCTTGGTCGATTGATCGACATGGTTGGAGATGCTGAGCCACATAGGTTGAGAGTCGAATGTTATGCAAAGGTTGCTGATGTCGCAAATGAGTCGGGATGGCAATTTAGAAGATGTCGAGACCCAAATCTACAGAAAATAATATTGAGTATTAGTGGTGTACAACCTCCTATTGATGGTAGTGCTGAGGATAAGGTTCTATGGCGATCGAGGACGGATCTCTATGACTGCAGGTTGTCAAAGGAAGAAGAAGGAGAGAGTGTGGATCCAACACTCTTTAAGAGTTTAGTTGGAAGTCTACGTTACCTAACTTACACAAGGCCTGACATCCTACACGCAGTTGGAGTTGTGAGTCGATACATGGAGCATCCAACAACAACTCACTACAAGGCAGCTAAGAGGATCCTATGCTATATCAAAGGTACAATCAACTTTGATTTGTACTACTCTATTTCTGACGATTACAAGCTTGTTGGATATAGCGATAGCGATTAGGGTGGAGACATAGATGACCAGAAAAGTACAAGTGGCTTTGTGTTTTCCATTAGAGAAACCACTTTCACATGGATGTCAAAGAAGCAACCGATTGTCACCCTTTCTACTTGTGAAGCGGAGTATGTGGCAGCTACTTCATGTGTTTGCGATGCTATTTGGTTACGAAACTTGCTAAAGGATTTGAACCTACCATAAGAGGAGCCAACGAAGATATTTGTGGATAACAAGTTGGCAATAGCATTGGTGAAGAATCCAGTCTTCCATGATCGGAGTAAGCACATCGATACTCGTTATCACTACATTAGAGAATGTGTTACAAAGATGGATGTGCAATTGGAGTTTGTGAAGACAAATGATTAAGTAGCTGATATCTTCACCAAGCCACTCAAACGAGAAAAATTTATCAAGAGGAGGAGCTTACTCTGAGTAACCAGATCAAGTTTAAGAAGTGGTGTTCAAAGTTAAACTTGATTTGGATCACATTATTGGCCTAACAATTCAGAAATTATGTTTAGCCAAAACTTAGCCCAATATCTAGAATTATCCTCCACCTCCTTAAGATAAAGATCTAGATATTTTCATAGAACTATCTAGATAATTAGGATAACATTATCTAGATATTAAGTAGAATTATCTTGATTTAGTATTATAATATTTGAAATATTTTGTACTTTAGAGACTATAAATACCTCCAATCCCCCTTTCATTTTGTAATGATCCAAATTTGTAGGAAACTTTCAAGTAATAAGAAATTCTCTTCTAAGTTATTAAAAGCTTTTTTCTTAACAAAGTTTATCTCTCTTCAAATACTTAAACACTTTCTTCATTTTAACAAAGTTTGTCATTCCAACACTGTGACGAGTGGGGTTCTTGTCTGCTCTAGAGTTTCAAGAAACCCCCATAGGTTCTCTTTGGGGGGTGGGCGTTTCAAGTGGAGTGGTGGTGTCATCTGGTCAACGACCCTTCCTCCTTTCTCGGCTGCGCGTGTGGTATCTAGTTCTTCCCAGCAACGGAGGATCTCCTTGGGTCTGCTTCGGTGGATCTAACTTTTTTCTATTTCAGATAACTCTCTCTCGGCGTTTTGAGAAGAGCCGCTTTCAAGGTCCGCTTCTGCATTCGGTTCAAAATGGAACTCTCTCTCCTCCGGTGGAGGGGAACTATTACGATGACGACCCAGCCCTCTGTCTTACGATGTGGCAGTCGGTGGCGGTGAGATTCTGCTTCAGCGATGTGGCTTCCCTCGGCAGTTCAATGTCGGTCTACAGTAGTCGGTTGATTAGAACATGTTTCCAGAAGTTAAGGATATGGTCTTGTACCATTTTGAATTTCATTTAATTAGAAAAAAAAACTAATTTCTTGTATATATGCATATATATGTATATATATTGACATCTTCTTTATATATAAAAAGCCCATTGTCAAAAAAAAAACTATATTTTTTAACATTATTAATTTATAGAGTTTTTTACTCCATATGATATGATTAATGTAATTACACGCTCTCATAGACTGATTCAAATGATGTACCGCGATTCACATTTCTGAATACTATGTTTTTAATAAAAATCTGTAGAAATTTTGCCAATTTGTAAATAAAGAAGCAGTTGATACGGTCTAGTTTAGGTTTGTGCTTGTGTTGTTTTAAAGAGATCAACATCTCCGGATACAAAAAGTCGTCTTATTTTCAGCATGATACATGGTCTAACCGGTGACCAAAGAATGTAAGAAAATAATATATTTCTTACTATTTCTAGTTTCTTTTCCACCATTTATAAGGATTTGTTTTTCATTTTCATATTTTTTTCATTTCTTTTATTCTACAAGAATATAGAAAAAAATTGTTCCTTGCTAAAATTTATAAGGAATAATCTTCATTTTCATTCCTATAATTTTATTTTTCTGATTTTTTTCCCTACTTATTTTTAATGTTTATATAATGGTCACCAGTTACAACCATAACAAAATGCTTTGTCTCATGAATGTAATGATTTTTAAAAAATCATTTTTCAGATAATATTTGAAAAGTTATCACATAATTTAAAATAAAATTACAAAATATCATTATTAAAATATTTAAATAATAAATCTATGCATATAGCAGATATTCATTAGATATTTACAAAAAATCTTAATGCGAAAGAAAGATGAATTACTAAAAATATTTAAAAAATTCAGAGGACATCCTATGTTTGGTGTACATATGTGTACGCCTAAAAGTTTAAAGTGACTTGACATTTAAAATGGGAAGGTATATTATGAATTTATGCGTGTGTATAGGGTGGACGTTCGGGTACCCGTTCGCGTTCAGATCAGGTATTTTGGATTTTTGGGTATTTCAGTATAGAGGTTTAGAACCCGTTTGGGTATTTCTGTATTTCGGGTCGGATTCAAGTATTTTTAGTTTGGATTAGATTTTGAAAGAAAAAATTATAAATTAAAATTTTATTTTTCAAGTTTCTTGTATTTAAAATATAACTTTCACTTAACTCGTTTTTTTTAATAGATTGAATGATTAATAGATTTGGACATAACATTTTAAAACTAAAAATACACTAATTTGGTTATTGTTTTTAAATTTTGTATGTAACTTTTGTTAATTCTCGAAACAAAAAAAAAACTTGAAATGCAATTTAAGTGAGTAGCAAATCATTTCCTCCGTAATTATATGTATATTATATAAACTTAAAGTATGTGTCGTATCAATATAAATATTTTAAATAAAATGAGAGGTATAAACTAGAAATATAAGGTTAGTAATACATATGTTCATTTATCTTCGGATATCCATTCAAGTTCGGATATTACCCGTTAGGGTTCAGATATCCAATCTCTCCTAATTCAATATCCGTTCGGGTATTTTTCTACATCGATTCGGATTTCGGTTCGGATTTTTCGGATCGGGTTTGGATACGGGTTCGGGTATCGAGTAAATGCCTACCCCTACGTGTGTATATGCACACCTAAATTTTGGTAGTCATACCATATAGAGAAATATTGTATATAAAATTTTATGGGCTTTTTAAAATATGACCTACAATTTCAAGTCAAACACAAAAAAAAACCCATGTTTTTCTTGAAACTTTCTTTTTTTTCCCACCCTAGAAATTTGAGTTATTCACGAAAATTTCATTATATTTTTTTCTTTCTTTTTTTTTTGAAAATGATTCTTTTAACTTATCATCCTCATCTTCACCAATTATTTACAATATTGCCATTGACATCAATACACTAACCACCATGAACAACCAATTTGAAACTTTTAATGCACCAAAATTTTGTTTTTTACTCTTAATATCTCATTACTTATGCACACAAATCACATATCTTTCACCCTCTCTTCAAATTCATCCAAAAAAACCAAGATTTTGATTTCAAGTTTTGTAAGGTTCATAGAGACATTGAAGCTCATGATTCATGATCATTAACGAGTTGGTAGCTTTTGTAGTGAAGTTCTGAGTGCTTGGAGAAGTTAAGCAAGTAATCTCACAGGCTCAAGGTATGAAATCATTTTTTTCTCAGATATGTTCGCGAAGACTTTCAGAAGACTTTGATATATGTGTTCTCCATCAAGAAGACTTCCATAGAGAAGACTTCTCAAGAAGTCTTCTAACTTTCCTTTATTAAGAAAAAACAGAAATATCCTATAGAGGAGTTCTCGAGAAGTTTTCTCGGATAAATATGTTAGTTTTGCAATTGACCAAAATTTGTCAGAAATTTGACTTTAAAAGACTTCTTAGGAAGTCTTCTCGGGAAAAAATTCTATAGAAATCATCTAAAAGTCTTCTCACTGTTGCCAAAAACTTTGTGTGGGTTAATTTTGAAATTGAAAAATAATAGTAAAACATTTAATATTAATGAGAAGACTTCTTGAGAAGTGTTCTGGGAGAAGACTTCTTCAAAACTATTTATGGGTTTTGGTCAAACCTTTGGTTACGAGAGAAGACTTCTCTAAAAGTCTTCCGTGAAAAAGTCAAATATAGTTAATTGCAAAAGTATCTCAAGTAAATGACATTGATAAGAATTCTATAGAATTCTTCCCTCAGAAGACTTCCCGGGAAATCTTCTATAAAAAGTCAAGTTTTTGACAAACTTCGGTCAATTGCAAAACTAACTTGTTTATCCGAGAAGTCTTCTCTGGCATTTTCGAGAATTTTTTAATTTCAGAATTAAGCCAATATTTATAAAGAAAGACTTCTTAAGATGTCTTCTGTAGAGTAGACTTCTCAAGATGTCTTCTGCAGAGTAGACTTCTTAAGAAGTCTTCTGCAGAGTAGACTTCTTAAGAAGTCTTCTTTCGTAAATTATCGATTGCAAAAAATGACATAAATAGAAGATTTCTTCAAAAGTCTTTTACATCAATGTTTAATAAATTTTCATTTTCTCTACAATTAAAATGAATTTTTAGTATTTTCTTATAAATTCATGTGTATTAGTCAATATTGGGGCTCCTGGATGAAATTCATATCTTATTTGATGATAATTATGAGATTTCAAATATTTATGTTTACTAGTGTTTCTAGCTAATCCGAGAAGACTTCTTAAGAAGTAATTCTCTAGTAGACTTCTCTCTATGCTAGATTTTCAAGATTGTTAAGTAATCTCAAGGTATGTTATTATTTTAGAGGGTTTGGATTTAAGATTTAGAATTTAGGGTTTGGGTTTAGGGTTTAGGGTTTAGGGTTTAGATTTAAGTTTTAGGGTTTAGATTTAAGTTTTAGGGTTTAGATTTTAGGATTTAGGGTTTAGTACGGCGTTAATCGTTAAAATTGGCGTCATTATTGTTTTTCTATTATTTTAGATTTTTTTTAAAAAAAATAATATTTTTATTACTTATCTAGGTGGCAATTTGATTGGTGATAAAAGATGTGGTGAATTTAAAGGTTCACCTCAGGAGGGTATAATTTTTAATTTATGAGATTTAAAATTTCAACTTTCAATTAAAATTCAAGTTTGATCTTTTGTGAATTTGACTAAGTTTTCTTGTGAAGTCTTCTCTCTTAATTTTAGTAAATTTGACTATTTTTGTGTTGTTCTGTTTTGTTTTGATTGAGTGGAATAATTAAAACAAATTCTTGGTAGGTTGTATCAATAACTTCAATAATATCAAGTACTTTTGGAAAAACATGAAAAAATATACCAAATTCTTTTGATTAATATATCTTCAAGTTTACAAAAAAAGTCACAACTAAAATAATTCACATACTTCGGAAGACTTAGTTTCACAACTAAAACATACCACTTTGGACATAAGACTTCAGAAGACTTCCCAAAGACTTTGTGGAAAGTTTTGTAGCATAAAATACATTAGAAGACTTCCCAAGAAGTCTTCCAAGAGTCTTCCGAGAATCTTCCAAGAGTCTTCTGAGAATATTCCTAGAGTCTTCTGAGAAGTCTGACTCAAATATAAAAAATTCGGCATATTCAAAAGCATTCAAATGGCTTCAAAACAGAGAAAACTTCAAAATAAATTCTTTATGCTTAAATGATAAACAAAATAAGCAAATTAGGTTGAATCTATAATTTTTCAGAAACTAATATATAAAACATATAAAATACATATCCAAATTTGTACTACTTTGGGCAGAAGACTGCGGAAGACTTCCTGAAGACTTTGTGCTCTAGCATAAAATGCATTAGAAGACTTGCCTAAAGTCTTCCAAGAGTCTTTTAAGAAGTCTTTCAAAGTCTATCTCAGATCTGAAAACCCTGCAAATTCAAAAACATTCAAATGACTTTAAAACAGAGAAAAACTTCAAAAATATAATTTTATGCTTAAATAATAAACAAAACAGTCACATTAGGCAAATCTATAGAATTTTAAGATCTAATATATAAAACACACAATAATATATATCCAAAATTTATATATGTACCTTTGAATGAGTGAAAGATGAGAACCATGTAATAAAACAACCTACAAATAGAAGATAAATTAGTAAGAAGACATAAGAAAAAAAAAATGAGAAATAGATTTAAAATTTGGTGTTTTGATGTTCAAAGAGATTAGAGAGAGATTCAAGAGTTTTTGAGTGAGAAACATTACATTTTTGTTGCAGCCATTTGAGAAGAAGAAACAAAATGTGTAAATATTCTCTATATATGGAGACAAAAATTCCAATTAGGTTAAATATTTTCGAAACAAAAAGTTTTTTGGGAAGTCTTCTAGACCTTAAAATCAAATACATGAGAAAACTTCTGGAAGACTTCGCTTTAGGCAAAAAAACCTAAATTTTACCAAAATTTAGGCGGTAATATGTCAGAAGTCTTATGAAAGTCTTCTTGGGAAGTTTTCTAGATGTTTTCCAAACCATAGTTTAATCAAATAAGTAACTAAATAGCAAAAAAACAATTCATTAAACTTAAAATCAACTTATAAAGCATTTAATATACACAAAACTAAACACATGTAGGTCAATTTTTTTAAGTTAATATTTTAAAATCTAACCCTAAATACAAACAATACTATAACATATGTTACTAAACCCTAAACCAAAGTGTTCTCAGCGCCTTTCAGACCCTATAATCAAATAACTAAGGACAAACACTTCCTTAAAATTAAAAGAAACTTAGAAAATGTTTAAATAAAGTAATTAAATAGTCACTAAACACATATATGTCAAACTAAAAAAAAAATAAGATTTCAAAATATAACCCTAAAAATACCAACAATGCTATCACATATGTTACCAAACCTTAAACCAAAGGCTATCATGACTCAATCTACATTCACTCATCTATGTTAAACATAATTCAATTTTAGTAAAACTAAATTTCCATCATTTATAAATGTTTATTAATACATGATTTTGATTTTTTTTCTTTCAAAATGTTTTTTTATTAAATTCATTAATAATTTTTAAGATCTAATACATGAGAAGACTTCCCCTAGAAGACTTCTGGAAAACTTCGATTTAGGCGTAAAACCTAAATTCTTTTAAACTTTATCGAGAAAACGATGCATGCCTAAATTAATGGGGTTAAAAGCCAATCTTCTAACACGGTTTCTCCATTGAAACACAAGCCCCAACCACACTTACCACTGATTCGTCAAAAGAAGGCAAGAAAGGACACAACTTCAGCACGAGCAGCCAACAAAGAGAAACGTTTGGCAATCCATTTCTCAATGACCGACCATGATTGATTATAAGCTCATAAATCCCTTTCCATGTAATCAGGAAATTTGTAGGTTGTAGACCAAGAGACGGCAGAACTTCTCAATACTGAAGCTACACCACTGAATCTTATATTAATCATAGAGGAAGAGCGACGAGAATATACCAGTGACGACACAAACATAGAAATCGCACGCCTTAAAAGAAATGCATAGTCAAAATCCACATCTAAAAGACCTTACCGAAGACATGAATCATGCTCTTTCAAACCATGTCGCAGGAACAAACCAACTCCATCAAGTCAAGGAAATAAAATTATCTATCTTCACTGGACCACAAAAAACAGAGATCTATAAAAATTTGGTTGGTTTTGAGCTTTCATAGATGACTCAAAGAAACAACCGGACTGAAGGCCTTCACACAAATCTCAAACAAAATTCGAACACCTTGAACTGAATGCGCCACCTCCCTCGAATTTCCTCCACAGTGAACATAACTACGGAAAATTGTGCCAGTAGTAACACACCTTGATGCAGAGCTAGGCTCATGTTGGGATGCTTTGGTCTTAGACCAAGATGAAGACAACCAAAAACAAAAGAAACGAGCACAAGCAGGAAGAGAAAAGGACACACAATTAGAGATAAAACATGAAGAAACAAGCTCGAGAGGCCACCATCGAATCGCCTAAACCCGCTTCATCAAATTTGATGAAAGAAGTAGCCAACCACACCAGACCGGCATAACCTGCACCGCGCACCAGAAAACAGATTTGAAACCAGTGAAGCATCTCAGGCTAAACATCAGAACCATATCTCTACAAACATACCTCCAAATGCATTGATCGCCTCTGTTCAGCACATTCGACCAAAGAATATACAGTAAAGACCCTGTCACGACATCGACGAGGCTTAACGAATGCCAGAGAGGATAGACACAAGGATCTCTTTTTCTTTCCTTCGACAAGGGCGCTAAGGTTTTGCATAAAGGAAAAAGTTAAAGTTTCAGGGACAAAAGTAAATAGTTTCTTCTTTATATATGATAATGACTTTATTAATGTAATTTCACGGTCTGAAAGACTAATTTAATCGTAGCCTAGTGATTAAAGTTTAAATGCTTCTACATCCAGATCCGGGGTTCGAATCATATGCTATGCAATTTCTTATAGATTGTATATTATAGGAAGTCCAAGTTTCAATTTCCAGAGAAAATGATTTATTAAAAAATTATGTAGACTACGGAAGAAAGACTTGCAATGGATTTTCAACATGGTACAACTAAATCTGGCCAGACGTAAATTTTTATAGGACAAGTCAGGTGCATGTGCAGTTAGGCGTATATCCTCATAAGACATGTAGTATTGTCAGTTGCAGAATTGTCTATATAATCTTTTTTATAATTGTAATATCATAATAAATCAACTTTAAAAAAAGAGACTAATTCAATCGATGTACCGTACACTTCTTAAGTATGTTTTTAATTGGTAATTCGTAGAAATTTTGGCAATTTGTACATAAATAAGCAGTTAATACGGTCTAGTGTCAGTTTTGAATGGATCAATGTCTCCGGATCCAAAAAGTCTTCTTATTTTCAGCCTCTTATAAATATCATAAGATAATTTATCTCATGAGTGTAACAATTCCTTAGTTCGTTTGTTGAATTCTTCTTAAACTAAAAAAACAGTTTAGGTTAGTTACTTAGTTCTCAATATTCTTGCATGTATTGCTGTTGCACTCTTCATTCTGTTTCCTACAAAAAGAAGATAAATTAGTGAGAAGACATAAGAAAAAAAAATGAGAAATAGATTTAAAATTTTGTGTTTTGATGTTCAAAGAGATTAGAGAGAGATTCAAGAGTTTTTGAGTGAGAAACATTACATTTTTGTTGCAGCCATTTGAGAAGAAGAAACAAAATGTGTAAATATTCTCTATATATGGAGATAAAAATTCCAATTAGGTTAAATATTTTCGAAACAAAAAGTTTTTTGGGAAGTCTTCTAGACCTTAAAATCAAATACATGAGAAAACTTCTGGAAGACTTCGCTTTAGGCAAAAAACCTAAATTTTACCAAAATTTAGGCGGTAATATGTCAGAAGTCTTATGAAAGTCTTCTTGGGAAGTTTTCTAGAAGTTTTCCAAACCATAGCTTAATCAAATAAGTAACTAAATAGCAAAAAAACAATTCATTAAACTTAAAATCAACTTATAAAGCATTTAATATACACAAAACTAAACACATGTAGGTCAATTTTTTTAAGTTAATATTTTAAAATCTAACCCTAAATACAAACAATACTATAACATATGTTACTAAACCCTAAACCAAAGTGTTCTCAGCGCCTTTCAGACCCTATAATCAAATAACTAAAGACAAACACTTCCTTAAAATTAAAAGAAACTTAGAAAATGTTTAAATAAAGTAATTAAATAGTCACTAAACACATATATGTCAAACTAAAAAAAAAATAAGATTTCAAAATATAACCCTAAAAATACCAACAATGCTATCACATATGTTACCAAACCTTAAACCAAAGGCTATCATGACTCAATCTACATTCACTCATCTATGTTAAACATAATTCAGTTTTAGTAAAACTAAATTTTCATCATTTATAAATGTTTATTAATACATGATTTTGATTTTTTTTGTTTCAAAATGTTTTTTTTATTAAATTCATTAATAATTTTTAAGATCTAATACATGAGAAGACTTTCCCTAGAAGACTTCTGGAAAACTTCGATTTAGGCGTAAAACCTAAATTCTTTTAAACTTTATCGAGAAAACGATGCATGCCTAAATTAATGGGGTTAAAAGCCAATCTTCTAACACGGTTTCTCCATTGAAACACAAGCCCCAACCACACTTACCACTGATTCGTCAAAAGAAGGCAAGAAATGACACAACTTCAGCACGAGCAGCCAACAAAGAGAAACGTTTGGCAATCCATTTCTCAATGACCGACCATGATTGATTATAAGCTCATCAATCCCTTTCCATGTAATCAGGAAATTTGTAGGTTGTAGACCAAGAGACGGCAGAACTTCTCAATACTGAAGCTACACCACTGAATCTTATATTAATCATAGAGGAAGAGCAACGAGAATATACCAGTGACGACACAAACATAGAAATCGCACACCTTAAAAGAAATGCATAGTCAAAATCCACATCTAAAAGACCTTACCGAAGACATGAATCATGCTCTTTCAAACCATGTCGCAGGAACAAACCAACTCCATCAAGTCAAGGAAATAAAATTATCTATCTTCACTGGACCACAAAAAACAGAGATCTATAAAAATTTGGTTGGTTTTGAGCTTTCATAGATGACTCAAAGACACAACCGGACTGAAGGCCTTCACACAAATCTCAAACAAAATTCGAACACCTTGAACTGAATGCGCCACCTCCCTCGAATTTCCTCCACAGTGAACATAACTACGGAAAATTGTGCCAGTAGTAACACACCTTGATGCAGAGCCAGGCTCATGTTGGGATGCTTTGGTCTTAGACCAAGATGAAGACAACCAAAAACAAAAGAAACGAGCACAAGCAGGAAGAGAAAAGGACACACAATTAGAGATAAAACATGAAGAAACAAGCTCGAGAGGCCACCATCGAATCGCCTAAACCCGCTTCATCAAATTTGATGAAAGAAGTAGCCAACCACACCAGACCGGCATAACCTGCACCGCGCACCAGAAAACAGATTTGAAACCAGTGAAGCATCTCAGGCTAAACATCAGAACCATATCTCTACAAACATACCTCCAAATGCATTGATCGCCTCTGTTCAGCACATTCGACCAAAGAATATACAGTAAAGACCCTGTCACGACATCGACGAGGCTTAACGAATGCCAGAGAGGATAGACACAAGGATCTCTTTTTCTTTCCTTCGACAAGGGCGCTAAGGTTTTGCATAAAGGAAAACGTTAAAGTTTCAGGGACAAAAGTAAATAATTTCTTCTTTATATATGATAATGACTTTATTAATGTAATTTCACGGTCTGAAAGACTAATTTAATCGTAGCCTAGTGATTAAAGTTTAAATGCTTCTACATCCAGATCCGGGGTTCGAATCATATGCTATGCAATTTCTTATAGATTGTATATTATAGGAGGTCCAAGTTTCAATTTCCAGAGAAAATGATTTATTAAAAAATTATGTAGACTACGGAAGAAAGACTTGCAATGGATTTTCAACATGGTGCAACTAAATCTGGCCAGACGTAGATCTTTATATGACAGGTCAGGTGCATGTGCAGTTAGGCATATATCCTCATAAGACATGTAGTATTGTCAGTTGCAGAATCGTCTATATAATCTTTTTTATAATTGTAATATCATAATAAATCAACTTTAAAAAAAGAAAGACTAATTCAATCGATGTACCGTACACTTCTTAAGTATGTTTTTAATTGGTAATTCGTAGAAATTTTGGCAATTTGTACATAAATAAGCAGTTAATACGGTCTAGTGTCAGTTTTGAATGGATCAATGTCTCCGGATCCAAAAAGTCTTCTTATTTTCAGCCTCTTATAAATATCATAAGATAATTTATCTCATGAGTGTAACAATTCCTTAGTTCGTTTGTTGAATTCTTCTTAAACTAAAAAAACAGTTTAGGTTAGTTCCTATACTGCTTTTTTTTTTGTTTACTTTATTTCACCTGCTTCGATTAAAATTGATACTGATTGACCTGAAAGACTACGGAAAAGTGTATGTTTCCACCTATTTTCCATTTTCAAACCAAAAATCTCTGCATTTGTAAATAGTAAATACTGACTAATAGTTATGCCTAAGCCAACAAAGAGTTCGTACAATGAATTTATAATATGTCGTTTGAAAACACATAAGTATACCTTTTTCTGCTGTAACTTTAATTTTTAGTAGCCTGAGGTCTATTCTCAAAAAGTGAAAATCAGATTAATTTACACAAAATGGTTTCTCCGTTTGTTTTTAATAAATTCCTGCAACAACTTTTTCAAAGAAAAATAAATGTTTGTAAAGATGATATATGTAATATGTAAATACCAAATATCTAATCTGTAGTACATTTCATTTTATTAGTTCTTCACCGTTTAATGCTAAATTAGTTTGATTACTAATTGGCGATGTTATAGGAAGAAGACAAAAAATGGGAGGAGGGGCGAGGGGGACCCCAGACAGCGAGATCTTCAGCATTTCTGGCCCCTCACATCTTACCTCTATTGATTGGTAACCTTTCAATTTTGATTCCGTACAGATCCTTTTTTGTCAAATTCAGTACACATCCTTTTGTAATCCTTTATGCACTAAAGTCCAAATCGTATGGCGAATAAAATACTGACATGTGATGAAAAATAATAAAAAAACAATAAGATTCTGACATCATATGTTTTACAATTTAAAGAAAAAACGAAAAAATGCAGAAATAAAATTAACAGTATTAACTGGTTAATATCTATTTATTTTCTATGTAAAATACAAATCCTATTTTTTTCTTAACTACACCCATGATCCACTATCTTTGAAACTGTTTATCATTTTTACTTGCAATCAGATAGTGTAAATTTTTAAATCTACTAAATCGAATTTAAATCTTCAAAAGCTCCGTCGTTTTCTTTAAATTTTCAAACTCTAACCAGATAAATTCAACACAATACAAAAAAAACTAACCCACACCAAAATAGTTTCTGGCCAACGAGGGCACAACAATCATCTTTGAAAAAGATTTCTTTCAATGAAATAAGAAAAGGAAGAACACAAATATAATGATTGATAGGCGTACTGCAAAATTGGGAGATGAAAGTTAAGGCCAAGGTTAGTGAAACAAAAAATGTTTCATACTCTCCAAAATATGTCAATAATATTTTCAAAATGAACTAAATCAATTATCGATTTTCTGAAATATATTTATTTGTTGTCATGGTGATGCTTCAGAGAAGGAGAGCAATAGAGTCTCTCCTTAAACACACGTATAAAACCCCTAAGACACTTAAGAAGTATCCACTAGAAGAAAAAAAAATTGTAGGGATGACTAGAAAACAACAAATGGGATTTAAGAAATTCAGGTGGCAGAAAAAACGAAAAAATTCAAGTATGCTCTATAGATCAAAACCAAACGAAAAAATTCAGGTCTGCTTACAATCTTAAAGGAATGTGGTGATATTACTTTTGTTAACTTCTGGAACAATATATATATTTTTTATATTTTATATTTTTAGATTTTGTTATAAACAAAAATGTCTAGCAATTATAGAAATGAAATAAAGAAATGTAAAAGAGTACAAAGAAAGAAAACAAAAAAAAAATACATAAGAGAAGAAGGAAACGATAAAAAATATTAACTTCAACTATCTACAAAATTAAGATTAGTATTTTAATTGTGATTTTATGCAGCCGGTATGTTTTCTCTCAATTTGATTTTTCAAATGTAATAATATTATTTGGATTTAGAAAAGCAATTAACATATAACTATTGGAGATATAAACAACAAGCTTTTAATTTTCTTTTTAAATTTACCGATAAATACCCTTCAAAATAACATTTATTTTCTTGTAACTTTTATAACCTCAAAGTAATATTTATTTTCATCGAAGTTCACAAAACAATGTTCGTGCTTAGCACGGGAAATAAGACTAGTAATTTATATATAAAAAACACGCAGAAAGCAATGGTTGAAGAACGTGCTTTAAGACTACTAGACCAAAGCCGTTTAAAAAAAAGGACTACTAGACCAACCTGAAAAAACATGGTTTTAAACGTCGAAAAGTATTGTTTTGTGACTGTATATATCTAGGGTCAACTTCTCACCTCGCTGCTAGCCGAATGTTTGAGATAGTTGGCCGACCAAAAAAAAGATTCTCATAGTTGAAGCCTGAAGAAGTGGAATCCAAACGAGTCTTTTTTTTTTTGTTAAAGGAATTTAAACGAGTTTGTGAATTGATGTAGATGTAGAAGACAAATTACACAGCACAAAGCGATATAAAGTTTTTTTAGGATAGACCATGAAGTTTTTTTTTAAACGAGTTCCGTGCACGAGTTTCTTAATAAATGTTAAACTTTGGGAATCAATGTCGATACAGATTCTTTTTTTTTTGGCATCACGATAACTCATTTAAAATTAGAAAAAAGATTTATCTCATCTCTGTTCGGATTCTAAATTTGTTTTTTTTTAATATAAATAGGACTGACTCGTACCATCGAACTTCAGTGGCAGCAAGTTTGGTAAAAGGAGTTTACACATTGGAACGGGACAGGCAAGAGAAACTGATAGGTTCGAAATCAAGAGCCAAGCCTTGGTGGGACTTTTTCCACTTCACTTTACTCGAAATCTTAATCGACCAACAAGAGGACTGCATATACGGTGCAGTTTTCGAATACGCGCTATTCAATCTTTACCAAAATGCCCCTGGTGTGAAATTACCTCCGCGTTATGTGATTGCGTTCCGTGGTACGAACCTAGGAGCCGAAACCTTGGTGGGTGATGTGAAACTTGACCTCCGATGCGGCTTTAACACCCTCCATAGAGCCGCCAGGCTTGAGCACGCTATAGAAGCAATCAAAACTATGGTGGTCAAATACCGGGAACCAGCTATGTGGCTCGTTGGACACTCTTTGGGAGCCGGACTAGCCTTGGTGGCTGGAAAGTCCATGGTAAAAGATGGCACCCTCCTCGAGGCTCACATATTTAACCCGCCTATCTCGTCTATTCCTTTAGAGAAGCTACTTCGGAGCAAGAGGCTTAAAGGTATGTGTCGGATCGCCGGGAGTGTCGTCAAAGCCACCCTAGCCATGGTCTTGAAGGATCTTCAGGTAAATAATTAATCATTTCAAGAAATTGAAATGATTGCTCTATAATATCCAGTACTAGTTTAAATGCTAAGAAAATCAATAGGTCTTTTCTTGAATTTTTTTGTCTTTAATTATCACAACAGGTTCAAGAAGACGATCCAAAGATAGCATCGTGGATACCTTATTTATATGTGAACGCAGAAGATCCAATTTGTTCAGAATACATTGGTTACTTCAAACACAAAACCGTCATGTATATGATCGGTGCGAGCAAAATCGAGAGAATCGGTTCGAGAAGCTCACTTAGGAGGAGTCTATGGGTCGGAAAAAGAGGAACATCATCATCGTCGGATTTGTCAACTGAACCTATTCACCTTCTTCCATCAGCCAATATGACGGTAAACAGGAACAAACCGACTAAG
This sequence comes from Brassica rapa, assembly GCF_000309985.2. NCBI lineage: Eukaryota > Viridiplantae > Streptophyta > Magnoliopsida > Brassicales > Brassicaceae > Brassica > Brassica rapa. The sequence goes on along the minus strand of NC_024796.2, from coordinate 16,473,873 downwards.
TCTAAGTCAGCTCACGGGCTTCACCAATGGTGGGAGCAAGACTCGGCCCTGAGGGCAAATTGGGAAATCTGCTGCGTTAGGCCCTGCTCTGAAGACAAATCGGTAAAACTGTTGAATTAGTCTCTGTATTGGGTTTTAAATGGCTCGACGACTAGTATATCTACCCCGAACTCAGAACCCTTTATCTATCTTTGTACATTTTGTCTTCTTCTTTTTTCCATTTCATATGTCTTTCTTTCTCATGTCTTGTTTTTAATGTGTTTGAATATTTGTCCATGTAATTGTTAATAATTGTTTTCTTGAATCTATACTTATGTCTACAGAACAAATTAAAGATAATATAATGCTACATTCGTATGATAAGTAATTAATCAAAACATACCATTTAGCCATCGCTGTCAAGGGTTGCCACCATCACAATAATGTATCCTATCCATTTTAAATTAAATGTAATGTGCAGCTCATTAGTTTGTTTTAGTGCCGTGTGTCATAATCGAGATCCAACCCCTTATAGTGCATGCATGTTGCTGACATTTCTTACTAGTATGTCTTCGTGCCTTGTGTTACAATCCAGATTCTACCGTTGTAATGCATGCACACTGGCATTAGATAAGAAACAACGAAATAGAGGATGTATATAGTTCACTTTTTATATATATTTTTGCAATGGGAAGAAAGTTCTTCTGAACATTATTCATCTTGCCGATTATATTTTATTTCTATTTGATTTACAGAAATAAAATCAAAACTAGACTTCATCCGTGCATGCAGGTGTTATTTTAATTTGATTTATATAACGTTTATAATTGTTTTCAGTTAGTTCACATTTCTATATGTTTGACCTTGTTCATAATGTATTGTTGTTAGATTTATAAATACTTGATATATTATATAAGTTAATTATTATTCAATTGGATCAGTTATATTATTGTATTTGTTTATATTTTTTTTTAAAACCATATTATATTTTTATAAATTTAACAAATTAGTCTATTTTAATAATTACTGTTATATTTTTTTTTTCCATATCCGAATTATTTTATGGCTTGAAATTTTCTATTTTCTTGCAAATTAGTATGTCTCACCATTTATTTTATATGCTAAATAAATGTCAACACTCATAAGTTTTATTAATTTGATGCGAATTTTTTAACTTTAATGAATTATTCTAAAACTTTAAATATATTTGTGTAATTAAATGTATATCATATGTGTTTGCTAAGAGTAGAGATTAATGAAATTGAGTTTCTTTCAAAAAAAAAAAGAGATTGAAATTGAAAGATTGACATCTCTTTCGTTTATGTCGTAGTCTTATAAAATAGCATCCATCAATAGCACCAAAATCACTGATTTTGAGAAAAAGCAATCTGCAATTATTATTGAGAAAGAGAATATGGACGAGGTGAAAGCAAAGCTGGACAGTGTTCACAAGTTTCTTAGTAAGCAGGTTTGCTTAGTAGAGGATGTAGATATAGAGGATAGAGTAGAGGAGGATGTGAAATTCATCGGTGGAACTAGATTTTAGAGGTCTGAAAACAAGGGTGGGAACTTCTATGACAATGGACAGAGGAGTAATTTCAACCATAGTTCGCAATACCAGAAACCCTAGAACCAGAACTATAGCAGCAACAACAACATGAGTTATGGAAACTCATCTTACCAGAAGCCACCACCACAGACTCAGGAGAGCAAGATCAAAGCAATGTTTGATCGGGTGCTTGAAGTACAACAGAACCTGGCGGTGGACTTCAATGGAAAGATTAATTCTGTCTACAACAACCTGAACATAAAGTTTGAAACTTTGAGCACTCATCTGAAGAAGTTGGAGATGCAGGTTGTTCAGACAGGAGAAGCTGTTAAGAAGCAAGAAGCTTTAGAAAGGGGGATAAGAGATGATGCACCACGTGAATGCCATCATTGATGATGATTTCTATCAAGTGGTGAAACATGAGAAGCTGCAAGATGGAGATTTCGAATTAGAAAGCTCGATGAGTTTCGGCGGATCACATTGGTGTCGACCGATGCCAGACTTAGGACATCGATCGACAGACTTCAACCAAAAACCGATCGACAAGCTTTCCAGAATATCAATCGACGACACATTTAGAGTCGGTTGCACTGTGCAATGCCGTGAGGATCATGACCCACGAGGAGTTCGCAGCAAGACACCTACATCCGCCCAGCCCTTTATGTATTAACATCGATCGACAAACTGAGACAGTCGTTGATCGAAAACCTCCAATACCCATCGATCGACGAGCACCTCTCACATTTCGAGTGCAGATGCCAAAGATTGACAGAGCACGAATCAATGCACTCAGATCACAATTGAAACCTTCAGCTAACCCACCAGAGACTACCAGTACACATTCAGAGGATGCACCAGAGCCTATGGAAGTTGATAAGGATCCTATGGGGAGAACCTTGAGGAAGAGAAATGAAAAAGTTGCTAAGAATCTAAAGAGGGGAGCTAATGAGAAGGTGATGGAAAGTTTTCTTAAGAGAGTCCTTAGAATTCCACTGGAGAAACCATTCGAGGAGGCCTACTTTACCCACAGATTGTGGATGTTCTTCAAAGAGAACAAGGAGACTGAAGAGGACATTAGGAGAATGTTCCATCAGGTTAGAGAAAAGATGAAAAATATGATCACACTGAAGAAGAAAAGTGATCCTAGGAAGTGTGCAATACCATATCTGGTTAAAGGTATTGAGTTCCCACATGCATTGTGTGACACATGGGCATCAGTCAACATCCTACCTAGAGTTATGATAGACCATCTAGGTCTAAAAGTGGAGCCTTCCAAAAAATCGTTCACTTTTGTGAATTGTTCTCAGAGGAACTCAAGAGGAATTGTCAGAGATCTTGAGGTGCAGAATGGTAATGCCCTCGTTCCAATTGATTTCCATGTCTTGAATATCAGGCTGAATTGGAACTCGTCTTTATTGCTTGGAAGATCATTCTTGTCAACAATAGGAGCAGTATGCAACATGCAAACCAACTAGTTGTTCTAACACTCTTAGACCTGCACGCCTACTATGATCCAATCTCGGTTACAAAGCCACAGACGCCCTCCAGAAGAGTCGATGATTCAGGACTTATAGCAGCATGTCACTGTAGAGCTGAGTACGAGACAGAGTACTCCATGTTAATCGAAACTCACACCCCCACATCGATCGACAGTGTTAATCGTTCGATCAACAAACACATATAAGAGTCGATCGACAGTAGTCTAGACGATGTGATAGATGATTTTCCAAGAGGTTATATTGAAGGTTGGGAGAATGACTACTACAATCCCACCTTTGTAGTAGCTACTACAGACAGAGATGATCTGCATACATAGGAGTATGATGAGAATTATGAGGAGGAACGAGCTACACAATATCGAGGTATTTGTGCTGAGGAAGATAGACTTCTCCAGCATTCCTATGGGATAAGGAATGCGACGTCGATCGACAGAAGAATCATAACATCGATCGACACTCATCATCACCAGACAAACCACAGACGAGCATCGACCGACATTGCCTACTACACATCGATCGACAGTGGAGTCGACCATACAAAAGAAAGAGACCATTCAATTGGCAGTTGGGCAGATGATCACTATCACGAGAGCTATGCAGTAGAAACTGAAACACATGAGCCAGGAGCAGACGAGTTACATGAAGGGTTCACCACTAAAGAACAGCTCAACCACCAGGAACACTCAGATATAAATTTATTCTTTGAGGAAGCTTGTGGAAGAGGCACTTTTTTCTCTCGCCCTTTCACCAGAGCTAAACGCCCATCGATCGACAACAAAGCTTAAACATCGATGACAATCGTCCAAAGACAACATCCACTGTAAGCGAAAAACCTAAACAGAATAATAACCATCTAATATCGGATGAATTTGGTATTTTCATGGATTCAGAAGGCTATGCAAGAAAAATGGATAGACATGCATTGCAAGTATCCAGAGAAGACATTGCAGACATTCTTCAGATGGCTAATGTAGCAGAAAATATCTTCGTGCAATAATGCAACACTCCAGAGCACCAGAGGAGAGTTACAAACGAATCCTACAACAGAGCTTGTGGAGTAGATGATCGTTTCAAGCCAAAGTATTGACAGCATACTCGATCGTCGATCGACAGACGCCCAGAGTTTGGGAAAAGAGCCTATGATCGTGATGGAGTAAGGAGATTCCACTGGGAATAGAAAAATGAGTATGGAGTCTACAGAGATGAGCATGGACATGCACGAGTTGTAGATGGACACATCATCCATGTGTCCAAGGATGATATTAGAAATCATATGGAAATAGCCTTAATGGATGAGCACATCTACATATGTCTTCCAGAACATGAAAGATCATTCACACAGACCAAGCTGGTATTAGAAATCTACACCAAAGATGAGATCAGTGAAATGCTTTGTGGAAACTGTGGAGCTCCAGGAAAGAATGAAGATGACTTTCAGATGAAGCTTGATGGTGTCTACTACTTATTGAATGACATCATTAGTTGGTTGACTACATGATTGGAAGAGATGAGGCAAGACATAGCCAGAATGCAGACAGAGCGTGCGGCTGAAGCAAATACACTACAGTCGATCGACATAAACTTCTCAACATCGATCGACGATAACCCATTACCATCAATCCCAACGAAGTCTATACAAGATTCTTACACTAGAGCAGAACTTGATCAGATAGTACAAGCGATCTATGGAACTCTGGGAGCATCAAAAGAAAGACTCGACATGAGATGTGATGACATATATTTCCCATGGAACAACACCATCAGTTCTTTGACTTCTCAGATAGAAGCAATGCATAGGGAGATAGCTAAGATTCAGAGATACATCGCGAGTCATTCAGAGGCATCAACATCGATCAACAGATGGATCAACATATCGACCGACAGTCATAACGAAATGTCGATCGATGAAGCCACACCAACAGACCGAGGACAGCTAGTAACAAAGGTAACATCAGACATGTCAGATGTTAATAACCATGGAAAGGAGATCTCAGATGACACATACGCCTCACTTGTGAGAAATCAGTTCGACCTTGAATGTCTTGGAGACATATTGCAGAAGATAGAGAATGCAACTGCAACAATGAATGACAAATGGCGCAGAGGAGACAAGGCAATGTGAGACTTCACTGGTACATGGTTCAACAAGAGCATAGAAGAGATTGAGATTTGCTTCCCAGCAAGTACCAGCTTTTCACATTACTAGCCAAATCACCTCCAAAGTCAAGCTAAATGACTATAACAGACCGTTGAGTGGGATGCAACCCAATATTAGGTAATTTCTAATTGGGTTTTATTTGTTTAGTACTTATGTTAGTTTTCAATTTTTGCAGGTCATAAAAAAAAAGATTCGAGTAGACGATTGCCAAGAATATCGACCGACGAAACACTGCCGGCATCAATCGATAGAACATCACGTGTTGCAACCGATGACAACATCTTGACATTGATCGACATCTATTCCGGTCTGGTATATCATTCTAATTTGTTACATTGAGTCCTTTTTCTTTAGTTATCACCATAACTCCGACTGAATTTACACTGGGACAGTTAAGTTTAAGTGTCGGGAGAGGTTTACTGATATTAGTTTATTTCATGAACCTTATTTAAAATGTTTTCAAATAAGTTTTTATTGAGTCAAGAAGAGGACAATGAACTTATTGATTTTGCTTGTTATCTAACCACACAATTCTAGACTTACTAGTTGCAGATAGCACTAAGATACTAAAGTGGATCAACATGTCAAATATGTCACACTTGCTGAGAATGTTTGATGGAACCAAAGCTGACCTCCAGCCTAACTGAACTCAACTTTGCTTGTCTTGGGGCTTGGCATACATGAGATCAGATTTTTCAAACAAGTCTGAAAGGTAAAACCTTGTGTAGATTTATCACCCTCTCTCTATTTTGAAATTTAGTATTAATATATATATATATATATATATATATATATTTATAGATAATAATTTAGGAAAATAATCCGAACATGACTTAGTGGCTACAACCATTAAGGTTTGATTCATAAGAATTCAATAGGTAAAGGATTAGAACATGACTTGGTGGCTACAACCATTAAGGATTGATTCGCAAATAATCCTAGGATATATGTCAAAAAGAAGTGAAACATGATTTGGTGGCTAAAACCATTAAAGTTTGATTCATGGAAGCATGTCCAATATTGGTCAATGTTTTTGCAATAAAGCACATTTTGATTGAGAGAGAAATTAGTAGAGAGAGAGGAAAGAAACTCTTATTTACCTGCAGGTCCAAATACTTGTTTGAGCATCCTTGCATCCTGTGATCGATACTCCCAAGGTAAAGCCTACACTTTTATTTATGCAAGAAATGAGGTTGGTAGGGGGATTGTCAGACAGGATTTGCTAACTTGTTGACTAGGTGAATTTGGTTGCTAGACTAGGATATGGTATATTATGCTTCTGAGACTAAGCTTTCCTAAGGTGATGATTATGAGTTTTAAATATGTGATTCCCTGCTGTTTTCAAACCTCTTTCAGAGAGATTACATGTATGTTTTGCTTGAGGACAAGCAAAATGGTAAGTCTGGAGGAGTTGATAGACCATGGATTTTACCCATTTTTACTCATGGTTTATAATGTTTTAATAACTAATTACTATATTCTAGAGTCTATTTACTATATTTATAGGTTCAAGAGTGTGTTGGAAGAAAATGATGATTATGGAGAATTTTGGAGATAAAAGCATCTGAGCTGACCGTCGAGCAAGACTAGAGGTCGACATTTAGAAGAAATAATCGATCGATGTTCACATCGTAACATCGATCGACACTGAAGCGCGTATAATCATGTTTTGGTCCAAGCCGGCTTAGAACCCAAGACTTCACCAATTTACAAGATTATCCCTGACGAGTTTTAACCTAATATTTATAGCTTGCCAATATGTTAGAGGCAAAAATGTGCTTTCTTGTTTTCTTATTTTCACAGCAAAAGTTTTCTAGGATTTTAGTAGAGTTGGAGAGAAGATCTAAGGAGATTTGTGATTGGAACTCGATTATTATCTATCTATCTATCTATGCAGTTTTCTTACATTATCATTACTACTATGAATTGCTTAGCTATGTTTTAGTAGTTCTATTGTTAGGTTTAGGGTTTAAATATGTTATGAGGGATTTACCCCAACTATAGATTGCTAGTTGTGATATTCATCATTATGATTGTCATTAATGCATGCTTCTAGTTTAGCTAGCTAAAAATTGACCTAGGAGTTGTAGACTCAAGCCATCATTTGCATCTCACCTGAATCTGTCAATATTGAGTTAGGATGCTTTAGTAAGGCAAAAGCTGATCTAGGAAGTCCAATGAGCATTATTCAACCCCTGCGTAAAGCTTGACTAACGCTCATCGATCGATATTCCTTATAGAATAATCGATCAACAGTGAGACAAGCGTATCGATCGATATTCCTCTAGAATCATCGATCGACACTTCATCTGGTCAATAGACAAACCTAGAAAGCGAACGCCGATCAGTTTGTTATTAAGAGTTTGAGCTCTATAATATCATGCATACAACTATTAAACGTCTATAGAATTGTAATCCTGATTACCTCAATAGAAACTCTAAGTCTAGCTATTTCATCTAAGTACCAAAAATCCAATCAAATCAACCAAGCAACTATCTTGCTCACATCCTGCTTATTTACAGTAAACATAATCAACATAGCTTAATTACCCTCATTAGATTTATTAGGTTCTCTAGGTCCTTGTGGATTTGATCCCTAAGTACTACAGTAGAACCTCTTATTTGAGAGAATAATTCACTGTTTAGGATAATTTGAGTGAGATCACCGAGAACTTTTCAGTTAACGGTTGAGTGGCCACGGGCCTGGTAAAAGTCGCAGAAGACATTCTCATCGTAATTTGGATTTTGGGTCCATGTGTTACCCGTCGTTCAGCCTTGCTCCGATCTGGAGTTGATGGCGTAGTTATGTGCTCCATGGGTCCCTTCTTCCCCGCGATGGACGTTTTTTTTGTTTCTAGGGTTTTTCATTTTCGACTTTTGATCCGACCCAGGATCCTTTGACGGCGTCTTGGTCTTCTTTTGCGACAAGACCTTCGTCTCCTCCTTGATGATTATGTAGTTTGTGGCTTTGTGGAGCGCATCCTGGATCGTAAGCGGCTTCTCCAACGTTATCCACTTCCCGACCTTTGACTTTTACCAGAGCGTCTTTCAGAGCACGCCTATGGCCACTTTGTCGCTTATTTCGCTGACTCTAGCCATAACGGTCTTGAAACATTTTATGAAATTGCAGAGAGACTCGTCCTCTCCCTGGGATAGGCTCCAGAGGTCGATGTCGGAGGTTTATCGATTTATGAACATAGAATATTGCTTGATAAACTCCGAGGCGAGTTGGCGGAAACTTTCGATGGAATTTTGCCTAAGGCGGGAGAACCACTCGAGTGTTGCTCCTCGGAGGTTCTCGACGAAGAGGCAGCATTCGCCAGCATCTCTTTCGCTTTCTCTAAACTTGGCTCTCCCGTGCCATAGGATCGGTTGTACCGTCGTAAGGTGTCACTTTGACCTTTTCGGGATCTGAAACCCTAGTTTTGGTGATGTGAGTAGTGAATGGAGTTTTTCAAGCCTCCTCGAGCAGTAGATCGATTTCAGGTGCGGTGTTAGTAGCGTAATGGATCTGAGATTTCACCTCTCTAACTTCTGCTACCGTTTTCATGAGATGATCTCGGAGATTGCGAATCTCGGAGTTCTCGCTAGCAGATTTCTGACCTTGTCGACGTTTGCCGCGAGTGTTTCGAGTTTGTTCCTCGGCCAGTTCTTTATGTTTGTCCTAGAAGACGGCTTCTTCTTCTTCGGTTATAAGGTTGTCGAACTGGGAATCGTTCTGAGCCGCACGAATCCTTGTGCAATGTGGATGCATGTCTGCGTCTTCATCCATAGGCTCGGACTGAATGCTAGAATCCACATCAACGCGTTCGATTTCTCTTTCTTATTTATCTTTCTCGATAGGGGAAGATCTCCCGGTTTTTTCGTGTTGGCACGGGAGTGATTTCGTTGGGATTTTGTCGAGACGGTATTGGGGAATAATACTCAGGTACAGACCCTAGGCAGGACACCGGCCTCTGGGTCCCCGCTAGGAAGTACTCTGGGTCCGGTCCGAGGGACCACCCCCTTCCTCCGAGAAAAAGGAAAACTTCTGATAGAGTAAACCTTCCATATTTCTGAATATGGAAGAGTTTAACCTACTCAAACCGATGAAGTCCGACCTCAAGACAACTATATAAGGAGGGCTTAAACCCTAAAGCAACACATCGACACTTCCATGCTTAGAGATTAGAGTTAGACGGCTATAACTAGGGTTTATACACCAATCATTGTAGTTCCAGCTTCTTTACTCAATAATACATCTATTCAAGTCTATTTCACTCAAATTCATACGAAATCAATACTAAATATCAGCCTTATCCATCGTTATGTAGTACTCACAAAGATCCTACACAAAAATCCCATAATAGTTTGGCGCTATAAGGAGGGGAGTAATCTAAAGTATGTGATAATGGCGGTGGATGAGCAGAACGAGCTACCCGAAGCTACTCCAAGAGACGCAGAGCTCCAAAGGCAACTCGATGGTATACAAAGACAAGTAACCGAGCTAAACAGAGCTCGAATAGAAGTTGCAGAGAACCCCGAGCTCTCCTCAGAAGTCCAGAACTTGAAGGAGAAGCTCGATGAGCACTCCAAGCAATTGGAACAGAGCGCCGAGAAGCTCATCCAGCTTGAATCGGAGAATCTAACCCTCCAAAACGAGAACCAAGCCCTCAATACGGCAAGTAACAAGAGGCGTCGATTTCGGACTCAGATCTGACCCATGCCAACTCTGGAGACACTTAACTCCTGGACATTCACAACTCTCCCGCCTACGACATCGCAAGGAGACGCATCAACGCGTGAAAATACTAATGGTGCCCAGACCTACGACATAGAAGACAATGAATCTGAATTGGAACCTGACAAGGAAGCACTGGAGGGAGCGACAAAGACGAAATCTCCCATGGTTGCTTACCTGGAGCAGATGTTCTCCAAGAGGTTCGACGCCATGCAGTCCATGGTTGAAAGGCTCCCAGGGGTAGCTCCCCCCATCCGGAAGAGTAACCCTGATTCCTACGCCGATACTTCTTTCACGGATGAGATCACCCTGATCGAGATGCCCAGGAAGTTCTTCTTTCCCAACATAAAGGCGTATGACGGCACCAGCGATCCGGACGATCATGTCGTCTAATACAGACAAAGGATGCTCTCCGTAGCATTCTAAAAGGAATCGCGTGAAGTTACCATGTGCAAAGGATTCGGCTCAACTCTGACTGGACCCGCCTTGCAGTGGTACATCAACCTACCATCAAGGTCCATAGCCTCCTTCGCTATCCTCAGCGAAAAAGTTCATGGAACAATTTCGCTAGCAGCAGAGACTTAGAGAAAACCTCTGATGGTCTATACGAAATCTTCCAGCATCGGACGAAACCCCTGCGAAGCTACATAGCCCATTTAAATGAAAAGAAGGTGGCCATTCCCGAATGCAGCATCCCCACTGCCATCTATGCCTTCAAGAGAGGCTTACTCCCCAACAGGAACCTCTATAAGGAGCTGACCAAGTACCAGTGCAAGACCATGGAAGACGTCATGTCCCGAGCCTGGGCTAAAGTAAGACCCCAAGGCGGTCAGACCGGAACGAACCGAGCAAGACGAGAAATCCTCTCCAAGACCAGCCAGGGATTCCGGGAACAAAAACCGGGCAGATATCAGAACCGGCCGATCGAGAAGGCAGAACGGATGGCAGTGTCCACGGGGTCAGACATCTCTCACCTCTCCATCTAAAGGCCAGAGCTGATCAACATTCTGAGGAAGATGTGCCAACAGGTTAAGTGGCCTTAGAAGATGAAAGCACCCGATTCTTTCTGGAACCCTGGTCTCTGGTGCAAATTCTACCGAGACCACGGTCACAAAACGGAGGACTGTGTCGTACTAAGGATCAAGGTCAACGAATTGCTCAAGAAAGGGCACCTCAGGGAGTTCCTTTTCGAAAAGGCCAAGAACCATCTTAGCAAGGAGACAATCAGAAATCTCATTGAAGTTGCTCTTGTCTCGCCACCTCGACAGGACCGAGTGATCCATGTCATATCAGGTAGTTCGAAGATCAGCAGTGTAAGCCACGCAGCCGCGAAGAAAAGCACCTGGAACGCCAAGCATGGCCTAGAGGAAGCCAAGCCGAAACGCCCGCTCCTGGATACGGACGAGATAAGCTTCACAGCCAAGGAGCAGAAAAGGGTTCTCACCCCACATCATGACGCCCTGGTCATATCGCTAATTGTAGCGAATTGCCTGGTAAAAAGGATACTGGTAGATAATGGAAGCTCCGGCAACATCATCTTCTAGGCCGCATACAAGGATCTGGGACTGGAGAAAAACGCTCTTACTCGGAGGATAACTCCACTCATAGGATTCATCGAGGAAGTCAATCAGACTACCGGAGAGGTGACCCTCACGGTATACTCTAAAGGGATCAACATGTCAACCAAGGTTCTTGTCGTTGACTGCGATTCATCCTACAACATGATACTGGGATGGCTCTGGATTCACGACATGGAAGCCGTCCCTTCAACTCTTCACCAGATAGTGAAATTACCTACACCCTGGGACATAAGAGCAATCCGAGGGGATCAGGAGTATTCCCGCTCCTGCTACCAGACTACTTTGAAGGGAAAGACCAAAGTCTTATAGCAATTACAGAGCAAACCCTCTCCTCATCACACCGAGGAACCGGAGGTCGAAGAAATGAACGACGTGCCATTGGTCGAAGGGGACCAAACCTGACATCTCAAGGTCGGCTCCAAGCTAACCGAAGGGATAAGGAAGAGGTTAATAGATTTCCTCAGATCTAGCTTCGACTGAGGACCAGGAGAAGACGTCCTTCATGACATCCAGAGGGATCTATTGCTTCAAAGTCATGCCCTTTGGTCTAAAGAATGCGGGATCGACCTACCAACGGTTGGTGAACATGATGTTTGCGGACAAGATAGGGCGAACCATGGAGGCTACATCGATGACATGCTGGTCAAATCCCTCGAGGTTGAAGACCACATATCTCACCTGCAGCAAGCCTTCTCCACTCTCCGAAAGTACAACATGAAGCTAAGTGCTCATTCGGGGTCAGTTCCAGCAAGTTCATCGGGTACATTGTAACCCACCGGGGCATTAAAGCCAACCCAGAGCAAATCAGGACCATTCATTTGATCCCTTCCCCGAAGAACGACAACGAGGTCCAAAAGCTAACAGGAAGGATGGCAGCCCTGAGCAGGTTCATCTCCAGGCTCTCCGAAAAATCTTACGCCCTCTTTTGGACCCTTAAAAACCCAAAGAATTTTCAATGGACGAATGATTGCGAGTCCGCTCTCCATGAACTAAATGCATATCTCACCTCCTTTTCTATAAAATTGGTCCTTCACAAGCTTGAAATATCGGGATGCCTAGTGAAATGGGCTGTGGAACTAGAGGAATACTATGTAATTTTTCGACCAACCACAACTATAAAGTCACAGATCCTGACAGAATTTGTGGTTGAATTCTCCCCTACCTTGCTCCTAGCTCTGGAGCAAGAAGTACGCCTCCAAAGCGAAAGAAAGGAAGAGGGAGAATGGATCATGCATTTCGACAGGAAAAACGGCCTCAAGGACTGTGAGGTGCAACTTCAGAGTAACCAACAACGAAAACGAATATGAGGCCTTAATTGCAGGGCTAACACTCGCCCATCAAATGAAAACAAAAAACATCCAAGTCTTCGGTGACTCCCAGCTGATAATCAACCAAGCACAAGGAAAGTACCAAACAAAATACAAATATAGTACTAACAAAAATTACATTTACTTCTAACCATATTTGTAAAGTTGAGGATAAGCCAGTTTTCTTTTATAATTTTCTGATCAACTATCTAACGGTAAATGAGTATGGATAGTACATAAAATTTATTCGTGTGTTATGATAGTCCGAGGCGTAGTGCGGGTTTTTAACTTGGATAAAAGTGGGTCAAGTTATTTTGTATAGTTGACCCGAAATGCAATTAAACGCACACAGTAAAGTTGCACTTGCAGGTTTGTTTATAAATTGGGATTAGGGAGTAATCAGTTACATGAAAATCTTTCACTCGATTTCGCATCTCTATCCTTGTCCAATCTCTCTTGGATCAAGGTTGAGAACAATCGTGAGATATGGTTGAGACGAGACGTAGCTCTTCCGCTTCCAAGCGTTTCTGCTCTTCCTCTTCATCCCCTGAACCGTCTTCTTCATCTCCACGCCCTTCCAAGCGATCTAAGGTCAAGATCGATGCGGCTCTGGAACCTGTGCGTTGCTTAGCTGATTTTGTTTTCTTCTTCTTTTGTTTTGTTTTGTTTCGAATCTGATAATTGGACAACCCAGGCGGCGGGGTCTACTTCGGCGGCAAGCGAGGAGAATCAAGGACCGGTTTCGGATCCTGGAGAGCCGGATCTTGGTTCCTCTGATCCGCTTGCGGAGAAAACTGTTGCCACTGATGTGCCGGTGATGGAGAATTCTCCTGAAGACGACGAAGTCTTGGCGACACCTACACTCGCAGGTGAGAGGTCGAAGGCGGGGAAGAAGCGGGCTAACGCTCCATGGGCGAAGCTACTTTCTCAGTATCCTCAGGTGAGTCTAGTTGCATCGTTATCTGTTTTATGTATACATGTCTGAGGGTTTTAGCAGTGTGCAATTCGCTTAGTCTTGTAAGGAAATGTCTTGTCTTATTCCGACAGTAGTATATTGTGCCTGTTCTTAGCAACCAGGACTCTGTTTTTCTATAGTTTTGAGTTTGAAAGTTTATTACATTTCACTTTATCTTTTTTAACTGTCCTGACTCCTGAAGTGTTTCTCTGCAATTTCAGAACCCTCACCGTATCATGAGGGGCCCTGTCTTCACTGTTGGACGCCTGGGTTGTAATTTATCTATCAAAGACCATTCCATGCCCAGCACCCTGTGTGAACTGAAGCAGGCTAAGGTAAAGGACATCTTCTTGGCATTTTTTTTTGGCTCAAAGAACAAAGGACGTTTGCTTACTTCATTATACTTGTGCAGCACGGAGCTCCATCCGTTGCCTCCCTAGAGATAACAGGGAATGGATTTCTCGTTCAGGTGAATGGCAAGTGTTACCAGAAAAGTTCTTGTGTTCATCTCCGTGGTGGTGACGAGGTGATCTTCAGCGTTTCTGGGAGACATGCTTACGTATCCTTTTTGGAAATTAATCGATTCCCTTATGTTATATATATTATAATGTTCTGGCCATTTGTTTTCACTTGCTTTCTACGAACTTTCCTTAACTGTTGTGTAGATATTTCAACCTCTCAAAGATGAAAATCTAGCTGCTCCTGACAAAGCTTCTTCAGTGAATTTATGTGAAGCTCGAGGTGCCCCTCATCTTGAGACAAGAGCAGGAGACTCCTCAGCTGGTGATGGGGCCTCTATATTGGCATCTCTTTCAAAGTACCGTAACTTACGTCTTCTACCACCAATTGCTAAATCTGCCAAAAGGCAGAAAAATCCGGAGGTTCCTGTGATACCTTCCAGCTGCAATGATTGCATTTCAGATACTGACATGAACGATGCTGATAGTGACAATGATGATGCTGCTATTACTTCTGTGGAGAAAGCTGCTGCTTCAACCTCTGACACTGCCAGTGAGGATCTTAATGCCGATGGCAGTGGATTGGATCCTTTTCAAGAAGACGATGGTGGAAACACTCCTGCTTCTGGTTATGAAGTTAGATCAGTCTTGGATATAAGGGGCATCTCTAAGTTGCTGGATGAACGGAGGGAAGTGAGAGAATCCCTTAGAGACTCTGACATTTCATCTACTATATCGACTAGACGCCAAGAGTTTAAGGATAGTCTGCGAGGAGGAGTACTCAAGGCTCAAGACATAGAGGTTTCTTTGGAAAAGTTCCCATATTTTCTGAGGTCTGGCTGCTATATATTATCTTAGATTTCTACCTTACATCTGGGTTTGATGGTTTGATAATTAATTGCTAAAAGAAATTTTGAATTCTCACAGTGCTACAACGAAGGATGTTTTGATAGCATCAATGTATGTCCATATGAATGGTGGAAGCAAGTTCGCAAAGTATGCATCAGACTTGCCTACAACGTGTCCCCGTATCTTGCTCTCTGGACCAGCAGGTAGGATGTTTCACTATAATTTTGCTGTGTCCATTTCTGTAGCCAAGTTTACCTTAGTATATATGAGGACTGATTATCCTACTTTCTAACCAAGTTTTACCATATGAAATATATTTAGGCTCTGATATATATCAGGAAATGTTGGCAAAGGCGCTTGCAAAAAATTTGGGGGCCAAAGTGATGATCGTTGACTCACTATTGTTACCTGGGGTGATCTTCTTTTCCCCCCTTAATTTATCTTTTCTGCTAGCATTTCAATGTTGTTCTATTTATTAAAACAATTTATTTTTATCTCGAGCAAGTGGGTATTAAGCTTAATGCTATAGCTGTCAGTGTCCAAGCTCTTTTATAATTAGTAGGTTTGGTCGGTTGATTTTTTACTGTTTCAATGGCTTCAGGGATCACCAGCCAGGGAAGCTGAATCTTCTAAAGAAAGTCCTAGGCGTGAGAGGCTCTCTACACTTGCAAAACGAGCTGTTCAGGATGCACAAGCATTGCAGCATAAGAAATCAACTTCAAGTGTTGACGCTGATATAACAGGTGGATCAACATTAAGTTCTCAGGCTTTGCCAAAGCAAGAAGTGTCAACAGCAACTTCGAAAAGTTACACCTTTAAAGCAGGTATGATAGTTTCAGTGATTTGATTGTTCACTTTCTTTGCTGTACTGAACAAGTACTTTTATCATTTTTAGGTGACAGAGTAAAGTTTCTAGGTCCGCCATCTTCTGCGGTTTCTTCTCTTCAAGGCTCACCACTTAGGTATTGCTATTCTTTAAGTTTTTATATCTGCTGTATTCAAAATTCAGCTCTAACACTTCTCCTACTATTTGCTTATAGGGGACCGACCATTGGTTTCCGTGGAAAAGTAGTCCTTGCATTTGAAGACAACTGTTCATCAAAAATTGGGATTAGATTCGATAGACCTGTGCCAGATGGCAATGATCTTGGTGGCCTCTGCGAAGAAGACCACGGTTTCTTTTGTGCTGGTAATTGGCGGGTTTTTTTAACTTTGGCTCAGTTAAAATATACTCCATTATTTTACTAATATCGTTCTGTGTGTGCAGCTAGCTCACTTCGGTTAGATGGTTCTTCTGGTGATGATGCTGACAGACTTGCCGTTAATGAAATCTTTGAGGTACAATTTACTCTATAAGTAACGGGAGAGTACTATTTAATTAGTCCTTTTAGGTATATGATTGTTTACTCGTACCATAGGTCGCACTTAGTGAGGGTGAAGGAGGGTCACTAATATTGTTCCTGAAAGATATTGAGAAATCGCTGGTGGGAAATAGTGACGTATATGCAACCTTGAAGAGCAAGCTCGAGAATTTACCGGAAAATATTGTTGTCATGGCCTCACAAACCCAGTTGGACAGCCGAAAAGAGAAAGTAGGAAACGTGTTTAATCTTATCTGTTTCTCTTGTGGTTCATATAGGCCATTTAAACTGTCTTTATTTGTATAGTTGATTGGAGTTTTGATGGTTCTTTTTCAGTCCCATCCTGGAGGTTTCTTGTTTACTAAGTTCGGCGGCAACCAGACGGCGTTACTAGATCTTGCATTTCCGGTATGATGACCTAACTTATCTTTGATTATTTTCCACTTTTGAAATTGCAGTTCATTTTTTTTGAGATGTTGAAAGTGATTTTTTCGTATCATCTGCAGGATATTGGTAAACTGCACGAAAAGAGCAAGGAAGCATCTAAATCAGTGAAACAAATAACTCGCCTGTTCCCTAACAAAGTCGCCATCCAGTTACCTCAGGTCGAAACCTTCATTCATTTCTTCTTGTATGGGTACATTTTTTTTTATTTTCTTAATTTCACTTTCTTATGCTCGTAAGACATAGTAGGATGAAGCTTTGCTCTTGGACTGGAAGGAGAAACTGGACCGTGATACAGAGCTTTTGAAGGTTCAGGGTAATATAACCAGTATCCTTGGAGTGAGCACCTTATCAAGTCCTTGAGCTATCTAAAACGTTCCTGTTTTCTCTTTTCTTTGGCTTATGTCTTTGTTAATATATATATGCCTACAGATCCTCACCAAAAACCGCCTGGACTGCCCTGACCTTGAAACCTTGTGCATCAAAGATCAAAGTCTTCTTCCTGAAAGTGGGCTTCTTTCACTTGTATTATTTTATTGTGTTCTTTCTGCTTTGATGTGCCGTTTGGGTGACTAACCAATTATTGTATATTTTCTAGGTGTTGAGAAAGTGGTTGGCTGGGCTTTTAGCCACCATCTTATGAACTGTTCCGAACCTACAATCAAAGACAACAAGCTTGTTATCTCAGCAGAAAGGTAAGCTTTCTTATATATTCTAAAATATTGTAAGCTAAAACACAGCGTAAATTTGAAAATAGCACTTTGGCATATGTTGTAGCATTACATATGGCCTGCAGATGTTACATGGGGTTCAGAACGAAAACAAGAGTCTAAAGAAATCCCTCAAGGTAAATATATTCTTAACTTTATATCTTTCTTTCTTAGTTATTTGGTAAGTTTCGGATCTTAGAGTTGCTTTGCTATGCTGTTTCAGGATGTTGTTACCGAGAACGAATTTGAGAAAAAACTCCTATCAGATGTGATTCCCCCCAGCGATATAGGTGTTTCGTTTGATGATATTGGGGCTCTAGAGAATGTGAAAGACACATTGAAAGAGTTGGTGATGCTTCCTCTTCAAAGACCCGAATTGTTTGGCAAAGGCCAGCTAACGAAGGTACCTTCCTTCGCTCACATGTTTGTTTCTCTCTCTTTACTGGACATCAAATATGTAGATTGCGTTTTATTGCAGCCTACAAAAGGTATTCTGTTGTTTGGACCTCCTGGTACGGGGAAGACGATGCTGGCAAAGGCAGTAGCAACTGAGGCTGGCGCAAACTTCATCAATATCTCAATGTCCAGCATTACTTCAAAGGTTTTCTTCCCACAACGATCTGAATATTTGTCTATGTTTTCTTTTTAAAAGATTGCATTTTGACCATCTAATATGAATGATTTGCAGTGGTTTGGTGAGGGAGAGAAGTATGTCAAAGCTGTATTCTCATTAGCGAGCAAGATCGCGCCAAGTGTCATTTTTGTTGATGAGGTATGTATGTGAACTATGATGAGATTAGAAAGCGTTCTCTGTTTTTCCTCTCCTTTGAATCGAATCTTTTATGCACTTTCTCGATCTGATGATTGCTGAACAAAATATTATATAGGTTGACAGCATGTTGGGAAGACGTGAGAATCCAGGGGAACATGAAGCTATGCGTAAGATGAAGAACGAATTCATGGTAAACTGGGACGGTTTAAGAACAAAGGATAGAGAACGAGTTCTGGTTCTCGCTGCTACCAACAGACCATTTGACCTGGACGAAGCAGTTATCAGACGACTTCCGCGGAGGTAAACCAACCAAACCAACCATCATTAATTAGTCTATACATTCTCTCTTAATGAACAATATTCCTCATGATGTAACTATTGCTGAGTCTCCGATGCATGCTTCTGTGCAGATTGATGGTTAATCTTCCAGACGCGACGAACAGATCAAAGATCTTGAGCGTTATTCTATCTAAAGAAGAAATGGCACCAGACGTTGATTTAGAAGCGATTGCAAATATGACAGATGGGTACTCAGGAAGTGACTTAAAGGTCTCTACTTTGTTCCTCTCTCCTTCAGACTCAATCTCCTTGCTCGCTCTGTAAAAAAGCTTACTTACATTCTCTCATTTGGTTGCAGAACCTTTGTGTAACTGCGGCACATCTTCCAATTCGAGAAATACTGGAGAAAGAAAAGAAGGTTTGGGTTTCCAACTTAGTGCATTTACTTACAGAACTCTCATCCTTGTCTTATATGCTGACTGCTGAGTGTTGTCTTGGTTGCAGGAAAAAACTGTAGCTGAGGCTGAAAACCGTCCAAAGCCTCCATTGTATAGCTGCACAGACATTCGTCCACTGACGATGAATGATTTCAAGGCTGCCCATGAACAGGTAGTTTGTTAAAAACCTCTTCTTTTTTATTTTGAGGTGTTTATATAAAATATAAAAAAAATGTGTCTTTTTTTTGTGCACTTTTTTTTTTTTTGTGCACTAAAAAAAAAAAAAAATGTGTCTAAATGATGTCAAATACATGTATATATAGGTATGTGCGAGTGTGTCTACTGACTCATCAAACATGAACGAGCTTCAGCAATGGAACGAGCTGTATGGAGAAGGAGGATCAAGGAAGAAGACTTCCTTGAGCTACTTCATGTAGTAGAAGAGATATTTGTTCGTTTTTTAAGATTTGTGTGTACAGAGAGAGAGAAGATTGTGTGTGTGTGTGTGTTGTTCGGTTTATTGTCTAATTCAGTTTCCTTTCTCTTAACATAAGAAGAAAAAATAACATTCGCTGTAAAATAATCTTATACATGCGCATGTATATTTATAGAGAGAAGTTCGGATCTTTTTTTGAAAGTTAAGGACATGACTCAAAACCCTGATCGTGCGCGGCTTGATGATGATTTTATCTGTTGGCCTAAAAAGCGATTATTTTTGTGAGGTCTGGATTAATGCCTGAACGTGTATCATGGTGGATATCTAAGAAATCTCGTAACAAAAACACAAGCCTTGTACGTCGCATTGGGGGACCAAGAGTCAACATCTTTACTTTCAATCTTCCTCTTTGATAGAACAAAGTAATATCATCAGAGAGAGAGAGAGACGCTTTGCTAACTGCTATTGAACCCCCATCCTTGTGTAAGAATGGGCTGAGGCTGACAAACTAAACAAAATTAAAAACGCAAATCGCGTCCACGCCGCAAATCCCAAACGCTAAGACACTTAATTTGCCAAACGCTTCGATTTTGGCGGCAAAATACAGACCTAGGGCTTTCACTCTCTCTCTCAGCTTAGGGTGTGTTGGTTTTGAAGAGGGTTTAATCGATTGTAATCTAGGGTTTTAAAAATGCAAGGAGATTCGTCTCCGTTGATAAGACCCATCAACAGAGCCGTCGTTCACCGAATCTGCTCCGGGCAAGTCATCTTGGACCTCTCCTCCGCCATCAAGGAGCTTGTGGAGAACAGTCTCGACGCCCGAGCCACCAGCATAGAAATCAACCTCCGTGACTACGGCGAAGACTACTTCCAAGTCATCGACAACGGCTGCGGCATTTCCCCATCCAATTTCAAGGTTACAATCGAATTGCTGAAATTGAAACCCTATGTATACTCAGTTTCCTGATTCTTCGTGCCTCAGGTTCTCGCGCTTAAGCACCATACTTCGAAGTTGGAGGATTTCACAGATCTTCAGAGTCTGACTACGTTTGGTTTCAGAGGAGAAGCTCTGAGCTCTCTATGTGCCTTGGGGAATCTCACGGTGGAGACGAGAACAAAGAAGGAGCAAGTTGCTACGCTCTTGACCTTTGATCATTCCGGTTTGTTGGTTGCTGAGAAGAAGACTGCGCGCCAAATTGGTACCACTGTCACTGTGAGGAAGTTGTTCTCTAATTTGCCTGTTCGAAGCAAAGAGTTTAAACGCAATATACGCAAAGAGTATGGGAAGCTTGTTTCTTTATTGAATGTGAGTTTCATTACTTTGATATATGAGTTAACCACTTGTTGTTTGGCTTATTAGACCTGTTATAGTTGATATTTGTGTTTATCTTCTCTCTTTAATGTGGATGATTACTCAATTTTAATTGCATGATTCTTGTAACCACACAAGTTTCCAGGATGCTGTGAAGTAGATTTTACTATGTAGCCTTTTGAAGCTCAGTTTCTTATCCTAGATTCAGCTTTTCTTTTGCTGATTATTAGTTAGGTAGTTTTAATGTTTTTGAACTCTCGTGCTTATTTTAAAACTAACTAATGCTGATTACACATTAGAATCAGCTTTTCTTTTGCTGATTACGTATTTACTTCTGCTGACTCTCTTCTTCAGCGATGACCATTGACTTCTTCAATAATTTTGCTTTGTGCAGGCATATGCACTTATTGGGAAAGGAGTGCGGTTTGTCTGCTCTAACACGACTGAGAAAACCCCTAAGTCTGTTGTTCTGAGCACACAAGGGAAGGGTTCACTTAAAGATAATATCATTACGGTATTTGGCATGAGCACCTTTACAAGTCTACAGCCTGTAAGTATATGTATATCAGATGACTGTAGAGTCGAAGGGTTTCTTTCCAAGCCTGGACAAGGTACTGGACGCAACTTGGCAGATCGACAGTATTTCTTTATAAATGGTCGACCTGTAGATATGCCGAAAGTCAGCAAGTTGGTGAATGAGCTTTACAAAGATACAAGTTCTCGGAAATACCCAGTTGCCATTCTTGATTTTGTTTTACCTGGTGGGGCATGTGATTTGAATGTCACGCCCGATAAAAGAAAGGTCTTCTTTTCCGACGAGACTTCTGTTATGGCTTCTCTGAAGGAAGGTCTGAACGAGATATATTCCTCTAGTAATGCGTCTTATACAGTTAATAGGCTCGAGGATAATTCCGTGAGACCAGATAAGGCTGGAGTTTCATCTCTTCAGGAGAAATCAAATCTCCTTTCAAAAGGGATCGTGATGGATGTCAGTTCTAAAACCAGAGATGGGAAAGCTATTGAAAAGGAAATATCTTCCTCGAGGGAGGCTGAGCTGGATAATAGTTCAACACTGAAGGTTTTCAAATTTGATATTAAGACACGTGGGACTAAGCAAGGGAAAGGTTCTTTATCAGTCCATGATGAGTCCCTATCTGTAACTCACCTTAACAAGACAGATAGCAAAGGTTTGCCTGGCGTCAATGTGATTGAGAAAGTTACGGATGGAAGTAAAGACTTAAACAATCGCACTAGCTTTGCACAGTCAACTCTGAATACTTTTGTTACTGTGGGAAAAAGAAAACATGAAAGCATATGCACCCTCCTCTCTGAAACACCTGTCCTAAGAAACCCCCATCCTGGTTGTCGTGTGGAGAAAGGCAAATTTGAAGTCCGTGCTTTGTCTGCAAGATGTACGATGGAAGGTGATCAAGTTGGTGGTATGGCCGTCTCGAAGCAAGATGTGACGCCAAATGAGGTGGACTCTGAAATAGCAAATTTGACATCTCCTACAACCCATACTGACAATGTAGAAAGACACAAAAGAGTAAGTACGCTTTTGTAGTAAAATATATGTCTTAGTATGTTGCTGATTATTTATGCTACTCTTACCATTATTTCATCAACAGGAGCACGAGAAACCATTATGTTTTGAAGAACCAACACGCACCGAGGGAGATACGGAAAGGATTTTGGAGAACGATCCACATTGCAGTCAGCCACTGCGACCTGTTGCCACAGTGCTGGGCTCCTCAGCTCATTCAGCCGGTCCAAAAATGTTTTCAACATTAAAATTTAGTTTCCAAAACCTAAGGAAGAGGAGGTTAGAAAGGCTGTCAAGATTACAGTCCACAGGTTACGTATCTAAAAGTTTGAACACGCCACGGCCTAAAAAGTAAGATTTATTTGCTTCTTCTTTTGTTTGCCTGACTGCAGTCAGGGGACTATGATGGTTTTAAATGGTAAGTTACAGGTGCTTTGCCGCTGCAACATTAGAGTTATCTCAACCAGATGATGAGGAGCGAAAAGTAAGAGCTTTAGC